>NC_088246.1:134930782-135535227 GCF_036013445.1 Caloenas nicobarica | reverse complement strand
AAGCCCCAAGAGAATGGTGAAGGGAACATCCGAATATGAAATACTGTGGCAAGAAGAGTGGGAAACATGGTTGGTGTGTCAGTGTGTTATGAAACAGCTGGAATGATTTAGCAGCAAAGCGCCCACCAGAAGCAGTTGGAAGGGTACCACGAGGCAAAAAACCCTCTGGTGCACCTACAGAAACAGAAGATATAAATTGGCTCGCAGGTATTTTACAGCCTTCCCCTTATACCAATGACTTCTGTCCGTAGCACAAACAAAGGGAGAAAAGATGATAAATGGAAAAAGGGAGGGAATAAGATCATAAATGTCCCTTCCCAACCAAGTCCAGAAAGTGAAATGCAAACATACAGCAAACCCCAAAACGATTCCAGCACTTGTTTCCACAAGGACTCACATTTATTATTGGCCCTAGTAAAAGAAGTGGGTGCACTAGTCAGAAGCACAAGAAGGCATTTTGACATATATTTGTGAAGCAAGATGATTTTCACTTTGCACTTTCTTCGAGTTCCTCCACTGAGCAGTCTCCTTGCCGCGCATTGCCATCTGCAGGACAGCCTGCTACGGCAAAAGCTTTTAATAATCATTTGTTTTCATGAAGCAGTTAAAATCAAGAAGACAAATGCACATACATTTCTGTGACCATAAATGTGTGCTATACCACTGAGAAGAGCCGGGGCTGCAGTCAGCATGTTGCCTCCCAGCCTAAAATCCCACAGAGGGCGAATGTTTATGGTCAATACAACTTCTCTGCCTGTGACGTTGCTGCAGTTGATAAGTCCCAGGCAAAGCTAGGCAAATACACTGTGTTACGAATTAAAATTCTCACTTCCATACAATGACAGCGAAAGGGGAGAGAGGAAGATGAGATATTTGTATTTAAAAATGGATACACAAAATACAGGATTTAAAGGAAATACTGTATTAGTTTCCTTTCAGAAAGTCTCATTCCCCAGGATGACTTAACTAAGTCTGCCAGCCAGCTTCATGTCGCTTGGAGACACCAGATACTTTTCCAGTGCCTGCTGAAGACAGGGGAAAGCAGAATCAGTGAATACAAAAATGTACTTTATGATATACCATGTGGAATCCTGGCCCTATTGATCACTGAGGTAAAGCTTCCACTGATCCACATGACTATTCGGTTATATCCACAGTCTAGATGTGACGACTAGGTGAGATTTTTTTTTCCTAGTTGAGGCTTTGTAAATGTCAAGGGCAAAGATGAATGCTGCAGAAAGCAACTCCAACAGTTTCACGCTGCACACAGGGTGCAAGCGCTCCCTTCTGAGGACGTGCCGGATAAAAACAGAAGCAGTTTCCCTGTTACAAGGAGGAACTATCTGCACACATTCTCCAGAGAATTGCTCCTTTCAGCTAACTACAGTTAACTACTAGAAACAGAAGGCAGTTTAATACAATTCATTCAAACAATGAGGAAGTTAAGCTTCAAGTAGTGAAGAGGGGCAGTCATATGAGGAGCGGCTGAAGTCACTTGGTTTGTTCAGCCTGAAGATGAGGAGACTGAGGGGAGACCTCATCACGGTCTACAGCTTCCTCACAAGGGGAGGAGGAGGGGCAGGCACCCATCTCTTCTCTTTGATGACCAGTGACAGAACCTGAGGGAATGGCAGGAAGATGTGCCAGGGGAGGTTTAGGTTGGACATTAGGAAAAGGTTCTTCACCCAGAGGGTGGTGGAGCACTGGAACAGGCTCCCCAGGGAAGCGGTCATGGCTCTCAAGAAGAGACTGGACAAGGCCCTCAGACACATGTGTGAATTTTGGGGTTGTCATATGCAGGGACAGGAGCTGGACTCAATGATCCTTGTGGGTCCCTTCCAACTCAGGACATTCTATGATTCTAAGTAGTAGCCACGAGCCACATTCTCAGCTGAACTCAGCCGTGAGCCCCATACTGCAAGGAAGCATCTGACTACCCCAGGGAGCACCACGTGCCGGGGCGCGAGGAGGCGGCAGGGCCTGCCCAGAGGCAGAGCTGTCTGTGCTCTGCTCGTACAGCACCTCGCACAGTCGGGTCCTGCTCTTGAGAAAAGACCAGAGCTACCTCACCTCCACCACCATCATCAACACTGACTGGCAAAAAAACCAACCAAACCAACCAACCAGAAACTAGCAAAAGAGGACCAGGGAGCTATAAACTGCGCTGGAGCCCCTTGTGCAATGCTGATGCAAAAAAGGCAAGTGCAAATCCAGGTTGTACAGGTGTGGATGCAGCTCATCAGACACAGAGGTGGCAATTTAGGAAATTAAGTTCGGCAGTAATCAGCAAGACTGATAAACACAATATATGAGAAGAGACTCTACAGCAATGAGACTGGCTTAGTTTCAAACAGAGAAAAGGCATAATGAGAGTATGTGAAATACTGTCACAAACATGGCAGTGATTAATTGTTTTCTGTGTACCCTCTGTATACAAGAAACTGGCAATAAGTCCTGAAGAAGCTGGGGAAGTCAAGAAATCTTTGTGTTCAGAGGTTTTCAAGAATAGATGAAGCATTATTTGGAATCTTGCTATTTGGATTGTTCTTATAGAATCAGCTCAAGAGACTCAATGATATCACATATTTCTCTTTCTTATTTCTTATCGGTATCTCTTTAGTCATGGGTAGACTTAAAAATCATTACCATAACGTAACTATAAATGGAATACAGAAGGAGAACGCACATGCATTCTTCCTTTTTCACATTTCATGCAGCCAAAGCTAGTTCCAGGACTTCCAGATTGACTCATGATTTTTAACACTGAGAGACTAACCACACTGGAACCAAGACAAAAAATAAAAATCAACAGCAAGAAATACTCAACATTTATTTTAATAGGCAAACACGCATGAAACCAAGACATATGTACTGCTAATTATGTGCAGTATTTTTATATCTGTGTATTTCAAAGTATTTTATAAATCTGAGTAATGCAGTAATATACTTTTATAAATTCACAAGGACATTCAGAGAACAATAGACAATTTAATACAATTATATATCTTGAAATACACAATTTTATAGAAAGTTTATATGATTTACTCACAGGATGAAACGCTAGGGGCCAGTGAAGGGACCAAAAATAGGAAACACAATACATTACAATTCACTCTGAATTGTGTACAGCAGCCCATGAATGTCTTTGCACTGGAGGCCTTAAATTTCCCATGACTGTTGAAAACAGATGTGCCACATCTTTAAATCAGGAAATCCAGCATTTTGCGCTATTTTGAAAGTTCGGATAGTGGGCTTCAGGCTATTGGAAAGATACTAGGAATTTATCTGATTATGAACTACTATATTGTATAACAGCTGTCATAATTAATGTCCAGAAATACAAGAAATATGTCACTCCAGCAAAAGATTAGCAAGTGACTTATGTATGAAGTCTATATGAACAATACATATTTTGGACATTTTATGTTCAGTGTAAATTTTGGGTTCTGATACCTCTGCCTGGGTCAAGGCTCTGACTCAAACTAGCACTTCTTTTTTCTTTGAAAAGTAGCAATACATTTTTACCGACTTGAGTGATCTGCAAGTCAGATGTGTGGTCTAAACAAGTCATTTAAGTTGCCTGTAGAGACAGTAAAAACAGACAGGCATTTCCAGGCACCAGTTCGTCTTAGCTGAAATTGTTAGATTATGATTAATTTTAATATTATACCAAGATGATCCATGTCCTGAAGAAGCTTACCAGACACCCCATGTTATAGGAGCACCACAAGGATGGAGGGTCCAATTCCAGCCCATCCCTTCTCCTACACAGGCAGTTGGTTGAAATGC
This sequence comes from Caloenas nicobarica, assembly GCF_036013445.1. Lineage (NCBI taxonomy): Eukaryota > Metazoa > Chordata > Aves > Columbiformes > Columbidae > Caloenas > Caloenas nicobarica. Next base: position 135,531,438 of record NC_088246.1, on the reverse strand, counting down.
CAAAAATTTTCTGTGTGTTTGCTTCCTGGACCTAAGCAATGGCGTGGAGCATTTGTATGTCCTGACAGGCAATTGCTTTCCCTTCAGGAACATCACAGCCTCTTCATTGCTATCCTATAGACCTGGATATTCAGAAAATGGGAGGCACCTTTCCAGTTTGCAAACTGAATATTTAGGGCCTGATGAGGTGATGCATATTTAAATACCTTAGTGCTACCTGAGACAGACCAGAGTATCTGACAAATGTCTGCAGAGCTGGGATATATTTCAAAAGGCCTCTGTGAGACCCATTCCCTTCTGGAGTCTGCTGGAGAGATCCCCTCAGATAGCTCAGACAGCACTTAGATGTTCATGCATGAGCAAATGAATCAAGCCCAAGGTCACTAAATTTGGACTTCAGCCCTCTAGACTTAGCCCCTGGTCTAGAAATAAGAAGAGATGCTGACATAAATAGCTCTATACTTCCTTGTTAAATCTGCTGGTGGAGTGGGAAGGAGCGTGAAAAGGGATCAGGAATGGGGGAGGCAAGTCGGCATTGCTGGCTCCAGGGATACACAGCACAGGATCTGTTGCTTTGGGTAGAAATACATGATCCGAATGACGAAACACAACATAACATGGACCGCCTTCTGTGAAGCCTCTTGAGGATAATAATGTGATCATCTTTCGCCTATTATTATAAATAGGTTATTACACAGCCCTGACTTCTCTAACCTTTATAGCAGTATTACTCCACTAGGAAAATAATAACCCAGTGCTAAATTATATTATTTCTACAAATAGTGTGAGAAATTGTGGATAACCAGAAAGGTTAATCCCTGTTTAATCTTCAGCTGCTGTGCTAGCGTGGTATAAATCTAATGGTAAATGGGGGGCAGGACTGCAGAACAGAGCCCTTGTCTCCTACATACAGTACAGAATCATCTGGAAGTTTGCCTCTTACTTTGCTTTAGCAATATAATCTCTCCAAAAAGGTTTGTGAACTAACAATAATTGGAAAATAACTACTAAAAAGAATGGCATTTATCTGCCCTTTCTGGCATGCTCACTTCGGATGCAAGGGCCTAGGGAAAGAAAGGCATACTGCAGCTGAAATGCACAAAACATTTGTTTTCACTATGGGAAAAAGGTTCCTCAAGGAGTGGCTAAAATACTCAAAGGATGTATCTTGAACACATCCAAACAACCCTGAGATAACTCTGCAGAACTGCAGCACAAAGTAAGGAAACCACCGAAAACAAGTATTTATTCTCTGCATGGTGTTTTTTGTCCCTCCCTGCTTCTAACATTATGACACCAGACACTGCATAATATGACATTTCAAATGTATGGCACCGTGACAATGATGTATGAGGAAACATTTACAGAGCCTGGCACAAGAAGCTAAATTAATACTGAAAGGCAAATTACTTGTTCACTGGCTGCTGTTTCTCAGTTTGCCGGGTAAATATTTAGTGCAACAGTTAAACTTGGAAACACAAATAACTGATAGCTTTCAAACAATGATTGTAGGTATTTACAGCCTAACTGCTTAACTACCTGTTTTCTGCCAGCACCAATGTTATTTTGCTGCAGGCGTGTCTGGTTATATGCTCGACTGTGGCTGAAAATAATCATGCAATATGAATTCATTATGTTCTTTACGCAAATAAATTATCTTAAAGATTTAGAAGAGAAAGAGTTGCAAGAACACAATTGAAGAAAACAGCCCATCAAGGTCATTCAAAAGAAAATTTTTAAAATGAAAATTAATAGAATAGTGCTCCCTGGCCAAAGTATTTGGTCTTCTTCTGGACAATTTTAAAAACAACTTGTGAAAGGAAAATTAAGAAATATACTGAATTTTTCACCTAGGCTCCCTTCCCCCTTCATCCTCCCCAATTCCTTGAGTAGCATCTCCTGCTCATTCAGGACACATCCACACAGTTGGTTTGCCTTAAGCTCAATCATCTTAAGAGTTTTCCTGAAGGTCAAGAAGAAACTAAAAGCATATATCAACATGAAGGGAAGAGGAATAATTTAAGTGTGCATGCCAAGAAGGAATAGGAAAGAAACCAATCATATTGACATGCCTGAGGGATGAGATGCCACCCAGAGGGACCTGGACAAGCTTGAGAAGTGGGCCCATGTGAACCTCATGAGGTTCAACAAGGCCAAGTACAAGGTCCTGCACCTGGGTCAGAGCAACCCCCGATATCAACACTGGCTGGGGGATGAAGGGATTGAGAGCAGCCCTGGGTAGAAGGACTTGGGGGTACTGGTGGATGAAAAGCTGGACATGAGCCAGAAATGCCAACTTGCAGCTCAGAAAACCAACTGCTTCTTGGGTTGCACCAAGAGAAGCGTGGCCAGCAGGTTGAGGAAGGTGATTCTGCCCCTCTGCTCTGCTCTGGTGAGACCCCACTTGGAGTCCTGTTTCCAGCTCTGGAGCCCTCAGTACAGGAAAGACATGGACCTGTTGGAGAGGGTCCAGTGAAGGGCCACAAAAATAGTCAGAGGGCTGGAACAGCTCTCCTATGAGGACAGGCTGAGAGAGTTGGGGCTGATCAGCCTGGAGAAGGCTCCAGAGAGACCTTATTGCAGCCTTTCAGTACTTAAAGGGGGCTTATAAGAAAGATGAAGACAGGCTTTTAAGCAGATCCTGTTGTGATAGGAGAAGGGGTAATAGTTTTAACCTAAAAGAGGAAAGATTTAGATTGGACATAAGGAAGAAATTTTCTATGATGAAGGTGGTGAAACACTGGCACAGGTTGCCCAGCGAGGTGGTAGATGCCCCATCCCTGGAGACATCCCAGGCCAGGCTGGACACGGCTCTGAGAAACCTGATCTAGTTGAAGATGTCCCTGTTCATTGCAAGGAGGTTGGACTAGATGACCTTTAAATGTCCCCTCCAACCCAAACTATTCCATGATTCTGTGATTGTATGTCCTGGATCACAGAAGCAGGACAGAGAAAAGTGTCGCTCTCTAACTTCCAGTCCCCAACCAACCATTTGGTAACTTTACATTGGCAGAGATTATGCAAAAATTATGAAATCACCGGTAATATGTCCAGTGATCTTATCATAGCTAATGTTAGTACAGGGAATGCTTTGGTCTACATTTTCAAGTGGGTAGCTAAAATGGATAGCTGTATTGCCAAGGACTAAGTGCCAAATGGATCTTTCCTAGATCTGTTTCCTAGGGTGACAAGACAAAAGCAAGACTCCTATGGCCTTGAGCACTGCTAGATTTAACTTTTTACAGGCAATAATCTCTGGTCTGTAATCTCCACAGAGTGCAGCTGACTCAGCACCACTACAACACATTGCTGCCGCATACCATCACAGCTAGCTTGGAACTGACATGCCTTTTGAAATAATCAAGAGAAGCAGATGAATAAATGTATTATATATGTTTATTTTTGGCAGGTCAATAGCGTTTGGCACTGAAAAATAGGAGTGTTGTGGGAAGGAAAAACAACATTTGCTTTTCTTTGGTTTTAAAACCCTGTGCTGTCTTCTGGGACCTCATCAGGAGTCATGATTCATAAGAGTAAAAATACTGTCCCAGATAGGTGAGACCAATCAGTAATAAAGACAATTATGTGCCTATCTGGACCAAATAGTGAGACTGAAACAATTACACTAAGTTTTACATTATTACACAAGAAAACACTTTATAAGTGCTGTCACTCGATGTGTGACACAGCCCCTATCGCAGTCCTGTCCAGAGCCAAGCAGCCTAGTATTCAATCCAGCAGTTGCATTTCCCAACAGCAGAGGCAACCACAGCCACATCCATCTGTGAACTACATTGGAGAGTGCTGGAAGTACAGAAAAAGAGATTGAAAAAGAGGTCTCCCCAAGACAGGGAAAGGATAAGTTTGGGAGAGAGTGAGAACAGGGACTGAGATAGCATTTACTGCATGACATATCCTAAAAAAATTGTTGTTAACTCTAACATAAAGTTATGTTCTTGATACAAAATTGTCTGGAGTAAATGAAGAGCTTGTATTTTGCTAAGGGATAGATCATGTCATCATAATGGTCTCTTCTGGACATGGAAAGCAAAACCAGCAGTCAGCAACAGAAGTAAGAAGTTAGTACTGTTTAACTTGAAAGAATTCAGAAGTTGCCAGGAGAGAAGTAATGTGTTCTGAAATAAGAAGGTGAAAATCTGTAGTTTCCAAGGTAATACTGAGGGCCTAATATTAGGCCTAATATTTTGCATGTCTTTTGCAATCAATCACTTCCTTAAAACAATGCAAAGTAAATACGTCAGTGAATATAGGCAAAACTCTGGACTTGAAATCACGACAATTAATAACTTTCATCATAATCTGAAAGAATAATAAACTTTAGCAACAGACATGAAGTAATAGACTGATTTGTTCAGCATAACTTACTTGGCGCCATTAAAGCCAAGCTGCATGAAAAGAAAAGATAGATTTATGTATTCTTCAGTATGAAAAATGTCAAAAAGTATTGGGGAAAAAAAATCTGTGTTCAGTCTTGCAGGAAGACAATTCACCATCCACTTGTTGTAGTCACTGAAGTCAGACACATTCATTATCCATTATGCTGAGGATTTTTATTTTTCCTCTTTTTTGGTGAATAAGCACTGAATTACCCATATCACTGGGCCATCTCACTAAATGCTACTGCTGCTCACCAAAATAATAATAAAAAGTTTATCTGTGAGGAATTCCAGACATTTAAATATATGGGGGCTGTCTCTGCTGATAATGGAGATTTATAATCTGTTCTAAGAGGAGTGCACAGAGATTCCAAAAATCACCAGTTGACATCAAATGCAAATATAAATGGTCAGGGAATGCTTGTGATTTAAGACTCTTCCTTTCATATAAGAGAAGCATTTAGCAGTTTTCAGGAGCAGGGTCAATTAAAATGTGAAAAGAAATCACTAAATTAAGACTTATAATGTTCTAAATCCTCTAGGCCCCATGTTCCATATGGACTGGATTTTGAACTGATAGCAAGATGCTGTTCTAAACATCAATTTGACTATTTTTATGTAAAATTAAATTTCACTTTTATTCTAGTTTCACTTTATTCTTATTGACTTTCCTCTTTTAGTCAATTTACTCAATAGCTATAGAATGCAACTGGTAGGCTGGATTTTTACCAGTCTATGTCTTTGGATGTAGATGACTTGATGCAACTACTTAAAATAAATAATAATCACTTGATTAAAATGTAGTGCTGCCATCACCAAACTATACTCCACTGTGTCACACAGATCTGCTTATTACTGTACCTGTGAAGGTGGAGAATAAACCAATTTACATTGCATGGGTAACATAGAACTGTACAGAAGAATCCACCCAGCTACTATATAAAAAAGGTTTTCATTTATTTTATTTGCTGCTTATATGTGGAGTTAACTGCTTAACTCTTTGCAGAAACAATGAGGTAGGTTTAGTCATTCTATTAAAAATAATGGAATGTGAACCAGTTACTGATGCCAAATTTGACCCATTTAGGATTTTCAGTTACTGGATGTGCAATTGGCTAACTCTTGTTCTATTTTTGAACAAAAAAAATGTATTAAACGTGTGTTTAAGCTTTGATAAACATAGGCTAGAAAGACATTCACCGATTCAAAGTATTTTCAATTGTCTTTCACATTTTTGGCGAACTATTTTAAATTTCTAAGTGGCTTTTATTCTGCTGTGCTTAAAATTGGAGCTCTATGCACCAGTTCAAAGCATGCTGGGATACCTGCACAGGCAGTGGTTGGGACAGGCTTTCCAGAGCTTGATGGTAGCCAGTCAACCAAGTTTGAAGAACTGATGAAATCAGAGCCAACCCATTTAACCTGACCTCAGAGCATTTGGGAAAAGAAATGACCTAAAAGCTGAAATAAAGTCATAACATTGTAGCTCTTACTGTTTTACTTTTTCCTCCAGCCAAAAAAAAAAAAAAAAAGACATCTAAGAAATTCTATATACCTACTCAAAGTGTATAAATATTACAAATCCACAAAGCATCCAAAATATTGAAATGACACTAGCCACAAGAATTTGCTTTGATAATATATTAGGAAAAAGTAATTTCTGTTTGGTCAGAAAACTAATACATCCTGATATTTTTGTATACTGATTTACAAAAATGAAGTACTAAATATAAATACAAGAAGCTCCAGAATCACACTGGAGCATCATTATTCACATTGCCGTACCCTTGGAGAAGTATATGAAGCTTTTTGCTGCCATTGGCAGCACAGTGCAGCAACCAAAGGCAGTGTTTGATTACTGTACAAGAAACAGGTAGTTCATATTTTTCTAGCATTGTAATATAATTTGATTAACCTCAGTAAGCTACAAAGTCAAGTATTCAATGTTTTCAAAAACAGCAGAAAAAGAAAGCCCAAATAATTCACATATTTGTTTGGTAACTGGAATGAGGATGGGCCATGGAAGCAGGTCAGACCTTCACAAAGCAAATCTCAGCCCAGACTCAGTCCTGAGCACTCTGCAAATTAATCATAGAATCATTTTGGTTGGAAGAGACCCTCAAGATCATCGAGTCAAATCATTAACCTAACTCTGTCACTTAACCATGTCCCTAAGAAACTCATCTACATGTCTTTTAAATGCCTTCAGAGATAGTGACTCAACCACTTCCCTGGGCAGCCTGTTCCAATGCCTGACAACCCTTTCCAGGAAGAAATTTTTCATAATAACCAATCTAAACCTCCCCTGGAGCAACTTGAGGCCATTTCTTGTCCTGTACGTGCCGCGCAATGGCACTCAGGATGATCTGCTCCATGACCTTCCCTGGCACCGAGGTCAGACTGACAGGTCTGTAATTCCTGGATCCTGCTTCCAGCCCTTCCTGTAGGTGGGTGTCTCATTTGCCAATCTGCAGTCAACTGGGACCTCCCCAGTTAGCCAGAGGAGCTGCTGTTTGCTTTGGCCTTCAGACAGTTTAAGGCCAGGTAGCAGAAATGTAGATTTCAGTCATTTGTCAGACTCACATACTGAACTCCCTCAATTGTGAATTTAGCATAATTCAAAAATAACTCGATAACCGCTTGCCTGGTAAAGGACTCCATCAGAAGTTGCATCTTTCTCCTCACAATTCATGTACAGTCTGAAAACAAAAAGAATATTAACAGTCAAACCATTAATCCAACATCTCAGATTTCAACTCAGTGGTGCAATAAATACATAACAGCGACTGCAACAATATCTAAACATATTTAAAATAAAATGCTAAGGAATTGACCTTTTTTTAAAATCTTTTCATCTTGTCTTATTCTACTGAATATTTTACATAATTTCAGAATGCAGAGACACAGATGAAGATTCCCATAATTGTTCTACAGTTATGAAAAAAACATTACTTCTATGCAACTGCCTTTGGTCATTGGAAGTGAGATGTTTTTACACAGCATGCTGCCTCTGCCAAACTGAGCTGCAGCCGGTCTTACAGAAGAAAAACGCTGTGCAAAAATCTCAGATAATTATAAGTGAGTAGCAATTTTAATTCTAAGCATATTGAAAGACTTACAGCAGATAAAATTACCTAGACAAAAGGCAAGACGAAAGAAATTATTCATATCAAAATGTGTTAAGTATATTCAGAAGTTTAGGTGGAATAAATGTACAGCACGACATAAGAATGATAATGCTTTCCTGTTTCATAATCTGCTTTTTCTGCCCTCTAGGGATCTGCCTGTCCTCTGGTAACACTGTCATTTTTCTCAGCATTTCCCCAAAATGAGCTCTCAATTTACTCAAAAAAAATGTTCAAAAAGAGACTGTTTGGTCACTGAAGCCGAACAGAACCAACACATGTGAGAGCACATCGTGGCTTCCACCTGATCTGTACACCCACCATCACTTCAGGAGACACCTGGCAGATGCACGACCATGTACCCACTTGGATCCAGAGGTCCAAAACTATCACTCTCACACAGCCAGAGTGTGCACCGAAATGGGGAACTCTGAAGAATTCGATTCAACAGGTCAGACATGGTTCATGGGGGCATTTCAAATCATTGATACTTCTAGCTCCTAAAACAACTTTTGAGTTGACTTTAATCAAGCTTCTGAGGAAAATGCACTTTATAATGCTGTCTTTGAACTAATGGATTTAACGTAACTTTAATCTACAAAAATTGACCAAGGAAAGACCTGTTTTCCCCTTCTTTTATTTTCATTCTTCGGTGTTGTGAATAAAAGTGTTTCTAATTGGCTCAGTCTCAAGATAAATGCAATCCTTCAACAATACTCCTCTTAAATTAGATATGGTGACAAAATCAGCATGCATTGCAAGCATTAGAGTTATATCGAAATTTCTGGGCTAAAATGAGATATTTTACAATCCTCTTTGATTCACATCTACATTCAATGGAAAAAAAATACTCTGTGGAAACTGCTGCTATATATTGGAAATTAAACAGAAAGTCATTTGCTATATATATGGCTAGATTAGGAGTCAAATCAAGGAAAATAAACAGCATACTCCCTGGAATACTACCAATTAAATGTGTCCTCTCAACTTGATCTAACCAGGTGCTAGTTTTAGCTACTTATACAATTGATCCAGCTAGATTCATATACTGATTTAGCTGTACTGTTGAGCTTTGTGGGATTTTTGAGTTTATCTTTCTCAGATGGTTTATTCCAACATATCACCTTCTCATCACTTTAAACAAGCTGTTACTCAAACTAGGTAGTTCAGTTCCTCTGGCTCAGTACATGCCTCTTCTCTTACTATACCCTGAACAACAAATGTTCCAGCTCACAGATTATATGCAGCTTCAAATATCAAAAGATGCATCTCACCAAACTTTAGTTGTCTAAAAGACAGGCATCAAGTCCAACACAATCATTAAGTCTTCTGCTATGCAGTCAATAGAGAAAGACAGACACCTCTGGAGTGTGATTCTTCTTGTCTATTCCAGGGTAAGATAAAGTTCCACTGGAAGTACCAGCCTCTCTCCTTCTGAGGCAACCTACACAACCGGTCCAGAACTGACAGCTAACTTCCCAACACTTGCAGTTAAATGAGATGAATCCCACCCTTACTGCCTAAGGCTGCACCTAATTACCAAGAAAAAAGAGAGCCTGCCCCAGGATTTCGATCGCCCAGCTCAAATCCTGCTGGAGTTTGCCTGGCTTTCCTTTCTGTGGAAATCGGAGTGAAGGGATGCAACAAGGAAGCAGCTTTGTGCACTCTGGGGTCACAGCGTGAAACGGTGCCAGGCTGCAGTCTCAGACAGCACCTTGAGAAGATTGGTAATGGCAGCTTGCAGCTGCACAACCTTCCATTGCTGGAGATGTGCTCACTCAGTGTGGCGCAGTGCTGCAGAAAAGTCCTGAAGGCTCCTTGGAACAAGCTAGCCCAGAAGCAAGGCAGTGCGGTGTCCCTTTTACATGCAAGCGACATGGTTCAAAACCAGCTTGGTTATATCTTCATTTTAGACATAGCCAGAATGCCGGGAAACTCACCCAGACTTTACTGGTTTGTATTTTTAAAGTTGCTTCTGCAAATAAAGGACTGGAAACACATTTTCCCCACGTGAAAACTCATTTTCTGGAGCATAGTTCAGGTTCAGGGAAGATAAGGAAGGAGAACTGTACAAGGACAAGCCCTGAGCTACAGGAGACAGTCTACCAAACCACAACAAACAAAAAATATTTCCATAGTGAGGAACTTACATGACTCCAAGGTCAACCTGTTCCCAGTGCTTCTATAAATAAGCTTACGAAGTACAGGTGGAAAACAAGTGTTCCCTTCTAGCCCTTCAAAAATTTTGCATGCTAAAATTTTCAATCACATGTTATAACCAGGTATTGTGCAAACACTTGTACTTTTTGATCTATGTTTCAATGAAGGATCTTTGACAGGACAGCCCCTTGGTGACCTCCAGCAATGAAAGAGCTGCCCCTGGGAATGGCTCCATGCTTGAGTCTGGCACAGCTGAGGCATGGGCAGAGAGTCACCAGAATGTGACTGCCCCATTCTGCACTCCTTGAGTTCTTCCAAAAAGTGGTATAAATAGTAAAATTAACTAGGGGGTCATCTGACAGTCAGTCAATACAGTGCTCAGTGGCGAGCAGGCTGAAGCTTTTAGCAAAGCCTGATCCATCAGTGAGAGCCTGCCTGCTCCTACCTGGAGGATTACACTTTAACTTTGTAAAAATAACATTTGTCTGAAACTACCTCAACACCTTTATTTATCCTGGGCTCCTGAGATTAAAGCAGCAGGTAAGCAAGGAGCTGAAAATAATGTGTCTTCTTTGCTGCATTTTACCTAATTTTCTTGGGTCCATAGCCTGCCCATACATGCCCAGGAGAGCAAAGGCCTTGACCTTCCTGCAGGATCAAGGCCAGAGTGAGGAGCTGCTACGACAAAGTCCTGTCCTCCCAGCAGCTTACCCACACCACAGCCTTCAGTATTGACTCAAAACATGAACACCAAGCTCAAACCTCTGCCACACACTGAGTAGCAGTAGCTGCTTGCGGCACAAGCCGCAAGTAGCCAAAACACCTCAGTGGGACATTAGCCAAAGAAGGGTTTCCAACCACAAACCAGGAATGGAGGGATGTGTTCCCATACTGCACACACTCGCTGAAAAAATGATTAAAATTTGCTGCCATTTGGTTTTTCGGTATCCAAAGACTGGGAAGTTTGAAGCAATTCATATTTTTTCAAGCACCAATAAGGAGTGGGAATTGACATCAGCACGTCTATCATCAACCTGTCTGCTGGGTCTATATATACCATATGCCCTTCCCACACATCTGCATCCCTTTCTGTTGTTGGATTTAGCCTGTACGTTGTTTGGGAAAGAGACTCAGTCTTTCTGTACATCTGCCATCTCCAAGTGAGGTTATTACCATAAAATCATTAGCAGTAAAGGCAGAGAGAGTCACTTCTGACGCACACCTTACACTGAAAGTAAACAGTGCAATGACTTTTTCAGGCTATTAATGGGTATGACGTGGAACTTAACTTTGATATATGTACTTTGGCAGTAACTGAGGGAAAGGAGCAGCTTAATATAACCACAGCATGTAAAGCCAAATGCTCTACTTCCTAAGTGTTGTTCATGGTGTGCAGAAAGACCAGAAATGACCTGTGTATTCCCCTTCTGGTAACTCCTCAGGCACAGGGAGCTCTCAGCAGAAACAGACTCTCAGCACCATCTTTCCAAAAAGCTCTAGAAACAGTGATGGGAACTGACAAGAGTACAATGCTTTCTGGCAGTCTCCAGCTGGCATGGAAGCTATTGCAAACTGATAAAACTCTCAGCTTTAACTTTTATATTGCACCATCACCAATAATGTCAGCTGAGCAATCCTCATTTTGCCCCTGTCCCCCCAGTAGAAAAGAATCCATACCAGAAAGATTTGATCCTTCATCCACCAGGAACAATAACAAAATCTGCTAGAGGTAGACATGGGCTTCTGATGGTTCACTGAAGTTACATCTGTGCAATAAAACTAACTTTTAATTCTATATTCTGAAGATGATTTAGTGTGATAGACATGAAAGGGAACATGTATTGTTCTAAGGGCTTCTGAACACAGTAATTCCATGACTTGTCCTAAAATCTTTCCTTTTCATCCTCACAATAAATTTATCAGCCCCACTCACTGACATCTACTACTGAATATGCATAAGTCCTTAGCAAAATTTACCTTGCTGAAGCCTGATACACTATGTCAGTGAAATCCCAGTGCAATTTTGGACCTGTAAGAAAGGATTCTGTGGTACATTAGCAAGTTGCTGCCTCTCAGCATAAGCACAAAACTCAGCAGCTGAATAGAGTTGCCCTGTTTCCCAATAAAGTCTTGGAAATAAATGTCAGGCATGCTTTCATTTGTACTCAAATCTGAATCAAGCTGTCTAAAGGGACAACATACCCTTTCACATACCCGTTCACCTAGAATAAAACACTTTCTACACGGTGCACTGGGGGAAAAAACGTGAATAAATTAATTCCAGCTCTGAGAGAAGCTCTTTTTTTTTTTCACTTTTTAATTTATGGATATGCACACAGTAATCTCTCCCTGTTGTTTTAAATGTCTGATGGAAACTGGCTTCACAGTTGATGCCACATCTTAGTCTCATGGGACATATGGAGAGAACAGCTTGATCTACAAATGGAAGTGCAATTAGTTAGTTAGATCCTGCTTCAATTCTTAGTGACACAGGAAGATCAGTCACACACAGTTTACACTAGAAAAGAAATACCAATAAATACAGGTGAAAAAATAATGCAACTAAAAAGAAACTAAGGGAAGCCTCAGTACCTTTCCAAACGGGGCAGGCGGGGAGGGGGGTGATTCTCAAGAAGACAGATAAAGTGGGCTTGTGCATTCTCTTCTAAAAGGATGCCCAGATGCACACACAGAGGTGATCCAAATCAGATTCTACATACACAGTCCCTGAAGCAAACACAAAACCACACCAACTATAACTCAGATTTTTCAAAATACAAATACTAAAAATACTTTTTTCAGAAGGGATAGACAGTTTGTTACAGTCTATTCCCTGTATAACTAATGTATTAGCAGATTTTTTTTTTTCATTCTGTTGCTGTTTGGGTAATTCTAATGCTCACTATCCTCATACGGCTCTTACCAATCATGTATTAAGGAAAAATACATGTTTATCAATTCATTCAGTTTATCAATGTATTTCTTATAAAATTATATGAATGCTACTTCCCCAACATTCAGGAGGAATGCCTATGAGCAAGGATTTTGTTTATATACCATTTGATTAAAACTAAACATAATGAAATTGCTCACAGGTAATGAGAGAGCTAAAACAACCTCCAGCTCCCTTCTGAGTGGTGGAGGGAGAAAGGGGGTTCAAAATGCAAAATCAGTTTCAGACTTAAAAATGAAATCATGTGAGCCGTTCAAACCTATTGTAAATATCACTGAATGTTAAGCCAAACAAACAGATAATCTTCACCCAGGAAAAAAAAAAAAAACAAAATAAAACAAAAAAACCTTTCAAATTAATCTCCAAGCGTTGGATTGATTCAGTAAAATTACAGCCTAGCCTCCCTTCCACCAACTCCAATTATAAACAGCCCAATTCTGCAAAAGACCAAATATCCTACTTTCACACTGATTGCAAATAATGCCAATAATGTTTGCCAGGGCTCCATCCAGGATTGCTATTTATAACATATTTTGCAATAAGGATGCAATCATACCCATTAACAAATACAGAATCAAAATATACTTATTTCGCATTTCAGGGCTGAACACAGTAAAAATCTCTTTTCAACACAGCTTTTTCTACCACAGTGAGAATTTTAGTAAAATAACGGTACTTCTCACAGCGCTCATGGTCAGCACTCACTGGCAGAAACTAGACCAGACCTGACTCTTAACTGGGCTCTTCTGCTTCCCATTAGCTTAGCGAGACAGAAACAGCCAGAACTCCCTGTCCCAGTTTCTCAGGCAGCCTGACAGTAGCTGCTGACTTCTCCACTGCAGGTCAGTGAGACAAAGTCATTCCCATTTTAATAGGATCACAGAGCAGTTTCACATGCAGCCCAGGTAAAACCATGCTGCAATCAAAGAAATAGACCATAAATTAATCCTTTAGTGTGAGAAGCGGCAACCTCAGCCCATCCTCCAGACATGCTGTGGTGGCAGAACTGATTCAGGTCTAGTGTGCAAGGGAACAGTTTGAACGGTGACACCATTTACAATCATTCATACCCCTCAAGCCTTCCAAGCTCTCCTCCCTGGCAGGTGTCCCTACATCAGGTACAAACACAGCCACATGCTCAGGGGTGCTTCTTACCTTGAACAACTTTCAGTCCATGGTCCTGGTTCAGGAAAGGATTAACGGCATATATCTACGCTTATTTCAGCAAAGCTGTAAACATGTACCTAAGCTACCAACACAGTGGCATTTATGTTTAAACACTCTCCAGAATAAGTTTCTTCTAGAAGAAGAATGGGAGAAAGGATGAACCATCAGCACTTCTTCATCCTTTAACAGATAGGGAAGGAGGCTCAGAAAGATAAAGCAACTTACCAAGGATAAGTCAAGAAGTCTGTGGCAGAGCTGGGCATTAACACTACATCTGCTTTTAATCAGTTTAGTATTTTAACCTCAAAAGTTTTTTCCTATTAGAAGACTAATCAAAAATGACATAGATTATTTAGTATGTAACTGGATAGAAGAGAGAACACTTAGGTGAAAGCTATGTAATATTCTAAAAGCAAGAAAGCATGCCTTCATCACTGAAAAAAATGTGAAAACCAATGTAAACATTTTACTATGGCATCCCCATTTTATAATGTTCAGCCCACTGATCACATGCAAAAAACCTACTACAAAATCAGTCAACAGGGGAAGGCTGTAAGAATTCAAAATCATCATTAGAATCTGCAAAATATTACTAAAAATATCGCTATTTAAAAAATTCTGAAGTATATTAAACATCTGTACTACTGTTGTGTCAAGAATCTGAAACATTCTTATCTATATACTATCTCAAATAAACAGGACACTACGTCAAAGAAAATAACTGACAAAAGCTTCCAGGTGCACAATTTAGTCCACAGACATGTTTTTTACTATTTTTTATTCCTTGCAAGTAAGTTTCTGATTTTAAAATAAATTGCTTCAGAACTTGACTCCAACCTTTCACTTCAACAAAAATTGACAAGACTGGTTTCAGCAAAAATTCCTTTGCATCTGTAAAATATACCTTCCCCTTCAGCTAGAACCAGTAAAAGGATATTTTCCTTATGTCAAATTTTGCCATGGAAAATGTAATTCTGGCTCAGTTATTTTTATTTCTGTTCTCACCTACTGGACAAGACTGAAGTATTACAACCAGCAAGACTGGGTCCTGTTATCTGAGCTGCAGATCAATTAGCTCAAAGGTAGCTGGGAAAATTAAGCATCTTCCAGGACATGTCCAGAGAAGCACAGAAACCTTCACATTTTGTTGTGGAAAGTCGGTCTGTAAAGTTTTAGAGAGAATTAAAAGAGGCAGGAATAATGTTCCATTTCATCAGACGCATTCAACACTTTTAAACTGAATGGCAGAGATGCAAGCTCAGGATTTCTTCCTCGCTGCCTGCCAAGCAAGTCAGACCTATAGCCCTTTCTTTTACTTCGGTACTTAATGAATGGCAACACTATACAAAATCTATGATTCAGCTCTGAGCCTATTTACAAACCATCAGCCCAAGAAAGAGAGTAGGTCCTGAGTTTTTTGCTAATAAGCTAAGGCTAAAATAAGCCCCTCCTTGTCTTTGACATGCAGATGTTAACAGAGAGGTGCCATTTTCACAGGGTAAATACAATGGAAAGGTTTTTTACATAACTGGGGAAGCTGCAATGAGCTTCTCCCTGCCATATCAGCAAGTCTAAACATCTATGTTGACCTCCATACTAAAATTTCCAACTTCTAAAATCACAAGTTATAACCCTCTTTCACCTCCAAAGGGTGATTAGATACCTAACACAAAATGCCATCGATTTGAAGACACAGATCAGAGAGCTGGCTGAAGATCAGGCCAGGCCATATTCTCAAATAAAAGGATGTACTAAGGAGCTACACGAAGAAATGTTAAGCTTAACTTAATTTTTGACAACAGTTCATTTCATGCAAACATTTCCAGAATGAGGCATTTGCAACTTTTGTGCTGGAAGCGTGTCTTAGATCTGTTTGCCGCTTCAAAGGATGGGTGAATGAGGACCTAACAGGAGAGCTAAATGGCA
This sequence comes from Caloenas nicobarica, assembly GCF_036013445.1. Taxonomy (NCBI): domain Eukaryota; kingdom Metazoa; phylum Chordata; class Aves; order Columbiformes; family Columbidae; genus Caloenas; species Caloenas nicobarica. Next base: position 135,515,710 of record NC_088246.1, on the reverse strand, counting down.
AATTATGTTGTGTTGACCTCCGAAAAGAGGGACAACTACTTTTAAGTCCCTGTTCCAAGCCAGAGAAAGCACAGATTTAGACCTTTATTTACCATTATGTACTTTTAGTGTCCTAAATACCTGAATAATTTCTGTTCCAAGACAGCAGGTTTCCATTTTTGCTCTCATTATTTTCCAGCAAATTTCAAAATAGCTGAAGTTTTCCATATGTTAGATGAAGGCCAACAAGAAATGCTCAGTTCAAGTGGTATTTTTTGCACCCAGAAAGCTTTGCAAACACAGCCGTTAGTTCACTATGCTACACTCAGCCTTACCATAAGTGATTCCACCAACTTGTGTAGATTTGTGCTCAGTTTCACAAGGTCTGATTTAACCCTGATCTCTATACTGCTCTGGAGCAGACCTCAGAGCTGCTTCCATTTATTATTTTGTACCACAAAATTCCACTATTCAGCCTCAATTTAAAATCAATTGCACAGCACCACAGTCAGCCAGTTATCTAAATATACCTCAGATAGGTAAGGCTCAATTACACTGGAGGAGTGAAGAGACTCATCACCAACTCAGATGGATATCAATAAAAGATGCAATCAGCAGGGGACTGTGTGAAATATAAGAATGTGAACACATTCTGTGAGTTAATTCTCTTGTATTTCATAAAAAACAACTTTTAATCTTTTCTTCACTTTTTTCATACTGATGAATTGCATGGAATGAACAAGACTTTTGAAGCAGGATGTCTGTGCACAGAGCTCATGATCTAGCCCATAATAATCAGCAAATGTGTTTGCCATGTTCTTGAGAGAATTATTCCAATGAGACTCTAGCCAACACCCAACACTGGAAAATACTGTCTTGGCCAGGGCCTAGGTGTGGATTTCGCTGGTAAACTTCTCCACCTGGATTTCTCTGACAGTTCCCCTGGCTGTTTCGCCAGGTGGAAACTCTGATTTTGTTCCCGAGTTAAGCGCTCTGAGAGCGCACTTAGACATGTCGTGTAAGTGACCAGGAAACTAGAGAACTCAATGGGGATATGATATACTTATTAAATACTAATTGCAGCTCAAGAGCAATGAGAGAAACACGATGAAGGAACATTGTGACGAAGAACAAGCCAATGGAAACAAAGCGGAGATGGACAGGAGAGCCGGGCACCAGAAAGGGTAAGGTACCATCATACCCCTTTTTCTCTTACTTCAGCTTCCTCCCAGAAGAATTTTCTGGGGTTTTAGAAGTGTTTGATATATTTATCCTCCCTATTTGATAGATGCAAAGACAGCTGGAGTTACAAATTCTTTTTATACTGGAATTTCAATTTTGTGCCACACATAAATGTAGAACAGCAAGTAAAAATAAAAGAGTTTTGGGTCATCTATTGTTGGTCAAAGCCTCAAATCCACTGCATTTGTACAGTAGTTTGGTTTTGTTTTGGTTTGGTTTTTTTTTTTAATTTAAGAGCAATAAAAAGCTTTTCTTCTAGATTCAATAATATGGAAAGCTTTGGAGCTCTGCATCCAAACAAGTTTTTAGCAGTGTAAGCATACATTCATCTTCTATTATTACTATCACTATTACTATTATGTGGGGGTTTTTTCCAAAGCTTTGTTACCTATATGGGTTCTGTCCTTATCTGTCATGGAATAATTTATCAGTCCCTCGCCCATGGGAAAAGAAGAGGTTTCCTTTTCTTCTTCCTTGAATGTTATCTGCTCCAAGACAAAATATAACACCTGCTGTTTTCTATCAATTACTTATGAATAGAAAAAAATAACACTATATTTGATATTGTATCTCTTTGTGAATAACTCAGCTAGTTATATTTCTCCATGGAATATAAAATTAGTATACACGCAATGGAACCAAAACAAAATAAGGACCAAGATAAATCTGCTTTTGTAAGCAAAAGTAGAAAATGTGAAAATAGGTCACTTTACAGAGTGTCCTGGCCCTAAAGATCTGCAGACAGGCTTCTGATCAGTGCTGGCAGCTCCGATGGGGGTGACAGGCAGGGACAGGGACCGCTGGTGTGAGGTAGTGCCCAGCCCACCCGATGCCAGGGCATCCTCGAGACAGCTCACGGCTTGGGATGCTCACCTTGCTGTATGGGGGATTATGTAGTGTCCAGCACCCTCTGTACCAAGAAGGAGGAGAAACATTTAATAAACTTTTAATAAGCGAACTGCAGGAAGACCAGTGTCATTCACGGTCTGCAAAAGAACTTTGACACATTCTGCGTCCTGTTTTGTCAGAGGAAACGTGCTGGACCAAGCTGGGTGTGTAAGCCTGTGCCTCTGCACATCTCTCTTTCTTCGACACGCACAAACACACTCTGGCGTCCTACAAACACTGGCACTAAGAGTCCTTGTGGCTGACATATCAGTGCCAGTGAAGTCCTTGCACAAATGCAATTATTCCAGGAAAACTGAACTTTTGCAGAGACAGCTGAAAGCACACAAGAATTTTCCTGTTACAACTTGCACCCTCAGCAAGAGCGCTTCGATAGCAGAGACCAGCACAACCACACCAGCATATCCATACCAGCACTACATCGGGCCTAAGGTCCTGCTGCTCAACGCCTCTTTCCTCTTCAGCTTTTACCTGCCTGGGTCACAAGCTTTCACTCTCTCTTACAGCTTTCTACTTCAGCCTTGATCATCAGTTCCCCTGCAGCACAAAGGATGCTGAGGCAGGGTAATGTGCACAAAGATTTATCAGCAGGAACCACTGCTGTTGACAGGCATTGACTGTAGCAGATGAAGTAATTTGGGGGGAAAAACAAAAGCAAAAGCAGAGGAGAAGAACAGAAAAAAGAGGACAGGAGAGGGGGAAATGCAGAGAAGAGGAAAATCTCCCCAGAGGCCAGTCAGTAAGGGCAGCCATGGGATCCCAGGTGAGCATCATCCTCTGGACAGTGTCTCCAGTGATGATGGAGGCAGGTGAGGATGATGAAGAGGAGGAAGACTTTTCCCCTCATTCTAGACATTTCACTGAGACCCACTGAAATTCCCTATGGATTGCTCTTGCTTATGATGCTGTTAGCACTGACCAGAGCACACTGATCAGTTGCAAGCACAGTACATTGACTGATTGTTAAGCTTTTGTCCATATATATTATTGGATAATGTTTATTGAACATTTGGATGACTACTATCTACTTTGTTGTGCAGAGTGTTTGGTTTCTCTAATATAAATTAATATCTGTAAAACAGGAGAGCGAGAAAGAAAGAGGGAAAAGAGGGGTGTTTCTCAAACCAGTGGTAGCTACTTCCCAGGAAAGCCTGCTGTAACAACACTGTCAGGATTTGCAGCTGCAAGTCCACGCAAATGCTAGAAGAATAACAGCACAAAAACAATAATGGAAAAACGCTGGCACGGGGGCTCCAGCTAACAGCTCCACAGCTTCAGGGGAGGCTGAAAAGCTGCAAGGAGAAGGCTTTTGCTAAGGCCAAGGTACTTGGGTACCTACAGCACCCTGCAACACCCCTGGAGCACAGCACTTCTTGAAATCCATTTTCCCCCTGAGAATTTTCTTTCTCAATGTGGAGTCAAACCAGAACTATTTCCAGTGTAATCAACATGAATAATTTTTTCATATTTTAGTGATTATCATTATCTCAGTCTTTCCTAACATAGATCTCAACTAATACAGAGGCAGCAATGCCAGAACTAGGCATGGGTCTGCAGATTAAAACAGAATTGAGCTTTCTGAATTCCAAAGGTTGCAAACAGAATTTGTGCCATCCTATCCTTATATTAAACTAGTAGGCCCACTAGATTTCTGGTTGTTACAGGTACGGCAGGTTTATGTCAGAAAACAGAATCCAAACCTGCAGGGGAATCTCAGCAAGGAGGCCGAGGACTGAATGCACATGGTGAGTAAATTATCCTCTCATCTTCTGAACTGCTCCCTCTGGATTGCATTAATGACGCGCATTAGTGGTGTGCACCAGCACAGAAAAAAACTGAGCCATGTTTCTGAATGATAAATGATCTCTTTATCAAGAAGGGATAGGTGGACTATATAGACGGCAGCAGCTACACAAATAAACTAAGTTGTCAAATAAACAATTTGTGAACTTCATCTTACTTCCAAGGATTAACTCTAATCTCTCCATTTAGATTCTGTCCCCAGCTTCCATTACAGGCAAGATAAAATTACAAGTGTTTGTGATATGTGCAGCCTTGCTGGGCCACTGCCTGTGTTTCTCTGAATACAGAGGGGATTTCAATTATTAGCATTCTGAGGTTAACAGAAGAAGGACAGGAAAATATTTGGAAAGCTCTGGAAAACCCACTGAATGTCCAAGATGGCAATCCAAGCAGTTACTTTCAAGCATAATCTATGATTAAGTGACTAAGTACATCTACCAACATTGTATGCTGCTAAATACACTGGGAACCCACCGCTGAACCTGAAAGTGAAGATCCAGGGCAAGACAGGGCAAGGCAGACAAGCATGAGGAGACTCCGAAAAAGTTACAAGTGATTTACTGTCATTGACATGGGAGGGAAGGTTGCCCTGCGCCGGGGTGGTGGGCCAGCCCATAGGACACTGTCCCAGGAAGGGTGAGCCCCAGTGCCAGGGAGCAGGATTTCCTAGACGCTCACTCATCCCATGGAAGAGTGGAAAAGGGGTCAGCGAAGCCCGTTCACTGGACATCACATCTGTGCTTATCTGGCAAAACAGCCACACAAAGCACATGCTGATCCCCAGGTGCAGGGGCTGTAATGTCAGTTTTCCCTCAGGATGCTCCTTGACTCTGGTGTAAAGGTGGGTGGCAACATCAACACCAGACTGGTGACTGAGACCACCCTGTGTGTCCTATGGCTGTCCTGTATTCCCAGCTGAGGGTCCCCTGTTTAACTGAACATTCCCTACAATGCCAGTGCAGACAGGAAGACACATTAGGAAAACAAGGTCTTCATTGCATGGTGGTGGTTTTTCTTTTGCCAGTTTCAAGACATTTCCAGACTTACCTGTAATACTCAATGTGCAGCTCCAAAACGGTGAGACTTTTAAGTACCTCCAGTGTTTCTTCTAAACAACACTGACCAAACCTGCCAAAACAGGGTATTCTAGCAGATAAAAATATTTACCAGCTGCGATCTTTTTTTTTTCCCCAGGAAAAATCTATCAACTTAACCTGGAAAAAGATTAAAAACAAGACAAAAAATAAGGCAGAAGAGTAATTTCAGAAAGTTGGCAACAAAAAGCAAGTCTTTCAGCTCCCATAAAACCCCATACCTACAAAAGCATTAGATTACACACTGGGGCATACCAATAATTTGCCCTGTCAGTTTTTACCAATGGTCAATAACTATTTCTGGTACTTCTAAAAACTCGAATTTTTAACAGTTTTTGAAATATAATATGTCATTAACTCAGAAGATAACTTCTGTCACATCTTGGTGGGGGGGAAGCATTCATTAGAACAATAATGTAGAGAATGAGATAATAGATTTACACTCCATGAGGCTGTAGTTGCAGTTACAGAGAGGGTGATCATGCTGTGCTCTAAGTTTCACCATTACAAAAGTTTGGTATAAACTAGAATGTGTCACTCAGTTAGAAACTTTTATAAAAGAAGTCTTGAAAAAAGAATAAACATAAAACAATTTGGAGCAAGCCTCCGGGTCTTACTTAGATGTGCACTTCAACTTTGAAGAATCAAACTGCATATAGTCCTTGGCCAAACTGTGCTAGTGCTTAAAACTAACAGCCACTTGCTAAAACTGTGTGATTTAAATTGTCCTGGGTTATCTTAAACTTTTCAGATGACCTCCCACTGCACAGCACCGCAGGAGTGAACTGGTTTAAAGCACATGACATCCTCCAAGAAGCACAAAGTCACTACTAGAGTCTTGTTTCTGACCCAGAAACTAAGACTGCCTTTTTGTTACAGAACAGATGGTAGCAGGAAATCAGCATTAAAGCATGTGTCATCCAGTTGGCACTTAGCACTGTTTCCAGTTTTTAAATGTGATTTTCCCCTAAAAAATGCAATCAAAGCATTGTGAGAATTGCATTTTTGTCTTCTCATATAGATTTGCAGGTTAAATACCTCAATATACCAGTAAAAGGGCTTTTTGTTCTAAATCTCAGGCCTACAAATTCACTTTGGGGAACTGGAAGTCAAGCTGGCTTTTTTCCATCTTAAACATTAGTACCAGAAATAAAGGCTTCACAAGCCAAATTTAACTCTCAGTTGTGCTTCTGTAAATTCCCTAATTTTAAATCAAGCTTTTCGTTTCGAACATCACATCAGGTTAATTGTCGTCAATGGTTCTCAAGGCAAATATTTAAAGTTGTTGGAGCTGAGATTGGAGAGGTAGAGGTTTAGCTGAGCACTGCTGATGCAGAGACTTGGGACCCTGAAGAATATTGTCCTACCAGGGGTCTCTGCCACTGGTCAGCCCCGCTCTGCACACTCATGCTTGAGCCTCTCAGATATTGCTGGGATGTCTGCATAACAATCTTCAATCTCCTTTGTCCCTCAGACTGCTGTCTCAGACACCTCAACTCCCTCTTCTTCACATTTTCCCTGAGGAATAATGTGGAAGATATCTTTAACAAATAAGATTTCTCCTAAAGACAGGTTGCAATTAAGTGGGGAACTGAATCATTTTTTCAGTCCAGAATATTAGTGCTTCTGTCCCTCGTATCGTGACACATACTGCTGGCGAGGCAGCGCAGCAAAGCCCTGCAGCTGTGCTCACCCCGCTACGTGCCTGCTGGACCAAAGAGCGGGCTGAAGCACGGCGTGTTCCTTAAGCCACACTCTGCACGCTCAGACTGCTGAGGTCGCTTGTGCCACAGTGACCTTTGCAATAGGAGAAAGGGCAATGGTTTTAAACTAAAGGAGAGGAGCTTCAGGCTAGACATGAGGAAGAAAATTTTTATAATCAGTGTGGTAAAACACTGGCCCAGGTTGCCCAGAGAGGTGGTAGATGCCCCATCCCTGGAGACATTCAAGGCCGGGCTGGACGGGGCTCTGAGCAACCTGATCGAGCTGAAGATGTCTCTGCCCATTGCAGGAGTGTTAGACTAGATGACCTTTACGTGTCCCTTGCAACCCAAACTGTTCTACAATTCTGTTCCATGACCTATTTCCCATAAGGGCGTGCTGACCATAATATCAGTCTTTCTGATTCTAACATGGCCATATTATGTGACTGTAAGACACTGTGGCACTGGTGGCAGAGGACAAAGGCTAAGTAAGAGCAGGCATGCCTAAGTTTAGCTCTCCTTCCTGATACTGAGCACACACTTTGCACATGCTAAAAATTCGCACAGGCTCAGTAATTGTTATCCTGCGTTCCTCAGGAGCATTGGCTTGGGTTCAGAGAATTTGGACAAGGCAGTTTGGGATGAAGTGCAAGCTTTGGCCTGTGCTCGCAACACAGTCTAACCACTGCATAGAGCTGTATAAAGAACAGACTCGTTTCACGGGTGAGCCAGGGAAACTATAGCCAGACCCACCAATCAGGGACATTTCATCAAAACTGATTTCACCTTTAAGCCCCATCACCGAGTCTTTTGCAAGCCTATTATTTTTAGACCAGCTCTAAAACACTGCAGCAGAAATTCCAGAAAGCCCAGAAGTTTCTTCAACACAGTATTTTTACCTGTTTGTGAAATACTTCCCAGTAAAGTGGTCAATGCCTTGACTGAAGGAAGCCCCACATAAATCTGGTAGATCTCTCTGCTGATTTGGAGGCACAAAGCTCCACAGCAATACTGGTACATTTCTGAAATAGCTGATGGCAAGCCATACCTATTTATTTGTTCAGGTCTAGAGGTTCAAATTGCCTCAGCTAACTTACTTGGAACTAATGCCATTATAAATGTTTGTAAATGTCAGAGATTATCCTCTTGGTTGGTTTTATATTACTTACTCTTCAGTGCTCTAAAATGATACAGTGCTGTCCTATTTAAAAGTAGACTTCTTCCAAGTACATACAAATGCACCAAATTCAAGAGTTTCCTATGGTTTTTAAGTTTCTTGAACGGCAGAAAAAATCACCATCTTGCTTCCAGAAAGGAAGCTTCATTGTACTTCCATTGCACTTAAGAAAAAAATCTGAAAAAAAAAAAAGAAAATGAAACAAACAAACAAAAAAGCAAACAAACAAACAAAACCCACCACACTTTAGCTTACAGACCTAGGAATGTTAAAGTCATTACTTATCTATCTGGGAACAGGAATAATTAAATATATAACATGTAATATGCACTGAGATTTACTGCAATTTAACCTTTGTTCCCCAGAATTATCAAGAGGAAGACAGAGACATCAGTAGCACTTCCTAGGAGTGAAGTCAGAGTGTTTGCTTTGGAAAGAAAACATTCCCCCCACTATTTCATCTCTAAAATGCCTTTTAGAAGAGTACTTAGAAAGGGAAACCTTATGAAAATTAGTACAGAAATTATACAAAAAGTAGTCCAGGTCATGTAATAATACAATCACTCTTATCATAAGCAACACCTATCATCACATAATGGATTCAGACTTAGAGCACATGATGCTGTTTTTATTTCTGGATTTTCAGTTCACTTACATTATGCTTTGCTTGAAATGTAAAGCAATGCCTAAGAAGAAATAGGGATTAGAACTGTCAAAAGACACAAGCACTAAAAATTGCACAGCTCTTCTGTACTTAAAATCAGCATGAGCCTCACTTCTTAGAGAACAGGGCTATATCCAAGATATAACAATAAGAATTCATATATTCAAAACCGTTGCACTTTTCTGCTTCTCCTTTCTTTTATATTCTTAAAACAAAAAAAGAAAAAACAACAACAACAAAAAAACGCTTCTCACCCTAATGATCAAGGATGCATGCCACTGAAATATTCAGTAACACACCACAGCACAACAATCCAATTTTTAAACCTAAAATAATATGAGTAATAATCTAAACAGCAGCACATTTATATTTCTGTCAAACCACTTAGAGAAAATCAAGTTGTACAAAAGCAAAATATAGCACTGGAACAAAGGAGCAAAGAAATGACTTTGAAAGAGCACATACAGACAAACACTTCTATAAATTTCAATGGCCAAAAATTTGCATTAGTGTTTGGATTTATCGGCTAAGGACTAATGTTGGTGATGACACTAGATATATTATAGAAATAGAAGCCTCACTTTTTGGAGGCGGGGGAATGAGGTAACAGAGACAAACTGGGGGAACTAACTTTGAAATTATGGGCTTGCCAAGAGCACTGAGTGTTCCTATATTTGAGCAAAACATCCTACTAAACCAATCTCACTGCAACATATACTCAGTGGATATATTTGGTGGATGTGGGGGGAAACATAGTGACAGAGGATGAGGGAAAGTCTGAGTTACTAAATGCCTTCTTTGCCTCAGTCTTTAATAGTAAATGTTGTGCTCCAGGAACACAGACCTCTGAGCCGGAAGACAGGGACGGGAAGCAGAAAGAAGCCCAAGGCACATTGCTAATAAGCCAGGGCCCATCACAAAGGTTGGCGACCTGCTGCACCATTTAGACACCCACAAGTCTAAGGGGCCAGATGGGATCCACCCAAGGGTACTGAGGGAACTGGCAGAGGAGCTCATCAAGCCACTTTCCATCATTTATCAGCAGTTCTGGCTAACTGGGAGGTCCCAGTTGACTGGATGTTGGCAAATGTGACACACATCTACAAGAAGGCCCGGAAGGAGGATCTGGGGAATTACAGGCCTGTCAATCTGACCTCGGTGCCAGGGAGGGTCACAGAGCAGATCATCCTGAGTGCTATCACGTGCCATATACAAGACAACCAAGTGATCAGGCCCAGTCAGCATGGGTTTATGGAAGGGAGGTCCTGCTTAACCAACCTGATCTATGACAAGGTGACCCACTTAGTGGATGAGGGAAAGGCTGTGGATGTTGTCTACCTAGACTTCAGCAAAGCCTTTGACGCTGTATCCCACAGCATCCTCCTGGAGAAACTGGCAGCTCATGGCTTGGATGAGCATACCCTTCACCGGGCGAAGAACTGGCTGGAGGGCCGGGACCAAATTGTTGTGGTGAATAGAGTCAAATCCAGTTGGCAGCCAGTCACAAGTGTTGTTCCCCAGGGCTCAGTACTGGGGCCAGTTCTATTTAAACTCTTTATCAATGATCTGGATGAGGGGATCGTTTACATCCTCAGTAAGTTTGCAGATGACACTGAGTTGTGTGTGAGTGTTGATCTGCTCGAGGAGAGGAAAGCTCTACAGAAGGATCTGGAAAGGCTGGATTGATGGGCTGAGGCCAATTGTATGAGGTTCAACAAAGCAAATGCCGGGTCCTGCATTTGGGTCACAACAACCCCATGCAACACTACAGGCTCAGGAAAGAGTGGCTGGAAAGCTGCCTCGTGGAAAAGTATCTGGAGGTGCTGATTGACAGCTGGCCAAAAATAAGCCAGCAGTGTACCCAGGTGGTCAAAAAGGCCAACAGCATCCTGGCTTGTATCAGGAATAGTGTAGCCAGCAGAACTAGGGCAGTGATCATCCCCCTGTACTCAGTGATGGTGAGGCCACACCTCCAATACTGTGTTCAGTTTTGGGCCCCTCACTACAAGAAAGACATTGAGGTGCTGGAGAGAGTGCAGAGAAGGGCGACAAAGCTGTTGAGGCATGTAGAGAACAAGTCTTATGAGGAGTGGCTGAGGGAACTCAGGCTGTTTAGCCTGGACAAAAGGAGGCTGAGGGGAGACCTGATCGCTGTCTGCAACTACCTGAAAGGAGGTTGTAGCATGGAGGGTGTTGGTCTCTTCTCCCAAGTAGCAAGTGATGTGACAGGAGGAAATGGCCTCAAGTTGCGCCAGGGGAGATTTATATTGGATATTAGGAAACATTTCTTCATGGAAAGGGTTGTCAGGCATTGGAACAGGCTGCCCAGGGAAGTGGTTGAGTCACCATCCCTGGAGGTGTTTAAAAGACACATAGATGAGGTTCTTAGGGACACAGTTTAGTGCCAGAGTTTGGTTACGGTTGGAATCAATGATCTCGAGGGTCTCTTCCAACCAAAATGATCCTATGATTTTAGAATTCTTGCTAACTAGGTGCAGATTATTAAAATCTTGAGACTGATACACTTTGCTACATTCGGTAAGGCACTACATAGTCCAAAGTAATTCCACATTTATAAAATGTTCCCATATGGAAATTCTGTTTACAATGGCAACACTCCTAATCTAGATACCCAGATGTTAAAAACAGTCCTTTGTGAATACTGTTAATTCCATTCGAAAATACAGTTTATTTTATGATAGCAAAAGAACTCTTTTTCCAGTACAATATTCATCTTTCTTGGAAGATTTGAGGGGCTGACCAGAAAATCTTTTTAAGTGATGACAGAAAGCAATGCTTCTGACATCCAAAAATGATAAATATGCAAGACACAAAATAAATTCTTTATTGTTGCCTCATGAATGAATGAGAACATGAGTTTTTTTACATGCTGGATGAGTTCATAATATCTCCCTTATGGTTTATTTGAACTTTTCCAGAGAAGAAGAGTTATTTGCCTGGCCACATTTTATTATTTATAGCACAGATTAGAAGGAATCTTCCTTCCTCCCTGAGACATATTGCAGGTCTCTGCCAATCTCTCCTCAACACCCTTCTTTTGCAGAAGTCTTTCTTCAAAAATGGCAAAGGTGACTTCATGTAGATGAGAAATGAGATGCAACAAAAAACCTTAAGCATCATTAGCTATGGAGATCACACTATTTTAGGCAAACTACTGAAGATGAGCAAGCAGTCTGCTGGAATGTTCAATGTACTCTCACCAAATATAAGTACAAGCTAGGAATAAGTGCGAGTTAGGAATATGTCTATGAGAAATGCACATTGCAGGATCACCACAAATGCATACCATGCATAGCAATTCAAAATGCCTTCCTAAATTCATGGAAAAGCACCTTCCTCGTTTGTTTCTCTGAACAAGAATTGTTCTATACAGACAATAACTGATATTAAGAACTTTCCTAGGGACCGCTACATTCAACATATTATGCAAATGATGGAATTCAGAACTTTTCTCCATCTAAAATGTAATTATAACTCTTCTCTGCGATATATCAACAGACAACCCTTCTCTGCAAGGAGACAATTCTAATCAGGTTAACCTGAATTTTGACATTGATTTGCATAGGAAAAATATTGGGACCCTGACTACTTATGCATAAAACAGCAGTTATCTGCCTCTAAGACATTTCCTATATCAGTACTGATCTGTCACCTTGCATGACTCTCCCAGGTTCCAAATTGAGCTTCTGAAGTGGTCTGATTTTCACATCGCTGTTCCAAAGTCAGCAGCTATTACCCATAACTAATATAATATGACAACATTCCTCAATGTCCCACTCTTCAAATGCCCTTCCTAATTGCGGTCACTCAATATTTAGAGTTATGCATGCTGGGAAAATGTAGTTCATGAGTATAGTGTCTGTTATGCAGAGAGGTCCTTTATTCTTGAGCTCTCAGAGGTAATATGAGCTCTGTGAATATCAGTTCTTCAAAACAAACACATTTCAAAGCAATGTTTTCTTCTACTGAGAGCATCCTTGAAATTATAATGGAAGGAGTTTTGACCAAATTGCCTTCTGTTTGCCTACTGCCAATAAAGGCAGATCACGTTCAGTTCACACTACTTAAGCCAATGCTGCATCAGAGTTACTCCCAAGCTCTGCAGCTAGCTTTGCCAACGCTGCTCTAGATTACAGAAGAGGAATACTGACAGAAAATGACATAAAATCACTGCTCGCGTTCTTCAAGGTGTGCTGTCCTGCTGATCTGTTCTTTCTTTCCCAGTGTCAAATATTTCTTTTACGACAGCTCTTCTTCCCTAACAGGGTCAGTTAATATCCTATTTCCCATTGCGCTTAAGTTGTAAGCAGCCTGATTTTGCTGGCTTTTCTCACATAAACAACACTTTGTCACATAAAGAGATCCACTGAATCTAATAGTACGTGTACAGTAAGATATTACATGAAATTGAGTCAGGGTGACAGAATTGAGCCCTTCCTGTCTAAAGAGGGCTTAGTTCTCAGGTACACACCACTACTGCCTGTTTACACTGCTCCAGCAGTATGAAAGGACCTTTAAATGGGTGCAAATATGAATGTTAGATCAAAACTAAGCCCATCTCACACACATTTCTACATGTGCATGCTGCAAAGCCATTAGCAAGGTGCACAGCGTGACTGATGGAGATGCAGGTGGTATTCCTGTGCACAGAAGCCAGACAATGAGTAACTGAAGGGGTGTGTGTGACCAAATGCCACCAAGAGTAAAAGCAATTATCCATGCTCTGCTTTCTTGTCAGAGGTTCAAATGGCCAGACACAGATCCTTGCACAGAAAAGGAGAAAAGCAATATGCCCTACAACAGCAGCAGTGACCACTGCAGCCCTTAGGCCACCAGTGGAAGTCCCTGAGACCACATGAGCCTTCCTAATGCTTTGTATTACAAATTGTATAAAAAGCCACACTGGTCTATCATAAATGTCAAGACATGACTGACGTCCAAAGAACCACAGCTCAAAATTCAGTAAAAGGAAAGCATTACTAAAAAAAAAAAAAAAAAAAAAAAAAAAAAAAAAAAAAGCACCACCTGAGATGATTGGCTCTGAAGGAAATGAATTCATTTTCTACCTATGATATGCAACATTTATTTAGATGAAAGTAAAAGAGTTAAACACGAATCAAGTATAAGGTAGAAATGTAGAAGTGTCTTCAGGCAAGCTTCTCTCCTATAAAAGACCAACTTCACCTCAGCTGACTTCTCAGCACCTTGAGGAGAGAGAAAATATTAGCAAAAGCAATATTCTTGCCTCTACCTTAAAATCTTGAGACTGTGACTTGTCCAGTCATCTGAGTAACTCACTATCCCTCCACCACCAAATATTGCAGAAAGTTTTGAGGATACAAGTCTTCTTTTCAGCCTGCAGATCACAAGACCAGGACTATCTAAAGAATTCTTTAGAAATTATTAAAAAGGAAAAACAGTCCACTTCCATGTACAGTCATTGTCCTTGAAACGCTCCTCTGTTTGCATAGAGGGAAAAAACAGGGGACATTAGATTCTATTAAATGCAAAATTATGTGTATCAGTGCCTTTACTCTGCATTAAATTATGTATTTTTTATATTCTCCACTAGAAATCATTGAATTGACTCAGACATAATGAAATAAGTTAAATATGAACAGAAGAGAGTTTTGCAAGAAATAACATGTCTCCATTTATTTAACAAGGCCTCTTCCCTTTGGGGGATGTAAACCTGTCTAAAGACCAGGTTTGCTTTAGTTTTTAAGGGGTTTTAAAGAAACAGAACAGAAAGAAGGCAAAAATAAAAATATTAATTGTTTAATTGTCTTGGAAATGGCCAAATTTTCAGACGACACTTAATTGGAAGCACAGCAAATGATGATAGAGAACACAGAAGAGCTTCAAACTAAATCCTCAAGCAAGCAGACAACATATGCAGTTAAATGGGGACAAACGAAAATGAGACTGACGGGGGGGAAAAAAAGAAAAGACACACAAAATTCAAAACTTTTCTGTTGAGCAGGAAACATAAAACTAAGCTAAGAAAACATGGAGAAAGAGATTAAAGACTTGTGAAAGCAAATGTACATTGCTAGAACTAATACATCCACATGTTTTTTGCTGTGAAAAGGAAAGGATAACTCTGTAAATGGGACTATTTAGGCAAGACTCAAATTTTGCATGCCTCCATAAAGTTACAGTTTGTGACAGGGTATGAAGTCTCTGGTCTTTATGGAAAAACTGATTTTGAAGAACAGTGGACGTACTGCAGATGAGATAAAAATCTAGAAAGTTTTAAAGTAGAATAGCTATGAACAGGATCTAAATGTCTTGAAAAATAGCCAAATTTTCCCAGTGTCATTAGATCCAATTAGTGCTAAGCTTTCATTAGAAACCCTTTTTTAAAATAAATGATGGGTAATTTATGACACACTGTCTCTTTTTTATGATGCCTTTATAGAACAGCTGGGTGCTTTAAATTTATTGCCTTTTATTTTAAAAATTCCTATTGAAAATATATGAGCTAGCTTGTTGCACCTTTCAGCACTAAATCAGCAACAGGAAGACAGCAATTTTGTCACCCAGGAGAAGTGCTTGAATTACTGCTCTGCTCTCAGTGTGGGTGATCCTGCATCTAAGTAAATCTCAGGATTCATCAGCAAATCACACGGCATGCTCTATTCAGTACCTGCCACTAAATGATCTTTTAGGGACACACACTGAGATTTCATTAGTCCTATTTCTAACTTTTGAAATTTACATTCAGGGATTGCTTGAATCTTTCCTTTATGGGGATTCTCAAATTCAGACATGAGACTTAAAGAAAAGCTCAAGTACTTTTGTAGGAAAACCTGAGGAGAGATGACAGATTTTTTAGACCACTCAAAAAGCTGGGGTGCTTCATCCTTTTCTTTAACCAAAGTGACTAAAATTGTACATAACAATAGGAAGTTAGCAGACAAAAAGCTAGCCTTCTAATTTAGCACAGTTCTGTGAGAGCATTATTCTTTCACTGTTGGAAAGCAGAGGAAATGGTACCCGCACTGGATTACTCCTGAAGAGGTTGCTGAGACAGCTGTAGAGATTCACACAATGAGACTCATGTTGTAAATTACAACTCAGTACCTCACTGAAAAACATAAAGAGGTATTTCTGGAAGCCAAAGTGAGAACAGACAGTCTTTCAGTGCATTTATCTAAGCAATCACAATTCAAGGCAACAGAAGCAGTAAAATAACTATAATCAAAGCAACTCGCCACTTGTCTCGATACTTTTAATAAATAATGTGGGGTGATATTTTTCCTACAGTCCTGATCTGTTGGTCTTTACCAACATATTTTCTTTTGTAAATCCTAGTAGTGGACAAGCTATATAATATTCTCTACAATATAAAAAATGTGTATTCTCTGAAATACCGAAAATACACACATCCGCTAGGGTTAGAGGCAAAGGTGGACCTTCACCCAGAAATCAATCATTTTATGGTTAGTTACCTTTTTCCTCATTAACAAGACTGGCTGTAGAGCAAACATCTGGTCCAGACACATGGATCTTTAATAAGACATGGCAATAATTTGTTTTCCAATTTTCCATAACATCCAAATATATCACCAAGAGCATAGCTTAGAGTAACCTTTCTGCTCTGTATTTTCCCTTTGGAAAAAAAAAAATAAGGTCACAAGCAAAAAGGAAGCAAAATAGAGGGCTCAAAAGCTGCAGCTGAAACATTTATGTACAGCTTATAACTGTCTGCTGATAGAAATGCGATAGTAAGATATCTAAGTCTAGTCTGTAACATCCACTTTAAGAGATATTGGCGTTAGTCTGGGCCTGTCAGCACATTCAGGGCACACCTACCACCGTTCATATATAATTCAACACTGAACTCTTAAGTAACATTTTTCAAGGGAGACAGAAAGTACTGTTATCCCCATTTTATTGACTTAGGAAGTGAAATAGAGAGCTAAGTAATGAATTTGAGGCCCAGAATGAAGAGCTATCAAAGACAAGATTATGCTGCAGGAACTTGAGGAAAGTCTGTGCTCTGAGTAATGGGAAACACTGCTTTCTGCCTTCAGAGTAAGTTTCATCATTAACATTTTCAGTGTGAATATTTAACACTCATTAAAATGTTACATTCTTCTCCTTTGTTTTTTTTCATGGGCAGAGCTTCCCAGAATACATAACATTTTGTCTTCTGTTCATCTCTGCTCTTAATCTTGTAGACATCAAGGAAAAGTTAATCCATATGTCATTTTGTTTAGAGTTTTTACATTATCCAATGCAGGGAGAAGAGTTGGACTCAATGATCCTTGTGGGTCCCTTCCAACCCAGGACATTCTATGATTCTATTCTATGATTGATTTCCTCTCTGGGCATATGAATAAAACCAAGACCCAGCCATTTCTGCAGGAGGAGACAACCCAAGTTCAACATTTCTTAAAGGTACTACATGAACAACCTGTGCAAAGTCATCCAGAAATTCTCCAAAACGGGTTTCTCAGATAAATTAAGTCCTCTGAAAACACTTTTGTCTGATCCTAGACAACCACCTCAAACATAAATTTAGGTGACTAAACATAGGTAAGAAGAAGCCTTGTTCCCAAGTGGGTGTGGAAAGACACTCCACTGAAGTGAGACTAGACCAGGTCACACAAGAGCCTAGTCAGCAAAACGGGAAAGTTTCCCTGCCACCATACATGACTCACTTAACTCCTTCCTAAAAGGATCATCCATCATGTTAACTACAATTTTCTCTCTGCAATGAATCCTCAAGCACTACGTTGCTTCTGGTATCAGTTGGCTGGTATTGATCCTAGCAATCTTTTCTTGTGATGTAAATATCTAACAGGAACAAGAACTAAACAGTTCATTTCACATAGACCACTGAATTGTCTTCTGGCAATAATGACTTCAACCCATTATTGACATGGCTGGAAAAGAACTAATGACTTAGATAAGAAAGATTTTTATGACATTGGCAATCCTTTTGCCCTCTACTTGCCCTCACTACAATCTTTCTAAAACTTTTATCAGAGAAGGTTAAGGAAAGAAGGCTTGTAATGCAGCATCGGATACAGTGCTTCAGAAACTTCAGCTTTTAACCACATTTCATTTTTAATAGTCATATCCCAGATTATTTATTTTTCAGACAGCAGCTTAAGTCATTTGAACAACTTTGTGAGCAATTTTCTTTACCTCATTTCTTCAGACATTTGCAGTAATTTCATAGGTACCAGCTCTTTACATTATTTTCTAGCTCATCACTTTACTATCATTTTGACTTAGAGCTCATTTCTTTGATGTATAATAATTTGTTGTGAGAGCACAGGATATCAAAGAACAGAAATATCTTCATCATCTAATGTGCAGCATGATCTACATGTCAGAAAGAAATGGTAAAGTATTATTTATGCTTCCCCTCAACCACCCCTGTTGCATGGAAGTCAGATTGCTAACATTCAAATTACAGAACACAATTCATTTCCCACCAAAGAAACTCCATTTAATACCGGGCAAGGAGAATTCATACACTAAACTTTGTGGTGTAAAATCCTGTATTCTACATTGTACAGAGTAAGAGAAGTCTGGCGCCCTTTCCCATATAATTTTTCACTGCTGTTTAGATTAATCTGTAAGATCATCCAGAACATAAGATTTAGGTTCAACATGTAACATTTCCTCTATTCTCTTTTTCTTGCTCGGGTTTATTTTTGCTCTTCCTTGCTTCTTTTTCCCCCTTTGGTGTGAAAGAAATCTGATTTAGGCAACCAAGACACAACCTCTTTTCATTTCACTGTCGACCTGAAAGGTGGCCAAACAGGTTTGCTGGGTCTCAGGCTGGATGCTAAGATGGCACAGGGTGCCTGTCATCCCAACCAGTGAAGCTGCAGGCTAAAAAAACCAACATCAACAATTAAAAGTGCAATGTCAGCTTTTGCTCTCTCCCCTCTTGTGTCTATTTTTTGTTGTTGTTGTTCCCAGTAAAGCCATATCAGAGCATAGACTTAGGAAAAGCGATAGCTTGAATCCATTTCAACTAACTTTTTCTTGTTCCAAAATAACAAGACTTTTGATAAAGTCTTTAATACCAGCTATAATACAGTTTAACAGGGGGAAGAACTGCCTTCTAGGATTCTTCTATATACAAAGGAAAGCAATTAGGGGATGCTGGTGAAATGAAAACTTTTTACTTTTTATTGTGTTACGTATTTTTATAGTTACAGGTTTTATTTTAAAATATGTATTTCAAAACTTCACTTAATAAATATATTCGACAGTTCTGACAGCAAAACTCCATCTGATATTTGCTGACCTTATAACCGCCCTTATGTTTCTTGCCATCTCACCCTACACTTGTAACATCTGCTGTTCCCATTACATCCAGCCACAGCAATGTATTCATTCAAAAGGCATCCTAAAGATTTCCTTCCTCCTCAGCACATAAAAGATGTTATTCACTCATTCGAGTGACTAATTTTCCCCTTCATTTGAAATTATTGAGTTTTGGGGGATGTTTCAATATGGTAGTGCTCAGTCGCGTCCAAGTTTCTAGGTGAAAGGACATTTTGGGTATCTATTACTAACTCTAAGCTGTGGTTCCTGGGAGCTCTTCCCCAGTCTTGGGTGAGGATGTGAGACATGGCTGTGTCCCACTGTCACATTGGGACCATCCCACTCTCTGCTGCCCTCCCATATTCTTACATCCACTGGGAAATAAGAGCCATGGGCAGTTCAGAAGGCAGGGATGGGTGTTCCAGCTGTTGGGACTGTGTCCAGCTAACACCGAGACAAGTTGCGAAGAACACGCCTTGCAGTGGATTTGCCTCTGGGTTTCTGTGATTTGGGGGTTTCCTACCATGCTCACTCAGTGAAACTTGCTGCAGCTGAGATCAGCTGAGGCATCCCCACTACATCTCATCTCTCCTAAAAAAGTCTTTGCTCCATATAATCATCCATCACAATAAATACAGTTTGATGATAAAAATTTCTGTATCAAGGCCTAAAATGAGTAAGTGATTGATCTTCATGTGATAACCCTTATTCTCTCTTACCATCTTCTGTCTGAAATATTTGTTATCATCATTTGTTTCATCCTGTTCAATATAAAGTTACAAATCCATCCAGAAAATAATGATATTTTTCTATGCGTCTGCAAATGTTTAGCACACTTCTGGGCTCTGCAAGATAGCAATAATAATAATCACTAAACAGTAGCCTCCAGCCCTAGAATAGCCTGCAAATGTTAATGCTAAATTAACATGTCAGTGTGCAACATATTCTTGAATTGCAATTCACAAGGTGGAGCTGAAATAGAAAAAGACTAAAAGGCTAAATAAACAGAAAGCAATAGATAAGTCCTTCTGAAGGACAGAGATTTCTTTTCCTCTTCAAAGCCAAAAGTCAAAAATATCTGGCGTTTTTACCATAAGCAAAATACATTATTGTGTAACATTAATCTAAAAATAACTAACTACATGTTGCTACTTCACAAGAAAAGGGTAGAAGTATGACTCTGTCTAACTGTGTACATGCAACGATGTCAAGTATAGCAGTATTTCAAAGTCTGACAGAGAAGAAAACACTGCTAGAAATTTGGCTAGCTGAACACCAGCTGAGCACAACGCAAAAGCTCACTTAAGTGTGGCAGGACCCAGCGCTGCTGCCCTTGGCACTTACTGAAGCACAGGGTGAGCTCATTTCCATATCAATGCGCCACATGTTTCTCCAAGACAAAGCTGTTTCACACCACTGCTGCTATTTGAACTTTGGAAATAAATGGAAAGGTTTCCGTATTGTTGCTAAAAGCAATGAAACTCACATCCTTTGTGCACAGGATACAGTTACTGAACACTGCCCTTTATAGGGCTGTATCAGCGGCTGCGTGCAGAGCGAGCATATTGTAACAGAGCTGTGTTGTGCAGGAAAGACAAGCAGCACTTTAAATTCAGAACACAGGGTTGTGCAAGTGAGGGTGATGCCTTCCAGAGTTAGAAGAAGATTATATTTACCATAAATTTGTTGGCTTGCTTAGTCAGCCTATAGCAAAACCTGAGAATCTACAGTAAAGTGAAATTTAAGTGATTTGTCCAAAGCCACACAGAAACCTGTGAAACAGTTACAGAGTCTGTCCCACTTGTGTGTCTGCTTGTGTTTTAACAAGACCCAGTTTCTTCTTTACCCCACAGAGAAATAAATAGTTTTGATACGTCTTACAAATCAATACTAAAATACATTGTGCCATACAAAACAGTAAGCTGTAGAATATTAGACAGAAAAACCAAAAGCTTTTACACAGGCTGTATCCAAGGACCAGAAGCTTTGCCATGTCAAATTACAGTGCGGGGTACCATCATGTCCAAAGGGTTATTACTGGGAAAGAACCACCTTTTCCATGCAGGGAAAGTGAGTGAATGTTTCAATGACGTAAAATAAAGAACATTTAAAACCACTTCTAGCTAAGAGCAAACTAACCATTTTTAAACTTGAGGCTTCAAATGCATGTAATGAAGTCATTATTGCACACAAATATGACTCTTCAATCAAAGTGCCTGAAATCCCTGCCATAATAATTTTATTTAGATTGAGAAGAAACCATGTACTCTACTATTCAATTAACAATAATTATTTATTATCTACCCTCTGGGTTTTCTTTACAATGTTCTTATTCAGAATAAAAGTATCAGAAAGTACATCCAAAGATTACCTGTCAATTTGCAACAAGCTGAATTTTATTTCATCACGCAACAGCAAATGAGAACAAATTTTGCTCACATAATCTTCGAAAAGTAGATGCTTTCAGATGCTTTTAAGAAAATAGAAACTGTGTCTGTTATCTTTTTGTCCTGCAGCAACACAGCACAGTGGGCCTCTAAGCTCACAGAAACACAGAAGAGATGAGGTTGCAAGGGACCTCTCAAGATCATCTAGTCCAGCCCCTGTTTAAAGCAGGGTCAGCTGGAGCAGGTTGCTCAGGGCTGTGTCCAGTCAGGTTTTAAATATCATCAAGCAACTACCTCTCTGAGCAACCTATCCCAGTGTTTGATCACCCGCACAGTAAAATGTGCTTTCTTATGTTCAGATGGAATTTTCTGTGTTTCCGTTTGTGCTCTTTGACTCTTGTCCTGTCACTGGGCACCACTGAGAAAAGCCTGGCTCCAGTTTCTTTGCACTCTCCCGTCAGGTATTTCTGCACATGGACAAGACACCCCTGAACCTTCTCTCCTCCAGGCTGAACAATCCCAGCTCTCTCAGCTTTTCCTCATTGTCAGATGCTCCAAGCCCACAACCATCATCATGGCCCTTTGCTGTACTTGCTCCAGCATGTCCATATCTCTCTTGCACTGGGGAGCCAGAACTGGACACAGTACTCCAGATGTTATTCTCCAATGCTGAGGAGAGGGGAAGGACCACCTCCCTCACCCTGCTGGCAGTACTCCTCCTAAGGCAGCCCAGGATGCCAGTAGCCTTCTTTGCTTCATTGCTGGTTCATGTTCAGCTTGGTGTCCACCAAGACCCCCAGGGTCTCTTCTGCAAAGCTGGTTTCCAGCTGGCTGGTTCCCAGCCTGTACTGGTTATCCCATGGGGTTTTGTCTCCCCAAGGGCAGAACTTTGCATTTCCCTTTGTTTTACTTCATGAGACTCCTAACAGCCCATTCCTCCAGCCTGTCCAGGTCTCTCTGAACAGCAGCACAACTACCTAGCATACCAACCACTCCTCACGGTTTTGTATTGTCCACAAACCTGTTGAAGGTGTACTCTGTGCCATCATCAAGGTCATTAATCAAGATGTTACTTACTCAGTTTATCTGTGAGGATTTTATGTGAGACAGTGTCAAAAGTCTTAACTAATTCAAGATAAACAACTTCCATTGCTCTTCCCTCACCCAGCAAGCCTATCATAGGAAGTTATCAGGTTGGTCAGACATGATTTCTACTTCCTAATTACCATTCTTGATCACCTTTTTGTCCTTCATGTTCAGAAACAGTTCCCTGAATTATTTGCTCCATGACCTTCTCAGGGATTAACATTAGGCCCGTAGCTCCCCAGACCCACTTTCTTGTCATTTGACAGTTTTTCTTTCTGCCAGTCCTCAGACTTTCAAAATCAGGAGTGGCCTTGCAGTGACATCAGTCCACCCCCTTAACATTCATGGGCATATCCCACCAAGTTGCTGGACTTTCCTTTGTCCAGTTTGTTTAAATGTTCGCCAACGTAATTTTCTTTCACCAAGGTAAATCTGCCTTACTTCAAACTTTCCCACAGATCACAGGGGTCTGAGAGCCTCTGAAAGTTGATTTTACCAGTAAAGACTAAGGCAAAGGCAATAGGGAAAGCAGGATCCCAGTGAAATATCATGAAGTCTACCTAGTGTCAAAAATACGTATTTCATTCATTTTCCAGAGGGTAGCCAGATATCAACAAGGACAATTTCACACAAGCATCCATACAATCCATTATCAGAATACTTCTGTATATTCTTATTTATTAATGACACACCAGTATTAGCAGTTAGCAATCATAATTACTTGTGTATTTTATAGCCAAAGCGAGATATGCCCAGCTAGGACAGGGGTTCAAAATGCTGATGGTGAAGATAAAAACGAAGGAAGAAGGAAGGACACAATTTGCTAGGGATCGCAATACCTGCCACAGGACAGAGGCAAATGTTATAACTCTCATATTATTTCAAAATCCACACTTATAATTAATTCATCAGGAAATACTGGCCGTAACACCTGCAAGCTTCTCTACCCAGAAGCAATCCCTGAGAGAGAAAAATTCCCCATTACTCTGACAGGCAGGAATTTTTTAATTCCTTAGAGGGTTCTTCTGCTTTCTTACGTGAGGACTCCCAGCTGAGAGGAGCACAACAGGCATAACAGAAAAGAATGCTGGTAAGTCCCATTTGTACCTCAGTGAATTGTCAGAATAATACAAAGCAGCTGAACTATACCTGTGAATCTAGTATCCACAAAAGAAGTCTATTAAGTCTATTTTTATTACATAAAAAGTCTATTATCAAGATACCACCTTGAAACCAATTGAGGTACAAAACTATATTATGAGTAAAGCTTATGGCAAGCATCAGAAGATAACATATAGATGTTACCAGGCTGAGAGTAACTAGTTAGGAGACAAAGGGGCAATCAGTATCCCACACCTGAGTGTCTTGGACAAGGGTCCAGTCTGAAATTCAAAACCTAAGGTAGAAAAAAGTCCTAGAAACCATAAAAGATCTAGAGCTAACAAGGAACTGGACTTTGGGAGAGCCTAGTCCTCAGCATGATACTTTAAACTCTGAAGGAGTGCAGGTTTCCAGGAGCCTCTACTGCACGAATGAGATGCCTCGTGATGATTTCAAAGTAAGCTTGAACACAGCCAGCCACAGAGCAGTGAATGACAGACAGACCAAACCGGCAAAGAGCCAGCCAGCAACAGAGTTTAAATCCCATCTCTTACCTTTCCCTTGGTCCTTTTTGACCACTGGATATCTGAAACTGTAGTACGACCTCCCAAGGACAGGAGCTCTCAAAGAGTATGTCAGCTTTTTCAGCCCTTTAAAAGCCAAGGTCCCTCTGAACATGTGCTGAAGTAGCATCTCACAGACATAGGAAGTATTAAAATACAACATACACACACACCGATACAGTATCTATGAGGTGGAGACACATTAGAATGACACAGCAACTGCTTAAAGTATTTCAGGATCACAACTCAGGACCTGGATGTCCATGTTTTATGAAATTCCCAGTTTAACTGCTTATGCCTACTGTCAAAATATCCAGCTGTACTTCTTTAAAGTTGTGTAGTTTTTGAACCTGGAAGGAGAACCCAACTGGAGCACTGTGTCCAGCTCCATCGTCCCCAGCACAAGAAAGACATGGACTTGTTGGAGCGGGTCCAGAGAAGGTTCACCAAAATGATCAGAGGGCTGGAACACCTCTCCTATGAAGAAAAGATGAGAGAGTTGGGGTGGTTTGGCCTGGAGAAGGCTCCTGGGAGACCTTACTGAAGCCTTTCAGTACTTCAAAGGGGGTCTATAGAAAGAGGGGGACAGACTTCTTACCAGGGCCTGTAGTGACAGGTCAAGGGGCAAAGGGTTTAAAGGGAAAGACAGTAGGTTTAGATTGGATGTAAGGAAGAAATCTTGTACCATGAGGGTGGTGAGACAGTGGAACAGGTTGCCCAGAGAAGCTATGGATGCCCCATCCTTGGAAGTGTTAAAGGCCAGGTTGGATGGGCCTTTGAGCAACCTGATCTAGTGAAATATGTCCCTGCCCATGGCAGGGGCTTGGGACTAGACGATCTTTGAAGGTGCCTTCCAACCCAAACCATTCTAGAGAAATAACTGCCTTTAGGAGAAACTCCATCATTTCTAATGCTGAAAGTCTAGAGCTGAGAAAAAAAATTGGCTTTTTTGTCATAAAACAAATATCCTCGAAGTCATAGATTTCACAGTATCCTGAGAAAGGCCCAAATCTCATTGAAATATAATGGGATTGAATGCCTGAATTCTTCCAAAATACAATGGAATTTGAGTGCCTATATACAATTGAAATGTAATGAGATTTGAGTGCCTAAATCCTATAACCCAATTGAAAAATCTGCTCTCAGTGTTTCACATGATCATGAGGGCAGGTAGGACTTGGAAAACATTGCATTACGCCTCAACTAGCACAGCAGAAATTGCATTTAATTCAATAACAGATTATCCCCGAGTTCTCACCTATGGGATTCTTTGTATTTTTTTTTTTTTACAATAGAAGATGAAATTGCTCACAGGGGTTGCATAAAGTTATTTTACATTAACAGGCTTTTCTGCAAGTCCCAGCCCCTAAACAAGGTTAAATTAAGCTAGCTAACCAGCTAGCATTAGCAAAAATCATGTCTTTGGCAAAGGATTATGATGGCCTGACAGATTTTGACCAGGACTAAAATATATATACCAATCCTCTGGAAAACCAAATAACTAGTGGATGGAGTCAGAACATGGGAGGCATCCGGTACCAATTTGTGCAGAAAAAACCCTTCAAATACTTTCCGGGGCAGTCTAGCAAATACTTTCCAGTCTGCTGCACATTCAGTAACTCGTTTTGTTGTCCTGTCGAATCAATAAAGGTGAAATGCACGGAATTGCCACAGGGTGGCTCAGTTTAGCCTACGATGAAAGCCGCAGATTTTTCTGCTGACACAAGCAGCTGAAGCAAGGCAGCCGCAAAGCCTTCTGGATTGCTACAGCCAGAGTACGCGGCGAAGAGCTACAACCAAGAGAAAACCAGGAAAAGGCACAGATTCAATTTTAATTCATCTTAATCCTGCATAGTTTCTCACACCCCAGCGAAGCAACAGCCATTCCCGATGACTCTGTGGGTGAATAGCACCGTGTGACGTGAAGGCACCGAGCCCGCATTCCTCTGCAGCCAAAAATCCCACTGACTTCCTTGGAATTCCCAAGTGACCAAAGAAATGCAGCCTCACGCTGTATCCCTGTACCTGCTCACCGCGATGAACAATGCCCTGTTCTCTCCAAAGGATTCGGGACAGAGCTCTTGTTTGATCGACAACATTGTAGTGAAAACTGACATCACTATTGTTGGGAGGGCTGTCAAAAATTTTGTGTTAACCTGTACAATAAATGTAATGTTACGAGCTGTCAGGATAGCTGACTAACACACTAAAAAACGTACATTTATAACTATCAAATGTTCCTAGAGCTGAAAATACCTCATTTGTTTTTAGAAAGTAGCTTGGTATAGGTAGAAAACTTTAAAAAATATTTACAGTAAAAATTTTAAAAAAACCCCACAGAATATACAGCTAAATTATTGTAATGCTCAGACACGATCAACTACTATACAAAAACCAAAGTGTTCTGAACAATTGGAAGTTAAGGTTGTCTTGTTTCTAGAAGCTTTTTCTCCTCTGTCGCTATATATTAGAGGACGTTTTCATCTTAAGTGATACAAAGTTCATAATAGTTATATGCTCATCGTATCAGGTTTGGCAGTGCAAAATGCAATTTATTACATTTCCTCTGATTTAATATATGCGTTAATATAACACATTCCAAAAAAGCAGTGTATTATGTTTTACTGAGTGTATATTTAAAACAGAATTAGGAATTTAAAGAGACAATTATATAAAAAAAAATTCCCCACGGTGTGCCTTCTGAACTAGTCATTCACAAATACTTTTCAAATCTATTAATTCTACTCATGGTGAATGCTAGCTACCCTGCCAAATTTGAGGAAATTACTTGAAAGGGCAACATCCATAAAACCCACCAAGTTCAAAAATAATCCCAAAGAGTCCGATGTACTGCTTAAACAATATAACACAGGAAAAATAAAAATCCCTAAGACCCTAATAATATAATTCCAGTGGTGGCAACAATAGCCCCCAGAGCAGTATATACTGACAAGGGTAATGCAACAGGCCCGTGCTACTGTTTGCAATCACAGAGCAGATCACCTTCCCAGCAGGGTTTTGCCACACTGTGTGCCCGTGCCCTGCAAAAAGTATTGGGTTTATTACAAACAAGCCGATCAGTTGTGCAGCATTTGACCAAGAGGTGCAGTATCTTCTGGAAGCATCTAAGGGCTTACAGACCCATGGCTAAGAGACAGACATCGGGCAGCAGTCACAGCTACTGTTCTAGCAGGCTGCTGACACCCTTAAATCGCAAAGTGCTCAAGTATTTTCCAGATAAAAGATCCCAAGGTGGGGGGGAAATCCCAGAAAAGCAGGTGTGTGGTAGCCTCCAGGTGAAAATTAAAAATACTTTCTCAGAAGTTCCATGTATCGCATTCTTATGTGATGCATATAGAATATATATGAATATATATAGAATATATATTTGAAGGGGGGTGGTTAGTAGGTCAAGAGAGGTTCTCCTTCCCCTCTACTCTGCCCTGGTGAGACCTCATCTGGAATATTGTGTCCAGTTCTGGGCCCCTCAGTTCAAGAAGGACAGGGAACTGCTGGAGAGAGTCCAGCGCAGGGCCACAAAGATGATTAAGGGAGTGGAGCATCTCCCTTATGAGGAAAGGCTGAGGGAGCTGGGTCTCTTTAGCTTGGAGGAGACTGAGGGGTGACCTCATTCATGTTTTTAAATATATAAAGGGTGGGTGTCACGAGGATGGAGCCAGGCTCTTCTCGGTGACAACCAGCAGTAAGACAAGGGGTAATGGGTTCAAGCTGGAACACAAGAGGTTCCACTTAAATTTGAGAAGAAACTTCTTCTCAGTGAGGGTGACAGAACACTGGAACAGGCTGCCCAGGGGGGTTGTGGAGTCTCCTTCTCTGGAGACATTCAAAACCCGCCTGGACGCCTCCTGTGTAACCTCATCTGGGTGTTTCTGCTCCGGGAGGGGGATTGGACTGGATGATCTTTTGAGGACCCTTCCAATTCCTAACATCCTGTGATTCTGTGAGATATATAGTTGCATATAGAATATAATGTAATATTACAATATAATAATATAATATGTAATATAATAATATGCATATAGAATATAATATATATGTGATGCATATAGAATATATATATAGATGCATATAGAATATGAAATGTATGAAGAAAATGCACCATTTACCACAAACCATGCTGTGTTCATTCGTTCCCTGTCTGTGTAGAGAGATACTGGTTTATTCCCACTGCTATTTAAGAACATAAGAACTGTGATTTCCGCCTCCTCTCCCCTGCTCCCCTCCCGACCCCCGAAAATCCCCTGATCACTTTTACCCCGGTGCTCCAGCACGGCACCTGTTCCGGGGCCGTGTGAGAAGCCCCCGCGGTACAGCGGGACTTCGGGGTCGTTAATACCCCGTGCTTGGCACAGCCCTGGGGTTTCGGGTGCCAGGAGGGCGCAGACCCTCCGCCCCAGCCTGGCTGCCCGCCGGCCCCTCCGCAGCGGGGCCGCCGAGGGGCGGGTTGAGCCCGCTCCCGCAGCCACCCGCGCCGCACGGAACTGCAGCTCCCAGCAAGCCCCGCGAGGCCAAGGAACTACGGCACCCGAGATGCAACGCGGCCGCCTCCCGCCGCGGGCTCCCGCGCGCTGCCTGCCGGGAAACGGAGGCTCTACCTGCGGCGGGGCCGCCGGGACTCGTGCTGCCCGCCCGGCCCCGCCCCCTGCCCGCTTCCTGCCCGCGCGCCGCAGGTACCAGCCCGCGCCCGCCTCCCTTTCGGCGCGCGGGGGGGCGGGGCCGGCCGAGGGGGAGGGGCGGTGCCAGCGGCGGCGCGGCAGAGGGGGAGCGCCGCGGCGAGCAGGTGAGCGGGGGCGCTCGCCCTCCCAGCCCGGCTGGCGGGAAGGGGCGAGCAGGGCACGCGCCGTGAGGAGGCAGGCAGGCAGGCAGGCGGTGGGGAGCTCGGGCTGGGGTGGCCGGGGGAGCGGAGTCCCGCCACCGCCCGTCCCGCGCCGGCCCCCGCCGGCGGCGCAGCTCCCGCAGCTGCCGCGCACCTGTGCGGAGGCGGTTGCGCCGGGCCCTGCCGGTGGGGGGCGCTGCGGGCGGTTGGGCTGCGGCGCGGCCGGGGCTGGTCGCGCTTAGGCGGAACGGCGGGGACGGAAACCCCCTTCCCCGGGGGTGAGAAGCGGCGCCGCACCTCCGAGGTGGTCCCTCAGCTGTGGAACCTGCCGGCGTGCGGGGCCGTGCGGCTGGGCAGGGCTCGCCGGGCCGTGCGGCCGCGGGAGCCCGGCCGGTGCCGCGGGCTCGGCGGCCGCTCCTGAAGTTACGTAAAAGGGCACGAGCGCGTTCGGCGAGCGCCGCCGGCCGCGCGCGGGAGCCGCGTCCCCTCCGCGGCGGTGCCGGGCGCAGGGCGGGCCCGGGCGGCGCGAGCGCTGAGCCCCGGGCGCCGCTGAGCCCCGGGCGCCGCTGCCCGCCCCACGCCCGCAGCGGGGACCCGCCGCTCCAGGGCTGTGCCGGTCGCCGGGGCTGATTAACATACCGACCGGTTTTGTTTGGTTTCCAGCTGTTTCGGAACCGTGAAGTTATAGGCAGAGGTAGGCAACGTATACACGTCCTGCTGTGGAATTTGGGAGGGGAGTTGCCCTCAGTTGTTTCCAACTTGGTAACAGACTCTTGGGGGCAGGAATTACCCTCCCCTGTGTGCCTGTGTATGCGAGGTGTGAATATAGACCCCAGTTTTGAGTTCATAAACAGGTGAAATATGTCATTAAGTAACTTGATTAAAGCCGGCACAGAATGTTGGGGTTTTGCTTTTTGTTTTAATTTTAAACCTAGCTCGGCAAGTTTTCTCTTTAAATGTTCTACTGTCTCTTCCGTGGTAGCACCTAAATTCTAAACAAAAGCCAGCCTGACTGTTGTCCCGAGATATAATACGTGTAACCAGATCACAAATAGTATCACATAGCTAAAAGTCTTCTAAATCCAATTAGAACTGTTAAATAAGGATTGTTTTGTTTCTAATCTATTATCCTTGAATTGCGTGGCTTACGTGTTTGTCAGTGAACATTCAAACCATTAGCTTAAAAGGGTTTGGAATTGTGATAGCTGCAAGGTGGAGGCAAACCATTTTTAAGTGGTTTTTATTATAGTCCATTTGCTTCACCCGCAAAAAGGGAGGTGGCTGTTGTAAACACCCTGTAGGGTAAGTTGGTGTCATGCTGTTTCGTAGCATGTGACAGCAGGGTTCCTGGGAGTTGGCCCTATCCTGTTTCAGATGGAGCAGTTCAGTATGTTCAGCAAATATTCTCTTCTTTTTATTTCATTCTTACCTTACAGTTGGGCATCACACTAAACCAAACACAGATTCAGAACAGGAAACGAATTTCTTACAAATAGTAAAGTAAGGAAATATCTAGACAAAGAAAAGAGTGCAGTTGCTGTATTATCTCTTGGGTGTTCTGAAAGCTGGTGTGGTGCAGTGATTCTACTGGTTTAGTGCAGTTACATGTGAGACCAGTCCATGGCGAAGCTTGGGTAGTAGCAGACTGTGCACCTAAATCTTCCATCCTCATTGCACCCATGTAAACAAAGAACTGTATGGTTTGCCCAGAAGTTTGTTTGGGTTTTTTTTACCAAATGGTTTTCTTTTCCTTTTATTGCATAAATTCGTAGTATACTTATATATTAATAGAAAAGGCTTGAGTCCGAAGGTTGTGACCCTCATTTGAGCATTGTATTCCTTTTCTAATGTTTAGTCTTCATAAAGTGTAAATTAATGTGATTTTAAACCCTTTTGTCATTCATACCATGTAAATATTTTAGATATTTGGAATACTATATTTATTATTTTATATTTTTACAGTTATATTTTATATATTTATTATATTTATATATTTTATATATTTTATATATTTACAGTTATATTTTTACAGTTTAAGGTGGATTTACATACATAGGTATGCATATGTATGTATTTATAAGCCTGAGTTCTAATGTAATATCTTTATATCTTTTTCTGTTTTTTGGGGAAAAAAAAAATAAATTAAACAGTGTACCCTTTTTTCACTTGGCCTGACATTTCTGTTACTCAAACAATACTCTTATGTTACTCTTCAGAGTTTATAGGAATCTGGGTGTGACACTGGTAGTATCATTCCCTCTTATTTATCTATGGGTATGTTTACTGTGTCAGATTGAGTTCAGAATATCCTTTAGAAGCAAATATTGTGACCATTTAATATGCATTGGGTTGCAATTTGCGATGGTCTTGCAGAGTACAAAAGAAACTCAAAGAGAAGATGTACCCTGGGAGCAGATCTAATGCAGTCCCACTGCTAATGAGTGTTCAGTCAATGGTACCAAATTACAGTTAGCATGACATAAAAGCTGGTGAAGCATGTGCAGTGTAGATGTCAGATTCTTAATACCAAGTGCTTTGCTCTGCAAGTTTGTTTGTGTTGTATTCCTTGCCAGTATAGGTACAGCCTTTCACTTACGTATATGCAGTTAAGAGCAGTAGTAAGTATACAAGTTCAAGATAGTAAGTTCTTGACTGGCATTTCACTTTTAAAGACAGAAGCTCTTCCATAAGAGACACTGTTCAGAAGTATTGTGACTGGTAAAAATGTTGTCATGGTTTGTTGTTGTGTTGTTTTGTTTTCCCAAAAAGTGCTGAAAAGCACAGGCTTTTTGTCTTCTCAATCTCATTAACTCCTAGGTGAATTTCACCAGATTCCCTGAGATGTGGGCTCATTTTCCATTCCTGGTTGAGAGTCATAAAGTCATGCAGTAGAATGTAATAACCACTTTTAAAAAATTTACAGATCCTTTGATTTTTTGCTAACCTGGACTCAACTGTGTTCTTCTGTTTATAGTGATTTAATCCCATATGTCCCAGGAACATAGCTGGGTGGGTCATTCTTTAAGGAGATGGTCTCAATTCCTTGTGCTGGTAACATGGAAAAGTCACGGAAGTGTCAAGTGAAAAAGAAGTTACCTTGTTCTAGTGGTTTATGCAGATGAGAATATTGCTAGAGAAAACCTACCAGAGAATAGTTCATGTCTTGATATTTCTATATCTATTAAAAACATTTATTGCAAAGCTTATCGTTTGGGGCAGAAAACAGATTCACTTGCTGAGATATGGATGGAAAAAGGGATTTAGATCTTGGTTTAACTCCAGGAGAATGTCTTTGTCTCCAAGACAGATGTGACTTGATGCTTTCAAACTATATGATCAGCTGTCTGACATGTGGAGTTAAGTCATACAACCAAGCACAAGATCATGTTGCAACAGAAGCTGCTGGATAGTCCAAATCCTGTACCTGACCAGCAAGGTCAATCAACAGGAGTTTACAATAATGACATTTCTGCTCCCTCAGATGCTGCAAGTGTCCAGCCTCATCCCACAGTGAAGCAGACCTGCTCTCAAGGAGTCACTGCCAGTTTGAAATTGTTCTTGTTGGTTAAATTCCCTGAGCTTTCTGACATACACAGTGCGTGGAGATTTCCCTACGTAGCTGAAAGGATGAAGAAGTTTGATTTTTTTTTTTTTTTTTTTTTTTCCTTCACTCAAGGAACTCTTTCAAGAGCATTTTTCACTCTTTCTTGTTGAAGCTGGTTCATTTGATATTTATTTCCTTATTCATGTTTTCTAAGATTTATTTTAGCAAGAGAATGAAAGCATCACTTCACCCTGGCAGTTAGGAAACTCATTTGGTTTTTGTTCCAGTAGAAGATTGATTTTATATATGACATGAATCAGGTTGATGTTTTCCCTTTTCACAGCCGCCTGCAACCTCGTGGTTGATTGGAATACTCTTGAGTGAAATGGGTGGTGACTCAAATCCTATTAATCCAAATAGGTTGCTCTAATTTGCATCTTGTAAGAGCTCTTCTTTGCATACTTTGTTAAAATAAGGAGATGGTACTTTTTTGGCAGTTTACTGCCATCTTAATTTTCTTCTGCTTTTTTAAAGAAATGTACACACATGCACACAAAAGATTTAATTTTTACTTGAAATGGTTCTCTTGAAGAAAAAATATAAAATTTTCTATTTATCTTTCTTTCCCTGAACTTGTTTTTTCCATTTTAATCTGCTGGAATGGAAAACTAGCTGCTATTATAACACTGCTTTTGATGTACATGCTTGTAAAACCTAATTGCTCCAATTCGAACTGTAGAAATTGCACCCAGTTAACATTGTTGCACATAATGCTGCTGACATTTGTAACAGAGTTGTTTTGAAAAAATATTTCAGTTTGAAAACAGATCCATTAAACTTCAGTGAATATGTAATAGATGCAAATATGTTTTTTCGTTTAAGTTGTTTACTGTGTTGTCTTTTGATTTATGTCCTGTATATTGTTGCATGCATGTTTGGCTCAGGTAGTCTGCTCTGGATGTCTTACAGAAGCAATTCTGAGAAAAGTTTCTGTACTATTTACACTAAACAGTCGCTAAAACTACACCAGCTTCTTATAAAAATTGCTGACTTTTTCAATAAAGCGAAACAACACTTAAATCATAAAGGACAAAAAGATTTTTCTGTTTTGTAATCTAACTTTGTAATTTTAATTTTAAGAGTGAAAGAGAATGCCTGTAAGGCTGTCCATCAAATTGTAGATGTACAATTTAAAAGCAGCATTTTATATGAAGCCAAATTTCTTGTGAAATGTTTACCTGTCAATACCATCTCAACACTGATACAGATTTTTCCAAATCAATATCTTAGTGTTGCTTTTACTTAAAAATTACAACAATATTTTTTGTCTTTTACTGCAGGTATTGTTCTTGAAAAGAGGAGAAAACATGGCTTATGCAGTGAATGAACCTTAAATTCCTGGGCCAAAAACTGAGGTTTCTTTCATGAAAGATGGCAACACCATACGTACCTGTTCCGATTCCTATTGGAAGTTCATCACCCAGCTTTACAAACAGAAACCAAAGAAGTTCTTCTTTTGGGAGCATCTCGACGAGTTCCAGCTCCTCAAAAGGACAGCTGGAGGACTCTGCCATTGGTAGTTTTAAAAAGATGAGCGTGCCTGACCAGATTGGTTCTACATCATCTGCGTGTAGTAGTCCACTTGTTAGGACTAAATTTATAGGTATGGATACATCCATAGAATACTGTACTCAGCCTGTAGAAGAAATAGAGCAGAATTCAGATTCCAGGACCTGGGAAGATCGACCATCCACGCCTACAATACTGGGTTATGAGGTGATGGAGGAAAGGGCAAAATTCACTGTAAGTTTTGGGGATGGTATATTTCATATTCTAATGACAAGATAACAATTGAATGTACTTTGCCTTCTCTTTTAGTAATCAATCTTGCCGTTCAGGGATGTTGGAGTACTTTGTAAATACTAATTTAACTTCCAAGTACAGGAGAATATCATTCCTGTTATACAGGTGGGAAAATTAAAACTTGGAGGCAGTGTTTCCTCTAATTGTGTATGTGGAATAGGAGGAATTCATTCTACTTCAGGTATCAATTTCTGCTGGAAAAGGCAGGAATTCCTGCAAAGTTACAAGTCCTTGTGAAATTGAACTTGCAGAAGCTCTGGATAGTTAAACATCTTAAATAAAATGTAATCTTTTATTTGAAATGAATGGTAAGACACGCTGATAGTTGCCTTTTACAGTTATTGTTAACATAAAACATTTGCATTATAATGCAAACACATAGTTTTTGGCTTCTTGCATTGTTATGTTTAGTTTCTGATATGGGGAAATCTGTTCTGAAAACAGCAGAGTGATATGTCGCATCTGCAGTATCTCATGGCAGAAAAACAGTTTGACTGATTTATGTGGATTTTTCTCAAAATGTACTGCAGGTGGCAATTCAGATTTTTTTTTTTTTACATGCCATAAATATATTAAAACATTTGTGCATTTGTTTTTGTCATTGGAACATTTCTTTGAGATAATTCAGCAATGCTTGTGGGACTGATGGAGGTTGTTTGTTACTAATTATTTATTAATTGTTACTTTAAGAGAGTAACTACCACAGATAGGTAAGGAGAAGGAAAGAGCAGACAACTTTTTTTTTTTTTCTCCTATCTTCTTTTAGAGATTTGTGGAATCTGATGTCTTTATAACGTTGAAATACTAATAAAATCATCAAGTTCTTTTTGCAAAAAATAAAATTATGCTGCTTTTTTAATTATTTGGGAATGGTGGCTTGTCTTGTAGTAAGGTTTTCAATTTCTATCATCTTCCTGCATGGTAGCATAAGAGCCAATTTTTTTTTTTTTTTTACATGTAGATTAAAATATTCCTTTTAAATAATACCTTCAAAACTAAAACTGTATTATTAAATTGACAAGGGTCAGTCTGAAAATATGCCAAGATATATTCCAGTTTGCAGGTACAATGTTATTCAATGGTAGTTACAGTGACAACTTTGACTCCTTATTTTATGTAGAAGGCCAGGTTACAGTACAAATGAAACATTCTTTATCGTTAAAATGCTTGAATGCATTTTCACTCTTTCTGAATTCACTTATGTTGTTATGCTTGTTTCTGAAGTGCATAATTAACTGGGTTTTCTTTCAGTTGCATGTTGAAAATAAGCTTGCTATTGTGCATTAAAACCAGCAAGTAATTAGTCCTAGAAGTTCTGGTTGCTTCTGCAGTGCAAAATCAGTGAGACAGAAGACAGTGGAAATTAAGTTGAAATCAACTGTAAAAGAGAGGGAGACTCAATTGCTGAAGATTTTTTGCTGTTTGTTAGCATCTCATAGTTCCCAAAAGTATGAATTTTAATTACCTAAGCTGGGTGATGTACCAACTTTGAGAGTTAAATGTCAGTGCATGTTGGAAGACATGGCTGCTGCAGCTTATGGGAGAAGAAACCTAGGCTGAAAAATGTCTGTATTTGTAAGCAGTTGGTCTCAAATGAGTTAGCAGTCCCGGAATGTTCAATTAGCACTTTTTAAAAGAAAAAAAAAAAAAAACAAACTAACTAGAAATGATAATTAGAAGCTGAATCAGCCAGAGATTGTTACTAAATATTGGCATATTTTCATTGAGTATTTTGTATTTGTGGAATAAGGCAATTCAGGATTGCCTGGAATTATGTTTTTTCCCCCGAGACCTTATGTGAAGGAATTGACACTTGATTTTGTGATACTCCAGTGTTTCTTCTTTATTAATTACAAATCTTAAAGAAAAAAGAAAAAAACAAACCAATTAAAAACCCCCACGTTTTTCTCAGCTTTGGCAAGAAAAAAATGTTTGTTTCAGGTTGACCATATTTTTTTTGACCAGTAATCACAAGCCGATTGTGCTCCTTATTACAATTAAGTTAACCATAATTTGTGAAGACATTTTTAAAGTTGTCTAACTACTCAAAGTGAGGGTCAGACTAACTGGATTTTTTCATGTATGCATTGGTAAGCAATGCCTTTGCAGAACTTTTAGTAGAACAAAATAATAAAATACTGTTTAGCAAGTAAATTCACAAGCATATTCCAGAGCTTCTTGTTCTTTGTTTTACTGTGTACTAACAAAGAGTCTTGACAATTTTATATAGCAGTTCTGCTTTGTGAAATTTTAAGAAAACTGTTTATACTTTCGGTAAAACATTTGGACAAACATTTATACAGAAAATGCAAGATAGAAGAGTTCAGTTTTAATGCTGGCTTCACAGACATGTCTTGCAGCTATAATTTTAAACTCTAATATCTTTTTGTTAATGACTGAAATATTGCCTCTGGAGGCCATGACTTCCACAGATGATGCTGCTTGAAAGTGGAATTCTGTGTTTAAAAAGTAGATAAGAGAAGTACTAGCTGAAAGGTTGCTTTAATTTGCACTGTAGTTATCTGTAGTTTGTGTAATTGTCTGCAATATAATATATCATGGAATACAAAAAAGCTAAAAACAGCCTCACACGTGTACAGAAGTTGGATAGCACTGGGATTATTACATGCTGAGACTGCAACAAGAAAAATACATTTATCAGTTAAGACAACTTGCTGTGAAAACACATAATACTGGAGAAGATTTTACTATGTAACGTTTTAGAACATGTTTTAAATGGAATTTGGTTGAATACCTGTAGGGGATTGTTTATCATTATGATTCCAAAAATATCTTTTTCTTCCTTGTATTTTTTAACTAGAGAACACCTAGACTGGGAAAGCTAACCCCATACAATTGTAGAGCTTCTTTTTCCTTACATTGGAGAAAGTAAGGTTGCAAAATGAGAACCCATCTTCCGTAGACACTGTTCAATATTTTTCCAGTGAAGTTGTGTGTTGTTAGATTCATTGTGTTCAGGCATTTGAATATCAGTCCTCGTAAAAGGTAATGGTTTGATTTACCAAAAAAAAAAATTTGTTTATCCATTTGCTTTTAAATAGGATAATGGTACTGCTCTGCTGTTGTCTTGCTAAATCTGATTCAAAGGATGCATTACTTCAGTTCTACAGTGGTAGTATAATCATTCTGATGCAGTTATCTCGGGAAGTGGTTGTATTTTGCGTGGAAAGACAAAACCTAATATTCAAGACAAATGGAACCAAAAGAGGATGTGACTTTTATCCTGTATCACTTCTCCTTGTGAAACAAGTCAGATGAGATGAGACATTTTAAAGCAATATAGCACTCAGTACCTGATTATTACAGTCATCTCAAAACCAGATTAACCTCAAGGATTAGTGAGTAAAAAATTCAGCAAAGGTCGAAGTAGATCACTAAAACATAACTTCACTTACCTCTTTGATAGCTGAGACTTGTTTTTTTTCCTGGGGAGGAAATCTGGATGCAGTTTCACAAGCCTTTTATTACAGACAGAAAACTTAGTTAAATGTATTTAGGAATTATTGAAACTTCTTTAAATTCTGAAATTAATTTATACTGTTTGTACTGATAATTAAGTTGTGGTGGGGGTTTTTGTTTTATTTTAAAATCCAATTAAGGACTTTTTAATCTGTGAGTTTTGTTTCATGAAGGAATAAAGGATAATTTCAGCCTTCCAGACAATGCAGTGTGAAGTTCTGCATGTTTTTCTGATATTCCTGTTTTTCCACACAGGTGTACAAAATACTGGTAAAAAGAAGTCCAGAAGAAAGTTGGGTGGTTTTCAGACGATACACTGACTTCTCCAGGCTTAATGACAAGGTGAGAATTATATTCTGGTGAATTCTCAGCTAAATTGCCCCTCTCTTCTTTCATATTTCATTGTGTCTAACATTTTTGTCGCTTTTTTCCTTTTCTTGCTTTTTTTGCTGCATATGAAACATGTACTATATTAATGAATGAAAAACATATGATTCCACATTTTTTCAAAGATAGGTGAAATAGCTACAGCTGGTGTAAAGGAGGTCTTTCTTCATCTGAAGCTGTTAGTGTGCTTCATACTTTATTCCTAATCTCTGTGATAAAGGAAATTAACTCTTTAATAGTTGTATTCCTTGCATGGAAGTAGAACTAGAGGCCTATATTCTCTTGCAGGAATGATCCAGTAATTATTCAGTCCTTTTCATTGCAACAAACTACTTTTTTCATGATATAACTGAGGTTTCATGAACATAAGAAGTTCTTTGTATGATACTCAGTTTTCATTTTCAGTGTCTTTGAAGTTAATTGTGAAATATATTAGATTTTTGAAGCTAAAGGCAGAAATGCCACCTAAATAGGAGTTCTGGGTCAGCAACTTAATATTTTTAGAACACTTGAAAGCAAAAAATGTTTGTCTAAAAAGCACAAGTTTGGGTTTTTTTAATTGGTAAATAGTGTTTGGTTATCCCATTTAGCATTATTTCTGTAGAAGCATAAAAGTAGAACAGAATTGCACTTTTCCTTGTCTTATTGTTCCCTTCTAAGAATAATCTTTCATTGCAAGTTTAACATATTCTCTGCTATGACATTCTTTCATGTTCAAACTTGTAGCTTTTTAACACTCCTTTTTTTAACCCATAGTAAGGGATTTTTTGTATACCTTTTCTTCTCCTCGGATCAGTGCACCTAATCAACTAAGAACTTAATTCTGCTGAAATTTTGAATATGGACTTGAACTTATACATTTCTCTGGGTTCTTGGTTTGACCTATTTGAGTATCTTTTTAGGCTACCTGTAAAACATCAGTGCAGTCTAAAACTACCATAAATTGTTCAATCTGAATTAGTTTATAGAGATTTCTTTCTGAAGAAACTTCTGTCTCTTAATTGAGTCTATCCTAAGTTAAGGAATGTATTGGCAAAAGCTGGACTTCTTTTGAGATGATGATGATGTTCTGGGGATTTCAATTTACATTTCAGTAGTCAAGTCATGCAACAGTTTGTATTTTGGTCAGCCATGTCAGACATAGGTCAAGAACTGGCTTACAGGTGTTGACTTTTAGTGTGGTTATTAGTAGTTTGAAAAATTAAAATGCCAGAGGTATCCATTTTAGAGTAGATATTTATATTTTACAAGTGAATTCCTTAGTTTTGCATTCAAATCTTTGACAAAAGTGGTTGGCTTCTAGCATGATTTATAGGTGTTAGGATTTCTGTTTAAAAGGAAGAACTTTATTTTCCCTTGCGTCACTTTCGCACTTGCGTCGCTTTTTCATCTTTCAGTATACATCTAAACTTTTATTATGTTCCCGTTCTGTAATTCTCTAGAAGTTTCAGAACTATGGTATGTTTCAGTTCCCGGAGCTGACATTGCTGCATTATAAAAAGCAGAATGTCTTATGAACTGAAGAGTAAATGGTTATATGCACGCATCAGTGGTTCAAAAGGCCCAGTGAAACACTTGCAATTCCTTGTTCTCTAATAGCAAATATAGACATGAAATTGCATGCATGTGTGCTTTCAGGATTTTCTATACCCTACCTCCTAAAGTCCAATATAAACAAGACAAATACACTGTCTTATAAATCCTTTTCCCCACTGTGCTTCTTGAGGTTGGTGGCAAATTATTAATTTCCTGAAGTGGTATTAGAAACTTGGCATTAAATGCCAACTGAATTGAGTAATCAATCACTATCATGGCTGTGTGAATCAGTTTGAAGTACTAACAAAGAGGGACTGGCGTTTCAGGAAGACCATTCAAAGACAAAAGAGCAGTATGTTTTGTATGTGTCAGGCATTTGCTTACTCTCAAGTCCAAACTGAGGTGAGAGCTGGACTTCGGCAGTGGCTAAAAATGGACAAAATGTGAGAATAAGAAAGGTGTCACAGTGGGGATATGTGTAGATAAAATAAGGATTAGATGAATGAGTGAATGCAGCTCGACTAACTAATAGAAGCAGATAGTGAGCTTAATATTCTTTATTTGCCCTGATCTGTCAAAGAAAATAAGGAAGGCAGATAAGCTGTAGGATCCTAGAAGGTGTTTTGTACTTCCACTAGTTTCTGAAATAATTTTAGTAAGGGACAGCTAATAAAATAGAAATGAATGGGAGTAAAAGAGCTCAAAACCAAGAA
Source organism: Caloenas nicobarica (assembly GCF_036013445.1). Classification (NCBI taxonomy): domain Eukaryota; kingdom Metazoa; phylum Chordata; class Aves; order Columbiformes; family Columbidae; genus Caloenas; species Caloenas nicobarica. Next base: position 135,475,328 of record NC_088246.1, on the reverse strand, counting down.
CTCTCCTTTTATGAATGAAATGACTAAGTGCAGCCCCAGGTTAAGAACTGAAGAGATTCAGAGTGTGAGCAACAAGTTCTTTGAATGTCAAAGCTGTCTACTTTGCTGGCAATGAAAAGGTTTTGAGAACTCCATACTTACTGAAAGAACACAAATAAAAGATGGCAGCAAAGTAATCCAATGTAAAGGAAAGATGAGATATTGCCTGTATGGATACAAAAGAAGCCACATAATGGTCTCAAAGTCAAAAGTAACTAAAAAATAAAACACAAATAGAGATTGGCACAAGGATAGTAGTACAGACTTCTAAAGACTAAGGCAGAAGTGCTGAGATGCAAGATAGACTGTCACAGGATGCTAAGAGCAAGAGGTAAAGTTCTATAAATCATTAGAGCCAGAAGTAAGGGAAGGAGGCAGTAAAATAACAGATCTATTACTTGAAACTGTGGGAAGCAACCAGCAAATGGTACAGAAAAGATTGAAATACTGTCTTTTGCTGTAATATTGAAAAATTCCATTTTGGTGGATGCTGGAACATGACAGAATATGAGGGGTTAGGAGCAAAGGCTGAAATACAGACATCTGGCTAAATGCATAGTGTTTAGTTTTGTTTTGTTTTTAAGAACAGCTAGTGGATTGGAGAAGTATGTGAAGAATACCCTTCTGTCCCAAAAAAATGGTGGGAAAAGAACTTTGAAGTTTATTACTATGCTCATAGAGATGTTGAACAAATAATGAAATGGCCACTCTTAAGAATGAAGAAATTAACGATTTTTCCCTGAAACTGTCTCTCATGTCACATGTGTAATCTATCATAGAATCATTTTGGTTGGAAGAGACCTTTAAGATTATCGAGTCCAACCATAACCTAAATCTAGCACTGAACACGTGATGATGTAGGGGAGAGACATGTAGAAAAGATGCTGGATCCAAGCAAGTCAGTGCCCTGTGTCAAATTCAGTATTTCATCAGGCCTTTTTTTCTTGGTTTTCTTCATTTAGCTTTGATTTTTATTTCAGCTAAAAGATATGTTTCCGGGCTTTCGGTTGGCCCTTCCACCAAAGCGCTGGTTCAAGGATAATTATAATCCTGACTTCTTGGAAGATCGTCAGTTGGGACTACAAGCATTCCTCCAGAACCTAGTAGCTCACAAAGATATTGCGAACTGGTACGTGATTAAACTTTGCTTGGGGCTTGGGATATTTTTGTGTTCTAAGTCCTCATATAGGTTTCTAGGCTCTAGCAGTATGTCTTTGAACAACATAGTAAGGGACTTCACTAACACTCATGTTGTGCATTTGGTCATTATGTGAATTATTTGGTGTCCTATTAAATTAATCCCATCTTAACCTAAGCAAAAAAGGGGAATTGTAGTATTTTGAATTGTACATGGTTACCTATTAATTAAAAACTGTAATATTTAAAATGTTAGACTAGTCTCATGTTTATTCCTAAAACATTACTTCCGTGTGCTGAGTGCAGAATTAATACATTGTTAATTTATATTGAAATTAAATGTTAGGCTTTCATAATGGAAAGTACCTGCTCTATAGTTCTTAAAATGTGTATTAAACTAAAGAGTTCTAATTTACATGGTGTGATACTAATAGAAGTACCTTTATAGATTGTTTTACCTACGTAAATGTAAACCACAAATCAAAAAATACTTAAGAAGAATCTGAAAAACATAATGTGTTTAAGCAACAAAGTGCAGAAGTCTCTCTGAACATTATATTTTTTCATACGAAGTGTGAAATTCTTCCAAAGCTGGAAGATGAGCATAATTCTGGCAATGAAATGTAAGATCTTTTTAATATAGGCCAAAAGTGAATTCTGGTAAGCAAGTTGCTAGAGGCAGAGCAGTTCTAAAAGCCTTTTCCAACACCAACAGTAAAGCTATGAGGTTGCTGTACCAAAGATTCTTTGAGGAATGAGTCTGAGGAGCTGTCTTCGTCTGAAACTTCATTAAAAACGAAATTCTGTGGAGAAAACCGCATTCCCTCAATAATTTCAAAGGAACTAAAATGTAAAATTGGTGAGCTGTGGTGTAAGACCATATAATATTCATATCTACTTTACTTTTTAGTAGGATGGCTATTACATTTGGCACATCTTTATAAGGCATTTGACTGTTGAGTCTTAGAACTAGAGATTAGTAAGTTTGACTTTTGGTACTGCTTATAATAAAAAACTCGAAGTGGTAAGCAGGTAAATAAAGATAGTACTTGGAAAAGTAATAATGTCTTCTGCAGAGGGAAGTCTATCTTACAAGTAGTTATTAGGGAGCTCATATAAAATGATTGAAAGGTAAGGGGAAAAGGATTGATGGAAATTTAGGAGTATTACATATGAAATTCTGAATCACAGTTATGGACACTGATGTTCAGAATATCTGGAAGTTATCTGGAAAAGGGAATGAACAATGAGATCATGAAGTATTGTAGAAGGATCCCAAGGCACTGAGTGACTAATGTCACTTGTCATGAAGTGCAAGATGACAGTAAGTACATACATACAGAATTATAAAATCAGTTGGTTTTTACAACCTGGAAAATAACTGTTGGTGTTGATACAGTTTTCTGAACCAGTTCAGTATTCAGCAGTAGTCCAAAAGTTGCTTAAAAATTGTTGAAGGGGAACTTGAAAGGAAGAAAAAATGTTCTTGCTGTGGGAATATGAATTGCGTTTCCACATAGTCCAGTGCTGAAACATGGCATTCGATTTCAAAAGAAAATCTGCTAGAAACACAGAGGAGGCAAGCTAGGACAGATGAAGCTACAGACAAATTTCCCTGCAAGAGGAGTTCTGTTCTCTTTAGTCTGTTGTCCTGGGAAAGGGTTGGCTAAACAGGGCATATGAAATCATCAAAGGGATAGGGAAGGTGAGTAAAGAATGTTAATATTTTGGATGATTCATAGTCATCTCTCAGTATGTCACACTGACTTGTGAAGCTTTGTTGTGAGATGTCAGAGACAGAAAGCTTAAATGGTTTCAAAAAGAAATTGGGATCAACATGTGAGTTTCTCTCTAAGTGGCTATTAAACATTATTATATGGCTGAAATATGTGGCTGAGAATTTTAAGAACTTCATGATTATTAAATTACAGAATAACAGGTGTGCCAAAAAAAGGGAATTATTCTCTAAATGTCACTTATGTTATGCTGCTGGAGACAGACTAGCGAGCTGTGTTGATGTTTAGTCTGCTTGAACAGATCTGAAGGCTTTTTGCTTCATTTTGTTGCAGCTAGTTTGATATTTCAGCTGGCTTGTTTGTATCTTGATGATGGTGCATATTGGACAAAATAGTGTTTTTCATAATTGAAGGCAAAAAACCCCAAAACATAACTTGTAGGCTGCCTGGCTCATCAGATCCAAAAGGGAATTTAAATGTTTCTGGAATCAGTTTGTATTTTGGTTAATGAACAGCTAGTTAACTGAAATGTGGTTTTGAGGAAAACTCTGATCTTGGCTGTGTCAGGCTCTGCATGAAGATTATTTTTTTTAATAACTTCATCACTTGTTGGTATGGCTTATGTTCTAATGTTTGGATCTATGGAAAGTCTGGATTCCTCAGGAAACTATTAAAACTAGGGAGATTTGATCTGTCTGATTTTCTTTTTTTTTTTTCTTTCACCGACTTATCAGAGAATAAAAGGTGCTGTTAATGGAAATTAATATTTGCACCTTACATGAGCAGTGGTGAGCATCTGACCCTGCTTCCTCCTGAAAAGCTCACCATTTCCTTCTACAGCTTTGGAAATAAGTCAGACTGGGTTGCACCAAAACGAAAGGAGCCTTTTCTCTTTGCAGAGAAGTCTCTTTCATTTCTCTTTATGCACTGTATTATCATTGAGACATATTGATAGAGGGAAATACACACTTCAGGGATAGGAGACCTCATTTGGTATACCTATTTTTTAATAAAACTAGGTTCACAAAGTAGTTTAAAGGTACAATATAGGATGGTATGCAGGTGACTAAATTTGGAGTCTGCATTTTATGGATTTTTTTCCTCATATTTTGCCTTGTATTGAAGGTTCAGTGAACCAATTGAAATTCACCCACAGATTTAATGTTATCCAGGAAATTTCACATAACCCATGAAGTAGGAAAAAGAAGTTTAACCTGCTAAACAGAAGTGTCACCTGACATTCTATAGATGACACAGCTCTCCTCTGCTTCCACCCTGTGTCGGAAGCGGCGTGAAAGGGAGGAACTGGCTGAGCTGCTGGGGCTTGTGCGCTGGTGTGTGCTGGTGCGAGCTGGTGTGCACCAGCAGCACGGCCGCTCCTGAGGGGGATGTCGGATGGCACAGGAGCCAAGAAGGAAGCCATGTACACTAATCTCTGTAACATGACACTAACATCTATGCCATCAGGTGCATATTTTAGATAAAGAGAAAATGTTTTCAGGGACTTGTGGCTTCAGTTTTTTGACCTCCTTATGTAAAATAATGAATCTACAGCTTTCAATGTCAAGAAGTTTTGAAAACTACAGAAAAAGACAGTTTTCTGCCAGCAGCGGTAGGGGGAAAAAAAGTGGGGGTTAACCTGATGTAAGTAGATGTTATATGTAGATAGGATAATTTTGCACATTTATTTTTCTGGATGTTTCATTTTTCATTCACAAGCATTACTGCATGTTATGCCATTTTAATGTTACTGTTTAATAACACAAAATTACTCGCAAAACGTAGAAATTAAATACTTTTAAAATATGTTTGAACTGAGCTATGTGACTAAGGATGGAGGTTTTGAAGAAAACTGGCAAGCAGAAGTGTTTCCACGTAATGAATTCTTCTGCATTAGGCATATGTGAGTTCATTCAGCATCTTTATGAAAAGAACAATTCAACCATTAAAAAATGGACTTGAGCATCGCACTGGAAAAGTGTCTCTTCAAGCGGATTAAACTGGAGAGGAAAAAAACAACCCTGGTCTTCTTGAAAATGTACTTTATATGCCTGAATGGCTTTTCATTTGGTTTGAGGTTGTTTTCTAATAATTTAACTAATGACTTGTTACCATCTATCATCTTTTGTGCTGAGTGCTAATCTCGGTTTAAGTAGCAGATTTTTTTTTTGAGTATGTGGGAGAAGGTGTTTTAATAGTACAGGTTTAGACTATGGCTTGCAGAGGTCATGGATAGATTAATGTAAAACAGTGGAGAGGACTTGAAAAAAGAAAGATTTATCATATTTGTCACATAGATGAAGTGGAGAAAGGAGTGATGATTGATTATAGGAGAAATTTTTTCAGGTTGGTGTAAATGTTAATGAGGTGAAGGTGGATATGAAGACATGAATTCTCGTAAAACATTGGCCCAAAAAGAACACCTCTGTCTTCACATGTGCAATAAACACTTGAAAGTGGGCTACAAAAATACAACAACACAACGAAAGTTCGATGTATTTTAGATAAATATTCTTCAGAGCCTTTCTGAAATTAGAAGTGATGGTATAATCAGTTATTGCTGTTAGGTGAAGAAATTTCTCTCCACATTCTGCTTGCCAAACCTCAAGCTGCTTGATAGATTGGTAGCTGGGTAGAAGTTTCATTTCCTGTGTATGTACTTTGCATCTGCCTCAAATGCAGACAATGATCAGAAGCCAGAAAATTAGTTCCTTTTGCCCTCACCTTCCCATGGGACTTGGGTGGGAGGAAGAGACAGGGAATTAGTTTGGATTTGCATCTTCTATTTTTGTGCATTTGTTGCAGTAGGAGATGATTTAAAGACTTATAGTAGTGAGTGAAAGCACAGAATTGCCAATACGTTGCTACTCACTAATTAGTTGTGAGTAGAATATTCTGATTGGAGGTTATTTATAGAAGAATGAATACAACAGAGCAGGCAAGTCTTAGAAAGGTGGATGAAGGAACATGGTTGAAGATAGTGAATAGTTCTATGAAAAGTAATGAGCAAGACACTCAAAATACTCTAGTAAACCATGAGATGACTCATATTCCCTTCTAGGCTTTGCAAAACAATGCAGAGAGGGGGATGGCAACTGTTACACAATTTTACACAATTTTAAGTTGAATGCGTTAGTTCGAACTGCATCTTTAGAGATGCTATGCAGTATACCCATGTTACATTAACCTTGTCACTTCTTATTCTTTTATAACTTATTTTTGTGTATATATATAATATATACTGTATGTATAAAAACTATATACTGTGTATAAATCAATGGACTGTGATCTTAGCAAAGTGGAGACACATAAGCATGGGTACTGGAAAATGCTTACTTCCACTCCTGTTTCCTGAAGGGATCTGCATATGGATTTTAGCAGCATACTCTTTCATCCATCTTTTAATATTGATTTTTTCACCAGGATAATCTTTCAAGCCTCATCACTACCAAAGGGATAAACTAGTTTGTCAGTTGTTGTGTAGCAACCAATTCTACGAATATTTGAAAAATCGTGTTCAAAATTGATTTACTTGCTGTTTGAAAACTCTTAAGTGTACTTGTGCAACTTAAGTCACATTTTTAAATACTGTCCCTTGTTAACATATACAACTGAGACTTAATAGTTTAACATTATTTTGAATACTTGGGAGTAAATTTGAGGATAGATGTGTGTGCCTCTGAAAGTAATACTGCCCTTGTATGATCATATATAAGTGTTGCTTTTTTGTACTTCAAATAATTCACTCTCTTTTACTTGGTAAAGCCTTGCAGTGAGAGAATTTCTTTGTCTGGATGATGCTCCAGGTCCTTTTGACAGTCTAGAAGAGAGCAGGGTAAGTGCTATGTAATATGATAAAAGGAGAATACAAAAGGCAGTAGTTATTGTTAGAATATTGTAAAATCTGCTGAACAGTGTAGAATGAAACATTTTTATTTCTGCTTTTTCACAAGAATTTCCAGATGGATCTATTTCTAAAACTGATACAGTCTGATTATTGATGCACACTGATAATCTTTGATTGCTGTACTTGATCCCTGTCCCAAGACATAATCTTTTCCTTTTTGCCTTTTATGACCAGTGGATGAAATTTTTTTTAAGGCAACTATTAAATATAAGGAGAGGTTTTGTAGGTTTACATTCAACATGTTGTTACAATCTGTATAACTTAGACTTCAGGTCTTGCAGTAAAATGTTCTTGCTGTGGAATGTAATGGAAGATTAATTCTGACCACAAAAAATAGTGTTCTTGCAGATAATTGAGTAGTGTCAAGTAGTGTTGTAAAAGAGCAACCTTTTGAGATGCAAATCAGCACACTGAACAAATAATACTGTTTGCTGCAGCTTATTTTATTTGAAGTATGTTTCACTGGCATGCAGAGCTATATCAAGTCTTTCTAGAATGGGTCATCTTAGTTCTCTTGCTTTATAGAGTAATAATATGTTTTTAGAGATCATGGATGTTAAGTACTGCTCCTTCAACTAAACTTATGTTTACCAGTTTGTTTTATGTAAGTGGAATTGCCTCGGCTCTTGTTAAATTATTATGTACATCTAAAGGATATGATATATTTTTTGTTATGAGCTCATATTTGATCTCTATACATAGCTATTCAGATAATTAATTAAACTTAAGTGCCTTCTTCATAGAGATTTTCATGCTGCATACTGTGGTGAAATCTCAGGGTTATTCTTCCACCACAGGATTTTAGGCAAACTATTAAAATAGCTGCAGTGTTATAGTTTCAGCTATTAACCATTTCTGTAAAGTTCATGACACAGCTGTCATAAAATTCTGGTCTCCAGGAGATACTAGTCCTTTTTACAGAATGGTTGAGGTTGGAAGGGACCTCTTGGTATCATCTACTCCAACACTTCTGTGCAAGCTGGGTCAGCTACTGCAGGTTGTCCAGGACCATGTCCAGTCAGGTTTTGTATTTTCTACAGAGGAGACTTCACAGCATCCCTGTGCAACCTGCTCCAGTGCTTGATCATCATCACAGTAAAAAAGTTATTTTGTGTGTTCAATTTCCTGGGTTTTAATTTGTGACCATTATCTCTTGTCCTGTCAGTGGGCACCACTGAGAAAGAGCCTGGCTCCCTCTTCTTCATTCGTTCCCATCAGGTATTTATACCTATTGATAAGGTCACCCCAGGTCTTCTCTTTTCCAGACTGAAGTCCCAGCTCTCCTATCCTCTTCTTACATGAAAGATGCTCAAGTCCCTTAATTATCTTTGAATTGTGAGCCTTGAGTCCTGGTGGACAACAAGCTGGAGATAAGCCAGCTCCCTCAGCACTCATAGGTGCAACCTGTCAGCCCCCATGGACTTAAATATATCTAATTTGCTTACGTGCTCCCTGACCTGGTCCTCCTCCAGTGAGCATAACTCTCTTGCCCTTCCTTGTCTTTCCCTCTGGTTGTAGACATCTGGGATTCCTGAAGGCCAGTCTTGCCAGTCAAGTCAGGCAAAGATGGCATTGAGTACCTTAACCCTTTCAGTGTGACTTGTCACAAGTTCCCCCACTCCATTCAGCAGCAGGTCCATGGTTTCCCTAGTCTTCCTTTTGCTGATTATGTATTTGTGGAATCCTTTCTTGTTTCCTTTCACATGCCTTGCCAGCTTCAGCTCCACGTTGGCCTTCACTTCAATTCTGTTCTCGTAAGATCAGACAGCAGTTCTGTACTCCTGCACCACCTCTCCACACTCCCACTGGTAGTACACTTTCTTTTTATGTCTGAGTTCAGTTAGGAGTTCCTCGCTCATCCATACAGGCCTCCTGCAACCTTTCCTTGTTGGGATGGACCTTTATTGAGCTTGGAGGTTGCGATTCTTGAACATCAACTAGGTCTCCTGGGCCGCTTTTCCCTCCAGGGTGGCTTCCCGTGGATTCTTTCTTCCAAGCAGAGCTCTGAAGAGATTGAAGTCTGCCCACCCAAAATCCATAGATGTGGTCCTGCTTTTTGCCCTCCTCCTGCCTGTTAGGATCCTGACCCTCTACATATCAGAGACCATCTATGTCCATCCCTTGCTACTTTTTTTTTTTTCCCCAACAATGCCCAACTACAGGACAAGTGCTATGATTCACATATTTATTCCCGGAATTCGCTTTTACAGGTAACTCAAAAAATCACTTCTGTTTCGCCTTTCTGCTCTAACTGTTGTCATATAAAACATTGGAGGGGAAAAAAAAAAAACACAAAAAAACCAAAACAACAACAACAACAAAAATAAAAACAAAAAACACCACCCTTCTGTTACTGTCTTCCTGATAATGGAATATATGGATATCCTCGTTTGTTGTATGTCTGCTCTATTTTTTCAGTTCGAGAAGGACTTGCCAAAACATGTTTATCTTTTTGGGAGGGGTACAGGTACCTCTCCCATTAGAAATTGATCAGGCCTTGCAGAAATCTAATCACAGAAATGTAGGCAAAATAGTCAGTCACTAAAGTGGTTGGGTTGTGGGGGTTTTTTTATTTTGGTCATGTCCTTGGCAGCTGTTTCCACAAGTCCTTTCCCAGCCATGTGTTTCGTGATCTACTGAAGAAGGACGCAAAGCTCTCTTCCAGCTGGCCTTGTTCTGTTGCCCTTTCAGAACTTACGGGGAAAATTAGTCCCACCTGGGTATTAGAACTGTACCAGATTCCAGGTGTCCAGCTCTTCAATATGCAAGATGTCTCATTACACACCATTCCATGATAGGTCTTTCTCAGCTTCAGTTCACCTTTCTGCTATGGTGGCATCCTTCAGACTGTGTCAATGTTTTCCTATTCAGTTGTGAACAGTGACTTCCTTTCCTTGGGCAGCTGATACACAGATTGCAGCTAGAGATGAGTTTTTCCAAAAGGCTTTTTTTCAGTTCTCAAACAGAACAATGGAACACTTCACACCACCCATGGAATATTTTTAGTTAAGCTGTGTGTAAATCTAAAGGTAGGAGTAATATAACTTAACTATATTCTTAAGGAAATAATGGCCAATTTTCAGTTAGAGCATCAGCAATACTGAACAGTTTTACGAAATACACTAGAATTCACTTAATTGGTTTGGATGAAACAAGATGACTGCTTATCTGGAATGATTGCTAAAGCAATCACTAAAAATGCTGTGCGAAGAATAAATTGCATACCAATGTTCTCGGCTCTTGTAGATGTGAATAAAGCTGTGGCTTAACTGATGGTTGATCTTCAGTGCCTGTTAACCAAGATAAATTTGGTGTCTGAGGCAATAAAATAATTTAAAACTCCCTGAAGGAAAAAAAAAGGTTATTGGATTGAAAAACACTGCATTTGTTTGAATTGTATGATTACAGGAAAACGTTTTCAAGAAGTTGATAAGTCCAATTAAAGCCAAGAATAGTAGCTTCTTGATGTTTGTAGCCCATTTTAAAACTTTGGAAAAACAGCTTTGTTTTTAACTGAGCTCATATGAAATGTTTATATTCAGTGGATTCTGTGAATTAGTGGTTCATTGCATGTAATGTTAAGCCAGGAAAGCCTCTTACATTGGTTTCTTGTTTAGCAAGAACAAGTAAACTATTAAATCAGAATTGCACGTTCCTGTTGGTACATTTGCTCTTCCCAGTAGCAGATCAGCAGGCTCTGTGCCAGCGCTTCTGTCACTCCCTGCTTTCGGTGGATATTGTGTTATAACGTTGGCTCTTCGCATTAAGTTTTGAGATTGCTCCCTGTCACATTCATCAGGGTGTGCTATATTATACACGTCATGCTCAGCAGGGTAACACAACTTCCTTACCGTAGTTGAGCAGTTAGTGTTCTTTGCATTTCATTAAACCTTTTCAAAATTTTTTTTGCAGTGGTGGTCTTACTCTCATGATTGTCAGATTTGTAACAGCTATTTGGTACAGAACTGTACAATTTTGTCTTTATCCTGGGTAAGGGAAGAACCTGCATTTTATCCACATATTTCTGGCATCTTGGAAATAATTAAATACTTAGAAATTGACTTCCAAATCACGTGAAAACAAAGCTTACATGAGGGGAAGTAGGGAGTTCAGGTGATGTTCCATGTAGGCAAAAAGGTTCAAAAGTAGGGACTGTGCACCAAAGGAGAGACACCTCTTTCTAAAGTCTCTTGTGAGACAAACAAATGATGTGATAGAGTATGTGCATTGCAGTTTAGTGTAATAAATTCTTTGTTCAAAGCAAAGTAGCATTGTTTTATTAAGGACAGAAGTTTTTTTAAAAAAGTTTTTGTACCTTTTAATGAAAATTAATACAAAGAAAAGCAGCTACCATTCTGTTACAGGTTGATGTTTCTAAAAGAAAAATCAATAATATCAGTCCACCGAAGTTAAATGGAGGATGCTTTTAAATTTGTCTTTTAGGCTTTCTGTGAAACTCTGGAGGAAACAAATTACCGTCTACAAAAGGAACTACTTGAGAAACAAAGGGAGGTTGAATCGCTGAAGAAATTGTTAAGCGAAAAGCAACTTCATATAGATGCTATTGAAAGAAGAATTAGGTATGTAGAAATTTTATGGGGTTTAGAAGTTTCTTTCCATGAAGGTATTTTCTCTATGTGGTCACAAACACCAGCTTTAAATGTATTATTGGAAACAATTTTCTCAAAATAACCACACACAAAGCAATATTTTCAGTAGGCTCTTTCTCATATGCTGGCTAAAAAGTTGTTGTTTAGCACATGTGACTGAGAAAGTGTTGTCCCATCTTTTTTCTTCTGAGGTAACGAATTATGTTTCCTGATCCTTTAAATCCCGTAAAGATAAGGCAAATATTCTATTCTGGTTTTGAAATGTTGGATATGTGAAATGCCCTGCTAGAGATGAGAAAAGTGGAAAAATTGCTTTGAGTTATAAAATGCCACCTGTACTCAAAGTTTTGACAGAGCGCAGCGATTAAGCAATTATGTGTCTGTATTAATAATGTGTAACTTTGTTCTGAATTGCCCACAATGATGCCACAGACGGCATTTAAATAGCACTGGAGATCGTCCGTGTAGATCTAAGGCAAAAGTGGTGGAGTTGTATTATAAAACTTTATGGTGCTGGTCTGCTAAATTTTGTAGCAGGCCCAGAGGAGTTGATGTTGGGCGCTTCAGTGTCCTGATAGACCTGCAAAGTCACTCATTCTGGGATTTCCTTAGCAAAGGAGTAAATTCCCATGGTCCCTTTAGAAGTTACTGTAATACTGCTTGGGTTGGTGAGTCTAGCATATCCAGGTTGACTAACAAATCACATCTTTGGTTAAAAGATTTAAGTGAACTACATTTGGAAAAGGATTTAAATTGAATTGTTGCAGTTTGAAAATTCTGATCTGAATACCATATTCCGTTTGTCACTTACTCCTGAAGGCAAGTAATTCCATTTGAAAGATGCTTTCCCTGTTTGACGAGATGGTTATGACATATTGCTGGCTTTAAACAGTGAAATGAAAATTAAATAACTTGCATTTGGCTAAAACATCATGATAAGAAATTGTGTGACTAGAAATAAGAAGGCATGAGTAGCAAAAAGGGATTTTATTTTTTTATTACTTTTCCTGAAGTCAGACACTTTTCTTAAACACAAACACTGTCAGTTTCTCAGATGTTTAAAATCACTTGAAAGTTGGTCAAGTAGTACCTGAAGTCTCGATGGAAAATAACTCCTGTGATTTTTAGTTGTAAAAGTTGCCAAGTGAACCTGTGACCTTGTTTAAGAAATTCAGCTTGTCTGTTAGGAATTGAAACCAAAAGAAACGGGTCTGCCTTTGGCCTTGAAGTGGAATTTTAATCTGATCGCCCAACAAGAATTAAGCATCTTTGGCCTATAGCTCTAAAAGCCAAGTACCTAAAATATACGTGAGGTAGGAAGGGACAATTGGACAAGGCATTGGACTTGTACATGTGATGCTGGATTTGGCCCAATCATAGGCACACAATCGTGTTGGAGAATACTGCTGACGTATTACTTAAAATGAGTGCATTAAAGTAAAACTATAGAAACAATAGTATTAGAGTAATTTTAAAAGGAGGTGAAATACAGTAGTATCACTTTTAATACAAAATTGTTCACGAGCTTTTCTTTCCAGTTCAAGTGGCAACTTTCAACGCTAAAATGATGTATGGTTTCCACACAGAGCAATACTTTGGAAATAAGGGTTTTTTTCTATAATTTTTCATTATTCCTATTTTTAGCCAGTTGGACTGCCAACTTGTGTTGCTGTTAGGAAAAATATTATTACTCATCTTTTATTAGTAGGAAAATTCATTGCTCTGAAACTTAATGAGTGACCTTAAAGTTACAATGAGAGACTTGTTACAATGAGAGACTTGGGAAAGTGTTGAAGTCTTTTCATCATCCTGCCTGTCTTCCATCTGACTATGTTTTGGTTATAAACCACCTGCCATTCAGGCAAGATGTGTGTGGTTTAGATCATCTTCTTTTCTAAAGTCATAATCACTCCTCTGGAACTTGAATTCTGTAAAGCCACTAAATTGTGATGCAGTGAGAGGATTGAGTTTAGTTTAAGAATAAGCAGCTGGAGCAAATAAAGGGTTTAACTAGCAATCCAGTGCAAGCCCTGCACCTCTGTAATAATAAAAGAAATGGGGCATGTAGGAGTGAGGTTGATAGGTTCCCAGAAACTGCACAGTTTAAATTGAAAGAAACAGCTCTTCAGTGACAATTGTTTGCTGTACAGATTGGCGGTACTCTGCTCTTATTTGTTGTAGGGATTTATCTTTAGGAAAAATGGCTCGTCAAATGTCCGGAGAAGGAAGTGAGTGCAGTGGTGAGGTGGAGTCTTCTGCAGTAGAAGCCGACCAGGGAACGCTGGGTGAGGACAGCTGGTAAATACTATTATTTTACTTATATTTTAATTTTTCTTAAAGTATATTTTTAAATGTTTGGTCTTGCATTAAATTCTGCACAGCTGAGGATTTCACAATTTTATTGTATCTCTCTCTAGCTATCCTGTATCTCATAAAGCTCCTCAGGATGTGGATAATTTCAGATCTGGAGTAAATGATAAGTTGAACAAGCTTTGTAAATGTCTTGTGGATTGTGGGCATAAAAAGACTATGGAGAATCATACTAGTTTCCATTTCACAAAGCTTATTGATCTGTTGTTGCAGCTCAGATAAAGAAAACCATGAGGCATGCTGGAGTGGCTCTGTGGCTGAAAATTCTGTACCAGAAATTGAAGTTGCTGAAGTAGCGTATACCGCTGATGAAGAACCCTAGAGCAGCAGTGGCTGCTGTCACCTGGGAAAGGTTCCTGTTTGGGACATACTCTGTGGGTAGGGACATAGAGTTGCTGGGAAGCATTTTCAGCGAAGAGCAAGAGTGCACATACTGAATGTTTACATAAATCCTTACAAATTATTAATGTAATATATATACCCAGTGCTGCTTTGATTTCAGTTTTTATCTAGCCTTTATATATTTAATACATTGAAGTCTAATAAGGGCTAAAATCAGCTGAAGTTTAGAAAGTGTACATACACAATTTGGCTGACTTTCCTCGCAGAGTGACAAAAGTTTCACATTGACTCACCAAACGCATCCAACTAGCATGTCACGTGTTACTGCTAATGTGACACATTTGATGTGTTCATCTGTTTGGTATTTGTGTTTTCATATTCTTATAGCCATAAATGAATGTTTGTTGAAGTAAAAATGGACTCATCTTACATTTAATAAGAGTGTAGAATGTGTTGTTTTTAAATTCTAAAGTTGAAGAATATTTCTCTGGAAATTTTAATGCAATACAATAGGAAAGCTTACAGTACCAAGAGAGAAGTACTTACAAAATGGGATTATAGTTGGACATTAAAAAAAAAAAAATGGTCATTTTTGCTGAAGGAACTAATATGAGACCCCCAAAACACTGTGTATTTTCATCCCAAGATAGCATGCTGTAATACTTTTTGTTTGGTAATGCTGCTTTTAAAATCTGGGATACCTTTGCCATATACCCATGTTAACAATAAAATCGGTGAGCTTGCCTTTTACTTGGAACACTACCTCTTACCATCTTGCTAATACATTCATGTCTGTTTAAAAATACTCCTGATTGTACGGAGATGTTTGAAAGACTTGTAAAGAAGCCATATTTTTTCCTGCGCAGTTCATAGCTAGATTGAATCTAGTTGCAATGTATTTTTGTTTCAATATATTGCACACATGGGGATATTTCCGCATGTGTTCTATAGCCTATTTTTCAAAATGTATTAAGACAGGAGATGCACTTTATAATTAAGCCTCCATTGTGCCAAGTTCAGTTGGCTAATTGGTTGAGAAAGGGGAGTTGCAGGGAGAGGATTGTGTAGTGCCTTTTTGTATTTTACTTGTTCATTACTGCAGGATTTTGTTACAGTGCTCTGGGTCAGCTCTGTGGAATCTTTGATGCAGCTTGTTTCTGTTCTTCAGTTATTTACTGAAAGTGCCTTGTTTTATTCTGCTTTTCCAATAGGAAGAATGCTGTTTTGTTTTAATCTTTTTTTTCGCCCCTATACCACCCACATCGTTGTTTAATGTTGTCAATATGCAGTGTCTTTGTGCTGGAGTTTTCAAAGGGAGCTTTGTACTTCAGGCTGTGAATACAATGACCTTCATGCAGAACTGTATAAACCTTCCTGGTGAAATAAAACTATGGACAAAACACCTGTCTTCTCCATTGTAGAAAAAATGTTCAATGCCTTGTCTAGTAAAAGGATAAAAATACTATTAGAAAGAGACATTTCTTACCTCAGTGATTTCCTACAGTTACTCAATTTATTGTCTGAGTTCTGTTTGTACCAAAAATTGTCTACATGAAAATGAATGAGAATTCTGTAATAAGACACCGGAAAACTTACTGTACTTCTGTTGAAGATAAAAAAGGAACTATTTTCTTTTTACATTCTACATGAATCCTCGTAGGTGTTGAGTGAACTCAATAAAATTTTGGCACCTTATTGAAAATTCATGTGATCTTTTGTCAGATGTCACTTACATATTTGAAAAGGAGGTTGAACTGTGTATATTAAAATAGTGTTAGCTTTACAACTATCTATATAAATGTTTTTAAAATCTTGAAAAGGTGTTTGGGTCATACTTTCTGAAGTACTTCACGTAAATCTGCAAATCTAGTCACTAAAACAAGCATTAATATAATTTACAATTTAGTCATGAGAGGGCAAAGGACTAGAAATGTTGTTGTGCTCTGTCTTTAAGGTTTATAAGGTACTTTGCTAACCCCAAATATTTAGTATCACATGGACAGACATTTTTGTTTAGGGAGACCTTGATTTTGTAATTAAACTGAGCTGAAAAATGCGAATTTGTTCAGCAGCCATGTGGTATCCCTTAGCCTGAGTTATCGGTTAATGAATGGCTACCCCTGCAAGGAACAGGTGAAGTTTGAGGTGTATGACCCACGGTGACCTTGAACATCCTGATCGAGGTCATTTTCAAGTCTGTCCGATACTGACTTCTTTTGTAGTGTGCTTGCTTCCATTCTGGCACTATTTCCACCCATTTCCTTCTCATTTCCCTCACTGCTGCAGTTTTAGTACAGAAGAAGCCAACTTTCAATTATTTCATTCATGAGAATTTGACAGTGGAATTCTGTGCTCTTCACAGTGAGCAGGGAAGTATTCAAACTGGAATTGTAGCAGAGTGAACTGTAATTCCAGGAATTGCAACTAGCAACACTTTATTTTTTGTTGGAGTTAAATCATTCCAAAGGCAATTGTCTTAATACTTCAGCCACCGATTTACAATGTTTTTATTTTCCCGTAGTTTTAGATTTTAATACATTGTACCCACCTTCATCTTACTGGAGTTTTGCCTTTTTTTTTTCTTTTTTAATAATACATCTTAAATTTAATAATCCTGCAAGATTTTTTGTATCCTGCCCACTCCACTTCTCTGCTTTTGATTTGTATACCCCTAAATCAATTAAAATGCTGACTAGTAGGTAATCGAGTCCATGTAAAACTCCCACTTCATACCTTTCCCACTGTGACACCAACAGTTACTGCGACTATAATAGTCCCATTGAACCAGCTCAAGGAAGGGAGCAAATGCAGTAATTAACAAAACTGGTGCTGATGGTTGCGGGAGCAGCCTACGCAGTGTGTTTTCCAGGAGGCTGCTGTCTGCATCTCTTTGTGTTCAGCATCTCTTTGTTGTTCTGAGAGATCATAGTTGTGGAGAAAAGGGACATGGAAAGCTCCAGTTGTTTTCACTCTGTTTATCTCATTAGACCACTAAGTAGTTTGATTTTTTTTTTTTTTTTCCTCTCTGTGGTTTCTGTCCCGTCGTTTAAATGTAGCTATGAAGCACTAGCAATTGTCCTGCCAGAAATTTGCATTTCTAGTAAAACTGATAACAAATGCAACTTTCTGTAGAAAGTTTTATGTGGTTTTGTTTGTGGGTGTTTTTCCCTGTGCTACAGCAGGCTCTCATACACATTGGAGCAGGAATTCTGAAGAGTTATACCCTGAAGCTGTGGCTGCAATCAGGTTTTTCTAAGAAATGTCAACACAAGTAAAGGCCATGAATCACCAAAGCAGGGAAGAATCCTGTAGGGAGTACATCCTTTATGGAATACCAGGTCTAGGGGTCTTTCTTCCTATAATTCCTTTCTATATTTCAGTTAAATTTTTGTCCCAGAGATCAGTACATTCAGATTCCTAGACAGGTCCAACATTCAAAACTAGATATGAGGTTTTCCTATGAAATATAAGGCTCGGTTTAAGGGATGCAGGTAACCAAACTATGTCCTCACATCCCTGTTTCTTTGTTTGAACTGGGGCACTGGTAGTGCAGCTGTCCCCTCTTTTAAACAGTTTGTATTCTGGGTGATCAATGTACTGACCAGTGCAGTTTGTTGTTCTATATTTTTATTTAGTATCTTCATCACATTCTTATTGCATAAGACCTTAACTTCCTAGCAGAAAAAAAAAAAACAACCCAACCCTATGAGCAAAAGAGCAGAAAAGGCAGAGGAGGAAGAGAGGATTGCCTTGTCCATAGTTCACACTTGAGCATTTTTCCCCTTTCAAAGTGAAACGTGTTTCAATCACTTGCTAAGCAGAAGCACTTCTCCACTAAATGTTAGTGTCTGCGTTGTGAGTGGTTTAGGTTTTGTGTTATCTTAAACCATTCAGGAACCTCTTTCTAAGGTTTCTTCTTCCATAGCACTGGCGTTTCTTTGCAATCCCTTGTTGTGCTGACCTTTATCCTCAGCTTGTTTCAAAGAGCAGCTGTGTGTATTTGGTCCTTCTCGGGTTGTACGTTGCAAGGAAAACAAACTGAGCTAGGGCTTTCCTTAAATGTTTTTAATCCTCTCCCAAAGTTTGATGTATCTTTTGTTAGCTGATGCAAAGTTGGAAGAGTGGAAAGGTGAGAAAACATAGCCCTTTGACAATAAAAGATTAATGTATTCTTATCTTGCAATAGATACAAATGACAAACTTATGTCATCCCCACTTAGATTAATAGTGACCGTTGGCCATACTTATCCTGCTGTTGCTTTATGGATTATTGTCCAGTTGGATAACTTGAGTGTTACGCTGGAACAGGCAATGTTTCTTTTGAAATTTCTCCTTGGGTTGATGAATTCAGAACCATTCTGATGGATGTTCCACAGTCAGGAAAAGGCCATTATGAGATATGTCTAAGCATAACCCCTTACGTTACATACAAAGCATCCTTTCTCTTCTGGTGGGCATGTTTTAGAACCCCCAACTGCAGTTTTATCTACCATCATCAAAATAAAGTGATACTAGTATTGAAGAATTCTGTTTAACAAGTGTCAGTCTGAGTTAGATCAAGGCTGTGCAGAGCACGGGATGTGTGCACAGACAGGTTGTTTCTGAAAGACAGGCATTTTTCACTATGATTTAGAGGTAATAGGAAGGCTAACGGAGCTATGCAAATAGTCAGAGTTAATGAGTCCTCAAATATAATTCTGTGTAGCTGGAAAAATCAGAAAGCCTGATATATGTCATTCTTATGTAACATCCACTAAAAATTTTTAGCATGAGCTCTTTCTTCAACAGAACAGCACCTGACGCTAAAATGAAGATTCAGGAAAGCTAATGATGTTCTAGCTGAACTGGCAAAGTTTCTCTTTTTCTTTTCTTCTTTTGTGTAATTCAGTTCCTTACCCTCCACCTGTCCCTGTTTGTGTGTCTTGTGCCTTTTCTGTCTCATCGAGGGTACCACAGCGTCACGTCAGGGACCAGCCCAGGCTGGAGTGCTGCTATTGCTTGTGGAGATCCCGAACTGCAGGCAGGGCAGCGTGGCTCTGGAGACGGGGGAGGCGTGGAAGCAGGAGTGGTCAACCTGAGAAATTATTTCAGTCCCACGAAGTGCTGTCGCTGCTGGCCAGAGCTGAACCCTCCAGCTTGAAGGGACAGGAACATGCGTCATCAGAAAAGAGGTTCACTCCACAATGAGTGAACATCAGCCTGGGTCTTCCTGCCAGTGTGTGCTGTGGCTCAGCTCATTAAAGCACTGGCCTAATAAATGGGATTCTGCACTCCCAGCACTGGCTGAGTCTCATTTGTCTGAAGGGAAGTTAGAGCAGGTTCTGTGCAACCCTTTGTTAAGCCTCCAGGAGTAGTATTCTAACCTACGTTTTCATGGTTTTCAACACAATCTTCATGGAGATCTTGGCCCCTTTTATCCCTTTTAAGCTCTTCACAGAGATCTTAAATGCTTGCTGTTTTGTACTCAGCACTCCTGTGACTCCATCACCAAGGTGCTCTCCAAATAATGATTTTTGTCCCCACTTTGTATCTGAGAGATACATATTGTATTTCCCTCTGCTTTGCAAATAAGGAAAACGAGGAAGAAAGCAATTACGTGATTCACCCTAATTGCACAGGGAGTTGGTGCAGTCTGAGTGTTACTGCTGATCCCACAGACCTGTCAGCAGGTTAAAATTAGATGATTCGCTGATCCAGTGAGACTCCTGTCTGGATACAGGAACTGTGACTTGGGATATCTCAACTGGGTTTCAAGTAGGTCTAAATATCTTTGCTCATGAATTATTAGCTTCTTTAGATTTTATATTCTTTTCTTCTACCTGTTCAAACTGAAAACACCAGGACATTTGCATTAATGTGGAGAAACAAGCCTCTGCCCTCTCAACCTCCTGTGGATTAATGCTTTTCATCTGGAAGAAAGGACAGCTGCCACAGCTGTTTTATGGAAATGTTGAGGATGACAATGAAACGCTTCTCATTTGTTTGTTTGACAGTTAATGTGGGTTTGTCAAGCATTGCTCATCTGGCAAGTGCCTAATGGGGAGAAGCTTGCACATTGAACTTTCAAGATCTCATTACTGCTTTGCATGTTTGAAAAATAAATAGGTAGACAGATAGATAGATGGATGTAGTTTAGGAAGCAGGTGCAACATGTGGCAAACTTCCTACAGGATCTCTCCTCCCCAATTTCCTGTGGCTCTTTCCTAGATGTGCTCGGCGTTTCTGATGACAGGGTCATGGGGTAGAGAGCTTGTGATGTGAAGGGGTTTCCCTTTCCCTCTCATTCTGTAGTAGAAAAATGACTGTTACAGGGATAAGCAGAGGCAAGAGATCTACCCCATTGTGGCCACTGCTTTGTACCTTTAGACAAAGTCTTGCCCTGGGTTGTTTATTTTTTATGTATTGATACGCAGTGTTAATTTAGAAATCTTACAGCATACCTTTGTGAGATAATGTAAACCTAACAAAAAACATCATGCGATTCCTCTTAGATTTGAATTGGGCAAGGGAATAACAACTTGAGTGGGAAGAGGCAGGTGAGAAAATTGTCTCGTTCTATGAAATCTTTTGAAAAAAAACCAAGAAAATCAGCCATTCAGTAAGATGTTGACGTGCCTATAGAGGTGTTATCTCTGCTTATGTGTACAAGAGCCCAGATAAGCCAGCTTCTTGTGGAGATCATGGCTTTTTCATCTCACACCAGTCAGCTCTGACTCAACCATGCCTACTTAAACAGGCGATTAAAAAATAAGTTGAGATTGTTGCAAAATTAATGTGCAAAGTAATGTGTTATGAAGGAGTATTAAACAATGAAAAATTAAGGTCAACCTTGCTGCGAGTTTACCTGAGAAACAGAACATGTGCAAATAATTACTTTTATCTGTCTTTCCTGTCAGCATGCTGTAGCCAACTACTGGCACCCTCTGTGAGATACGTGTGTCAGTTCTGAATCTAGAAAACCACAGAAAGACCAACATATTTCACTTCTCAAATGACGTGAGTTGCACACAACTTAATAATTGTCCAAAGGTCAGAGCACAAGATCTCATCTCTCAACAAAGAGCCTGCTCTGTTTGCTCTGGTGAAGCAGCCGTTGGCTCAGATTTCAGTTTATTCAGACACAGCGTGTGCTCTGGACGGATTCTCAGGCACATAAATTGACATCTCAACTACTTATAATTTCCCCCCATCATTTTTTTTTCTCCCTTTGTTTTCTTTGTGAAATTAAACCTTTTGTGTTCAACCACAAGTGTCTGATACGACATACAGATAAGATCTGTTGTCAGGTTAAGGCTATTACAAATCTTTTCCAGAATTTCCTGGTCTAAGCAGGATTTTTTTTCCTTACTCTAGACACTAAATCGATTAGACACATCTTGCTGACAGAGCTTGCAAAGCATTGGGAGCTGAAGGTTTTACCCTGAAAAGTGTGAGGTGGTCTCTGCTCCCCACATTCCACTATTAACTGCTGAAACTTTGCATTACAGCCATAAGAAGGTCACTAGTAACATAATCCATTTTATTTGTGCATCCATATGCAATTTCCGCTGTATTTGATTTTGTTTTAGCAGAAATTACCTGAGCCAAAGGCAGTGTGGGTTTTTTTTAACCTGCTCTTGTGACCAAATTTGGTATTTACCAGTCACCATTTCTAGCTCAGCCAAGACACTCTTAACAACCTCTTGTTGCAGAAAATCCAAAGAACTTTTTCTCTCAAGGTCTTGCTTGTGCAGTGTAAAAATTGCATTTGCAAAGTATGGTGAATCAAAGTATTTTCTAAATGATTTATTCTCCTTGTTCTTGATATTCTCCTATTATTGTTTCCTCTTTCCAGCCTATTATCTTCCTTCAGGAGGAACACCGCAATACCTGAAGGAGGATGTACGCGATGCTCCAGAGTATGGCAATATTTCTTCAAGCGTCATAACGATTATTCCGGAGAGCTCAGTAAACGACCATTGTTGCACATAGACACAGCACTAGAACAACTAATGGGGCTGCAGAGTTTGTTCCTTAGAGGACAAATGGCCCAAACCCAATTCAGCTCCAGTGTGTAGCCAGTCCTGAAAATGGGGCCATTCTGCTGAACTTGTCAGTTCATGCTGAATTTCCTTTGACGAATAAGACTTCTAGTTCTTAGTAAAATTACTTTAAGATCCAAATCCTCAATAACTCGAAGTGATTAATTCAACATCTTCAACAGCCTCAAAGACAACAGTTGCAACACCTTCCTATAGCTATGTCCCATATGTTCCTATATAACTCGGTGTAGCACTGACTTTACTACACAACTACAGGTGTGCTCTGAACCCCAGCAAGGGCTGAAGGACAGAGCTTGACTGAGAAATCCCTCTTTGCAGTTCAGTATCTTCAATGTGTTGCAATGACCTTCAGCTTGCAGCTGGTCACTGCAAAGCACAATTTGCTGAACCACCATTAAAGAGGTTAAGTCCCTTCACTGAGCTGGGCTGAACTTCTCTTCGAAAATGCGTACTTTTAACTGATTCGATCTTTGTCTTGGCTCCAGTTTGTCATGGTGTGAGTGCATAAGGAGGGGGCTGGTAAACTTCTGCAGGAAGGTCTGCTTCCAAGGCCCTGCTGTCCTGCATGTTCCCAAGTCCAGAGCAGGAAACCAAGCTGGGCGCCAAGGTGGCCAAGGACAGGGGAAGGTAAAAAAAGAGAGGCCAGAGAAGCATCTAAGAAGGTGGTTAGTATTTAAAGGAGCCCTTTAGCTTTGAAAAAGTGGGGATTTGTGGGGAGGTGGAAGGGTTTCCCCCTGGCTTTTGAGCAGCACTTCAAAGCAGGTCCTTTTCCCTCCAACGTGAGCAGTAAGAAAGACTGAAATCGGGTCCTGCACGAAAATCGCAGCCTTCCCAGCCTGCTGGAGCTTCTTGCTGTAGGCTGAGCCCAGGGCTCCTCCTGGAGGTCTGCAGAGTCCAAGCCGTGCCTCTGACAGAGCTCATCGCTGCTGCCTGGCACAAACCGCACTGCACCAGGCACATCAGCAACCCCAAATACATATAGGGTATGTACAACACACATGGGTTAATATAGTAACCATACAGATGCCTATACATAGGCAGCCCTAGCTGACTTCAGTTAGTTCAGCAGCTGCACCAAGGTCCCTTTGGAAGTTAAATCCAATCACAAAAGTACATATAATACATCTGAATGTATTTACATATTAAATAGATCTGAAAACTTCCATTCCTCCTCAAGTGCACATTTTCTTTTCTGTGGAAAGAGTGCTAAACCCAGGGTGGAGGGGGATTCACATAAATTGTTTGAATCCACAAAACACCACTTGCCCACAGAGGCCGTATGTCTTTGGAAGCTGATGTTGTACCAAGGAGAGGTATCGAGACTCGGTACCCACATGGGATAAGACCACTGGCTCAGACCAAGTAGATCCCCACCTATTTTATGACATTTAGCTCACTTACAGACCACAGATCCTTAATTTAGACACACATTGCCATCCCAGTCTAAGAGAATCCGATGCTTACTTTTTTGAGAAATCCAGCTGAGTTGGTTCCTCCACAGCCCGGCTGCCTTAAAAACCGGGTAACGCCGCTGGTGAGACAGCACAGGGGTGCAAGGGGTTGGGGAGTGGGATGCACAAACTGTCCCGAGGGCGTTTGCTCAAAGTTCATCTTGGTCAAGAGCAAGACAATGATCAACTGTGTTAAAGAGCAACTGAGGCACTACCAGGAGACACTTAGTTCGGGAAACAAACAAACAAACAAACAAAACGCCCACACAACACACAACCAAAACCACACACACGCCACCACACCAAAACAAACTGCTAAGCAAACATACCAGCAAAACATGATGTTTAGAAGTTTCCAGGCAATAATTAATATTTCATAACTATATTGTCTATCGTTATCTGTTGTACTGCAGATATTGATCCCAAGTATATAGTTCAGCAACGGCCAGTTAATTACATTTTGATAACTAAACAATAAACCATGTAAATCATGATCAAAGTCACATGAACTGCAAAGATTTTCCCTACAATATACATCTGAGTGAACAGTGCTACAATGGTGGCATTTGCAACAGCCTCTGCAATGGGGACACATGAGAAAATACAACTGCTATTTAAGATTAGACTTGACATATTTGCCATTTCCACACCAGAGAGCGAATGATGGTGTTAAATCTCTGCTCCAACACTTTATCCATATGTGTAAATATACGTGTGTGTGCGCGTACATAAAATGTGAGATACTATATACACACACACACAAGGAGATTCTCATGAGATGCATGAAAAAATGCATTATTTTGTTTTAATTCATCCTTGCCTCTAGTAATTTTTCTTTTTCATGTTTAAAAGACCTCACCATTCTTCCTTTCAACTAAGGCCTGGAAAGTTAAATGCATTTCTGAAACAATGAAAATACCTCAGGACAGAGGAGGCAGATACTTCAGACACATTAAAACAACAGAATCTCCTGCAACACAACTGTTAAGTGTCAAGGAATGCAGCCCAAACACCATACCATACACTGGGGTTTTGGTGGTGGTAGTATGAGGTTTTTTTAAACCAAATCACCTTTGAAGATTTCTTCAATTCTAACCAGATGCTGAAAGATCAAAAAATATATCAAAACATGTTTAAAAATATCCTCGCATCCTCTAAAGAGTACTGTATCTTAATGACAGTGTAAGGAAAGTACTTACAGTTTTGCCTGATAGGAAAATAAATTTAATACAATCATATAACACATATGACACCAAAATACTTATTTACAGCATACATATATCAATTAGTTTTACTTTTTATTAATATTTTTCCCCTTTTAAAGCTATCCAGATTAAAAATGCGCAAGCCTGCTAAGAGAAGAAAACATTCTCAAAATAAATAAGAAACAAGAAAGGAAGTCAGCTGTAGTGCACCATCTGCTGCCACAGTCCTCTTGTAAAACACATTCCAGTTAATAGAGTACGAGTACAATCACGCATTGACACTATTCACTCTTGTCTGCTTACACATCAAACAAATACCACTTTGGCATGAAGAGACATATGCTCAAAAACGAAGATCCATTTGTCTCAGCATCACATGAATTTACAAGGGAAAAAGCCACCTCCTCATCTGAATTAAATCCGTAGAATGCTTTTGCAGAATACCAGTCATCTACTGTCTCACAGAATCACAGAATGTCAGGGATTGGAAGGGACCAACTAGACTCTGCACCATTGACCACGACTCTCTGGCTTCTTTCCTTCAGCCAGTTCGTGGTCTACCTCGCTACCTGATTGTCCAGACCACACTTCCTCAGTTTAGCCGTGAGGATGCTGTGGGAGACGGTGTCAAATGCTTTGCTGAAGTCAAGGTAGACCACATCCACTGCTCTGCCATCATCTATCCACCTGGTTGCATCTCCATAAAAGGCTATGAGGTTGGTCAAGCACGACTTCCCCTTGGTGAAGCCATGTTGACTGCCCCTAATGACCCTCTTATCATTGATATGCCTTGAGATGGCACCAAGGATAAGGTGTTCCATCATCTTTCCAGAGATGGAGGTGAGGCTGACCGGTCTATAGTTACCCAGGTCCTCCTTCTTGCCCTTTTTGAAGACTGGAGTGACATTTGCTTTCCTCCAGTCCTCAGGTACCTCTCCCGTTTCTCAAGACTTGGCAAAGATGATGGAGAGTGGTCCAGCAATGACTTCAGCCAGCTCCCTCAGCACCCGCGGGTGCATCCCATCTGGACCCATGGATTTATGGATGTCCAGATTGCTTAATTGCTCCCTAATCCAGCCCTCATCAACTGAGGCAAACTCCCCCATTGCCCTGCCTTCCTCTGGGGCCTCAGGGGTACGGGGCTCCTCAGGACAGCCTCCGGCAGAGCAGACAGAGACAAAGAAGGCATTCAGTAACTCTGCCTTTTCTGATATCTTATGTCACCGGGGCACTGACCTCATTCATCAGTGGGCCTACATTGCAGATAAAACTAACACTAGAGGCAATGTATTTGAAGAAGCTCTTCCTGTTGTCCTTGACCCCCCTCGCCAGGTTTAACTCTAAGGAGGCCTTAGCTTTCCTAGTTGCCTCCCTACATCCTTTAACAACAGCCTTATATTCTTCCCAAGTGGCCAGCCCCTCCTTCCATGATCTGTAAACTCTCCTCTTCCACTTGAGTTTGCTGAGCAGTTCCCTGTTTAACCACACAGGTCTCCTGGCTCCCTTCCTTGACTTCCTACGTGTCGGGATGCTCTGATCTTGAGCTTGGAAGCAGCAGCTCCTGAATGCTAACCAACTATCTTGGACTCTACCTTCAAGTACCCTGTTTCACAGGACTTGCCCTAGCAATCACTTGAAAAGGCCAAAGTTGGCCTTACTGAAGTCCAGGGTTGCGATTCCGCTCTCCCAAACAAATATGGCAACAAGTACTCCAGCTCTGGAGGTCCACACTGCATTTTGGTTCGCAAACATGACTACAGTATCTCTCAGTACAACCTCCCCGACCACCCATGTCCCAGCCTGTGAACTGAAATGTGACTGTCCTCCAGAATCACCAGTCACTACACACAAGCTTTTAGAGAAGCTCACCCAAATAACCAGAGTTTCTTTTCTTCACCCTTCGCAAATTTTGTTCCCTAAGTGCCTGGTCTGAAATTAATAAGCTGAAGACATCTGAAGTTTCCCAGGATCAAAATTTGGCCAAAACATTGTTGGAGATGAACAGCCAGACACCAGCTTGCAAAGGAGAAGAGCTTCCCTAGGATTCCTTCTCCCCGCAGGGTGTTCACACGGGAAGCTCTTCCGCAAAACCAGCAGGTCCAGATTTTCCAAAACAGACTAAAATTCACTTTAGTTTCAAACTGGAAGCTTAAAGACCTATTTTGGTTAGGTTGTAGAGCACTTTAAATACATTAGGTGCTACTGTCATGGGGAAGTGCCAAGTATTGGAAAACCACTAATTTGACCAAGAACAGCTTTTCCAGGCTAAGCACGGGACTATATTGGCACAGCCTCACATTTAGAAATACCAAATGTGTCCACAAGCACGTGGCCAGCCTTGCACAGTGATGGAATCCATGTACACTAACACTTCCTGTACCCAATTCAGAGACTTGTATAGACTGCATATATTGAAAACAGGAATCCAGCCAAAGGATTAGCAAATGGATTCTAAGTAACTCAGGATATTTGTTATTTTATTAAATAAGCCTGATTTCAGCTGACATCTCATCCCAAATTTCAGCAAGCATTAGAACCAAGTAACATTTTTTAGTGTTTCGTTTCCTACTGAGAGTTCAAAATGTATTTTTAAATTTAGGACAGAATCATAATTTTTTTAAACAAAAATTGAATAGTTTCAGGTTTTCTCTACTCTCAACAGAAAGGGACAATTTGCTTGGTACCTCCAAACTTTGGGACAGAATTAACACATTTAATTCTTTCCAATTAGAAATTTATCCAAAGTAAAGTGTCATGGCTTGATTCTCCTTTCACATGGACACAAACCAAAAGCAATTCCACTACAGAGAATTAAAAAGTCTTGAAAAACTGAATCTCTTCACAGGGTTTGTAAATTTTGGGTTTCATCAATGGAACTCAACTTGAAAGCTTGTCAGCACGCCAGTACATCATGTCCACAAACACACATTAGCTTATGCTTAACCTAAACCCAACAAGCTGAAGCCTTTTGTAGCCTATCGAAGCTCAATACCCAGCACATCACAGGCTAAAACCTGCAGGAGAAGGAGTCAGTCTTCTGTTGCTGTAGATCTACAGAAAACAAGTCTCCCCCTGTTCCCAAAGTGGTTCAATCATCAGTAAATTTAAACTAACTTGAAAACAAGAAATGTAGATCAATGTGACTCTGCTTCCCGCATCCCTAGGAGCTCCACAGTGGTTTACTATTTCCATGTGACTGACAGCAGGCTACCAGCATACAGCTTAAACCTTATTTAGTAAAATTTGTTAGCACAAAGCAGCCTATTTAAGTTTTGTGTTCTATTTGTACAGTGATTTCTCTATACATGTAGTAATTTAGCACTCAGAGTGGCATTTCTTCGTCAGGCTAAAAAGCTGTAAGCTGGACAATAACACATCAGCTTTACAAGTAATTCAGATTCAGCTTTTAACCAGTGTTAAAAAGGCATTTAAATACAACACGCTGGTATTATTTCCGTTCAGAAACTGAGTAAGAGAAAATAACCAAATACTCAGAAATTAAAATTATTTGGAAATTGTATAATCAAAAAATGTATTACTAATTCCTTTGAGAATGGATATTATCATACAAAGTAAAGACTCACCCTAGAAAGACACAATGGAAGAAAACACAGGAAAGTGAAATGTCTTCTGTTTTTTTGACAGGGTTAGCAGCAATCAGTTTTGTTTGGCAGGAATCTATAAGAACTTGGATATTTTCTTTTCTCCAGTCACTATAAAACTGTTCTTTAACCGAGTTGGAAATAGTTCAAAATACAATTCAAGTTGACCTACAGAAGTGCATGGGATATTCTCGCCAAAGTTAAAACAAAACAAGCAACCTATCCCACTTCAAATAATCTGCAGAAGAGTCTCCTCTTAATATTTAGGACACCGTAAGTTGCTCCAGGCAGACTGTTTAAATCTCCAAGCCCAAGTGAATGGCTGTTAGCTCTTGGGCTCAAAGGAACTTGCGAGGCAGGACATTTATAATGCTGTTTTGCTGATGTTCAAATAGTCTGAACCAAATAACCCCCTAGGGTAGGGCCCTGATGACATATTAAACTTCTTCATTCCGATAATGAATCCAGTTGTGTGCATAAGTGAGGCACACAGCTTTAACAAACCAGCAAGATATAGTAAGACATTACCTAATAAAAACTGATACTAACAACAAAACAAATCTCTGGCCAAGGCTGGAAATCTTTGATGCTTGGAGGTTTTGGCAACAATTGCATTTCTTTGTTTTGGTTTTTAAACTAGTTTTGTAATATCGCAGTAATACTATTTTTAGGAAGATTGGCCATTTAAAAAAAAAAAAAAAAAAATCAGTCTGCATGAAATGCAACCACACTAAATTGTTTTGGTTATAAAACAGTGGTACAGCTCTTTACATCCGCACTATGATGTTCAGTGTTACAAAAAGACAGTGCTCTTATGAAGCCCAGGCAGCCAGCTTCTTCATTTCATCTTCATCCTCCGCTCTCTTCCTGGACGATGCTGCACAGAAAGAGAGATTAACAATAACCATCATCTAAAAATGTAACAGTCAGTACCATTTGTTTGTTAGCATTAGGACCTGCACGGTTCTTTTCAGTGTGAAGATCTCAGATCAATTTACGGAGTAGCGAGCTAAAATATAGTAATGAAGCTGGTGAGAGACGTGACTGTTTTGCCACACCATTATCTCACATATAACCCTGAGGTTAACAATGTAGATCTGATGCAACTCCTACCGAAAGACTCCCACAGAAAATACATTTAACCTCTAAAAGCTGTCACAGAGAGAAAGTGCGCACCAGAATGCCGCAAGTTCTCTCACCACCACCTGAACGGGCACAAGTGACCTGCCCTGGCCGGCTGTGTGTCCTGCTCCCCTTCCAAATCGCACTGAAGGGTTCTGCATGTGCGGGTCCAGCCTTCAAATGAGCTCACCCCATTTAATGAGAGGTGTCCCTTACTAAAAGGGAGAAAGAAATTCCTGAATTTATCTTTGCTAAGGTGACATCGGTTAACTGCTGCGGTCCCTGCAACACCAATTCCCAGCTCTGTACCACGTCCCACACATATTTTACCCAAACCTCCTATCACACATCTTTTGCATTCCCTGACCTAAAACCCCACTCAAACACTCTTCATTCACTGACCTACAAACTATACGCCCTACAGCCCCAGTTCAACCTCAGGCTGTCTCCATCTGCAGGTTGTGCGTGTCAGGGTTTGCATCCTCCAGACACCAGCGGACACTGTTCCTGGGTACAATAACCCTGCGTGTACGTTCAACAGCAGCCGGCTGGCTCCCGCCTGGGGCAGCCGTACGGCTGGGAGCCACTGTCTTGAGAGGGGCTGCAACTGCCACCTTCGGGGACTAAAGCTGGGAGAACAACATGGGAGAGCAGGGGTCCAGTCCCTGCTCTGGAGGCGAGTGCCAGTGGCTGCTTGTGCAACTGGGAAGGTCACTGTCCCTGCTCCATCTCAGCTTCCTCTTCTCTAAAATCAGGAAGGTAATGTGTATCGCCAATTAGAAGCATTATAGAACCATTAACTGTTCTTATTTTGCGGTTGCTGTGAAGCAGTAAGCACCCAGTTTCAGAAAAGATAAGCTGTTTTTGCATGGCCTTAAACTATATAATTGTAACCAGCTAATTTTGCCTGAAGCAGCCACACAGACAGATGAAGTAGCAAATTAAGATGGTGAGAAGCACATGGAGATGGCCTGTGTTTCATAAAAATGTCAGCTGGCACAGCTGGATCTGGAGAAGGATGTATGAACAAGCCATAAATGCCCAGACTGCAATTTGCCCTGGGTCTTCCTAAGTCCATTTTTCTACTAGCTGTTCTGCAATTTACTTAAGTAGATGAGGCCACAATACCAGTTTGGATATTTTAAACTGCTTCTCAGGGACTTAAGTGCTGTCTGCCAAAACACACCTAAGAGTCTTTGAGCTGAGCTTGTCTAGGTAACCTGTTCTGCAGCAGAACGCACCATAAACAACCTGTGCCACATGTGCATTCTCCTTGCCACTAAATATTTATACTGTTCTACTAGCACTAGTACACAGCAAGTCTTTCAGCTGACAAAGGACAACAGGGACACATTGAAAAATGATGTAACTGCCTTCAGCTTAATCAAAAATGAACTGAGCAGAACTACAGAAAAATAAGACTACTGCTTAACGCCAAGAATAAGTTTGTTCTGTAGAAAGAAAGGAAAGGAATGACAACATTTCTTCATTTCTAATTAAAATACCAGTGGCAAATATCAAACCACTACCCTACAAAGCTGGATCTTTGGGATGCAAAGATTTTGAATCTAGGCCAGACTCTTATTAGAAAAGAGTAAGGATTTAATTGCCAAAAAGAAAAAAAGTCTTCTCAGTCCTCAGTGATCTCATTACATTTCAGTAGGAGATGCATCAGTAAATGTGCAAGGCAAAGGTCCCAGAGTTTGTCTCCCCAAATCTACAGAGAATTTGGTCCTAAATGCTTTCACACAGAAAATCAGAATTCCACTCTGCTTTTTCTGATAAACAGATACAAAAATATAAAAAGTAAACCATAGTACTTTAAAAGTTAAAACAGAGTTAAATATTTATCTGGAACTCGCTCTTCCACTCCTCCTACTCACAGCATGGCTTAATCATGAGAAATGTAAAATGGCAAGGAAGCAGCTTACCAGGGCGAGAAGGCAGTGATGTGGACGGAACACTTGGCAACCTGACATCTCGCATTCCCTTGTTCAATTCTTCTTGCTCCAATTCTTCTAATTCTGCCATCAACTCATCCTAAATTCGAGGAGAACAAATTTACAAATTCATTGTCCTGACAGCGATCTCAGGCAAGGGCACATTCAATCACCATGAAGCAAAGCACTACAGAAAAAACAGTTTACTGTTGAAAACAAATATAAAAAACCAGCATATCATGAGTCTAATTTTTACTAAGTGCAGGACATAACAATAAACCTTAATTGAAAGCTGGAAAAAGGATAACAGAAGTTAGAAAGCAGGTCAAGGAATAAAATTAGAAAACTGATGGCAGCATAGTACTCATCGAAAAGACAGAGCAAAAGAATAGAAGATCCCTCTATCTTCCTCAGGTTTGTTCCAAATCTAGAGCCTGCACTCTTAAATGGATTCTAATTTTAATGTGTGATTTCTGCCATTTTGAATAAAGTCAACAGCTTCCACTGATTATAAGGTAGACTGGCATTAATCATTATGCTTCATCCATATCACACAAGTTTAGGATTATATATGATTTCAAAGCAGCACTGGAATCAGAGGTGTCCTCATGGGTCCTGTTATTTAGTCCAGAAGCATGGGACACTCCTGGGCTTTTGGACAGATGACCTAATCCCCTTGTATAATATTAAAAATAAAAAAAGCTATACAATTTTTCTAAAAAGCCAAAGACTTATTCCTTGGCTGGAGTTTCCCAAAGAAAGGAAGCTAAATATCACATACTTGTAGAGAAATGTACCTTTGCCACGTTGATAAAATGGTAACATAACAGTGTAATGGCTAGAACATTTGCTCTCAAAGTGGGAGACACAAGTTTTAAATTCTTCTAATCCGAATCTTAAACATGGATTTAGCTTATGTTTCCCACAACTCAGGAACTATGCTGTGGAATATTACAATAGCAACAACAAATCCCCTTTTCTCTTCTGGAACCTAGGCCAAAACGAGAGCAGAGGAAAGAGGTCGTGTGAACTCTCAGGTTCCAGCTTTGCCCACTGCAATGTGAGTATTTTGCATTTGATTAATAGAAACAGGCCTCCTGGCAAGGATCACTCCCCAGTGAGCATCCTACTCAGGTACGACAGAGCTCTTTTTTTTTTTTTTTGCATTCTTCATGACATACACCTTGTCAACCTAGGGAGAAAGAACCCTGATATTTTTGCGTCTACCTGGAGCAGTAGAAATGACACACTTCCATCACCTCCTTACACTCGCAGCACACGTAAGAAGAGGAAATCTGAAAGTGTGGTCAAAATGTCCTTTACAAAAATAAATATCATCCTCCAACACAAGTCGCCTCACATCCTAGAAATTAAGTTGTTCACTCTCATGCTCTAAAGCTGCCGTGGCCTGCAAACCAGGTTTCCCAGTTACTGTGAAAATACTGTAACTATTGGGCTCCTGTGCAAACGCAGGTGCTGGTAGAACGATGCCCCATGTGACAGTGCCTTGTTTTCCCAGAACAAAAAGCATGCCCATCAATGCAGACTAGTATCCCTTAGGAACTTCCAGGTCAATCTACAACATGCTTACTCAGTCTAGACTCCTAAATGTTAAACACTGATGAAAAGTGACACCATATAGCTATTTGGGATGGCAGTATGTTTTTCAGTTGTTTGAAGCCCAGTTTATACACGCCAAATCCCATTCCTTAATACCAGTATTGATTAAAAGGTTCTTGAAAAGTCTGTTTACAAAGTGGAGAAATAGAAAAGCAGATAATAGGAACAAAATACAAAGAATCATCACTTTCAACAAATCGTAACTGTTCAATGAAACCTCCACTCCTCCCCAGTCAAGCAAATATGATATAGCGTATCTATATTTCTTTGTTGTCCATTTGGGCGAGCGGGAATGAATTAGTTGGGCAGAAAGTGAATTGTTTGATTCTTTAGAACGTTCTTCAAATGATTCCTAGTGCTTGGTCGTTTTAAAACGCAGTTAAAAATCAAACCCAAACTGGATGTGATATTGAGCGTGATCGCCAGCTCTGCATTCCACAGATTGCATGAATTTTGAGAATATCCGACCCTTAAGTCCTCAGCCATGGTTGGGTCAGAAAAAAGTAATTTCCTGCATAGATATACAAAGTCAAGTCCAGGAACACTGGATGAAAGCTACTGCAACAAATTTTCAGAAGGTTCTAAGTGCCTTGTGGGTGTTTCAGAAGAAAATAACTCAAGGAAGAAATCTGATTGCCTCCAACAGGAACTACTTCTACCTAAGGGATCTACTTCTGTACAAAATCTAGAAAACAGGAAAAGGAGCTGCACCTCCAAGCACTAAAAAAGACCTTAAAAAAATGGTCCAAATATTCAGAATTGTCAACAGCAGCCTTTTCATGGCATAGGAACATGCGATTTGTCAAATGGATGTCTATTTGGAGCACGAAAATTATATGTTTTAGTCTCCATTTGGTGTAGTACAAATTACACAGTTTAGTGACCTCCTTCCACAGTACAATTGAGGAACAACAACTACAGGAGCGCACTTAAAATTGCCTTTTAAAATTTATATATAAATAATTTTTAAAATATATTTTACATATCTAGATTTTTAATTTTTATATAATTTATATATTATTTTTATATACATGTGTATATATATACACAAAAATATATAAAAATGTCCTAGATAGGGTAAGCTAAAACTAAGGAATTTCACATGCACACCTTTTGAGAAACCACTGGAACAAGCCACCACACAATACAATAACTACAGAGTCATTTAACAGCTAAAACTCGCAGGCTTTACTTAAGTACTGACCTCATCAAACTCATCACCAAAGGCAGCTCGGTTCGAGATAGCGTCTGAAATTTCCTGGGCTACATCTTGCTGTTCCGTGATCTCTTGCATCAAGTCATCAATTTTGTTCAAGTCCCTAGCAAAATAACATGGAAACATTCTTTAAAGATACATCATTCGAATCCTGCAGCAGAGACTCAGAATCTTGAACTGACCCTATTTTCTTTTTAATGTCCATGGCTGTATAAACAGAAAAACTGAGAGGGAATAATTTGCCTCACCTACACCTTAATGTTTCCTGGCAAGTTTCAGTGTGTTTTAGCCAGCCTAATTTCTTCCACTTTGGGATTATAACAGAAGTCAAAGTGCAGCAGTCTGTGTCTCTCTCCCTCTCTGTGCTTCTCATACCTCTGCCACCCAACAGTCTCATTCCCTGGGCAGATCCCACCTCCTTCCCAAGGTCAGCATCTTTATAGACGGATCTTTTTTGATATCAAGCTTTCACCAGAACTTGGGGGAACTTAACAGGACTATACCCCATTCAAAAGCTTCCCCTTATTGTTAACTTCATTATTGCTTCTGTTCCTGTTTACTTCTCCCAGAACAACCTTTCTGATTTAACTCTGTTTATTCAGGCAGGCAAACGCCCCACGAAACAATATAAGACATATAAAAATACTACACACACAAAAAAAATTACCCTCTTTTTCAGTCAGGTCTAATTAGTACTTTGAATCACACAGTCCAGCTTATGGACTTTGAGGAAAAGCGTCCACTTAGTTTGTTCAACTAAGTTTTCTTCTGGAAAAAGCAAGGGCAGAGGCCAGTCTCCTCTGCCAAAGCAAACTTAAAAAAACAGGTACCACACAGATCTCTCTAGCTAGCTGGACTTCCTTCTAGACTTGCTGTTAAGAAAAGATATTTTTTCTGCCAAATATAACATTAAAGCACCAATAGCATTCCTGACATTAAATGCCTGGACCCAAAACAAAGTCAAAACGGACTGACTTGATACAATAGACTGCAGTGGTTTTAAAATGGTTAGTAAGCCCAACTTAAAAGCTATTAGAAAGCACTTACATATTTTCATGCACTTTTTTCATAGCTTGTGCAGCATAACCCATATTCTTGAGCACTTCTGTGTTGGTGTGGGAATTTTCCAGTGCCTCTCTCTGGAACTCAATGGTCGAAAGCGTCCCATCAATTTGACTCAACTGTTTCTCATATCTCTTTTTTCTCTTCAGTGCTTGTAAGGCAGCTGGAAAGCAAAGAGGCAAAGTGCACTGTGTATTTATATAGCAAAACTCAAGGACAAGTAGTCCAGCACCGAGCCGACCTGCAGAATTTATAATTCTCACTCTCCTACCTTACTAGTAGGGAGACAAACTTTGACCACACGAGATCAGCAGCCTGTTTATCACCAACATGCTGCTGCGCGAACACGCTGTGAAGCCTCTTTTAGATTAACTCCATTTAGCACCACAGCGAAGAGCAGCTTCTTCCTCCACTGCGGGAGATCTTGAACTCCGTCCTGTGCACACAGGCAAAGCAGGGAAGACAGGGAGGAAAAAGAAAAACATCAGAGAGAAATCAGAAAGGAGGAAACAGGGGGAAGCAGAGGTTGCAACACGTAAGTGAAAACTACAGAAGAGAGAGTAGGAAGATCTGTCATGATAACCACATCTCCACCAATGTTGCTTTCTAAACATCATCTCAGCAGCAGAAACTCTCAAGTACAACAAAAAGCCCAAACGGGTCAGATCAGAAAAGGACTCACATTTCTCTGGCTTTCAGCTGCATCTATTTCCTACAGTCATTAAGGAACATGATCTTTAAAGCTTACGACTTGAAAACATACAGAATTTTGCGGATGGTGCCACAGTCAAATCCAGCTATTCCCCATTATCGTTGTAAACTGTTGAGATTGGCCTTTTATATTTGCTAAGTTATAAGCAGCATACTTTGCCCAGAGTAAATCATTACCACAATAAATGCACGTGACAAGCAGGAGGAGAAAAGGGCCTTCTCTTGGCCTCTGGGTGTGGAGAACACACAATCTTGCCACAAGTGTTTCCTGACCACTATCCTTTCCAAACTACATGTGTGCCAGGAGAGAAAAAAAAAAACCAAAACCACACCCACCCACAACCAAAAAAAACCCAAACCAAACCACAAGAGAGTCTGTGTTAACCCACTGCTTTTTCAATGGTATCAATAATCGTGTCCTTTCCCTTGTCTCTTACATTCAATTTTTGTATCAGGTTCAGAGCCAGGAGGCAACAGCAACTCTGCAGCCTCCAAACCTCAACCATCTGATACCAGCAATTGCTGTTGCCGTCCTATTCAAATAATCGCCCGTGTGCAATAACACTGAATTTTGACACTGGGGTACACAACTTTTCAAATAAAGTTAGGATCCCTCCAAGGAGGGGGCACAGATTTATGGTGTGTAACACCACACTAAAAAATTTAGTGCTTTGTTGACAAATGCTTAAATCAACATGGTCAAAGTTGCTCATCAAGATCTTCCCAGGTTCTGAGGGATGGTCCGAAAACCATGCGTATTCTGAAAATAGAAGCATGAACCCCAGATGATGTCATGCAAATGTGAAAATTGTGAAATTCTCATGGGCAATTCCAAAATACATCCGTTTGATGTAATGACAAATAATCTTTTTACCTACTTATTATTTCCCTAGTTATTTATGCTTATTATTAGAACACCAGCCACTCTCTGCTTCAGTTGGATCAAAATTTGATGCTGGATTCTCAGGTTTGGAAGCCAGAGATTGCAGGTAAATGTCATGGTCTGAGACTGCGCATGACACCGGCTGTGCCAGAGAAGACTCTGAAGCCCCACGGACTGAGGAGCACTAACTGGTCGATGCAAAAAGGCTTCAGCTGGAATCAGCAGCTACCACAGAGAAATAACTTGCAGTCAGCATTTTTCAGAAATGGGACTCTGTAATGGTGATGTTATTATTGGCTGCTCAGAGAGAAAATGGATTTCCTCAGTTACACACAAAGCAGTTGTTTTCAAAATCCTAAAGGTTCCTGCATTAAGATTTAATTAAACCACACCTAAATTAAGAAACCGTAGAAGCAGCTAAACTCTGTGACTTCACCTTTTCATAAACAGCTTGTCCTAATTATCATAGTGCAACATATCATTTTTATTAATTCTCTTTAGCTTTACCAGTGCCTTATAGAACAAATGACTTCATAGAAAATCAATTCACAACCCTTCCTTATCAACCAAGGCATGATTTTTCTCATTTATATTAAATGAATGCCCTTCACTGCCCGTTTTGTAATAGTAGCTCCTATAGCTAACGTATGAGAATTTCCTTGTTATTTGAACCCTGTTTTTCTGTGTTTTACAGATTATCGTTCATTTTAAGTGCTTTTCTACTGTGCATACAAGCATTTTAAAATTCGTGTGCAACCCTTACAAGAACACTGAAATGCCTCACAGAAGTGCTATTGCATTATAATAACCAAGGTGAAGAAGAATGTAAATTCTATCAAAACATAAAGAAATTGAGCAGAGAACATAAACTTACTTCACTGAAGGTCTAAGAATGGCACTGAAAAGGAGTGTTGCCCATTCCAAAGATTTCAAAGAAGGAAGACAGCTCAGGGAAGACGACTCTAAGCAGGTAAATGTAATTAATACCAATTCAACCAGGAAGAGGAAGAGGTCTTCTCCAAGAAAAAAAAGAAGCCACCTCATACCCTGTTGCCGTCATGCTCCAAAGAAGCCCATTCAACTCCTGCATTTGGTAATGAAGAGGTGAGCAATTGGCCGGGCTTTGGCACATTGCTTCCTGGTCTCAGAAGTACAGCACAAGCAGAATACGGCTCAAAGATCAGGAAACACTGCTTTTAATATGAAGTTTTATTTTATTTTCAAGACAAGTGACCAGAACAACAGTAGGCTATTGTATCAGTATGCATATTAAATAACTACTGTTATTAACATACAGAAGGACACTTCCAATATCAGTACTACGTCCATACTTCACTAAGGAAGCAGAAATGGCCAGCTGGGCAACAGTAATCCTGGCCACACGAATATCCAGGTTTCTAAAGGAAAGAACAATAGTAGTAACATAGAGAGTTGTGGCACCCTCCACATGGTTTCATGACAGATCAGAACGAAAAGAGGCAGTACAGAGATAACATCTTTATCTGTCAAGTCCACCACCAACACCCATCAGTACAAGAATTACCGATGATCTCATCTTCTGAAGTAGAAATAAAAGCACTGTCTAGTAATCCTTAAAATCCACAGGGGGAAACTGGTGAAGAAGGAAAAGAGCGTTTTTTCAGAAGATGTCAAAACACTGGATCTCATTCTTGGATACAGTTCACAAACCTCCATTCCAGCCCTGCAAATAACTGATGGATTACAACTTCTGACCTCCCTTATACAAGAGACAACCAAAAGAAATGCTGCTGAGGCCATAAAAATCATAACCTCCCTAAGTAAGCTCATCATCAGCATTCATAGTCCTTAAAACCTTGTGAGGGAAGCCACATACAGTTATAACTGAAGCACTAATTCAAGAACAATAATGCATTGGACTCGTCGTAACCATTGCAGTTCATAGCAAGACACTTGAAATGTGCACGAAGACCAGAGAACAATAACTGCAACTCACAGAACAAAGAGACATTAAAGGCTTCCTCATATCTCCCCGCCAGAAACCGTCAGTCCCAACCTGTCACACGCCCTGCCACAGGCGTGACGAGCATTGTTTGGTTTCAGCAGCCTTCTGGTGACAACTCACTCACTGAAAAGGAATGCTACATGGCCACATAAGCCCTGCCCAAATGCACCACACAACAAGCAGCATCCACTTTTAAAAGCCTACCTGTTATTTTGTCTTTCTATGTAGGTTTTGTCCTCAGTAGTACTATATGGCTCTTCATGGTTAAGATTTAATCCTATTCTGGATCCCTTATTTTAATTTAATTCTTTCCATTTAGACATTTTTTTAGGACCAGTGAAAGATTCCAGGCTGAAACAACACTCATTCACATGTGTGTTATTTTCACAGGTGCAGGTGCACTTCAGAAAACACATTTCCTTTTAAACAGAGTTCTCAAATGCTCAGTATCACTTTCTGTCCTTTAAATTTTCCTGTATGACCTTCAAGATATTGAAGATAAAAGGCCAATTTGCAGAGGGCATTGGCAGCTGTCCACCGGCTGAAACTGAGATACCCCAAAAAGTACAGCAGGAGATCCCCCCAAAAAACATTACTTTCTATCTGGAATGGGGAAGAGATTAAAAGACAGTGGTAACTGTGAAAAGAAGTATTGCTTATCAAGACATAACCTCTGCAGGAGAAATTCCAACACACATCATTGTTTCGAAAAGCCTCAAGTGGTCT
The DNA here is from genome assembly GCF_036013445.1 of Caloenas nicobarica. Lineage (NCBI taxonomy): Eukaryota > Metazoa > Chordata > Aves > Columbiformes > Columbidae > Caloenas > Caloenas nicobarica. Next base: position 135,435,623 of record NC_088246.1, on the reverse strand, counting down.
AGCTACAGTAAGATATTAATGGGGAATGATGGAAATGTATCATGCCAAAAGTGTAGCTAATTTCGGATTAGGTACAGGAACTGCAGAGATACTCACTTCATAAAGGAGAAGCCAAAAATATTTAAGTGATGTTTCACACCTATTTGCATAGCTAACATGTTACGACTTTTAAATCAAGCTATGCCTATTGATGTCACATGAACCCATCCAAGACTCATCTGAACTCATGAAAAATTGCCGGTGCTTGAATCTGCTCTCTGATGTCACTGTAACTCAGACACATGTGCCCAAAAATCAAATGAGATCATGCTAATTTAGTGCATTTTCTATACCTAGATACATCTCGCTCCAGTCTCAGATACTCTTGTTTCAGTTTCCACAGGCTTCTCCACAGATGCAGTTAAGAAAAAACATTAAAAGTTACCTACAAGGTCTATTTGAAACATTCATTTTAGCAGGGCAACATAGACTAAAACTTGTATTCTCCCACTTGTGTGTATGTTTACATAACACTACAAAAGATGCTGGTTAGCACAGATATCCTCTGAACTATAGTACAGTATACCAGCTAATACACTGTTATATGTAAATCGACAGCAATTAAACTGTAAAGCAACTGACATATCAAATCTCCAAGAATACCACTTCATTTAAGTTCACTCAGTAGCCTTCTAAATTCAAGTACTTTGGCACAGCAAGGTTAGTTTCCCTTCTTTCTTCTCTGACTATATCCCGTTTTGGCTTTAAAGACATTTTTGGCATGAAAAAATTCCCACTCTGTACTTCTTGCCCTACTCCTGTCTCTTTACTGTCCTGAACTGCAGCTTCCTGAGCAAAAGACAAGATAAAAAGGAGTTATTTTTAACCATAATCAGCTCAGCAATCCTGTTTGCAGCATGACTCCACAAACAATGGCATAGATAAAACTCAGGGAACTGCATACTGAGCATAGCAGTGGAAACAAATATCTGGCAGAAACGCTTCAACTGTCAAGTGCTGCACACCTGAAGCCCAAGGCCACAGTTTGGCAAACACCTGGAACCAGCATCAACCAGCCAAGTTAAAGGAGAAGCAGATCAACCTTTTCCCAGCAAGTTATCACTCCTGCCTGTGCACTGCCCTCTTCTTCACAGGTGCCTGAGCACCTGTGCAGTTGCAGACTCAGCTGGATAAGTGGAACTTAACCTATGCTGGGTAAAAAAATAACCCAGAAAAAAAAAAACCAAACCAAACCAAAAAAACCAACCCACAACATCTTACAGCTGTATCCAGCTTTCTGAAACACACCCTTCAGGGATCTCTGCTGAGGAAAGGAAGGGAGCAGCACAGAGGCAGGAGCCAGGCAGGCAGCATTCCTTCTTCCTGCAACCATGCCAGCTCAAAGTCCAGCCTTGGGACTAAGTTCCACAGCAGCACATCTGCATCTAAACAGGAATTGCTGCAATCACAGCAGCAGGCCTGTTTCCTTGCATCAGCCCCCAGCCAATTGTACAGTGAACTAGTCCTGGGAGGTATCTGGTCACTTTGTCCCACAGCAAATTAGTTTTCAGGTGCATGACCCTCCCGAACTAGCTCACTGCACCAGCACACAGGTGCCAGCACCTGCGCAAGGGGACAAGACAGACACTCCAGTTGAAGCCAGGGGAGTGGAAAGTTTGGGGCCAGGAGAGCCCCGGCAGCTCCCGTGCTGCAGAGCAGCAGGCTCAGGGGCACTGCTGAACTGGCTTCACTCCCTCCAACTGTTTGTGCCTTCAAATCTAGCCCATCTCAACCAATGCTTTTAAATCCTTTCTACATAAATGCTTTTTGCTAGTCATTATTAAATGACAAAGTATTACGGATATGTTAAAGGGCTAAACAAAACACCTTTAACACACAACTCCTCACAAGTTCTAAGTTACATGGCATTAACTTTTTGAATTATCCAGCAACAGAAAAAGCAGATGAAAGAGCTACTTTCTCGTTACATCACAAATCTTTAATTTGAAATGGTTTGCTTCTGTTTTGAAGTACTTAAAGAAAAATAAAGCACAGAGTAGACAAACAGGACTCCACGTGACTTTAGAAGGTAATTAACTTGTTTCTCAAAGGCCTGTATATCCCCAAGACATTGGCTACCATCATTTGGTTCCCAGAGATGACAACATCAATATAAGCAGGATTCAGACCTTATTATCCCTTAATACCCTCTCCTTTGCAGCTAACAACAGTCCACACCATTAGTAGTCACTAATGCTCTAAACTATCACTCATTTTTTAGTGATATCCCATACTTCCTATGTGATTTGAGAAAAATCACTGAATCACTTTGTTCCTCAGTTGCCAACAGTATATCCTCCAGCCTTCACAGTGGGGATAACATGAATTCATCCATGAACACACAGAAGATCCTCACATGCTTCCCCTCCTCTGCTACGTGCACAACCAGTGCTCGATACCCAAGCCGTGACCCCGTCCCACGTTTAACAGCACTTTGCAGCACTGCTTATCCAGCTGAAACCTGCATCGACTGTGGTGCAAAACACGAACGAAAGTATTGCACAACGAACCGCAGTCATTAAATCAGTTAAGAATACAGCACCCTGTTACCAGCTCAACACAGTGAACCCTCAATGCACTCAATAGATCCCAAAGGCCGTGTCCCAGCGCACACACGCCGTGGGGACATTTGCTCGGAGAAACACGGAACCCACCGCACAACAGCGGGGCCAGCAGACCCTGCGAGACCCCGAGTCCCCCTCTTCTGAACACAGCCCCGTCCCCAGAGCCCCTCGAACCGCGGGACCTGAAGCCTCACAAGCACCTCGCAGCCGCCAAGGGCCCGGCAGGGCGCGCCGGGTGCCCCTGCGGCGGGCGGAGGGCAGCGGCGCCCGGCCCGGCCCCGGCCGAGCGGACTCACCGCGCTTGTTCCTGGTGCCGTACTGCCGGGCTGCCGCCAGCTCCCGCTCGATCCTCGTCTCCAGGTACGCCTGCTTCTTGCTCAGCATCTCCTCCGTCTCCCGCAGCCGGGCCAGCGCCTCCTGCGGCGAGGGCCCCCCGCGGCCCTTGGCGGCCGAGCCGCCCCCCTTGAAGAACTTGGAAATCTTGCTCATGGCGGCGGCCCCGACTCCGCACCCGCCGACGGAAGGGTCTGGGCGGCCCGACCCGGCCCGCAGGAGCCTCCCAGCCCGGCACACGCCGTGACGGCACTTCCTGCGCCCGCGGGCGGCGGCTCCGCACCTGGCGGCGGGGCGGGCCGGGCTGCCCGCCCAGGGGCGGCTCCGCGGAGGCCGATGGGCCGCTGCGCTCTGCGGGGCCCACGCGTGCTCTCCGCCACGCCCCGGGGAGCGGCGGGAGGTGCGGGCGGGCTCCGCGCGGCGGCCCGCGGGGTCCCCGGGTGAGAGGGCAGAGCCCCGCGGAGCGCGGCCCAGGCGGGGTCGGGCGGAGGCGGCTGCTTAGTCTGTGCTTCCCCCCCCATTTTCTTTCAGCCCCACGCCGCGGAAAGGTGTTTTGGGAGCGCCGGGGGCTGTCGCGGCGCTGGCCGGGGCAGAACACCCGGTGCGCCACAAGCAGGTGACACGGGCGGAACGGCTCGTGATCGCGTCGTGGAGAGTCGGGGTGACACAAACCCAGGCGTCAGTCACGGGCTTTAGCGCTCGGGCGTGGGAATGCGCGCGGGTCTGGACTGAGCAAATAAACACCGAATTCTTCACAAGTGTGGCTGTTACAGGTGTATCGCAAAATCACAGAACCAGAATCACAGAATGTCAGGGGTTGGAAGGGACCTCGAAAGATCATCCAGTCCAATCCCCCTCCCGGAGCAGGAACACCCAGATGAGGTCACACAGGAGGCGTCCAGGCGGGTTTTGAATGTCTCCAAAAAAGGAGACTCCACAACCTCCCTGGGCAGCCTGTTCCAGTGCTCCGTCACCCTCACTGAGAAGAGGTTTCTTCTCATATTTAAGTGGAACCTCCTGTGTTCCAGTTTGTACTCATTGCCACTTGTCCTGTCACTGGTTGTCACCGAGAAGAGCCTGGCTCCATCCTCGTGACACTCACCCTTTATATATTTATAAACATTAATGAGGTCACCCCTCAGTCTTCTCCAAGCTAAAGAGCCCCAGCTCCCTCAGCCTTTCCGCACACGGGAGATGCTCCGCTCCCTTCATCATCTTCGCGGCTGCGCTGGACTCTCTCCAGCACTGCAGGTGCATCGCCAGGGGAACCTCCGCGGCGCCCACAAGTTACAAGAGCATTTCGGGCAGCTGCGTCGCCCCCACCTCTGCCGCCTGAAACACGCCCTGCTCGGAGCGCTGACCCAGCTGATGACCAAAATAAGACACAAAAAACATTCCCCTGCCGCCCCATAACAGCGCCTGATGCATGAGCAGCACCAGCACCGCGGCTCTGGGCACGCTGGAACGCTGAAGCGCCGCTGAAACCGCCCCGGGCTCGCCAGCGCAGGTTTCCCTGAGCCCTCCGCGCAGCCGATCCCGCCGGGGCCGCGGCAGCTCCGGGCCAGCCGGGAACCGCCGGCGGTACCGCCGCGGCCCCCGGCCCCGCTGAGCCCCGCCCCTGCGCCAGGCCCCGCCCACAGCGCCAGGCCCCGCCCCTGCGCCAGACCCCGCCCACAGCGCGGCCAGCCACGCCCCGGGGCGGGGATCGCCGGCACATCTGCATTGCCGCCCCGCCCCTCCCGGCGCGCGTCATCCCCCGTGGCCCGACAGCGCTCGCGCAGCGGGGAAGATGGCGGAGCTGGAGGTGGGGCAGCACTGCGGGGTGCCGGAGTGCCGGCAGCTCGGTAAGGGGCGGCGCGCTGGGGTCCTGGCAGGGTCGCGGAGGCAGGGCCTGGCCTCCCGCGGGCCGCCGCTGGTGGAGGCTGGCTGGGCGGCCGGGCCGGGGGCGGCGGTGAGGGGGCGGCGCCCATCAGGGCGTCCCCCGTGCTGCTGCGGCCTCGCACGGCGCATCGCCAGGGCCTGGCGTGTCGGTTGTGTCACCGGGTGTTTCATCCCACTGTTTTTCCATTCCTCACCCTTGCCTGCCCGCATTGTTCTCAGGAAAAGATGTTAATGACAGTGTAACCTATTAGGAAGAAGCAGCGAGACTGCCGGCACTGAAAGCTCCCTGATGGGGGCACTCGGTCTGGTAGATGGAGTGGCAGAGATCTTCGTAGCCTGAGCTGTGCAGCCCACTTGTGTGGTGGTCCATTGAGACCAAATCTGAAGGATGGAGAGCTGGAGTAATGGCTGGGAGCTGGGCATTTGCTGCCGCTGGTGGTGTGGCCGAGTTCAGCAGACAGTAAAGTGGTTTTATCTTCAAGAGTTGATGCAGTATATGGAGGGTGTGTGCAGAGACTTATGCCTCCTCTACTCTGCCCTGGTGAGACCTCATCTGGAATATTGTGTCCAGTTCTGGGCCCCTCAGTTCAAGAAGGACAGGGAACTGCTGGAGAGAGTCCAGCACAGGGCAACGAAGATGATGAAGGGAGTGGAGCATCTCCCTTATGAGGAAAGGCTGAGGGAGCTGGGTCTCTTTAGCTTGGAGAAGAGGAGACTGAGGGGTGACCTCATCAATGTTTATAAATATATAAAGGGTGGGTGTCACGAGGATGGAGCCAGGCTCTTCTCCGTGACAACCAATGGTAAGACAAGGGGCAATGGGTACAAACTGGAACACAGGAAGTTCCATTTAAATTTGAGAAGAAACTTCTTCATGGTGAGGATGACGGAACACTGGAACAGGCTGCCCAGGGAGGTTGTGGAGTCTCCTTCTCTGGAGACATTCAAAACCCGCCTGGATGCCTTCCTGTGTTACCTGATCTAGGTGTTCCTGCTCCGGGAGGGGGATTGGACTGGATGATCTTTCAAGGTCCCTACCAATCCCTAACATTCTGTGATTCTGTGAAGTATGTGCAGTTTAGATACATGAGGATGGTATGTGTGATATGAATGAGGAGGATCATCAGGACTGTCAAATGGAGGAGGTGCTGGCTTTCTGGAAGGGATAGCATCTCCTCCAGTTAGCAATCCATATAATAAAAATGTAAATTGTCCACTGCTCCAGTAGTCATTAAATAGTGTTCTGAGTGGTCTCACAATAGATTTAGTATTTAGGATAGCTGGTAAGTTTGATGGCTAGCCAAATGTTCTAGTTTTGAAGTTTGATACTGAAAAAAACAAATCTAAAGCATAATTCCAACTTTTAGAATGTATCTAAATATAATTTACCTACTTATATGTTTTTCAGTAACACTAGAGGAGTTAACAGTGTAACTGTGTTACAAAAGCCACTTCTAGGTACTGTGTAGATGCAGTTGCTAAGTGTCCTTGTAAAGATACTGGCCCTATGATATAGGTAAGCAAAAGTTAATTGTGTGAAAATTAAGCTAGAAACTATTAGCAAGACAACAACAATGTTGTCTAACTGAAAACAAATCTCTTTGTTTCAGATTTTCTCCCCTTTGTATGTGATGGCTGTTCAGGTGTCTTTTGGTAAGTTCATAGAGTATCTAGAGTTGAAAGGGACCTGTAAGGATCATTGAGTCCAACTTCCTGCTCCTCCTGAATCTAAACCATATGACTGAGTGTCATCCAGATGCTCCTTGAACTCTGACAGGCTTGGTGCTGTGACCATTTCCCTGGGGAGCCTGTTCTAGTGACTGACCACCTTCTCAGTGAAGAACCTTTTCCTAATATTCAATTTGAACTTCCCCTGATGCAGCTTCATTCCATTTCCTTGTGTACTGTTTCTGAGATCACCAGCTCCTTCTCTGCTGCCTGCCTGGAGAAAGCTGTAGGCTGCCATGAGGTCACCACCCCTCAGCCCTCTCTTCTTCAAGTTGAACAAACCAAGTGAGCTCAGCCTTTGCCTTCGAGGCCTTTCTTTCACTGTCTTGATCGCCCTCCTCTGGACACGCTCTCTAATAGTTTGATGTCCTTGTATTGAAGCACCAAAAACTGCACACAGTACTCGAGGTGGGACTGCACCAATGAAGCATAGAGTGGGACAATTGCCCCCCTCAACCAGCCAGCAATGCTGTGCTTGATGCATCCCAGGGCATAGTTGGCCCCTTTTGACTGCCAGGACACACTGTTGATTCATATTCAATTTGCCATCAACCCAGACCTCTCTTTTCAGGGCTGCTTTCCAGCCTCTTGTCCCCCGGTGTGCATGTATAACCAGGATTACCCTGTCCCAGGTGGAGAATCTGACACTTGCTCTTGCTAAATTTCATACAGTGGGTGATTGCCCAGCTCTCTAGTCTATTCAGATCTCTCTGTAAGGTGTCTCTACCCTCAAGGGAGTCTGCAGTTCCTTGTACTTAATGCACATTCGATTTGTGTGTACAGATCATTTATGAAAACATTAAAGAACACAGGTCCTAAAATCAAGCCCTGGGGAACCCCACTGGTGACTGGTCACCAGCCTGATGTAAACCCATTTGCCGTAACTCTTCAAGCTCAACCCATCAGCTAGTTTCTCACCCAAGGTATCATGGACTGGTCTAGCTGGGTGCTGGACATTCTATCCAGAAGGATGCTGTGAGAGACAGTATGAAAAGCTAAAATAAAACACCACATCTACTGGCTTTCTTAGTGCAACTAGATGGATTACCTTGTCATAAAAGCAAATTAAGTTGGTTTTCCTAACAGACCTCAGTGTGACAGTTGTGTAGACCTGAATGTGGTGTAAAATATTCTGTGACTCAGTTCAGGTTAGTTAAAAAAATAATTCCTCACACTTGCCACATTTTTCTGGAGCAGCTGTTGCAGCGCTTTGATATCAGTGGGAATATTTCTAGAATACAGGTAGATTATTTTGGAAGCCATCTAGCTTGGACCCTGTGTACTAGGGTTTTTTTCAGAGCAGGTGGAATATTTTTTTCTGGTAGGAAAAAAAAAAACTAAGTTTCTTCTAAGGTTCAAATTGGGCTTGTACTTTGATTTACACTTCAGATTAACAGAGGGCAGCTGAGGTAACCTCTGATAAACTGAGGGCAGATTTCACTTTAACATGTTAGAAGCCCTGAAGGGTTTTTTGCTGTTGTAATTCAAAATCCATTAAAACGGACAACCTCGAGTTGCTTTGAGCTGAACTCTTAAGCGTGCTAATATTCTTATTCTCTTGAAATGGTTTGTTATCTTGGGGCATAAGTTCCAAGAGCTAAATGTACCTACTCAGGAAGAATATGATCAATCCATTCAAGCTGTGAAATGCATAAGTTAGGACAAGTTTTAGAGAAGATTCATTATTTAATTGAAGTGTTCCCATGATAAAAATTGTCAGATCACTTAAATGTTTTGACATGCAGCTTTCTTTTCCTGAAATGTTGATAACGGTGTGATATTTTCTTCTTTTGCCACAAAGCCTTCAGCACAGGAGCCGGGATGCTCATGGGTGTTCTGAGGTAATCTAGTACTACCTTAAAATTGAATTTTGTGCAACTTAACTGTTTATTTTTTTTTATTAGATAAGTACATATAGTATATAAATATGAATTATTTAACTGAGAATGTGACAAGCTAAAAAAAAATGAATCTACTCTTTTTCTCTGCCTGTCAGAAGTAAATTGAGTTTGAGTAGGATGATGGTTCTTTTTCTAGCTCCGGGCTAAACTTAACCAGGACAGAATTAGAAGAGAATTGCTGGACTAGTTTTGTCCATAGAACGGAGAGCTAGCACAGTTCTTTTGGAAAGCCAAGGTGGTGATTTGGATCTGTAATATCTGTTCATTTACACAAAATATTTTGTACTAATGTCTAGGTGAATATAAGAAACAGTTCTGTGAAAACAGATCAGCACAGATCTTACCCATGCTCATGCAAGGACTGCAATGGAAAAGAGCTTATGCCAGTTTTATGTCCCTACTGTGAAAAACATTTTTGCCTAAGGTGAGTGAAACAGAGCGTTAAAGCATCAATAGTCATTCATTAGTGTGTGGAAAAGGTAATACAAGTTTTACACTATTATTTACAGACACCGGCATCAATCAGACCATGAATGTGAGAAACTGGACGCACCACAACCTCGAATGGCTGCCACCCAGCAGCTAGTTAAACATATTATAGGCAAGTACAGTGGGATACATACTCTACAGTTTTCTTCAGAAGGCTATTTGAGCTTGTGACCAACTCCGAGGGTTCGGGTTTGACCAAATAAGAAGAAAGGATCAGAGTTCCTTGTTTAAATAGCCCTAAACTCACATGTCAGCATGTAATACTGTTCACCTGGACTGAGACAAGACAACAGCAGCATATGTCTATAAGGAGCACCTTTAAAGATTAAATGAGGCTCAGGTTTCTTTCAGAACTATTGTCTTGTTCTCATTCTATAAGTACTATAATGTAATGAATTGTACCAAGCCATTATTATTTGCGTATTAATTCATGTGCAAATAATGCATTGGGTGTGCATGCCAGTCTGCTGGGATTATACCTATACAACCAAGATGGCAAAAAAAATAAAAGTGAGCCTACAGTGTAATGTTTTGCAGCTTTTAAACAAGCTCTAGGACAGGAAAGAGAATGAACAGCTCTGCCTAACTGGACAGTGGGATTATGTGTAGAAAGGATGACTTGAAACTGTTGCTGTATGAATGCTCTGATGGCCACAGGTGTAGAAACTTAAGAATTTGTATTTATTTGGCTTTTACAACCTGTGTTTACCTCATGATAGTGTTGATCTACTTCTCAGTATAAAGAAGTTCTAAAACTGTCACGATTCCAGATATTGTTGAATAGGAGCACCTGATATCATGGCCTCAGGAGGACATGAAAGGGACATGAAAGGGATGGGAGCCTTGGAGATATAATGAGGCCGACAGGTTAATTCCAATATATGTCCAGGAGACTGTCTGAATCATCACACTAACAGGAATAATATTGTTCTCAGATTCTAAAAAAAGCGAAGAAGCAAAAAGCAAAAAACTTAAAGGAGCAAAAAACAGTGAGACAGCAGCAAAAGTGGCATTAATGAAACTGAAAATGCACGCATGTGGGGACAAGTCCTTGCCTCAGGTCAGTCATGTTTGTTTTCAATAATTGAATTCCCAAAGGAAAATGGCAAGTTTTCTAAATTTCTTGTTCTTCATCTAGATCCTTCACTTTGGGTTTGGATTTAAGCCCATGATCATTTATACATATATTTCAGTCTGTCATGCAAGAATAATCTCATTAGTCTTATGGCTGTTAAATGGTGTCTGCGTAGAGTTTGGAGCAGTTGGGCCAAATTCCTTTATAGCAGAAATATATTTGTGTGCCATACGGCTGTCATCCAACACTGCGGGGACAAACAGGTTCTTTTGGGGATCCTTGGAAGAAAGACAACAGCATTAAGTTGTACTTAGAATTAAAGCTTTATTGTCTTAACAGACTTTGATCAGCATAGCATAGACTTTTATGATCAGAGTAGCACAAAATTTTTATAATCAGAACTGTTGTAGCACAATTTTACAAGTAGCATAGGACAGAATTTTATAGCACAGCTTAGCTTATGGTTCCTAGTCACCTGGACCCTTTGCAGATTGTGTCAAATCTTAATACTTGGCTTGCAGTATCAATATCCCACTCATCATCTAGACTTAAAATATGTAAAAGAATATGAGTTACTCAGTCTTGGGAGGCAGCAGACGATGGTGGAGGCGTCCCTGGCCACTGGGAGATCACAGGTTTTGCAGTCCAGCAGCAGTTCTGGTCCAAGTCCAACTTAGGGCTTGTAAGTGCTTCATTTTATGGACAGTGCTTTGTGTGCTGCTGCGCCCCCTGTTCTGTGACGGGGTCATCACCACCAGGTTGGCTGGTGCTTGGGGCTTTCAAGGATGGTAAGGAGGGGAGTAGTTGGCCTGGTGCCCAGGAAGGAACCTTGAGGCTGATAGGGAAGGGGAGAAGTCATCTGCCTGGTGTGCAGGATCTTCAGAGCCATCAGGAGGAGGGGAGAGGGAACAGATACGTGGCCAGCATGGTTGCAGAGAACGTCCATTTGCTTTATAAAATGGTACTAGTTATGCTGACCTTATTACCAGGGGTCAGGAGCAGGGGGTACCATCACACATGGCAAACCCGTCTGAATGTGATGCTTTTCATGCTGGATACTGAGAGGTTCCTGACACAGCCAGGACACCATTTGCACAACTCTGTACCAGTCAGATTGAACCCGTCTTATATAAATAACTGAGCTTTGTGTTCTTACTTCTGCTACTCAGATGTAGCAGACATTTATTACATTTCTGGATGAGGTATGAATGGCCCGAGATCAGTTGTTCCTGCCTTTGAGTTGGAAAAAGGTTTTGACAGTTGCTTCCTGTTTCTTTTAGCCTTTAATTTCTTTGATTTTGGAAGTATTTCACAGACTCCTTATGGTTTTTCACTACTGTGGCCAGTCAGACCTGGTGTTCAGGTCTTTTCCAAATATCAGGATTATGCTGGGTTTAGAAACACATTGATTCTTTCATCTAGGGTTTCACTTCAGATCTGTACTTATGCATCCTCTTAAATGACCTGTATAAATGACTTTTCAACACATTATTATGTTGGAACACACCAAATTTAGGCCTGTTACACTGATTTTATATGCTGAAATAATACCGTGATAATACTGAAAACATTCTGTGTGATCGTCTTATTGTTAGGTCTTAGTAGAGTACGTTTAATTATTGTTTTTAAAACAACTACAGCTATTCCATTACTGAGTCCTCTTATGAACTTCCTTTTTTGTACTTTGTCATGCTCAGAAATTGGATAACTTTGCTTAGGCAGAAATCGTAACACAAAGACTGCTTGTAGCACTTTAATAAAAATGTGCTGGAGGGAAAGTGATTAATTTCAAATATTGTGTAACATAATTTAAAAAATCCACCCTCAACATATATTTAAGAAAATTTTAAGAGTTGCTTCCTCATTCCAAAGCCAGTAAGTTCTAAAAAGTGTAGCACAAATTACTGTATGCCGATTTCTCATACTATTCATTTTCTCATTTGGGTGTTAATTGTTTAATCATCTAGAATAGTGATATATCTAACACTGATAAATTAATCCTGTTACCCTTCAGCACCTCTCTCTATTTAAATTGCCTCATAGACTCCTTCTAGCAGTCTTCTGCCCAGCTTGTTCCAGTTTGGAGACAGACTTTTTGAATATGAAGTTTCTGGAATGCCTCTTAGACACATTAGTTCTCTCATCACTATATAGAGAAGATTGACACATTTGTCTTGGAGATGCATAGGAAATTGACAGGTGCCAATAAGCACAAGCTGCAACATGTGAAATTCCAATTAGATAATAGGAACAAAAGTCACAGTGAGCGTGGTCAGACTTTGGAACAAGGTGCTCTGAAAATTTGTGGAATCTACATCTTTGGGATATGCAAAACTTGACTGAACTTGATTTGAAGCAGTCTGATCTACCTTTATAGTTAGGTCCATCTTTAAAATTCCACCCGCTTTGAGCATGGTTTTGGACCATGTGACGCCAAAGGTCCTTCCTGACCTTTCTTATTCTACAGATCAGTAAAATCAGGCTATCTTAGAAATATCTTTTCTCTGACCTCTTTGTTGAGATTAGCTTTCTGCAGATGATTACCTCTTTTGGTGTCAAATGTGATATGTGTTACCCTTCTTGACAATGACCAGCTTAAAACAGGAGGGCGATGCTCGCAAAATAGTGTTAGTTATTGTGTTCCTGACTGACCAGTATTTTCTTGGGTATGGCACAGAAATTCTGGGAGGCATATCCCATAGTTAGGGATGCAACAGTAGAATGAGCTGTTTTGTGGAATAAATTCCAGTGAACTGTAGGAGACTGTCTCATCTGTGGAACTGGAGGAGCAACTGTAGGAAGGTGCCAGGGCACTGATGGCAGTTCAGTGATGTTAGTGTGTGTCCCTAAAAGGATGGCTCCTGTGTTAGCTGTTATACAAGTTGTGGTCATTTACGTTTTAGCAAGATTTGGGTCCTGCTTCCCTTGCCCCTTTGTAATATAGTCTTGGATGTTAAAGATTTTTTGTGTGTATGTGGAGAGCGCGCAAGTTTTGAGGAAAATGCACAGGTTGAAATTCAGACTCAGTTTTACGAACATAGCTGGGGGAAGGGTAGTTCCATATTTTCCTAGGGAAGGCATAAATAAATGCTTTAAAAGAAAACTTCTGTCTTGTTTGATAGTGTTGGGCTTGGACTTGGCAAGGGTTGTCTTAACTGATGAATATACCAGTCATGCTTGCTCTGTGTCTTCTGTTGAATGTCAAGAAGGGATTGTCCTAGTCCCATTCATAATCTCACCCTCATAGGTTACTCTTGAAATCTCTTGAAAAAATGTTTCTGTCTAGTAGATACTGAAAGAACGTTTAGTATATAAAAGGAGGAAAAACAGGACCAGAAAGTTGGTTTGTGAAGTAGGCATTTCTAGTATGGCAAATTGTTGTGTTTTAACCACCTTTGCATTCCAGTTTGAGACATTAGACTGATGCCAAAAGCCAGCACTGTTTATTTAAACTCAGCTTTTTCTCCCCAGGGCAGTCGTTATTGTCTAGTAAACACAGGGCAGACACCTTTTCATGTCTGTCTATATATAAGAGTCTGGCTGTGAGACTCTGGCAAAATATGTTCTTTCCACCTTTCTGAACTTACTATCCATCATGTAGAATCATAAAATCAGAGAATTATTTAGGTTACGAAAGACCAAGTCCAACTATAACTTAGTACTGCCAAGTCTACTGCTAAACCATGTTCCTAAGCACCACATCTACATGTATTTTAAACAGCTCCAGGGATGGTGACTCAACCACTTCTCTGGGCAGCCTCTTCCAGTGCCTCACAACCTTTTCAGTGACGAAATTTTTCCTAATAGCCAATCTAGACCTCCCAGGTGCAGCTTGAAGCTGTTGTGTGTGTGCTTGCAGCTGGAGGGGATTGGACTTGATCTCTGTCATTGGTATTATGCAGTAAAATGGGACCTTGGTCCTGCTGGAATAGGAAACAAGGTTCAGTCAGTAATTAGGGGGTTGAAGTCTAAGATTTTACTGAAAGACTATTAGATGTGTATGACTAGAATTATGCATTTGTTCTGTGAATAATTTGTTTCTTTTTCATATTTTTCTAGACAGAAAGAATTTACTTTCAAGTATTTTTACCAAAAGGCAACAAAGAGAAAAGCAAGCCCATGTTCTTTTGCAGTAAGTGGAGTATTGGCAAAGTAGTAGATTTTGCAGCTTCCTTAGCAAGCCTTAAAAATGACAACAACAAATCAACAGCCCAGGTAAATCAGTAATAATAACAAACATCTTCCAGGTTGTTGGGGTTTGATTTTTGATTTGGTTTTCGTTTGTTTGTTTATTTTGTTTGGTTATTTTTACCCTTTTGTTCCTCCCTCACCCTGCTTCTTGCATCTCAGGCAAATCTCGATATTAATTTCTGTGCTGTTTGTCTTACAGAAATTGAGATTATGCCATACTGCCTCCGGACAAGCCTTGCCATTTGAGCACACATTGGAAACATGGCTATCCGATAAAGAATATCCATTGTACAATGGTGGAAATATAATTTTGGAGTATCTTGATAATGATGTTCTATTTATAGAAGATACAGAGTCATACTTTAGTTAATCGGTAAATTACCACAAATGAAAAGAAATCAAAGATATTTTTAGAAGTGTGGTATTTAGAGGAAGTCCAGTTTTCTTTTAAAATCACTGGTATGCCAGAATCTGTGCTCAGTTGTAAAAACACAGTTCACATCAATTTCTCAGTTGCATGACTGACAGAAGAATTATGTTCTGAAAGGAAAATTAGTTACTATAATAACGAATATTACAGATATTCACTTTCTGGAATAAATGATTGCTTTGTTTAGCTGTATAATGTCAATGTTTTCTTAAATTTTATATATATTTTTTTGTAAATGATAGGAAAAGTATGTATTAAAATCAATGAATAATTAAAATGTAAATGTGCAGTGTTTCAGTTCTCTGAAGGAAAGAAACATATTACGCTATTACAGAATCTTTTCTACATCTAAAAGAACAGTTGTCTTGTGTGATTGTGTGATTAGGTGGGAGCTAAAAAGAGAACTTAAAATTATCCTTTTCTAATTCTTGTGTAAAAGAGGAAGAAATATGATGAGAGGAAGAAATACAGTTCAACTAGAAGTATAACATTAAATGGTTTGCTGTTTTATCCTGGCATTTCCAACCTTGGGTAAATATCTATTGTTTCCTCTTCAGCATTCTGCAAGATGGACTTCACATGTTCTGAAGCGGTTTACAGTGATGGTTCATAAAGAAGTTACACCTCTGGTTGCATAAGTATGACCTATAGAATTAATGGCTTTCTCAGTTGTCAGTGTCTTGAAATTGTTTGGTGCTTATTAAGAAGATTGCTCAGAATATCAGTAGTTGATGTGCTCATTTTTTTTTATCTCTTTTGGCAGATTTCAAAACTGGATTGTAAATTCAAAGTGAACATAACAAGGAAGAACCACAAGATTATTTTTATCACATTTACAGCTGTTTTGAATTGCTGAAACATAAATGTGTAATGTTGCACACAAATATTAGGGCCAGCACTCTCCTAACCATAAGTTCTGATGTGTAACCTTTCTTGAACGGGCCTGTTACAATCTAAACTCATTCTGCAGTGGCCTTGAGCCTGTCTCTGTTTAAGCCAGAGGAGTAGAATGCTTTCAAGACTAATCCCTCCAATTTGCTTTCATCTATTTACAGTTATTTAGCCAATGTTCTTCAATTGGGAGGAGCTGGGAAGGCAATTCTGTAATGACAGGACAATGTATGAACGGGTGCAAACAGAGCAGCGGAAAGCACAAGCTTAAGCTCCATGTGCAAAGCTGTATTGTGTTTTTACCACTGCATGGTCCTGTGCAGTGTGAATGAACTAGTGAGGCAAACCTACTCATCAGATACCAAATCGGCTAGCAAGGTTTTCACTTGCCATCAGCTGCAGCATGTAAGGTGTGATCCATTGCTACTGAAGTGACCTCATGGCTTGTGATGATGGTGCAGCAGTCAGATGAGGAGAAATCTGTGTCTCCCACCTGACTTACTGCTAGATCAGTGTTGACTCCCCTTTCAACAAGATTGAAAAAGGCTCTTTTTCAGACATGGGGCAGTTTTCTTTCAGGCAACTACCTTCATGTGCTGTTCTCACTTTTGCAAAGATGTTCCAGTTTGTATGTGCAATGTGACTGAACATAACTCAGCAATGCCTGGAGGTATAACTGGGCCACAGGGTGACAGTCTACATTGTTCGAAAACATCAATATGATGCATTTCAGGGACATTGTCCTCCCATTGAAAGACATACACAGAAGTAGGGACAATCTATGGAGAGGGCAAGGCACGTAAGGCTAAGGAATATTGCTTGTCCTGTGAGAAATGGAGTTTTGGTTCAGAGAGCTGACCTAAGGCAGTGAGGTGTACTCAGACCTGCAAGTGGAGGTGGGCACTGTACCACAGTCACCTGGGCATTCTCAGATCTGGATTTGGTGGTTTGGCTGATTCAGCTACCGTGTTCACTGAGAAAAACGCTGCAGGTTTTTCTCTGCTATGTTCTTGCCTAAAGGGAACCATTGTCCACTGGCTATAATGCTACATTCTGGTTCATTTGTAGCAGTTTGAAAACAAACAGATAACCATGCCTGACATACCCATTTTAGATACAGCTGCAATTAAAAAAAAAAAAAATCACAATGTAAGAGGAGTCTGCCTATCATCTTTTTCAAAAGGTACTCTCCATTGGCAGAACAGTAATGTGGTCTTGTTCCAGTGGCTGTAAAGTGTCATAGTCTTTTGTACTACCAAGTAGTATACCTGTATAACAATTTAGAGATACCTGTAGGTTCACTATATATTCACTAGACTTGCATAAACCTCAGAAACATCTCAGTAAGCGTGTCATGCTTGTTCTTATTTTGCTTCACAGTACTCCGTACTGTACTTTTAACATTACTCGGGTAGTGATAAATTATTTTACTGGATGCAGTGTGGATGTCACAAAAAGGAGGGTGCTTCTGGTTTCCATAAAGGGTCTTCAGTGGCTGAATATTTTGGAAATTTTTGGTTCCTGGCAGTGGGAAGTATACAGCCATTTCTCCACTTTTCCCCGCCTATCTCTTCAGCTATTTGTCATCTCCTTTTCCAGCCTAAGAGGAACAGCTCCCTTTTCCAGTTCCCTTTTCTCCTGCTATTTCTTTTCTCTCTTTCCTCTGCAATTCTCTCTTCACCTTTCTTTTCATCTCAGGCTGCTGTGGTAAGGAATACACAGAGGCCAACTATCACTGTGAGACAAGTGAGTTGGGGAAGAGCCCCAAACTGAACTCACTCCCTCTGTTGCTACTGAAGCAAGTGGAAAATGCTGCTACAGAAATGGGTCATTTTTTTTCAGCAAAAAATCCTCATTCTCTCCTTATTCATTTCCTATGCCCCTGATTCTTCTGCCCTAGCATTTGCAGGCAAAACAGTTAAAATAACATTTGTTGTGGACAGGGTGAAGATAGATGTGGGATGCAGGAAGTAAATCTTTGGGTAGATCTCAAAAGATTTTACTGGGAAGGCTGCTTTCATCAATCGCCAGTTAATGCTAAGGGCTAACAGCCTGTCAATGACAGTACAAATATGGCAACTCACAGCTGATAAAACTTCAAAAATTTTTCACATTCACTTTCATCTTATTCTAGGAATGTGTCTGGGTTTGTATGTAGAAGCTCATTCGACCCAGTCTTCAGAAACTGCAAAGCAAAACCGAATTAAGCTAGTCTGACAGATAATTGAAGAGAGGTGAAAACTCTGTCCTAATCATTGACTCCAGGAACAAAAGCAGAAACTTTCCCAGAGCTTCAGTATCTTGCCTAGGCAGGAATTGCTCACATTTTAGCTGTTTACACTCCAGCATATCTTTATACAATTTTTTCATTTTTCTAAAGCTTATTGTCTTAGCACATTTTCACAGGGAATGTTCAACAACTGGATTTGGTGGGGGTGGAGGGAACCAATGAAAACAAAAAACCAACTAAACACCACACCATACTTTGGAGGAGACATCTGACATTTGAAACCATTGTTAATTTTACAGGTGTGCATTTAGAAGTTGCTGAACTGTTCCAATTCAAAGTTAATAAATAAAATGTTAAACTCACCTCTAGTAGATGCAAAGAAAATGCTTGCAAAGTTACCTGAGAAGACAAATTTGTCAAAAGAAATACCTAGTGATTTTATAATAAACAGTACTTTCAGCCAAACTATTAAAATAGGTGAATATTAAGCTTTTTGGTTGTTATATCTGTATAGTAATTTTAGAGAATGCAGAAGGCCAAGGCTTTGCAAACATTTTACCACTGAGAATGCTCTTGGTAGCAATTCCTGGCCTTGTTACTGTTCAAATACTGCTACAAAATTGCCTGGCATATTCTTGTGATATACATAACACAGTTCAGGAAGCGTTATATTAACATCAAGAGCTCAATTTTGCTTGGCTATGTGACCTGTTAGATCAGCTGGGCAAAGCTGTAGCAAACAAGAAATAGTATGTCACACTAAGAAAGCAGGCAGTAATCTCTCATACTTTTATTTTCATCAGTTTCGTGTGTCTGTTTTAGAAAGACAGAAAAGTATGTGCCCTGGAGCGTGATCAGTTTGGTTTGAAGAGTTTTGCCAACAGATCACCTCTGTTCCTCTTGCTTATCAGGTGTTACATATAATACACCTCCCTGCAGATCAGTTCTCCTCATAGTAGCCTCTTACATGAAATACAAAATTTCCTTTCAACTGGATTGGAAATTATGGTTTGTGATAGGGGTATTATTACACTTATGAGGAATTTCAGGCATTTCTGTTTGTTTTACTTTTGCTGATTTTAGGATTAATGCAGAATTTGAAATACCCTTACAAAGCCTGTAAAACACTTGCTATAATGTTAAGTATACTGTTAACGATGTCAAATAAGCCATTTTGCTTAATACTGATGCAGTCCAATATAGCTTGTTCTGAGGCATATTTGGCAGCTTGCCTCAAAAAAAACTGAATCAGAGCCAAAGTGCCTGTTTCGATTGGCTGTGTGCTTTTAGTATAACCTCATACAGAATGACTTGCAAAATAATTAATAAAACCATACCTCATCATCTCTGCTGCTCTTTAAGGACTGTGAATACTTTAAAAAACAGGCTTATGTGACTAGTCCTGTTTACAAAATGGGAAAGAGGAAACATGAAAAGACACAGCGACTCGTCCCACACAACAGTCCCGCTAGGAATGGAAACCGTATCTCGGATGATGTGGAAAGAACAAAACTACCCCCATTTGGCCTTGAAGAAGTGCCTAGTTTTGGGTTAAACTGGATATGGGTAAACAGGGTAAGGCTGCTAATGGTGGTGGTGCAGACATTTTATGATCATTTTAAGCCATAAAGCAAACCACAACCCTTGTCCTGTCTACAGTAGATCACTATTTGGCATCTGACAGTAAATTACATCAGTTGCAATTTGTGAACAGCTTTCAGCTTTACTTGAAAGAAAATAGGGACAAAAGACGAAAGAAAAACAATGAAACTGGTATCAGTCAGTCTCGTAAAGGAAAGTTTTCTTCTTTCCTTCTATATAACTTTAATTATAGCAATCTTGAAAACGCATCATTTGAACTGGAAATTGTTTTCAAAAATCCATTTGAAAGCTAGCACTTTTTCTGGAAAATGTGTTTATTGCATATTTTTAAAATATCATTTTATCTGGTTGCCGATTTGATATTCTCATTAGCAGAACTGTCAGCAGGAGGGGCTAGTGAGGGAGCGAAAGAGGCTGTTTCAGGGGTGTTAACAAATTTCGAGGAAAAAATCAAGACATAATGGAGAAGAACCGCATCTCTAAGAAATTTGCTCGTTTTACTATTTTTAAACATGGTACCTGAATTGATTAAACGCCGTTTTACTTCTAGTGGCCTGTTGCACACACGTTCATGTTCTTTTTTTGTGAGCTTTGGTACTTTTTTTTTCCACACGTTGAATAACACTGTGTCAAGCTGTGCCTTCAGCAGCTGGAAGTCCAGCTAACCACCGATCGTGTGCTTCATGGCAGAGCATTTAGGTATCTCCATCCCGCCATGTACAATTATTACAGAATCACAGAATGTCAGGGATTGGAAGGGACCTCGAAAGGTCATCCAGTCCAATCCCCCACTGGAGCAGGAACACCCAGATGAGGTTACACAGGAGGCGTCCAGGCGGGTTTTGAATGTCTCCAGAGAAGGAGACTCCACAACCTCCCTGGGCAGCCTGTTCCAGTGTCTGTCACCCTCACTGAGAAGAAGTTTCTTCTCATATTTAAGTGGAACCTCCTGTGTTCCAGTTTGTACCCATTGCCCCTTGTCTTACCATTGGTTGTCACCGAGAAGAGCCTGGCTCCATCCTCGTGACACCCACCCTTTATATATTTATAAACATTAATGAGGTCACCCCTCAGTCTCCTCTTCTCCAAGCTAAAGAGACCCACCTCCCTCAGCCTTTCCTCATAAGGGAGGTGCTCCACTCCCTTCATCATCTTCATTGCCCTGCGCTGGACTCTCTCCAGCAGTTCCCTGTCCTTCTTGAACTGAGAGGCCCAGAACTGGACACAATATTCCAGATGAGGTCTCACCAGGGTAGAGTAGAGGGGAAGGAGAACCTCTCTTGACCTACTAACCACCCCCCTTCTAATACACCCCAGGATGCCATTGGCCTTCTTGGCCACAAGGGCACAGTGCTGGCTCATGGTCATCCTGCTGTCCACCAGGACCTCCAGGTCCCTTTCCCCTACACTGCTCTCTAACAGGTCATTCCCCAACCTATACTGGAACCTGGGGTTGTTCCTGCCCAGATGCAGGACTCTACACTTGCCCTTGTTATATTTCATTAAATTTTTCCCTGCCCAACTCTCCAGCCTGTCCAGGTCTCTGGATGGCAGCACGGCCTTCTGGCGTGTCAGCCACTCCTCCCAGCTTGGTGTCATCAGCAAACTTGCTGACAGTGCACTCTAGTCCCTCATCCAAGTCGCTGATGAACACATTGAATAGTACTGGAAGTCGACATTAAAAGTTAATTTCACCACCTCACCCGCAGCTCCGGCCTGCGCGCTGTGGGGGCAGCCACGCCTCTTCCCCCAGCACCCACCGCGCAGGCGCAAGTGCAGCCCGCGAGCACCAGGAAGGGGGCGGGGTTAACGGCTTCCCCTGGCGCCTGCGCACTGGGCGGCTGCGCGCCCCAGCGGGAGCGGAGAGAGCCCCGGAGGTGGCAGCGGCGGAGAGCGGCAACGGTGAGCTCCTTCCTGCTCCTTCCGACGCCATTTCGGGGCACTGTGAGGAGGATGCGCTGCTGCCCCGGCGGCTGCGTGGCCCTGTCACCGGCAGGGCGGGAAGCGCCCTCAGCCCGCTCGGGCAGTGCGGGCCGCCCCTCAGACGTGCCAGCCCGGGATCCGAACCTCTGACCCGGGGTCCGAACCTCTGCGCTGTATCCGCGGCCTGAGCTTGTGGGACAAGCTCGTCGCGGGGAAGCCAGAGAAGACAAAACTAAGCTGGGGAAAAATAATACGCTTACTCCAGTCCATGTAGGCGCTGGTATTTAGTTAGAATACGTGTCCTGGAGTTGCAGTTTTGGTGAGGTTTTCATTGTAAATGATTTTTTGTTTCTTCTGGCACATGAGGCTGTGCCGTTGTATTGGATGCCAGTCAGTGTCCTTAAGGCTCCACCACCGCTACCCGTCTTTTATGGGTAACAGTACCTTCACTGCTGTTGTACCCAGTTCTGTGTCCTGACAAATTATTTCTGCATTTATATAACAGAACCTACACTCCAAAAGTAAAGAACATTATTAACGTAATTGAGGCATCATACCCTTTCCATTTTACCTAGCTTTTCTAGCCATCTGTAGCTATTTAGAACAAGGCAAGGAGCATTAGATCAGGGTGACTGGACTGGGGACTCATGGATCACGTTAATTGCATGGGTTTTTTACTACTGTTTTAGTGCTGGTTTTTTAATAATAATTTGCCTACTATTTGCGAATCTGCAGGTGTTACAAAACTGTTACTCAGGTCATCACTTGAAGACTTAATTGCTGAAGTAGGAAATACCCAGAAGGCTCCTGAAAGGGTTAGGTCTCAAAAAAGAAACAGACTTCCAAAATTCAGAATACCACTGCAGCATTGAACAGATTTGTGGACTGTTCGGGGTGTATCAGAAATAATGTATGATCTGCTGTTTTGTATTTCACATTGCTCACAAAAGTAGAGAAGTAGAGATACATAGGTAGCTTGTACTGCTTCATAATATTTAAGAATATAGAAGGCGCTTTTAAAGCCTAACTTTCTCATGTAGAATCAAAACCATTTCATATTTGTGTTTGGAATAAACCCCTAGAACAAAGCATGAAGGACTGAAATGCAGAAAGGATAGATTTGAGGTTTAAGATGCTATTCTTCTAATTTAAGATATTCAAAGTAATTTAAACCATACTTAAAAATAGACTCAGCTCTATGTCAGCAGTCTTCTACAGTAAATTACACTGAAGATTCTAGTATTTTTAAGCAAAAAGGCCCTGAGCTGTACGCTGTATTTGAGAAGCTGCTTGTGTGTAACCACACTATTGCTTTTCAGAGCCTTTATGTACATTGAGGTCAGTGTCTAAATGTGGAGCCTTGTAAGTTCTTGTATCTTTCAAGACTGACTTTCCATACTTGTTAATGTTTTGATGTCATGCCTTTTTGATAATCAGAAAATGTGGGGAAAAATATGGTAACTTAGACTAAGCTTTTAATACTTCTTTTTTTTCAGAGTAAAGTGTAGGACAAACTTCCATATTCCAGCAAGGAGAAACCAGTGCAGTCCAGAACAGGGAGAGCGGAAAATTAAGATTTGGAAAAAAACGTAGCCATAATAATTTTTGTGTTGATCTATCCTTTTGGTAGGCTCCATATCTAAGAAAAGATGGCAGATCCTTGGCAAGAATGTATGGATTATGCAGTTGATTTAGCAAGGAAAGCTGGGGAGGTAAGTATAAACTACTTATAAGTAATAACATGATTTACTGAGTCTAGTATGTATATAGTTTTTGAAGGAGTTTGATGTTGGATATTCTTCTGAGGAGTATTTTGTCAAAAAAATAAACTAGCAGAATCATTTGGTGATGTTCAAGATTGGAGTGTCTTTCATATTTACAGCTTGGTTAATTTAAGAAAACAACTTTGCACCTTTCTTTGGACCAGAGTCTGATTAAAGACCAAGGAGTATCTTTTCTTCCTTAAATTTGATTTAAAAAAAAAAAAAGTCTGAGTTGTGGTAAACAAAGAGTATCTCCGTTTCTCCCCATAAACTGTACCTGTCCACCTTATTATTTTACTACCTGAAAGCTGTTGACTGTCTGTCTTGTGAACACCTCAGTCAACTTTGTGCAGTGGCTTGTTGTTGACACAAGATACCATATTGCGTTCTCTTCAAGAAGAGTGCTTTACTTCTGTAAATAAGAAGCATCCCTTGCTGTGGTGGTGCTTTGCCCGTTTATGATCTAAGAAGAGTTAGAAAAACTTGGCAGAGCCTCAGCATAAGAGCCGTTATCAAATGTTCAGCTCTTGGTAGTTCTGCTTGGTACATTGGAATGCTGTCGCAGCCAGACAAGATTGCACAAGTACTAATTCTGTCCCCTGGAGCCACAGAATCTGCAGAACATTGTCCCTGCAATGAACTCATTAAAGTCTTCCCTCAGAAAATCTTTCTAAGTTATAGTAAAATAATTTCGTGGACTGTACGGTATGGATTCTTGCTTAAGCTGATTCTGATAGTTTTAAGATCACAAATGCAGGTTATGGCCAAAAATTGCTGACTTAAGCTCAGTCTTAAGTGTTTCATTTAACTCTGGTATTTAAATTTATAAATCTAAAACTTGTTCTAACACAATAGAGCTCAGTTTCATGTACCAGTGGTTCTTCTTGTATTACATAGATTTAAGATCATGTAAAAGTTTGTGCTGAGTAAGGATTGGAGATAGATGCAAGGTTAAACTCCAGCTCCTGCAGTTAAATCCAGGTTTTGTCACTGCTTGTGTTTGTGTATTGTGTGGGCATTATAGAAGATGACGGTAAAAAATATGCTCAAATTTTGGGGAAAAACTAACATTTTCCATACTGTTAATGGAGAAAGCTCTTTTTCTCTTCCCTTTTTTATTTTTCTTCCTTTTGTTAACAGATAATCCGTGGAGCACTCAAAGAAGAAGTATCTGTTATGACTAAAAGTTCACCAGTAGATCTGGTGACAGAAACTGATCAAAAAGTAGAAAACTTTCTTATTTCTTTGATAAAAGAAAAGTATCCTTCTCACAGGTACGGCTTCTTATCAATACGCTTTTCATAGAAGAAAGGGAGAGGTGACGGGAAGAAGAAAATGGAAAGTTAACGATTTTGCTTGGTAAAATTTCATTACAATTGGTGTGCTGGAAAGATACAGAATTCTCCCCTCCCCTCAGTATATTAAGTATTTACGGTAGTAGTGGGTTTAAGTCTCAATGTTTCTAAATAAATTGGTAGCTGATTATTATATTAGAGGGCTGTAGTAACAAAATGAGGTGTCTCCAGGGACTACTGACATGAGTTTAGCCTTGCTTAAGACTCATGCTGAAAGTTGAGCCAGCTGTAAATAACTTCTTTGTTATTTGTGTTGGAGAATCAAAGGTGGCCCCAAGATACCTGGAACCCAAACTTCTTGTCTGCTATTGGCTGTTAGAACTAGGATGTCTTTGCTGTCTGTGCTCGATGGGTCTCGTTGGTACTGAGTGTGCCTTTGGCAAATCTCATACAGTTTAAGAACATCAAACGTCCTTAGAAGACAGGATCTTCTGATTCTGCATAACTGAAAGTCTGACGTATAAAATATTCATTTTTTAATTGCTCTTCCTTTTTTTCCTTCCCCCCACCCCTCCTGCCCTCTAAAATATATGTATTCTTGAAGGGTGAATTGCATGTGTTTTAGTTACATGGGACTTCTTTCCCATTT
Organism: Caloenas nicobarica; assembly: GCF_036013445.1. Taxonomy (NCBI): domain Eukaryota; kingdom Metazoa; phylum Chordata; class Aves; order Columbiformes; family Columbidae; genus Caloenas; species Caloenas nicobarica. Next base: position 135,410,639 of record NC_088246.1, on the reverse strand, counting down.
TGACATGATGACTTGAGTGTAATACAGTTTCCTTAAAGTGGGTTTGCTAATTTTTCTTGCATTTTCTTGAAGATTTTCTTATTGTAGCTGTATATGTGAAACATAACAACAATGCATAAAATTGGAACAACTGAGGTGATGCAAAATGTCAGTAGCCTAATCAAATTAGTGTAAGTAATACAGACTTATGGAATGACATTGAAATAGCATTTTAGAGTATTTTAGCTTCTTTTTATATTATATAATTGGTATCACATTAGAAATACTGGTACTGAGTTTCTCTTTCTAACGAATTACTCATCCACCTGAATAGCTATTCAGTCCCTCTCTTCGCTTTGTGAAGATCTGCTGCTTTTTGGAAACATGCTGTTTCTTTCTGAGCAATCATCTTCACTTCCATAGTTAATCATAAAACTCCTAATTAATGTTAAAGAGACCTGATTTGTTTATTCTCAGCAGTTCTCCCTATTTTGCATGTTTGTGGAGGAAAGCATGTGTTTGCATATCTTTCATAGGTTGAGTAACATGATAAATTTAACAACATGCGAAAGGCATAGAAGAGAATTCCACCTACTTATACTCATCCCAGTAATTTTGTAGTTCAAAACAAATACTCTTGTGAGCAGGAAAAATTGTGAAATTTGGGTTCCTGTGGCATTGTGCCTTGTGTATCCCCTGGATTTAGTATTACGGTTGAGCATGCACTCTGCCGTCTTCTTCAGGAGGAGCTCTGGTTTGGATTTTACCTTTACCATGTTACAATTTTTGTAATGCTTGTAAAACTGAACAGGTTTGAGGCTAATAACTTTGTCATATTTGGAAATCAGACTACAGATTTAGCAGTTACTGCAGTGATATATCCAGATGCACATGACCACAAAGGCTTTCTTCAGTTAAAACACAAGCTAAAAAATAGTGGTTTGTAGTACAAATGAACTGAAAGGTATAAATAGCCACAAGTACTCTGACCAAAATTTGATGCTGCTGTTACTGGAGAAAATTATGAAAACTTCTGAATGCTAAGTGCCAGTGATGGATATTAAAATATAAAGTTCTTTTCCCCACATATTGTGCTTATCTCTGACATCATAAATATTGATGCAAGCTTTGTCAGATGTGGTTGGTACTTTCCGGATAAATTGTGTATTTCTCAACTTTTAACATATGATCACTGGTGGTACCAAAACTACATCTCACTTTACAAATTTTAATTTCAAGGACAGTGGTGTAATTCAGACCTTTTAAACAATTTCTTCATATCTTTTAAATGTGTTTACTATTCTAGCTTCATCGGAGAAGAATCTGTTGCAGCTGGAGAGGGCAGCATTTTGACAGATAACCCCACATGGATTATAGACCCTATTGACGGAACTACGAACTTCGTACACAGGTCCACCTTCCTTTTTTTTTTATGTTAGCAACTTCAACTGATTACCTTTTTTCTCTCTCCAGTTCCATGAAAGTAAGGTTTTTTCATTTTTAAATTGCTTCAAAAGAGGTACTATGAACTTGTTAATAGTTACAAATTACTGTTTGCGTTATTGAGAGCCACTGGGCAATTTTTGTAATCATTTTAGTATTTCTGTAAGTATTACAGTAGTGTCACTCTGTAACCAACAGCAGTTGTTCCATGAGAGGCCTGTACTGTATAGCAAGGGTTAGCAGCCTTTGGCACAGGTGCCAAAGATAGGTGGGCAGATTTTAACAGTAAAGCAACAGGACTCAGAATTAGGAGTTGGAACCTCTTCAGAGAGGCTTTGGTGAGAAGCAATAACGGCTCCAAGGGCTGATTTCTAGGAAATTTTAAATTCACTGAGGTCTAGGAGCCGCTACCATGAAAGAGAAGAGAATATCACGAGTGATCATCTAGTGGTATTTTGCACTAGGGTCAGGAGGGGACTTTTGGTGTAATGCTGACTGCCTATCCCTTCTCTCTTTGAAATGTGATAGATTTTGGCCCTGACAAGCTTTTCTGAGTGTACTTGGTTCCAAATTTGAAATGACTGCTGCTATGCGCATTATGGCTTTAAACAGCTGCTGAATCCTGCTAAGTGACATGTTCAAAAGCTATACAAAAAGAACCCATTCTGCTGAATTTACAGACTTAAGTCTGTATGTTTTGCAGACAGTAATTAAAGCAAATGTTTTGGAACTGCAAATTTTGAAGAGTAAAAAAAATAACAAAAAATTAATTGGTTGATTGCTAAAAACTTAGTAAGACTGGAGTGCAGCCCACGGTGTCCTGTGTACTCCCGCTGCCCTCACTCTTCCCCCGTGTTCTTCCTTCTCACTTCAATATCTGTCTTTCCCATTCCTTTGGTGTAGAAAGTGGAGGTGGGGGCAGAGGTGACTTGCTTCTTGTGGTGACACTGTTTGGGCCAGCTTGTTCCTTCTGAGAAAGGTTAGTAGCACAGAGGCTTGTTGTATTCTGTGACTATAAAATGACAGTCCCCAGGCTAGTAACAGCTGTAACCAGCTGCAACAGGGATGGCAGTCCCTGAGCTGGTGGGTGGAAAAGTCTGTATTTTAAATGGTAATCAGTGTTATGGGGTCTGTTTTCACAGTGAATTGCACAAGTTCCAGAAAATTAATAATTTCCTATGTAGTCCAAGTTTCTTTTTCAAATGTACATTACATTTAACTGAACATTGTTTTTATTAAGAATAAGCATGGTTATGAAAGAAGCATAGTATCTCACTATAAATTAGTAAAATGTTTTGTTTTGTAGGTTTCCATTTGTGGCAGTTTCAATTGGCTTTGTTGTAAACAAAAAGGTATACTTTCTCTTACTTAATATCTAATCAAGCAAAACCAAATTAATTCCTTGTTGCTACTTATAACTGAGACCTATATTTTCACAGTAAATAGGAAGAAAGGGAAAAAACCTCAAGATATCTTTACTTTTTCTTCCAGATGGAGTTTGGAATTGTGTATAGTTGTATAGAAGACAAGATGTATACTGCCAGAAAAGGAAAAGGTGCATTTTGCAATGGTCAAAAACTTCAAGTATCAGGCCAAGAAGGTAAGCCGTATTGAGTAGCTTATTTCTAGTAATTACATTTATTTTGCAAATGAGGCATCAAAAGTTTTACACTTAGATAAATTCCTGTTTCTTAGCTCATAGTTTTGTTTTGCAAAGCCAACTTCTTTGGCCATGGGTTGTTCACTTTTGAGAAACGGCTATTATGTTCTCTTTGCATATAACATGCTCGTGATTTTTGCAAAATCAGGACTCAGCAGCTGAAGATTTTGTTCCCTGTGTGCTTTTGTGGTTGGCTTGTTTGCTTTTAATTCTCTGTATGTCTGTAGTCTCTCTGTGGTTGTGTTTGAGAGTCTGTAACCAATCTACCAAACAATTCAACTTCTTCCAGGTGTAAACTAATGGTTTAAATCAGTGTCATTCTTGTATACTTACCACCCTATGTAAAGTAAAATCCACACTTAAAGTGGGACCTTTAAAGATCTGAGGACTGTTCTACTTTTTATAACAATATAATTTTATTTACTAGTGACATGCACGATTTAACCAGATTGTGATTCGTTTGCTGTATTTTATTTTTTCCTGCCATTTTCCATGTAAGGACGGATTTTTAATACATTCAATATATGTAATATTTACATTAAAATATCTTTTATTCAGTCTTGTAAGAAAGCAATGAAGTAAACTCTGCTAATTACTGTTACTGTATAAGTTGAACTGTTGGAAAAGTGAGGTTTTGTTTCTTTTCCAGATATTACAAAATCCCTTTTAGTAACAGAATTGGGATCAAATCGTGATCCAGAGACTATAAAGATAATTCTTTCTAACATGGAAAGACTTCTCAGTATTCCTATTCATGGGTAAGATATTTCCTGGTTTTTATATTTACTGATAGTGTTACTATTGTAAATATGTAAATATGATCAGTTTTAGGAAGGACTGGTTGCGTTACATTTGACACCTTAAATGTGAAATATGATTTACGTGTTATTGTCTAGTAGCTTCTGCAGAGAAAATTTGTTTAACTTTTTCAAGCTGGGACATATATGAGAGAACCCCAACAATCAGTACTGAGAAGTGAAGCATGTTTGGTCTTGTAGGACTAAAAAGTATTTATTAGTTTAAAAAATGAAATACAATTTTGTGCTTTTTTTTCTCAGAAGCACACAAGGAGTAAAACTGGATAAACAGAAACTATGTTACATTTATTAGTTTCCTTTCCCTATAGTAATGAAAATTGTTTTTATATATATCTCAGAAGACAAAAGTAGATCTCCCTTTCCTCTTTCAACCCTGTCCAATTTTTTAAAATTTGTCTGAGCAGTCGAAATTGTCCCTCAACTGCTCTTATTTTGGTTACATTCGCTTCTTCTCCAGATAAGCCAAAACCTACATTTCTGCAAACCATTTTATGGCTAAAGTTGTTTTCAGTAGACAGGATTTTTTTGTTACTCAACCCTGCTCGTGTTTCTGATCTAAAAGGGCCTATAGTTTTATCCTGAGATTCTCAGGATTCTTGTTTTGAAACTTTACATGTAGATTTTTTTGTACTTTCAAAAAGTCTTCTGATGTCATTAAGAATATATGCTAAATTGTGAGTAAGGAATGCATTTTAGGTGTTTTGTCAGTTCAAAGTTGGTATTTTATTCATAAACAATAAATTGACACTGCGGTTGATTTAAGTTGCTTCTTGCAGTAACTTAGCTGCTATCAGTTACAGTTTAATGTACATTTTAATTATAATTGAAATAACTGCAATTACCTGTACAAGTCACACTTACTAAGTGCATCAACATTTCAAAAAAGAAACTGGAATTTGTAACACAAGGATTTTGATGAAATTATCAGGACCAAATTTATGCTGTGCAATTTATTTTTTTTATTACTGCTGTTAGGGTTTTTTGCAAGGTGGAGATGCTCACTGAGCATCACCAGAGAAACTGAAGTAACTTTTTTTCAATGCCGAGATCAGTGTACACTCTACTTAAAGTCTTGTATTCAGAATGCAAATGGTATTGTTTCATGGGTGGGTGCCTTCAATAACATATTTTAGGTTAAGAAGTGGTTTAAGATGTGTTTTGACTCTAAAACAAAATTGTTCAGTAGAATTAATAAATGTTATTTCTGGAAAATTGCTAATTCGGAGAGCTCTTCAAGCTACTTAAGCCAAACTTTGTCCGCAGTTTTTTGTTTGTTTCACTGCAGCATTCCATCACATTTCTTTAGCTCAGTTCATTTTGCCTGTGATGCTTTTGTGTTCTCTGTGCAGCGTACACGGACATTGTGACCTCCTTACAAACTGTCCTCAATTAAACAAACAACTGTGTCTCCTCTAGGATTAGAGCCGTGGGTACGGCAGCTGTGAACATGTGCCTTGTGGCAACGGGTGGAGCTGATGCCTATTATGAAATGGGGATTCACTGCTGGGATATGGCAGGGGCTGGAATCATTATTACTGAAGCAGGGGGAGTGCTGCTAGATGTATCAGGTAAATACACGGGCATGCATGATACTCTTTTGTCCTTCTAAATAGCTAACTGGGAGCAAAACATAGCTGAAATGAGAGGGCAAAGGGATTTTTCCATCCTCTTTCCAAGTTACTGCTACTGAACAGGGTTCCCATCCTGCTAACTGACAAAGAGAGAATCCAGTTAACAGACAGAGTCAGTTGTACAACAAGCTTAAGCTGCAAGCCAGGCTTTACTCCCTTGGCTGAGCACCTGCGAGAATGAAAAAAGACAGTGAACATACACTGCAGAGAATTTAAATGTAGCTCATACAAGATACCTGTTAAGTGCATTTTTATACAGGGGGAAAATTTGGTCCTAAATAGTAATGTATCATTACACTTGATTTCTTTCAATGTTCATTTTCTTAATGACTTTTAATTTTCTCCAGCTATAACCTAGTTACTTTTCTTGCTTTGATTTCTAGGTGGACCGTTTGATTTGATGTCTCGAAGAATAATTGCAGCAAGTAGTCGAGCTATAGCAGAGAGAATAGCCAAAGCACTTCAAATAATTCCTCTGAAAAGGGATGATGCAACCAACTGAATACCAAAACTACACCTTAAATGTAATTATATAATGTTGTCTTATAGTGCCATGTGTCGGTTGTTCTACGCTGCAAACCTGATAAAAAGATAGATAAATAAATGGTAGTCTTTCAGTGCTGGTGTGACTGCTAAGTGCTGTTTTGAGATTGGACCAACGTTGTAAGTAAGCTTTTCCTGTTAAATATTTTGTTTAACATCACAATTACATAAAGATCTATAAAAAGAAGCAAATATATACAACTAATATTTTCAAATTTTATACTACACTGGAAGACATAGCAAGAGACTCTCTGTGTATAGATAAATAAAAATCTCTAGTTGCATAAGTGAAGAAAGAAAATTCACTGTCTAAACACCACAGCATCACATCCGATCCTGAACCCTGAAAGATGAAGGCATTACTATTTATCCAGTCTTTCGCTGTCTTGTGTGTTGTTTTCTGCAGTGTCATCAGTCATTCTTTCTTTGTAGAGGTAGTTCGCAGGTTTCCAATCCTTTTTTAGTTCCTTGTAGTTTTTGCTCTAATTTAAAGCCCTTATTATTGAGCTATCACTGTTTTTGTAGTCTACCTTTCTTATAGTAGATAAACACAGTCTCTTCTTTAGCCTCTTACGTGGCCAGTACGCTTGCAAATTCATTACAGTTGCAAAAATAGTTGTTCTTGTGCCAGAAAATATGTGCCTCTCCCAGAAAAAATTTCTGAGCACACCTTCTCTCACCAAATGGACTTACTCTAAATTAAGATGAAGTATGATTTGTGTTTGGCCATTACGGTCAACTCATACTAAGGTCCTGTATCTTATTCTTGGCAGTTACAATTCCTCTTAATTTTGCTTGAGTTTCTCCTTTGCTGAGCCAGTTTCAAAGTCTAAGGAATTATTAAAATCCAAGAGAGTTTTCAGTAACTCAGCTGGCAAAAAATAAGCCCATAGGCCAGATTTTTTACATCATTTTCTGTAAGTTATGGAAGCAGTGACCAACCAGGAGCAGGTTTCCATTGTGTTATAGAGTGTACAGGCACAAAAGAAGATACATATCTAAACCTAAAGGGTTTATAAATTTAAGAAATATTAGTAATCTCGTCCTTGGTGTCAATTGTTCTAAACTTCAATAACTACAGTAGTTCTTTGAATTTTTGTATTTAAGCTTGTTAAAAGTATCAGTTTCCTGTTCAAATAATTAATGCACTTTAAACCAAAACAAAACAGTTTTAGACTGATTTTTTCTGTGTATAAAGTTTCCTAAAGGAAGTTGTCTTATTGGAGGTCCAGTCAAGATACAGCAATGCTTTGGAAAACCTGAGTCTTTGTACTGCTGTCCTACTATTTTTATTTTGGAAAATGGTGTTTTCTGTCTTCAAGATTCAACAGATCTCTTATTATAAATTTCAGGCATTTATATCAGTTGATTTTTGCAGATTTTGCAGAAATACATAATTTGAAGTTGTATCTAGTTCCAGATGATAAACATCAGTGAGATCAGCCTGCTATTTAAAGGTCTTGTCTAAAAGCCAGACTTATATTAATTTTACTTTTAAAATTCAGATTGACAAGGATATAAACTTTTTTGAGCATTTCACTGTAACTTCATTGCTGTAAATGACGTGGGATCATTATGTCTTGAGAACTATGTCTACTGTACCATTTCTGTGGCTTTTGTATAACGAATTCTGCATAACTTTTAAAATTGATGTATTTGTGAAATGGAGAGATGTCTAAAAAATACTTGAGATGGGAGAACACATTCAAAATAAATCTGCTTTAGCAGCAGCAGCTTCAGCTGTGCATCCTTTCTTAACATTTCTCAGAGGACAATGCTGGGTCTCAACAAGCTGGATTTGTGGGCTCCAAACTTTCTGAGTTGAACACTTTCTTGGCCTCTGATGTACATACATAATAAACTCTTGTACCTTTATAGAAGTGGGATTATTAATACACCTGCATTAGGTTTTTAGAGTGAATATTCCAACACCTTCCTGTGAGACCATGGTACATTAACCATCTCTAACCTCAGAGCTCAAACTTCACAGATTATCGTGCCTGTGATTTGTTTTGGAGGCCCATGAGCTGATTGAAGCATGTCACTTTCTCACTGTTAGCTTTTCTAATAATGCTCTTTGAGGAAAAATTTACATGAATTTCACATCATGGTCTTCTCTGTGTTGGAGACCAGCCTAGTTTTGCTTTTTTACTCTATAGTAGCACCTTTCATGAACTGTCTGCTTGCTTTCTAACTTCAGTCTCCTTTCAATGACATGAGAAATCCCTGTTTGTTAGTTTGCTAAGCATTATCCTCTCAGATGACTCTTCATGTAATATGTGGCCACTTCTTTCATCTTGTGAAAGGACACCGAAATGTTGTAAGTTTAAAGGCATTTACTTTTTGGTTCTGTGTGCTAGCCTGCAATTTTCGCAAACATTTTTAGTAAGTGTTTTTTGTAGTAAAACAGAGAAGTTGTGATTGCTGTGTAATCAAAATGCTTTTGAGCGATTATATATGAGAGGTAGTCTCTGAATGTTCAAAACAATAAAATACCTGATTTTCTTGCTTTGAAAGGCGGAGTGACAATCATCTCAGATTTTTTAATAATTTAAGATATACATTTAATAAATAAAGATAGCATTTGCTGGGCAATGAGACAATCGGGAAGGAAAACCAATTACCAGAGACTGAACAGATAAGACTGTCAAATTACAATTATCAATATTTCTTATGAAGACATCAACAGTCCACTGAATGGGAAGCTTTCCTATACAGCTTTTCAGTGAACAGCTCGTGACGTCAGCTGGCAAATTCTACTGTGGTTTGAATCTTAACTCTGAGTGAAGAACACTCAAAACTTACACGGGCAAGAAGGAGGAGATGAGGCAGACAGATTCAGCAACTGGAGCAAGTGAAAGATTCCAAAAAATACTGCTGGAAATTAGAGGACCACATGGCCAAATTTAACCAGTCCCTTCACCTTTTCTTTGAGAATTTGACTGAATGGTCAACATCATCACTGCTGCAGAGCCTAGTGCTGTTCTTTACAAAGGTTTTCAGAGTAGGAGTACTGATTTTTAGCCCGAGACTAAAACAATCGGTACTACAAAATAGGTAATACTGCTTTTTGGCACTGATAGGTATGAAAAAGAGGAGGTAGCCTTAGCCTGGCTATAATCGCTGTTCGCTAGCCCTCTCTATTTATTGATCCACTGACAGTTTGTGATTGTTTTCTACGACAACCTGCAAAGCTGTGCTCCTTCAAAGCAGGGTGTTCCAGGAGATTCAATCCTTCAGAGCTTTTCCCAGCATGAAATACTGCCAAACTCAAATAAGGCTTCAGGCTCTCATCCAGTCCTGTTAAACGACCCTGCAGAAAATCCCTCTCCTGCTCCCTGTGTCCCCCAGTGAAATATGGGCTATTCCTCATAATATCTGTGACCCAAAGCTATGGTTTTAGTTCTGCATAGCCTAATGCCCAGGTGTGAACTAGGCATTCTGACTAGCTACAAAACATCAACCTGCGACCTCATACAAAGCATTGTAAATAGGGCAGATCTCTTTCTTCTCTTGTTTCTCGTCCTCTCAAAGCCAGCTGCCAGTTCAGCTCTCTTCATTACCTGTGAGTGAAGTAATCGCTTCACAAATCTGATCCTGTTGCTAAAGTGCTGATAGGCAACTTTCCAACAACAGATTGGTTTTGGATCTGCAGCAGCTGGCACAGCTTCCTTTGTTCACACAAGCTCCAGGCATCAGAAGGACGTTGTCAGTGATGTGACATCTCAGGAGTTTCTGCCAGAGCTGGAGTCAGCCACATCTGGACAAGATAATCCATTTGATCTCCGGATTACTTTTTGTCCTGCACCAAAAGTGACAGCAAACGTAGTCTGTCACGTCACCCTTCAGTTCGTCGAATCTTCACACAAAGATCTATGGCTTCCCAAAGATCAGCAGGAGCTTCAGAAGTGTCCTCTGTGCCCACTGTCCCCTGTCTGCCTGCTACAACACAGGGCAAACAAACCCACCATGTTTCAAAGCCTCGTGTGGCATCCAGAACAAACAAACTGCAAGAGTGTGCTCAGCTGAGAGCACATTATGCCCCTGTATTAAAGAGCTGCAAACTCTTTCCTGTTAGTGAAGGATGGATTAGCTCTCTGGCAGTAGAGAGGAAATATTTCCCTAGCACAATTCAAGCTAGTAAGATGCTAGAAATAATGGTGTATGTACATTCTCTTCCAGAAGCTTATATCCCGTTTCCCCAAAAATAAGACAGGGTCTTATATTCATTTTTGCTCCAAAAGATGTGTTAGGACTTGTTTTCAGGGGCTGCCTTATTTTTCCATGAGCATCAATCTACATTTGTTCTTGAAACAGAAAAATCAACATTTGTTCAAATATAGTCATGTCACCACATTCTGTCACATCTGTTCTGCTGCATTCTATTGTCAATTAATTTTACTTTTTTACATGTATAGCTGCCTGGACACTATTTAAATGGACTTTTAAAACAAACTGTAACTAGGGCTTATTTTTGGAGTAGAGCTTATATTTTGAGCATCTTCAAAAATCCTGAAAAATCATGCTAGGGCTTATTTTCAGGGTAGGTCTTATTTTTGGGGAAACAGGGTTGCCTGTGCCAATGAATGCTACATTAGCTTGTATTTAAACATTGTGTGTCATACTTACACTTGGTTTGCAGTTGCGGTGATGAGTTTTATACCAAGATGATTCTCCCTACACCAATGTTGCTTTAGTTAGGAATCAGGCCTTACATACACCCATTTAAGTGAAAGGAAAAGAAGCCCAAAATACAACAGCAACTCCCGTACCACAGCGGTAGACAAGAACAGAAACCTGTCCCCTTTTTAATGTAGTGGAAGATTAAGATCATGTTTTGGTAAATCTGTCCTCAGTAGAGACCCCACTTAAAACTACGTCAAGCAGTTAATTCTGAATTAATTCAGAAGTGATTCTACCACGAATGCTTGGGAACTAATTTGATTGGAATTCTTCATCACCTGGCTGCGCTAAATCTTGCTCCCCTGCTGTCCCTCGGAGAGGTGGTTCTGTACTATCGATGCTGCCCGTGTGTACAAAGCGGAGTTTAATCTCCAAGAGGATTTACACAGGTTTAAACCGCATACCTCACCGTGCCTGACACAACACTAGATGGCAGCCGGAGCCAGGAAAACACCAGAAAGAAGGCCCAAGGTTCCTTTTTTCATTAAGATTCCCTTTTCCACTGCTCCCTCCCATCCTCCTTCTGCTCTCTGTAATTGTTGTTGGATACAAGAGCATATCTGAGAATTATTCAAAATAATTACATTTTTGAGGACTTTGGCTCTGTGTTTCTGTGCCTCGATAGGAAATTTGTAACGGGACTTGTGTCAGCAGCATTACCATTTCCTCCTTTTCAGTCTAAGTGTACTGAAGATTGCAGTATCTATCACAAGAACACGAATCTGAATTCTAAAATAACATAAAAGCCATACAAATGATCAGATTGTACTGCATTTAAGGCTGTTGTCATTTCCCCTAGAGTTTTGCTGTCATAAATTAGGATGTGGCTTTTAGAAGCATTTTTTTAAACTGCTGGATAATCATCTGGTCAAGCATGCATGGATCTGTACACAGATACAACAGCCCCGGGACTACAAACCCAGACACAACTGAGCAGCTCTTTGTGATCTTTGAGATGCAACTGTTTTATTTTCCAAAGAGAACACAAGCCCAGTATTTTACCTCCAAATGTGTTGTGATGATGTAAAGGAGCTTTACCAGGCATGTTTGCATTGTCCCTACATCATATAGCATATTGAGACTGTATTTTGCAGACCCTGTTCAAGCACAGATACGTAACTCATCCTCTTATTCATTATTTCACAGGCCTGTGCGCTGCATCCTATAAAAGATTTCTGTGTATTTGTGACCTTGCCCAGGAAGGTAGTGGCCTAGAGACTAAGCACCAATGCATTACTGACTGAAGTTTCACTATTTATGTCAGCGTGGCTGGTTAAGAGTTGCCTCAACAGTGTTCTCAGGAGCAGACTTTCCTGCCCTCCCTGTAGTCCATCTGGAGATGCCCTGTGAGAGCCCACCATCCAGAACATGCCCAGCCTTAGCATGCTGCCAGCACATCTGCACGGGCTAGGGGCAGCCCCCAAAGCACTCTGCTGCCCAACGGCGAGTAGCAAAAGGAGAGAGATGTCTCAGAGTGTCTGCAATGAGCTTGCAGTAGGGGTCCGGGTGACTGTTGTGGGGGAGTGATTTTAGGGTTCTGCTTGCTGCAGAACAATCTTTAGATTTCTTAAAGAGAAGCACGACTTAAAAGAGTTGCGTGGCAGGTTCACTCTATTATTTACTGCATGGGGGAAATAAGCCAAGCTGAATGCTACTTACCTTCTCTCCAGGTGCCCGTACCTGTTCATGAAGCAAACTTTCAGGCGTCTTCCCTCCCTGATAACTGTTCACTCCAGGGGCTGTGTCTTGGAGCTCCGGAGACAAACTTTCAGGTGAGGCCATATCCGTCGTGGTGCAAACTGTCAGGATTCCTCTTTCCCTGACAACTGTTTGCTCCAGAGTCTGTATTTTAACACTCCAGCAGCGAACTTTCAGCGAGGCCTTATGACCATATGCAGAGCAGACTTTCAGGAGACAAGATTCTCAGAAAATAAAAAATTTAATGGAGTAGAATAGCAGAAGGGCTGGCTCAAGCTGGGTACCTGCGCAGAGGTCCGCCCAAGCATAGAAAACTACAAACTTTTATATCTTTACAGACTATTCACACCAAGATCCAGTCCAATAGCAAAATTTCACCACCAGGTCTTTTGCTCCCCATTGGACCCCTTATTCTCTGACTCCACGTGGGGCCTTTGTTTTGTTCAGTTGTAGACATTGGTTTTGGTCCATATCCTTGAAGGTGCCGTTTCGTCTGGAAAAGTCCTTTCTTCTCAGTGGAGTGCAAAATAGACCCCACTATGCAGATATCTGTAATGTCTCCGTGTTAGCCTTGGATTGTCGCTTTCCCAGTCAGTTCCATTTTTCCCAGCAAAATGCAAGCTAGACTTTATCTTGCAGGCGTTTAGTGTAGTCTGCAGTTGCTTTTGGTAAATACAAGCAGGACCTTACAGCTTAAAATTTTAGCAAATCTAGTCTACCAAGTAACATGAATCGAAGACTACACTAAAAATCATACAACCTTATATCTCTAAATAATCCATTACATTTGGTGTGCATCTACTTCAGCTAAATGATCAACATTGAACTTGAATTGGGCTCATCCACTGACCTGTGAGTAGTAAAACCATTGCCACACAGCTCACTTATTTAGCAGGGAGAGCTCAAAGTGGGCTCATCCAGGCTGTCGTATTTATAGAATGAAGTGGTTGACTTGTAGTCAAATTGCATACAGTAGGAAAAGTCTGCACGAGACTCCCTGTGCTCACAAGCCACCGGGGTTCAATGTGCCGTTGTGCTTCCCTGTGGGTCTCCTGGAAAGAGTTCTTGGCCTGGCTGCAGCTCAGGCCTTTACCTCCTCGGGACCCTGGACCAAACTGCTGCTGGTTTGGCTGGAGGGGAGTCGAATGCATTTGCCATAGTGACTCAAAATGAGCAAGAGACACTAGTGTGGGATCAACTTGATATGACTTTCTTGTACTATGACTTCTCTATGGTGTTGCGAGGCACCTACACTCTCTCCAGCTGTACTCAGTTGTAAATTACCTTTTGGACAAGAGAAAAGCTCCGAATGCTGTTTCTGGCAGTGGGGACTTAGGCTGAGGAAAAATAGCTGCAGAAAGAGAGATCCCAACCCAGGAGATGTGTCGACTTGGGGGATGCGCGGAGTATGTGATCCTGGGGGAGGTAGGAGAGGATCTGGCCAAAGAAGGCCAGCAGCAGCAGATAGCTGCAGAAGGGACAAGAGGTCCTAGTTTAGGAGCAGCTTATATTAGTACCTACAAGGAATTTTTCTAGTTCTAGAGAGGTCATTCTTTTCCAGCTCCATGATGAACAGGCAGGGTGACATCTGTATGGTTTTTCTATATAGCCGTATAGAAAGCCTCTGCAGAGATTTTCAATTTCCTATAGCTTTTCCAGAATAAAAAAGTTAATTAAAGTCTATGAGTTCATCATGATGACTTTATGTATTATTAATGGCAGAAACCTCCACATTACTGGATGTTTGCGTTAGCCTCATGTAAGCAAACAGCTAGAAAATACTTGTTATTTTCACCTCACTACTGAAAGCTGAAAATAATAAAGACTCCTTTTATTTCTGCTTCATTATACTTGAAATTGTGATTACAGTTCTGAACAGTCCTCCAGTAAAATACATTTAAAAGAGATTAAGGTTTAATGTTATTAAAAATTCCCGTGTCAATATTTATTTGGGTGTAATTAGCAACATATTAGCTGTGTAAAAGTAAATTGTATCCCACTTCATCTGTTCACCTTGTTCAGCTTGCTATGTTGAAATGGAATTCATAATGATAAATTGTCATAGCAGGGGACGTTAAAAGCTTTGCTTCTGTAGGCACTTAGATCTTAAGAGCAGTTTCCACTGGAAGGAAGGGTAAACCCAGACATAATGATTCCCATCAACAGCCATTTGTGTACCTGACACTGAAAAACACTGCTATTCAGTCAACCAAATCAATTAAAAGAGAAAATATGTTTTCTACTAGTGTGCACCCCTGTTCAGTTAATTTCTCCATTCTTCTATTTAAATATCATGGAAAATTAATAGCTAGTAGACTCCATCAGAAGTATTTATTTCTGCCACTTGTGTACCTTCCACCTACTAAGGCTAACACTTGAAATTTTAGGAAATGCCAGCCCCACTCTATACTCAGGTTAGTCCCTCCAATCCAGCAGGCTCTGTTACTAGTATTTATTTCTTCTTCCTGAAGTTTTCATTGCAATCTTCAATGCACCCTGACTGAAGTCATCTTGATTATGTCCCCTTGGGAATCCAGAACAGAATGCTGGTTGCCTGGTCTTCCCATGTGATAAACATGGAGAACTAGGGAGTCCTCAAAACAGACCGTTCTTCAGCTGGATGTTCTTAAAACTAATTAGTAGGAAAAGCACGGCAATGTATCTTGACTCCTATTCCTAGCAGAAATTTAAAACCAGAGCTGAAAAATTATATCGGGGAGACTGAAGTCACCAGGTTAAGTGAAATTCACTGAGAGCGGTTAAATGTCAATCACATCTGGCTCAGATAGTTCTTCACCTGAAAGCGGCTGATAGCTAGGAGTGTACAGGGTGGGAGGTTTTTTGTGGTTCTCCTGTTCTTTCTGTGGTACTGGAGCAGAAACTGCTTTTTTGCACAGCCAGAGACAAAGACACCTGCCTTGTGCAGGAGGCAGAGTATGCTCACAGCTCACAGGAGTCCACATTTAGTTCCTTCTCTGCTTGAGGAGACTCAGGCCTGCATTCTAGGTGGGTCTCCTGACTACGAGTTTGAGGTTCATTGGACTAGAGAGCAAGCAAGCAAGACTGCAGGGGCACATCTAGACATGAAATGGAGAATCTTTGGTTCCGGTTCCTGGTCCAAGAACTGCTATGCATTTTAAATGAAAGGATTACAGACAAAATGCACAGTGGCATGCAAGTAATGCGAGATACAGGCTTGTTATAGAGCGTTAATATAACCATGGCAGGTATGTGGAGATGTTTGCACACGTACATTTAATGGGCCAACTGTACGAAATCTCTCAGTTCTTATTTAGTTTGTATTCTGTGGTAACAAGTCTGAGTGAATACCTGGAAAATGAAACGACCACTAAAACCAGTTACTTCCAGCTTCATATGCGGCTCTGCTCCAGAAGGGCCTGCACCCACACAGAGCCCTGCAGTTCTGATGTAATCCAGAACGAAGCTTTTAGAGCGCGATCTCTGGAAAAGAGATGTTTGCATCTGCTAAAAGAATAATTTTATTTCAACAGAACAGAAAAAAAAAAGTCATTGATCCGTTTTTCCACAAATATTTAAAACTATTATATTGACTTAACTTTCACAAGCAAAGGTACCATCTGCATAGAAGATGGAACAGAAGATGACAAAGCAGGAAGGACTCAGTTATGTTTTTAACCTATAAAGAGATTAATGATTTCCTAAAGGTGGCATCAGTTACAATAAAAACTTTTCAAATCGAATTACAGCTGTTGAGATAATGTAAGCAGTGAATAAAATAAGTGAGGTTTTCAAATACATCAATAAAATTATTTGGATTATAGCAGCAAGACTCAAAGACTAGATAATACTGTGAGCAGATTAATAATAGTCTTCCTTGCAGCCTAAGTTGTCTTGGGGAAGAAATTTTATTGTATCGATCACATATCAAATTTTCTGCAATACTAATCTTTACCTGAGCATACTCATTAATGCTTTTTTTTTTTTTTTCTCTCTTTTCCCGCTTGCTTCATGTCTTCTGAGATGTGCAAGATGACATGTGGAGTCAGTGTCTCGGATGTGTGACTCTTCCATTACACTCTGTGCAAATTTGCCCCTGGCATTTCCAAACACAGTACAGTAACCATAAGTCCACTCCCACCCTGCCTGTTGTAGTGTCTCCTGTCAACTTCAGAGACGACATGAACTTAATGAACTCAGACTGAAATAGCTTTAAAGACAGGATGCATTTATTTTTGAGAGGGGCATGTAAGGGAGGGCTGTCTTACGGTGGCAGAGATCTTGCAAGCTGATGGTAGAGAGGACGTTTTGCAATAGCTTTCCACTAGAGGGAAGATGTCTGGGTAAACAGAAGCTTCATGCAACAGAGTGTGCTTGGTTTGGTTTCATTTTGACTCTCAGTTCCCTGGCTTTTTAAAGCAGACACATTAACAGCAGGTACGTAGGTGTGCCTGAAGAGACATACACTAGGTACTTTGTCATATTAAACCAGACTGCAGTTGATGCAATTTGATGTGACCGAAAGTAGGGGAGGAAACCTAGAAGGGCAAGGTAGTTCTATGTGTAACTCCATTGATTTCATGCTGGAACTGAACGTTGTGTATTCATGAGCCACAGAAATGACTCCTGGTGGCATCATGAGAAAATGTCAAGTTACTCTGCCCAAATCCATATACTCCTATATTATACATATTTATTACCTAGCCAGTGTCCACATACATCAAAACAGAAATGGTTTGGAGAAGCTAAAATTAATGTATAAATAAATGTATGAAGAAGTTTAAACTTCAACTTGGTAAATACTAGTTTAACTTGTACCTACCAATTTGCTGTTTTCATGGCTAGGCTAGGACACCTGGTGCCAAATATTTTCTGCTCAACATCACCTAAATTCTGTACATCACTGAGCCTCCACTTCTAGCAGTGACCAACCAGCATTGTGTTGGAGAGGAGCGGGCAGCACTGGTGAACGATCCCTTTATCCCCAGCTCCTAGGGGGGACACGTTCAGATCACCGGCTGCTTTCTTCAGCTGCAGCTGGCCTCGTGAGTGGCTGCGTGCTCAGCAGCCCAACCCTGCAACACCACCGGTCTGAATGAAGAGACTAGTCTATTATCAAACGTCTTTAGTGGATGACAAGCCATTCGATTAATGCATGTATTTTCCCTTCCCTGAACCTCCTACATGACCCTGTCTGTTTATGGGATGCTATTGATTTTTATAGCTTCATATACATCCAGCAAAAAAAATTGTCACGTGCTTACCTTTAGGTTCACTTGTATTCCCAGTGGCATCATGGAGCACAGTTAGGGAAACTAAGCACATGTCTGGGAATATGTCATGACCTAAAGGACTACTTGGCCTGCAGGTGGGTGGAGATCATGACTGGGCTGATAGGACTCCATAATACACAAGGACATGGAGGTTTTTATCCACTAAATTTCTTTACCTTATTACAGATTAGCACAAATACCACAAAAATCACCACTAGAAAATATACCTATGATTAATAAAGTGAATATATATATCTCTCTCTCAAGCCATTACAAATTATGATCAGCAATAAATCATATAATATCAATAATTAGTATGGTGGCAGCTAATAATAGCAGTAACCTATTGTGTTGCAACAACCAATGACAGAAACAGCCAAGTAGGTGTATGCTGTTACAAGTTACCTCAAACTTATCCTTAGTGAAGCAACTTATCTACGATACAGAATAAGATATGAAAGATAAGTACCGCATGAAGTTCAACAAGGGCAACTGCCGGATTTTGCACCTGGGACATGGCAACCCTGGCTGTACATACAGACCGGGGGACGAGATGCTGGAAAGCAGCTCTGCAGAGAGGGGATCTGGGGGTTCTGGTCGACGGCAAGTTGAACATGAGCCAACAGTGTGTCCTGGCAAACAAGAGGCCAACCGTGTCCTGGGAGCATCCAGCACAGCATGGCCAGCTGGGCAGGGAGGGGATTGTCCCGCTCTGCTCTGCACTGGTGCGGCCTCACCTGCAGCACTGTGTGCAGGTCTGGGCAACACAGGATAAAAAGGATATAAAGCTACTGGAGAGTGTCCAGAAGAGGGATACGAAATTGGTGAAGGGTTTGGAAAGGAAGACTCATGAGGAGTGGCAGAAGTCATTTGGTTTGTTCAGCTTGGAGGAGACTGAGGGGAGACCTCATTGCGGTCTACAGCTTCCTCACAAGGGGAAGAGAAGGGGCAAGTGCCAAACTCTTCTCTTTGGCAACCAACGACAGAACCCAAGGGAGTGGCAGGAAGATGTGCCAGGGGAGGTTTAGGTTGGACATTAGGAAAAGGTTCTTCCCCCAGAGGGTGCTGGACACTGGAACAGGCTCCTCAGGGAGGTGTCACGGCCCCAAGCCTGACAGTGTTCAAGAAGAGACTGGACAAGGCCCTCAGACACATGGTGTGACCTGTGGGGCTGTCATATGCAGGGACAGGAGCTGGACTCAATGATCCTTGTGGGTCCTTTCCAACTCAGGACATTCTATGATTCATTCTACGATTGCTTATATGGGTATATAATACCAGTATCAAGTGAACGAGACAGACTTCGGAAGGGGCCAAACCATCCCAAAGGAGAGGACAAACCAATCTCAGAGGAGAACCCAACCATCCTCAAGGTGGGAGGACAAACCCCAAAACTGGGCCAGAAGGGGGCCCAATAAAATCAGTAGACAGAGTCTCACTTGGGAGATGATCTGTGTCACCAAGCCTAGAGTCAGCCAGGTGTCCCTGGTGAGCATCCAAGAGCTCATAGAAAGTTTGTATGGGATTCAACCTGTTTAAGAAAGGAAAAATGCATGCAGCATGGGAAGTTCTCAGAAAGAGAGGCTTTGTTTTGGAGAAAAAAAAATCCCTCTTAGATCATAGAGGCATAAGAGGGTGTAGGACATCACTACCTTGAGCGGCCAATAGATGCTGTTGACTTCAATTTTTCACCTGTAACAGCCAATAGATGATGCTGTTTACTGTTATTTTAGACCCATTTTATTTTCCCACACTGGTTCCAGGTTTTTTCAGGTGATAAGTTGCTATTGCAGTTTCTTGTTTTGGGCTTTTTTTGGTGGTGTCTCAGGATGTCTCCGGTTTCTAGATGTACTTTGGAGATGTCAGCTGCACTTCTCAAGAGTGTTTCTGTTCCTAGGCCTAGTCCCCAGGCTGGCAGCTGCGGGCTGGCAGGCCCTTCTCCCTCAGTATATTTCAGCAGAACGTTTTCTTTTGCTCAGTAATTTTCACCCTTCCAAGAAGGCCATTATGGCTGTTCACATCGGAACGTGCAAAGACTTCAGGGTTTTGCTGGAGCAGAGCCTGCTGCACCAGCAGGCACCAGAGCAGATGCCTGCGTTTCCATTTAGCCCTTAAGCCTCCCACTAGAATAACATTTTTTTGATAGTTCTCTGTCATGAACGTTCCTCTTTTAATTAAGAGTCCAGAGATTGATCAGTGTCTCAGCTATGCCACTGCAAAGCAAGAAGATTTAACGCAAAGCACAACAGTAGTGTTTGAATTTAATTATGATTACAGCTGTTAGAAATAAAGATAAAAGACAGAGATAAATAGTGATCTTCACAAACATCACCAGCAGTTGATGTGATAGAGTCTTTGATTCTCAAAGTGCCTATGTAAGTGCCTACCTCCACAAGCCAAGGGAAAGGTTATTCTCTTCTTAAAGTCAGGAAAAAATATTTTTTATTGCATCTGCAGTCAAAATATTTTTCTTTGAATGCTCTTCATCCCATCAAAAAGAGAGGGAAGGAGAGAAGAGTCAGGGTCACCTACAATTGTCCATCCCTGATAGATGTTTGTTTAAGCTGTTATGACAGACCTCCAGTGACAGACACTCGGCAATTGTTTCCTTCTCCTTGTGCTACTTACTGTAAGAAATGTTTTTACTAGTATCTAAAATGAATCTTTCTAAAACTTGAGCTCGTTACTTCTTGTTCCATCCTATGTGAGCATGTAAACCAAAAATTATTCTTGTATCAAGTAGAAAACTTAACAGAGTTGAACCTAAGTAAAGGGCCTTACAGAAAGCCCAGTCCTTCCATTTTGACACCAAATCAACAAATCATGGAGAAATACAGTTTTTGTTGTACTTTTCTACTAATTTAATCCTACCTGTGCCTTCTTAACACCCTTGCAAAAGCATTGAAAGAAGGTGTCAAAAGACTCTATTAAATCAGGACAGATGGCGTGTTACTTATTCCCTAACATTAATTTCCTTTTTGAAGAAAAAAATATAGTTGAATTGATGTAATTTGCTCCTGACATCTATGTTGGCAAGTACCAGAATTTTTTTCATCATCCAGATACCTACTGTTAGTTTTTCACTTGTTGTCAGTATGGTCTATTATTCCCTATTTCCTCTCCAGTTCTCCCCCTCTCTCGTAAGGGCAGGTATTTTTCCTGATCTCTTGTTCCCCTCCTGTATGTTCTCCACTGAGGTTGCTTCAGCCTGTCTTTAGATATCATACCGGGCATTTTATTAGCCATGATGAAACATCAAACCTCCAAGAATTTTACCTTCCAAGATCTCCCTACCCCATTCTTCACTTATGCCAGGCTGAAATCTTTCATTTTTTCAGCTGGTATTAATTGTTATAGATTTGCTCATCATTGAATTTTTATGGAAAGCTGAGCGAAAGAAAGAACTGATTATTTTGGCCTTCTCAACATCTGTTTAGCAAGTGAAGCAGAGGCCTTCCACTTGCTGGGCTCTTCTCTTGCTTAAAGCCATCTATAGCTGAATTTCTTGTTATTTGCCATCTTTTTCAAGTTGCATTTTCTTTCATGCTTTGGTCTTTCAGATCCTGTCCCTAATCGCTCATGCTCATTCTTCTTTTCCTGTAACTACTAATATGACCTTCTTTCCTTTTTTTTCTTTTTCCTTTTGCATTTGAGGACAGTGATGAAATCGCCAAGAAACAAGCTGCCTCTGTGCCCTGTCTTTGTTCCTTTCTGAGTGGCAGCCATTCTCCTTGGTTTACCCTTTCCTCTCATTGGCTTCCCATTAAATTTTAGTCAAATCTACTTTCTTGAGGTCTATTGTTTTGTTTTGCTAGTGTCCCTTTTTCTCCAGCTTTCAATTGTGAATTCTTTTTTTCAGCCATGATCATGCGAGCTGCTTTCAATCTCAGATTCTCTCTACTGGTTGTTAATTAATTTTCCAGAATTAACTTAACCACATCTGAAATGCAAACAAAGGAGATAAGAAACTCTGTGGGAGTTAGGCACTAAAATACTCCTGAATGGCTTACAAATGCACATACTTATTCAGCACACCTAGCAATACCACACTCTGAAACTCTCTGGGGAAAAGTTTGTAGTAAACAACTCTAACTAGATAAAAATTCTTTGATGAATAGTAGCAAGAAGGTTATGCTAATTAATTGATGCTCTGTTCTCTAAGATGCAGGATAACAATTTTAAAAGCAGTCAACAACTCAATCAACATCAGCACATTATTGGTGTGATAGGACTAAGTTTCATTCAGGAGCTAGCTCGCAGCACTGGGTCATGGGAAGTTTTCAGATCTGTAGTTTTCTTGTGAGTACTTGGGAAGGCAATTTAAATTTAAACTGATATCCAGCTTTTTCCAGCTGCGCCCCTCAAGATCTTTGCTCATACTCCACCGGGGAGGAATGGGGGTTTCTGGCGTGACCTCCCCTCTTGCAGCAGCAGCTCCATCGCAATGTGCAGCTCAGCTCCTGCCCTCACTTGTCTAAACCCCTCCAGGCCCTCCCCTGGTGGGCAGGCAGGGTCACTCTGAGCTCCCAGATTTGGATCTGGTGGAAGCTGCTGCTGTCCTTCAAAACGCAGCTGTGTGGGAAATGTTGAATGCTCCGCAGCAGCCACCAAGAGTGGGGTTACAGGGTTCGTTCTTCTCTTTGTGGGAAAGGATTCAAACCATCATTTGCTCACCTCGCGAAGGGTGGTAACACGCCAAAGGGTGTGTAACCGAGGGCAGGGTCTGCTCTGCTTCACCTGCTGAACTTGTTCTGCTGTGTGGAAAAGTTAAATGTTTGTTGAGTCAGAGAAAGTGAGCATGATTCCTGACAAAAGCGGTTGGGGGTGGAGGGTGATGCCTGCATTTTCAGCCAAAGTTTGTGTACGTATTTTTCACAAAGCAAGTATTACATAAAATATGGATGCAAGCCCTGTGGCCAGGCCCAGACCCACTGTTCCAAGCTTCAACGTGAGTAGCTCATTGCAAGGCTAAAAATCACAGCCTTGCTTTCTAGTGCAATTAAACTTTTTTTCACGCCAAGCGGGGCATTGCAACAGGGGAAAACTGTGAGCAATCTGCAGGCAACTGCAAGTTATGAGCCTGGACTCATTAAGCAAAAGAAGACACTGAAGCCAGTTTTCATCATCTTGCATGCGTGCTCCACAACTGAATGATTTATAAGAAGAGTTTGCTCCTCCTGCCAATCTGTGTTGAAGAAAGGGAGTGAGCTCTGCCGCTGCTGCCAAAGGAGATGCTCCAGGTGAAGACTCAGAGCTGTGAAACCTGTGTGGAGGAAGCGTCACTTCATTAGCACTGACTAAGACACCCAGGGCCCAGAGAGGGAGAAACTTCAGAAAAATGTCAGACCTCAGCACTTCCCACCACCGCATTTGCATAGCTCCCTGACAAGTTCACTGCTGCCATGCTCACATCCACGTGTGCATGTACACAGGTCTCTTTGGGTTAGCTCTTTCAAGGTACTTAATTGTGTTACTCTTTCATTGCAGTTCTACTAGAGATAGGTAGAAATATTACCTTTCTCTGATCATACTGCTTTCTCATCTGGAGATAAGTTATGCATTAGTCTTGTCTAAATTATACATTAGGAAAATGAGTGAGTATAGTCAAGCACTGGAATAAATTGCCTCAGGAAATCTGAGAAAAGCTTCATCATGGGAGACTTTTAGCAAGACATAAGACAAATATCTGCCAGGGAAGTAGTAGGTAGAGTTGATCCAGTGTTTGAGTGGGAGGTAGAATGGCTGATGTGTGGAAGCCCTTTCCAGACATAATTTTCTATGACTCAGACACCTCTGACTGTAGAGATTGCTTCACACCATGTGTGCGTAATAGCCTCTTGATAACAGTGCTAGATCCAAATCTACTATGTCACTTGCAGCTTCACACTTCATAAAAGTTTATTTAGTGACAACAGCATCTAAAATCTCCATGGTGCAAGGATATTAGCCCTGCATCCAGGCAGCAGATAAGGCACATTGGAAAAGACCAACACATCTGCTGAGTTCTCAGCAGTAAAAGCTGTCAGCATAGGCAGAGGAATGCAGGCGATAAGCAGATGCTTTCAGGGAAGAGACACCATGATACAGAACCTGTGGATGCTCTTTGCATTTTTCCCAGGCGATTGGCTAAGTTAAGGGCTCACCCTGCCTCAACCACCACCAAGTGCATCACTTGTGTCAGGAGAACAGGCATGGAGCCAACAGAAGCCTCTGCTTTGCTTTCTGGTGACAAAAGGTAATATTCTGGTCACAGAGAAAATGTTCCAGGTAGTGTCTGAGCATTTCTAACCAGCTGAGGTCAAACTGAGCATCCAGCAATTGTCTGTCCATACAGCTTCAAAGAA
The DNA here is from genome assembly GCF_036013445.1 of Caloenas nicobarica. Lineage (NCBI taxonomy): Eukaryota > Metazoa > Chordata > Aves > Columbiformes > Columbidae > Caloenas > Caloenas nicobarica. Next base: position 135,386,588 of record NC_088246.1, on the reverse strand, counting down.
GCGCCTTGCGCACCTGCACATAGCAACCCCAAATCTCTCCAGTTAGGACCATCAAAGCCTCATTTGAAAACCCATCTCTCCAAATCCTGCTCAATTCCCTCACCAAGAACCTGCTTCTTCTTCTACACATAAATGGATCATTATTTGCCTTTCCTCCTACTTGCAGGTCTGTACATGGAAGACTTTGGGAGCTGCTTATGTATGAATATTGTTGTATTCCTGCCAGAAGTATGACTAAGAAAACAAAGCCAAAGACTGTGACTGTCCTCATAAGCTGGTTTTATACATTTCAGAATGAAAGTACATTTTAAACTGGTTTCTGCGAAAGGATCCACCGCAGACGTATTGAATTTTTTTGGTTTTTTCTGGCCATTACTGAACAGTGTGCTAAGCATTGATGGCAATGAAGAAGCAGCAAGGTAGAGAAGCCCATCTTATAGTGTTGTCAGCGGGAGTTCAGAAAAAGGCAACAGGAAGGATCAGGCACCTGGAAGACTTGGGCTTTGAAGAAGGAAGATTGTTGAACAGAGATGAGAGAACTGGGAGGATACTTAGAATTACCCAAAATGCTCAGGCAGCTTCTGCAAAAGTAAGGGAATAAACATTCAGTGGAGACAGAACAAGGAATTATAGACTTAAACTGCAGCAAAAAAGATTAATTCTCATTAGAAAAAGAGATTGGGGAGAACAGGTTGTGCAGATACCCATCAGAAATGAGGTGTTAGTGATCATCGCCCCAGGGACAATAACCTCTCAAGGTCCTTTCCAGCCATATTGTCTGTACTTCTATGATAAAATACAAAACAGATGCAGATGTGACAGGAGATGTTAGCAACTGGGAGAAAATCCAACTAATTAAAAACTTTAGAAGGTTGTTCTCCTTTGTTGCTCTGCCTCAGGAGACTGGAAGGTCCATGGGGCAGTGTCTGAATATAAAAAGCAGACAAGCATGGAAGTAGAACCCAAAATTTTGCTTAAAGGATAAGCATAGACAGTTAGAAGATGGAAAAAAGAACCTACTGTCATTATTCTTGGGCTTGCTGCAGGGCTGAAAGATGTATAAATATTTACAGCAACAGGTAATAGTAGGTTTCTCATTGTCTGCATCGGCACTAGGAGGGAACGGAGAGGTCCTCTAATCGTTAGTATGCATCACTACTACAGCAGTCAAGTGAGTCAAACAGCACTAATGGCAGCACCACCAGTACCTTAGATATGAATTATGGTGTTAGTTAAACCTCCAACAAAATGGTAGAATTGAGGCCACATACACAAAATCCTGATCTTTAGAAGGTATACTATTCCACATTCAGTGATTTTTTGTCTAGCAGAAGGCAGGAAAAATTGTTGTTAGACATTCATGAAGAGAGCCAAAGGTGTCCCATTTGTTTCTGCAGATTTCAGTCTAGCAGGCTAAACCATCCTGAGCTGGCAGACGTGAGCCGCTGGAGAAGAGCTAAGAGCAGTTACACCACTTGAGCGCTGAAACTCTTTCTGCTTTGTTTCTGCTTGCGCACTCAGCAAAAAGCCTGTAATAAATTCAACTGGCTTGTTAAAACAAGACCTGCTGATTTCTGATCTCAGCTTTTTGGACATTCTCCCTCCATGCTCAACCATGTTTGCAGCAGAATGCGGGCAGTCCAGCTCAGGCATTTCATAATGCATACAAACACTTCACCTGTTATGCAACACAGGAGAGGAATAAGAAGATATTTCTGTAAAAAAAAAAAAGCAACAACAATATATTTTGACCAGGGTCATGCTCACCTGAAAAATTCTTGGAACTGGAATTTGACAAGTATGCTGGGACAGCTGGATTCCACAGCTGGTGGGCTGAGGGGGCTTAAAGATGCCCAGTGAGCAAATGGAGAAATAGGATACAAGTTGCAAGATATGAGCTGGCATACACAGAAACATGAATGCACACCTTGACAGGGTGACCAATGCGTGCCCCAGCAGGCTCCAGGGACCTGGACCCCAGCTGCCCAGAGCACATTGTGTTGCCTCTCCAGCTGCTTGCCCAAGTCTCTTTCCTTTATGGGGGAGCTGAGACAGACAGGAGCAGAGTGGGGGCAAAGGTAGGCCTGTAGGAGCGGCACCCACAAAAGCCGGCACACAGACAGAAGGGTAACTAAACATGGTTGGAAGAAACTTAAAGTGGGCAAGCAGTGGAAGAAGACCCACAAAGCATAGATTTTTACCCGGGTAAGGAAAAGGCTCATCCATCCAAAGACCAATTCTTTTCCTGGAGTCAGACCGTTTCTTGCTTGTGCCAGAAAACAACTAGTGAGGAATCTAGGATTTATATAACTAGAATAGTTTGAAATGGGAAACCCAGGTCAAATTACTTTCTACCCCTAATTTGACCTCTTTTTAAGACTAACGACCTAGTTGAAAAGCTGCAAGGCATTGTGGAAGCCCGCTGTCTCAGCCTTCCCGCCTGAGGGTGTTCTGCTGTGTATGTACCATATTTTGGAGCCAAAAAGGAAAGAGGAAGATTGCTGGGTAAGATCTTTGAGCCTCTGTTATTTTTGGAAAAAATATCCCCCTAGAAATGCTGTTAAAATCTGTTGCTCCTGGCTACAAACTGGCTAATTACAGACATGTGATGCTGAGCGTGATGGATGCTCGGTGCTATTACTGTGTAAGATAAAAGCAGAGATGTGTGTTTATAGGAGCCCCCTGCATTTAGACCTTTCGATTTTAGATACTTGTAAAATTAACTGACATCAATAATTTCAAAGGAAATTCCAAGTCCACTTTTAGACATGTATATTCTGCCTGGACCAGGCAGCCCTCACTCAGCATGACAATTGTTGTTCACACTGTTCTTAGAGGCCTTTCCCTGTTCAACTATTTTATAATTCATTCACAGTGAGCTGGAGCCTTTCTCTAATGCCTTTCATTTGCTTTTGCTACTTGTTTCTGTACGTCAGTTTGACAATAACATACTTCTTGTTTACCAAGAAAGAGCAAACCCCTGTTTTCCTACCTAAGCCATCAGCTTGACAGCATCACTGGGCTTTGTAATGAGCTGCTGCCTTTTTTTATGTCTACAATACAGCTGCCTGTGTTTATCTCAAGCTGCAGAGTGTTTAATAAATTTGTGTGTTTGCTTTCTTGGTTTTGAGAGCTTTTTTTTTTTAAAAAAAACCCAGAGTCAGGAGCCAAGAAATTGCACTAAACTTACAGTTTCTGTCTGAAGAGTGTGTTTCTCACTCTGCTAGATGCAGAGATATTTAGAATATTTTGAAGATCCAGAGGTAAATGGAAAGAAACCAAATTATATCATTCAAATTGAGGGTTTTTTAAAGGCAATATCTTATTTAGGGTCTGGTGATAGAAATGAGAAGGAAAGGGACAGGTGAATTTTAGCTTTGGTTTTATTTTCTTCTGTTTGCTGAGTACTCTGCCACAGTTTGTCTCTGAAATGCAAAAGTCGCTTTCATAGAGTCACAGAATCACAGAATCACAGAATGGTTGGGGTTGGAAGGGACCTCTGGAAATCATCTGGTGCAGCCCACCTGCTAAAGCAGGTTCACCTAGAGCAGATTGCACATGAATACATCCAGGCGGGCTTTGAATGTCTCAGAGAAGAAGATTCTACAACCTCTCTGGGCAGCCTGTTCCAGTGCTCTGGAACCCTCAAAGTAAAGAAGTTTCTCCTCATATTCAGATGGAACCTCCTGTGCTTCAGCCTGTGCCCATTGCCGCTCATCCTATTGTTGGGCACCACTGAAAGGAGTCTGGTTGCATCCTCTTGACACCCACTCTTTCCTTTTGCTGGACAAAATTAGAGAGCAGTAGTTTTACTTTTCAAGCAGGGAAAGAAGGCCATGTTTAAAGAGCCTGGGAAGTGTTTTTCAAATAACTCACCAAGCTATTTGTGTATGCATATACATGCACAATGTATCAGGGTGAGAAACCCATTTGACTTTGTCATGATGATAATATCAGAAAAGTATTGCTATATCATGACTAACTTCAAAGTTTCTTGGATAATGAGTCCATAAGGTTACAGGTCCTGTGGGCAGGACATCCTGTCTGCTCAGCTTGTTCTCATTACCAGTCTACTGGATGGAATCACAGAATCATTTTGGTTGGAAGAGACCATTAAGATCATCAAGTCCAACCATAACCTAAATCTAGCACTGTCTCTGGAGCTGGGACCAGTCCTCAGAAGACTTCACTCTGCAGAAGGGGTTGCAATGCCACACAGCGATGGATGAAGGGAGCAAGATACCATGCATGAGTGTAACCTGGGCAAGCCAGGAAAGGACAAAAGGCCACGGTCATGAGTACGGTAGCAATAATACAGGTGGCCAAAGCTTCTGACAGTGTTGGGCACCATAGCTGTTCAGGATGGCAACACCACCATGCTGCCCATTGCTGGGAACCTGTTTGAGGCTGGCAGCTGACATCTAATTTCCCTGCATGATTCCTTGCGGTGACCAGCCCTAATGCCTGACAGGAAGCCCTCCAGGCAGAAGTGAGCAATCCAGCTCACAAGGAGCTTGCTGCACCCTGCAGAACTCATGGACAGACTGCAGAATCTCTGCAGGCTTTGGGGCTGCCATTACAGTTCGAGTGATTTTAGATAGTGAGTGGCCACATGTGGCTTTTGCCCCAGGGCTTATGTACCTACAGTCCTGTGAATCTAAAAGACTGAAAAGCAAAGTCAATCTTGGAAGAGCTGACGGGCTCAGAAGCTTGTCCATTTTTTTCTTAAAGATCAGCTGGTCTGTAAATACTATGATTGTAGTTACAAACCCTGCCACTCTCATAGACATCTTTGTGGTTTTGGATCAGCAGAAATTAACAGTCTCCTGATGGTACAAGACAGAGGAGACTAGGTCTCCTCTTTAGCTCGTGGCATCACACAACTGATATTGGTGAAGACATAGCCAGTCGGTCCATCAACACCTGCCTCTGATTAGGCACATATCTGGAAATTCAGTGTAGTAAGTCCTCAACATTAAAAACCAAACAACAGAAAACCATGAACTCATATGGCTAATTCAAAATGTATGTGCATTGAATTAATAAATTGGGTGTTATTTATTTTTTTCAGTACACAGTTTCATAGTTTTTTCTTCATAGTCATCAAAGCTAGAAACTCAGATTTTAAATCAAAGCCTTTGTCTCCCATGAGACAGACTTGCAGAGAGCTACTAAATGTTGAGAGATCCAGGTAAACCCATCAGCTGGCAATGCTGCTAGCAGAGTAGAGATATTCTGTGCAGATACTATGGGGAACATGACCAAAACTGATGGAATCAGAAAACAGTCACATTTCTTAGAAAAAAAATATTTGAAAGCAAGCTATAAGAAAGGTCATATTTATTATAGTGCTTTGAATGCTTTGCAAAACCAGTTTATGATACCACAGAATAATTGATATTGAGAAAAATAAACCGAATAGCAGAAATCATAAGCATCTGTGTTATAACAGAACTACACACCTCCTGCTGTGAAAGCAAGAAGTGCTTGCTCTGTTGTTGCTCACAACATGATAAATCCTGTTTTGCTAGGGAAGATAAATGATAAGGTTCTTTCTTTTTTTTTTTTTTTTAAAAAAAAAAAATCACAGCAGCTCAGTCTTTTTATCATGGACAAGACTTCCAGAGCACCAAAGGTGAAGCCGCCCAGCTACAGGCTATTTTCCTCATCTGTTTCTGTCAGGGCTTTGGCACATAGCTTTAATTGCTTTTCTTAGGAAGGCACCTGCTGCATTTAAAAAAACCCAAAACAAAACACCAAACACACACACACACAAAAACAACAGCCAAAACCCCCCACAACAACAACAAAACAAAAAACAAAACAAAGAAAAAACCAAAACAAACAAAACCCCCTCAAACAAACAAAACCCCCACAAACAAACAAACAAAATAATCCCAAGAAAACTTCATTTCCCCAGACATAAAAGGCTGTGGCAGCAATCTCCTAGCCTTGCTGGCACATGGGAGATGTTTAATAGCCAGTCCTGCCTGCACACATAAGACTTCCATCAAGTACTGGAAGGTGCACACACTTTTCGAGATACGTTCTCAAGGGCAAACTGCACATCTTGTGAAGCTGGAGGAAGCAGCATTTGGACTGTTATGCCCTAGGGATGATAAAACTGCTGTTTAAAGAGTGTCTTCTTGAATAACAAGTTTTCAGCACATCACAAATTTTCATGCACCACTGGGCAATATTCAGTGTTTTTTAAACACGAAGTCCATGACTCTCGCTCTCTCCCCAGTCAAGGATCCTTTTTAAAACTTCAGACTCAGAGAGCTCTTGAATTTCTTCAATAGGTTTCTGCAATGCCTGATGTTATGTGCTCGTTCAGGGTAGTGTGTTGAGGAGGAAAGCCTTGGGTAAAACATTAGCGGGTTGTCAAATTCTTTTCAATCCTATTCAGCAGAAGTGAATCTAGGCCTTAGTGACTTTGTGAGATACCTTCATTGTCTTGAGTCTCAGCTCATTTAGAAGGTCAGTATTTTAATCCTGCTCTACCCAGTAGCACTTTCTCTCTTAAGTAATTGTTTAGAATGGGATTTAGTGAAAAAAAATATATGGAAATGGTGAGGGCATGGAGAACTGCCCACAAGAAGTAATACATTGGTAGCTTGACTAATTGCCTAGTATTAGCTGCAGTGGAATGCTTCTCACTGGGGTTAAGCTCCAATGCACATGAATTTCCCAGGTTCTATCGCAGAAAGTCATGGGGCAACGGTCTTCCAGTAGGAAGTGTTAATCTGTTTTAGTAGTCATAACTGCTTACATCACACCCTGTTGCTTACATCACAGCCTATAGCTTTGGATACAGACCCTGTGCGGGTGTCCTTGCACTGCACAGGAGATTGAGAAGAGGACCATCCATCCTCCCTCTCCCCAGGCACAGATCTAGTGCAGCTTCCTAAACCTCCAGGGTGGCGGGCTATGTTCACCCACGGTAACATGTCAGATTTACACATATAGATATCGCAGATAATACACAGTGATAGGTTTGGTCTGTCTAAAAAACCCTTCAAGGTGATTGCCAAGAAAACAGTAGTTTTCAACCGTACTGTGTGATTAGAAACAGCTCTAGAGTCTGAATGTTACACGCAGACAAAAAAAGGCAGCACAATAAATACAGCTGGACAGAAGCAAAAGATTCCTTTGAGAAAGTTGTTTTGTTTGGAACCCAACCTTATTCTTCCAGACCATTACATCCATTTTGGATCTGAAGAAAAGTCTTGAGTAGAAATGTGTTTGTTTTTGTTCTCAACAATTTCAGTTGTTTTAATTAAAGGTATTATCTCCCTACTGGAATAAGCCACTCCAAAAACAGGAAGGTTTTTGTCAAATTTGAGAACATTTAATCAGACAATTTCTTTATTTTCATCCAGCAGGGGTTAAACATGAATCAGTTTTAAAATGCTATGTGCCAGGTAGCCTACGTTAAATGAAATAGTTGTAAAAACAATCATGATGATGGTAAAGGGTCGTGGAATGAGCTGCTGCTTCTAAGACCAAGGAATGACATAAGCAACAGAAAGCACAAATAAGGTTTTCAGCGTACCACTTTATCTGGCAATTTTTTTTTCTTCGATTTCTCTATAGGAATCTTATTCAGAGGTTGCATCCCTCACCTTCTTACTGGCCATTGCGCAAAAGGCCACACTAAGAAGTACCATGATATACAGTGCAGGGTATGGCCAGACAGCCTGGTGGGACCTGCTGAGAGACTGAAAACTGCTTTGAGATGTGGCCTCTCCACTTTGCAGTGAACGGTGGCATTAGCAGGGTCGTCCAGCTCCAGCCCTCAGATGATGTAATGGAGAAGCAGGCTCAAAATCCAGACTGAAAACACATAGCACTAATAAAAGGCAGGTGCAGTTGTTTGGTTAATATTTAAATATACATACAGCTTTCAGCCCTTGACAACAGCATCTCCAGCAACTACACAGAGAAGTCCTTGAATCCTGCCTTGGTAACTCCCAACTCCTGTTTCTTCTCTGGATATTTGAAACTGCATTTGGCATGTTCTCCCCAAGCCACTCAGACTATCTGAGCAGAGCTCTTCATGCTTGTGTTATTTTCTGTTTGCTGCCAACATCCAGAAGGGATGTCATCTCTTCTCTACTTCTAGCATCTCCTCACCTCCTTTTTAACTGCAATCTCTTCCTCCCCAGCTCCCTCAGACCTTTCACTCCCACTCTGTCTTTCAGAGGCTCCAGAAATGGTCTTTTGTTGTTCTGAAGTCAACTTCTCAAACCTACAATTTCTTATCTTCTTAACTCTCATTTCTTCTAGATTTTTCTTTGGCATCACTGTAAGCTAGACTTAAGCCTTCATCTGCCACATCTTAAAGTCATATTTACTAAGCATCCCTATGTCTCCCTAGCTGATCTTCACACCCTCCCTCTGATATTTCCATGCCTCTTCCAGCATCATCAGCCTTCCCCCAAAACTGCAAAATCACGCATCTAGACTTGGATCCTGATGCCTTTGTGAGCAGAGCAGAGTAGCGGGAAGCAGATCCCGTCCTACTTGTGTTTGGTTTCCAGCTGCTGCTTTTATTCAGGCTCAGCGAGGCTGTTTTACCCTCCTGAATTGTTAATGGGAAAAGGAAAATATTGTGGAGTGAAGACTGAGATGTGAAAGTGAAGTGCTTGTGGGTTGGCTTCTGAGGCACTTCTTTCCATCAGTCTTGGCTAAGTGTCGTGTGTCACACACTAGAAAATGCTGGGTTTTATGTGTCACACATGTAGGGACATTTAGGAACAGTTTGCAAATGAGTCCCCTTTGGATTATTTTAGCAAAGCAGTTGTTTCTTTTTATTCTTCAGAAACAGCATTTCACTGCAACCAGAAAGGTGATTGATCATCTTTGGGGAACTTGAGATCACAAAAATATGAATAATATATGAAAGGACTAGATGAGATGTGATTTATATAGATAGATGTATATACACACACAGTATATATGTAAATATATGTGTGATTGTATATATATGTGTGTTTATCTTTAAAAATTATCAACACCATTTAGAAATAGAAATATGGAGAATAGGGATAGGAGAGAACAGATGAAATAATTTAGTATCTTATTTGCAAGAATAAGAAGTCAATAACTATGAAGACAGAATATCCTGCAGGGAGAGGATGAATAACAGACTGGGCAGAGACTGGAAATGAAACTGCAGGGAGTAACCTATTTTGTGAGGAAACTGCCTGCGTAATCTGCTTCGCTTGGAAAAGAGTGTCAAGTCTCTGCTATTACATCCACTTACTGATAACCTATCTGTCAGTCTTCTAACTCAAGCAGTTTTGCTGAAGATTGTATCTTTGTCACAGAAGTAGTCCTAAAATATAGCTAGGTTTTAATATCCTAATGATAATTTTTTTCTGTGAGAAAAATAAATTCAAGGTCCTAATCACAAGGATGAAATTCTGCATCTAGAAAGCAAAGAAAAAAGTTTTAATGAAAATTCGTTTAAATATCAAGAACACTTTCAGAAGAACCAATATTTGGAAGAAACCATTGAAGATAAGAGCAGAGACATTTGTTCTTCAGTTGCCAGAAAAAAAAAAATAATTCGGAGGAGTTTCTTATTGGCTTTTGTCTCTTTTGCAAGGCCCATGCAATCTAATATGAAGACACCTTATCTCAGACACCTTTCCTACCCTGAGATATGCCTGCACAATAGCTTCCCAAATCCAGCTGGCTTTGGTAGGTGTTCCCTGAACTCCAAGCTGCCCTATCTTCAGTGCACAACTGCTTTCCATTAACCATTCATTCTGACAGAGTTCAGAACGTGCTAGCGGTACTCAGGAAAAGACCTCACCAAACAACAGACATAATGGCACTTGCCATAGCAGGAATTACACATTATATTGTTGCCCATCACCCACTTTCGAAAAGCCGATGTTGGAAGGAAATAAAAGGCAGCTGTGGCAGGCCAGTCTCTGGAGTAGGTTCCTAACAGCTGCCACAAAGGGCACAGAGCTATGAACATTGCAAATATTTTTAATTAGATTGATCAGGTGGAGCTGTTTCACCTTGCTCAGTCTACTAGCAGATCTGGGAATTACTGACTTTTTTCCTTCAGACTTGCCGTTTGTTCTCATTCAGCTCGGGAGAAGTTTTGATGATGCGGGTGCATGGCCAGGTAGATCAGTGTGCAGTGCAGCTGTTTGCCCAGCACGCTGCTGGTCTGCAGGGACTCCCGGCAGGTGGGAACAGCCCCCGAGCTGCGGGCAGAGCAGCACGTACAGCATCCTCGCCAGGCAGCATCCACCTGTCTGTGTCTACAGCATGGAGTGCATGCAGTGACTTGGGCTGTTTTCAGCTTTGGCCCACCCAGGCAGCTGGGCTCAGCTTAGGATAAAGTTTCCTGTTCCTTTTAACATCAGGCAACTTGGCAATATCTCAGTATCACCCCAGGACTTAGTAGGACACTGTATTTTGCTGTTTCTCAGAACTTTCGGATGCTGCAGCCACTGTCATTTTTTTCTGAGCACCAAATCCAAGTGAAACTCTGGTGTCTCTAACACAAGTTGACTTTTATGCTAAACTTTTATGATACTTTCTCATTTCATTATGAAATGGGGTGGTGTGATTATAAGGTGCAGGGGAATACCATACAGCAACAATATGTTCTGCAGATTCGCCTCTTGTAAGAAGCATCTCGGGAGAGGATAACAAGATTCAACCAGCTGGGATGTTACAAGATTTTCATTCTTCATTTATTGACTTGACGAACAGCACAAAGTAGCTTAAGACTCGGGAAGAGTCCTGATACAGAAGTGAGTTGATTTGCCTCTCTTCCTGGTTTGTTTTCAGGCTTGATGCTGCTGGGATGCTTGAATCTTGTATTCCAGCTTGTCTGGTCACAAGCAGTTTTGGCAGTAAATGGAGCTGGCGGGCAGAAATACTACAGCTCTAAGTGTTATTATGCACCTGGTTTTCTACACAGAGCCAGTACCTGTGCCAAAAGCATGTAGCCTTATTTGTGTTCAGTTCCTCACTCAGTGCTCAGTTACTAGTAATGCTCTATCCAACCAGGAAAGCTGAACAGGGGAATGCACTATTGCCCTTAGCAATAATTCGTATTACAAAGATGGTTTAATATATGCCTTTACCCTCACCTCACAGAGTGCATTCTACGCACAGCTGCAGGGGCAGTGTGACAGTTCAATGCGCCTATAGAATATCCTACAGAGCATTCCTAGGGCAGTTGTAAAAGACAGCAGTGGACTGCAGTGACCTGACGACAATGGAAAATATTATTCCTACTTAGAAAATGAGAGCCACTGAATTTAATAAATGATACATCACATCCTGTCCTCGGGAGGAAATTAAATACTGCAGATGTTAAGATCTCTTCAGGACCACACGCTGTTAAGTGTTTGCGTTTCCTATCAGTGCCACTTTTCTCTTTATAAGGCATTCAATTTGCTCAGGTTTCTGGCAAAGATTACACAACTTGAATTGTTTTTTCTTTCTTTTTTCTTTGTTATTTGAGTGGTTTTATCCTCAAGGAAACTGGGCAGGCTAGCCAAACTCAGCATGACAATCAGTGGTGAAAGGCATGTGATCACCATCAAAACAAAGTGTGCCTTTAAAGCATCAGAGTCTGCCTCACACTGGGTGAGGAGTTTAATGAAACCACACCATATGACTGTAAAACGGAGGTAAGAATGAAAGATTTCATTTAGATTGCCCATATTTCCAGAAGAACAAGAAAAGAGATGCAAATTACCAGCAAGAATATCTGTGAAACACAACTGCTTTTGGAAAAAATAATGAAATTGAAACGGCTATCGCATATCCAGGAACAGACAGGACCAGGAATTTTAAGAAAACCATGAGGGGTGTGTTACCTTTGTTAGATTCATAGAAGTTAAGATGTTAATCTGGCCAGACTTCTGTATTCTCTAAATCATTCAAATTCACAGAGTACTGCCTGCAAGTAGAAAAGATAATTTGAATTTGACTAAAAACATCTTCCAGAGGCATGGCGATGATGAAAAATAACTCGTACTGACTTGGAAACGAGATACAGAGAATTTCTGTCCAGCTTAATTAATCTCATTCACTCAGGCAGTATACCTCAATTCTATTTTTAATTTGTCCAGTTTCAGCTTTCAGATACAGGAAGTTGTTATGCCTTAGAACGAGGAGCTATATGAAACATAATAGTATCCTTTGGCTATGTATCTGCAGCGAGGTGAGATGAATATATTGTGTTCAGCTTCCTTTTCAGTCTTTGTTTCTATACACAACTCAAGCTATGTATGCCCCTCACTGAGAGACATTTTTTCAGCCCTCAGAAAATTTGTGCACCCCTTTGATGAATCTTCTCTTGATCCTCCACTAGACATGCAGCAGTTCTATATTCTACATCCAGCATCCTTAATACCATAAAAATACCCTACTTCTCTTAACGGCCCCAAGAATCACACTAACCCAGTTTGTCACGCTTAGACTGTTGTTAGCACTTTGTGGTTTGGTCAACATGCTTTTCAAGTTTACCATTTTCCAGTATCCCATTTTATACGCATCTTGTAACACAGTTGTTTGTTACCAAGTCCAGCTCATGCTGCACTACCAGCCCTTAGTCTGTCATTATTTACCATTCTGCCAGTTCTTGTGTCATCCACAGGTTTTATTGACAGGGACTTTATATCTACCTTCATCTTTAATAAATATATGAAATTGTGCTAGTACTGACTATTACCCTCTGGTTTTACGCAAAACCTATTAAGCCAACGATCTGCAGCATGAAACTCCAGGAGACCATGTGGGCGTTTCTGAGTGTTGAATAATCACTCCCTGATTCTGCTAAGACCAAAATCTGTTTGGGCAAGAGGTTTAATTTTAAGATAGTCATTTCTGTTCTCTCTGTAGCCAATGGAAAGAGAAATTCATTTACAGGTGCATCCTGCCATACTGTTAATATGTGGCTTGGATCTGCCTCTCTTGTTGCACCTTGTCTGTGGCTGGAGCTTAGTGGAATAACTTAGCTAAGTTGACTAAGTTTTTATTGAGTGGCTGAAATTAAGTTATATGAACCCAAACCTGTATGTTTCTGTAGTTACAGTAGAACAGAAACACCGTCAGAAGGCAACTGAAGTACCACTGTAATCTTCAGTATAACTGTAGCATGACCAGGAGGCTTGTGATTATCTTCTCTGCATTTCTTTAGAGCATTGTGGCTGTGGACAGCAGGTCACTGAACTAGGTCCAGAAATGGGACAAGAAGGAATACGTAATCAAGAAAGAAGAGGCAGAGGGGGAACTGGTGGCAGCAAGCCTATTCTCAGTGTCCAGTCCAGTGGCTCAGCATGTCTCCTGGCATGTTCTGTCTTCTCTGCATAGTCAAGTCACACACCAGGAACATGACCAACTAAAGGGCAAGTCTGAGGTAAATTAATGTGATGGAGTCTAGGAAGATTACATGTACGTTATGAACAACAGTTTCTGATGTGTAGCGAAGACTAGAAGAACTGAAATAACCTTTGCTGGAGCTGTTGCAGATCCTTCCCTCTCGGGTGAAACATAATTCAAAGGAAGCCACTGGCAGACTATCGGTCACTTCAAGATCTGCAGTAGGAGGAAAGCACTTGAGTTACTTGGAACAGGCACTGCCTGGAAATCTAGAGAAATCACAGAATCACAGAATCACAGAATGTCAGGGATTGGAAGGGACCTCAAAAGATCATCCAGTCCAATCCCCCTCCCGGAGCAGGAACACCCAGATGAGGTTACACAGGAGGCGTCCAGGAGGGTTCTGAATGTCTCCAGAGAAGGAGACTCCACAACCTCCCTGGGCAGCCTGTTCCAGTGTCTGTCACCCTCACCGTGAAGAAGTTTCTTCTCAAATTTAAGTGGAACCTCTTGTGTTCCAGCTTGAACCCATTACCCCTTGTCCTATCATTGGTTGTCACCGAGAAGAGCCTGGCTCCATCCTCGTGACACCCACCCTTTATATATTTATAAACACTAATGAGGTCACCCCTCAGTCTCCTCTTCAGGGGGTATGATGTGGCTGCTTTCACCCTCTTCAGTTGCCTGTACAGCTGACTGGGTGGCTGGTGGCCAGGATGCTGGCCTTGGCTAGACATTAGGCACCAGGCTTCTCGAATACTGCACTACCTTCCCAAAACCCCAGAGAAGATGTACCATATTTAAAAAGCTAGTACAGGTACACAGCTTAGATGCCATGATACCTGCGCCCTGCTGTTGGCCTGTGGAGAGAATTGGGATCCAACGGCACTGGACTGTAGGTGTCCTGTACTACTCATTGCTCTCTTGAAGCTGGACGCCTTTCTAGCTGTCTACACGTATCCTCTTTGGATGGCTAGGGTTCCCCATCTCTCACAAAGGTCTGTGGAGACATGCTGACTACACTTACCATTTCTTCTCAGCACATCACTGATAACTAAAGAAATGTTCTGATTTCAGTGAATCTGGATGAGCTAATGGGCTCCAAAGTTGAAACAGCTGTGTAGAGCAATATGCTTTAAACTGGAACATCACAAAGGTAAAGGTGGACCAAGTGCATGTGATAAGTGACAAATTTTCAAAATGAAAGCTGATGGCAACACCCTGGGAAGTGATGTTTTGTTCCTTTCTCCTTCCTTTTCCTGCTTCACACTGTGATCCTGTTGCATCTGGAAATGAAACTGAAGATAAAGAGGTGCCTCAGACTGCTGACATAACTTCTTTGTTTTGGTTTGTTTTTTCTTCATGAACATTAATGGCTGGAGGGTAAGGAGAAGGGACTTTTGGGAAAAAAAAAATCACCAAATGTAAACCTTAGGACAGAAAGGGCTGAAAGTCACTTAAAACACATTTCAGATGAAATTAATTTAAGAAAACATTTAATATATTTTCCAATTCCCATGTGTGAAATTGGATAAGTAAACACTAGGATTATACATACAGAAATAATTTAAGACATGAGGGGAAAAATATTCTGCTACCTTGAATTTGGTTCCTGTCAGAAGAAAGCCTGGTAGTAGGACAGAAGCTTTCTTATAATCCCAGACAAAAACTATTTAATGCTTCTTGCTGCAGAGGGACAAAAAACACAACACAAATGACAGCTAGTTACCTGAAGAAAGAAAACCTGACCTTCAGCTCTTTCAGCTGGGTGAGACATCTCATCTACTTTTTTTTTTTTTGGTTTGTTAACATAGCCTAATAGATATTAAATCAGTTGAGTGTGGTAGATTAAAAAAATAGCAGAGAAAATGAAATTAATTTTGAACAGATCTGCCTATCGGGTAGGAAAAATAAATAACTATCAAGCAAATACACATTTTTTATAACATTTTCTTATTTGCTGTCTGTAAAATTCAGCCAAGGATTCATGCACTACATGCAAGTCACTCAGTCAAATTTATGTGTGTTGCTCTGTGGTGGGTTGGCACCAGCCAGCAACGAAGCACCCAGTACAACGTGTACTGGTCACCTAAGACCTCTGTACATTTCATGGAAAGAATTAGGTACCTAAGAAAAAAAAACTTCCTAATCTCACCAAAGGAAGTGGTCGTATATTTTCTGCCAATTTGGAGGCTGGTTTTCAATTCAGCAGAAGAACGTTATCAGCTTTTTTTAAACACTAAAATTTTTAAAACAACATTCTTCTACCTGGGGATATTTTTTCTTTCCCAAAATTATGTAAAATTATTACAATTAGGATTTACAGTCTTTGTGGTATAGTTTTTTTGGGGAAAAAAAAAAGAAAAGGAAGAGAGAAAGCCAAATGGCTAATTTAAAGATTACATTGCCCAGATTATTTCATCTACTTTATTAACTCCCTAATAGTTACAGGGATGCAAAGCAGCAGTTACTTAAGGCCAATGTCATCTGGATATTAGAATTACAAAGAAGACTTTGAAGATCAAGGAGATGATGCATGGCTTTGTGTCTTAGACACAGAAGGTTGAATGCTGACCAGTGTTTCAAGTTATGGTAGGAAAATTACACTTCATGGTCTACAAATCATCTAGATTCTAGTTCAAAAGAAAAGCACTAATTACCAGTGACAGAGACAACCATCGTTTTATAATCTCTCAACTGCTCAAGTTCAGTTAACACAAGTGGATAAAAGCCTTGAGTGTGTCCTCTTCTTGCCATTGCTGTCATCATGTAGAATGTATCACATCTAGGTTTTGACATGATGATACAGAGCTTCATGTAGGAGCACTATACACATTTTTACAAGCTATTAGTACAATTTACAACATTATTCTTCTAGCATAGGCAATGACCTTAAAATGAGAGCATTTGTATTCTGTAATCCAACATTGGACCTCTGTTGAGTATGAAGGAAAATCCAACATGATTTGCTTTGATATAGATACACATTTTCTAGACTTCCACATTTATTCAGGATAGTCCCATCCAGGATATCAGCCAAGCCACAGTGGCCAGAAAACACAAAATGCTTCAGCTTGCCCTAACCAACAGGTAGACAGTTAAACCCTGTATTTGAGATAGGCTGGGGTCACAAGGACATAGTCCAAGTACAGATTGCTCTCTTGGTGGCCACAGAACAGCTGGTGAATTACCCTTACTGCAGCTCAGCAAATTACAAGCTTATGACTGAATTAAAGTTATCTGCCCTTAATTACCTACAACTGAAGCTGAAGATCCAAGTCAACACCACTTTCTGGTTTACAGGTACATGCTACTACTCTGAGACCGGGATGTGCAAAAACAGATGACTTACAGTGACATTTATTTCAGTGTTTTGAAAAATGGATTACTTCAGAAGTCCAGGTGCTCTTAGGGATTGAGTTTGGAGTTTAATTTTTGATAATGGCAATCTTTTATACTTGCTGGTTTATTGCAGCAGTATCGCAACACAGAGTTTCCAGTAAGAATGTTAAACATGTGCAAACAGCTCACCTCTTCCAGATGCCAGAAACTAAACACTCCTTTGAAGTAAATCCCTAGATAATCCCTGAAAACTGTTGCATTATAAAATGTAAGGAGTAAGAAATTCCTTCCTTGTGTTCTACGAATAGCTCTTTCAGGGAAGAGAAAAAGGGATGGGCAATTTGCTTGGTTCCTATAGCGGTAAACACGCACCTTACATCACATACCTGCTTCATGCCTTACTGAGCTGGACAAGTCTGGGACCTTCCTTTTACTCTCATGGCCCCAGAAAAGTGAGCTGATTTTCAAGTTTTCCTGAGAAGGGAAGTCACTGCTTCCTCACTTAGACTGAAAGAATGGCATATGAGTCAGGAAAAGGAATAAAGCTATTTGATTTTAACAGAAATTTTACACCAAATTAGTAAAAGGCTTAACTTCACCATCCTGTTAAGGAAAAAAACCAAAACAAAACAATATGCTTCTGCTCTGTGCAGATGCAGACAACTGTCTCACTAATAAAAAAGTAACCAAAACACTTGAATGAAACTTCCCTCTCTTCTGCTGTCTGAGTGTCAGGAGATGTAGCTTCAGTAGCCTTTTCAGCTTGAGGGAATTCAAACCTGTGTACCCCATTGGCACACCCGAAAGAGCAGCTCTGCTGGGCAAGGGGCAGTCTGCTCCTCCCATTGAAAATGGGCCCTGGGCAGCCCTGGGCACAAGTTGAATACATAAATACTAGACTAATTCCAGCAAAAAGGGATGTGTTTTTTGTTTTCCCTCTGAGCTTAGACAGTGGTCTTCTGGGTAACCAGGGTCTAGTTTTCCAACAGTAAAGTGACATGTTAAATGCCAGTCACCTTTGTCAAAAGTTTTCATACATGGGCCTGTAAGTTATTTAGTATTACTTTGATGCCATATTTTCTGAGAACCCCTACCCTTGGTATTAAAAGTTCAAAGCATTTTATAGAACATAGGAGGAAATCTGAAAAATCAGATAAATACAACACTTTTGTAACAGGCTTTGCAGGAGGCCGAGGCAAGGAGTCGTCAGATTTCAGGTTCATGTCCTTAAGGATAAGGAACTGCAGATGGCTGGAAGGAAACAGCTTTTTCTGGGTATATACCAAACAGTTCAGTCACCTCAGAGAGCCTGGCAACACCTTATCATGTATTTAGTTACAAGCAAATGTTTACAGGCTAAACAAGTCGTAAGCAATAACTGGAAACTGTGTGAACAGCAGTGCAACACAAACAGTAAACCATTTTCTTCTACCAAGCCCATTTCTGTACAACAGAACTGCGATATCACTGGCTCAGGCTTTGTGACCCAGGGAATCATTCTCGCAGGTGAAAGCAGCATTTCTGCCATTCACTTCTTCTGCTCTTGATGCTGGTGGTCGTATTCATGCCACTTACATTGGCAGGGGCAGAACCTGAGGGGCTATGATTGTGGGGGGATTCTTCACAGAAGCTTTATGTACACCAAGGAAGGGATGGTCATGCCTTAATTGTGATGAGCAGTCTGAAGGAGCAATAAGCCAGGCAGTAAGTTATAAATGACAGAAGGGATTTCCAAATACTTCAGTATAATTCCAGCAAGTTAGTATTGGCTTACCAGAAGTTCACGTTCACAAAACTAATGCAGAAAGTACCATTAGAACAGGAATATGTAGAGCCTAAAGCCATAGCAGATAATAAAAACAATTAAGTTATGTTCAGCTTAAATAATTTGGCAGCAAGACTAAAATGATATGAGAGAATGAGGAAGCCATACCTGCAAGGGCTGAGGAAGAAAGTGTCTGTTTAAAAAGAGCATGTGATTAGCTTTATGCTGTGCTTGCTCTCTGGTTCCTTCAGTTCTTGCATGGGAAGGTGCACTGTGGTGCCCTTGTGCACACTGCACTGGCGGTTCCACCAGGCATTTCACTCTACTAGAAACATGTACAAAGAGCCCTTGTTCACAGAATCACAGAATGGTTGGGGTTGGAAGGGACCTCTGGAGATCATCTAGTCCAACCCACCTGCTAAAGCAGGGTCACCTAGAGTAGATCACACAGGAATGTGTCCAGGTGGGTCTTGAACGTCTTCAGGAAGGAGACTCCACAACCTCCCTGGGCAGCCTGTTCCAGTGCTCTGGCACCCTCAAAGTAAAGAAGTTTTTCCTCATATTCAGATGGAACCTCCTTTGCTTCAGTCTGTGCCCATTGCCTCTCATCTATTATTGGGCACCACTGAAAGGAGTCTGGTCAACCCTCTTGACACCCACCCTTGAGTTATTTATAAACACTGATGAGATCCCCTCTCAGCCACCTCCTCTCCAGGCTGAACAGACCCAGCTCTCTCAGTCCCTCCTCATAAGAAAGGTGCTGTAGGCCCCTCATCATCTTTGTAGCCCACTGCTGGACTCCCTCCAGTAATTCCTTGTCTTTCTTAAACCGGGGAGCCCAGAACTGAATGCGGTACTCCAGATGTGGCCTCACCAGGGCAGAGCAGAGGGGTAGGAGAACCTCCCTTGACCTGCTGGTCACACTCTTCTTAATGCATCCCGGAATACCGTTGGCCTCCTGTTGAAGCAGAATGAACTGCTGTACCCCCATCAAGGAGCAAACACCCCGTTCAAGTGTTTGCAACAACCCTCCCGAAGAGGAATGTCAGAACTTGGTGTAGTTCAAACAAACATCAGAAGCTCTAAAACAAATAAAGACAACCAAGATAGCGCACCCTTGCTGTAGGAAAAAGGAGGAAACAGTGCTTCTGCAAATGATCTCCAGTTCTTCAGGCCTTCGGTCAGCAGCTCAGAGAGACACTGCAGCTCTGACTTCAAAAGACTCTGAATTGGCCAGTAACAGCAGTAGCCAGCTCCTGCACAGTGCTGCCACAAAGCAGTGCCACACCAGCATTACCATAGCTAGTGTGCAAATACAAATAGCTGATGTTAGTGTGGGACAAGGCTTCCAGGTCTGTTTAATTCTTGGCAGTGTTCTAATAGTCCAAAACCAGCAGTCTGAGCAGTTACAAGCTGAAGCAGCACTTTTTTAATCTGAGGAGTTTGGGAAGATGTTGAGATAAGTAACAATCCCCTTTAAAGCACAGGCAAGGTAAATCAATGAAACAGCTACCAGTACTGACGATGAAGCCAAAGATGTTCACTTTTCCTGAAATATCATGTTGTCTCCACTAGAGACCCACAACTTCCCATGCCTGTCAGCAGTGATGGGATCCTCCAAAAGGGAAAAAGTAGAAGGCAAAGAGGATTTGAAAGTAACTTTTGAGCTGCAGGATCCATTTTAGGGTTCAACTGGGTGTCATTATGGTCACTAGGAGTTTTAGAGACTCTGTGTATGCCAAAACTAAGGCTGGGCTGCAGCTCGGGATTTGGGCACCAAAAGCTGTGGGGACATATCTTGCCCACATCTGCTGAAGATCCCTGCTGGGAGGGATGCAGGGCATGTGATGACAAGCTCCGTCCTCCCTGTGCAAGCTGCCCTGTGCCTCCAGCCCCTCTGCAGCATCCCAAGCAAGGAGCTGGTTTCCTACCCGACATTAAACAATGCATTCCATAGGCACTCTTTGATTTAAGATGTGAGTTTTTACATGCTGAATATAAGCAATGTTGCCTTGTTTCTGGCAAGACAGCTCTTGAGAGCAGGAAGGGCAGGAGATGTATTGCTTTAGAAAATCCTTTGCATTTCTTTCCTTGGGGTTCCTTTTGATTCCTAATCTACTTTATCCGGTCTGAGAAGAAACGAGATGGCTGTGACAGTGAAATTCAGTGGCGGTGCTGCAGAGGAGGCAACTGTGAGAAGCCGCTGGCCCAGGCAAAGTGTGTGGCTGGGCAGCAGCTGGTGGCCTCTGCAAACCAGCTCCTTCTCCTTCTTCCCTCCAGCTCCCAGCGCCCAGGGGCAGCAGTCAGCTCCGGAGCTGCCGAGCGCCAGGAGAGCTGCCAGCCTGCACACCCACCCGCTGCTCCGTCATGCTGTTCTCGGTAAACTTTCATCTCTGAATTCAGGGCATTTCATACTCAGATTTTTTTCCTTTCCTTTACGTGGAGTAATAGGTCTTTGGATGCGGTCCAAATACATCTGTAATAACAGACAGCTTTCTGGGAAGTTCAAGAGGAGATATCTGAAACTTTCAGAGCATGCTGTCAGATTAAAGCATTGCTAGAAATAAACTGTGACATGTGGAATGAAGAGATGCAGAAACGAGAATAGAAAAAAACACGTTTATTTACTCAAAGTGCAGGTTCAGCAAAGCTTGCATGTTTTGTACAGGGTCTTTTTAGTCTTCTTGGAACTATCTTTCTTACACTTGGCTCTTTCTTTAGCTTTCTTAGAAAGAGAAGTAAAATTCTAGGAATACCTTTCACAAGAGGGCAGCTGTTAAAAGAATGACAACCACTGATAGGAATAGTTTAAACTTAGAAGATATTACGCATTACCAAAATGCACTAGTCTGTCATCTTTATTGAAAGATTTTTTTCTCAGCTTGCTAAAAAATATCTACCAAGAAATAGAAAAAACAAAAAAACAAACAAGCCAAAACAAAAAACAGTTTAAGTATTCTAAATGCAGATCTGCATGGAAAAAAGACACAAGCCCAGCTCTGTGCAGGTGGTATTGTATGAGCTGCAGTAACAAGGCAGAACCGGAATGGGGTCCTGTTGAGCAGTCCCAAAGCAGATGTAACCACTTATCACTTTGATCAGATGGATGTTTCAAGGGGTGATTTCAGCTGGATGATCTGGGATCATTCAGAAGAGTGTCTGGGGAAGGACTACAAGGGGATTTTTCAGAAAGGTATTAGCAGGTCTTCAAATTGCTAGGAGAAATTCAAAAGTGCTTTGGGAAACAGATTACTTTCTTCATTTGCAAGTCTGCTGCAATACCTAAATCTAGAGATAAGTTTAGGGATGAAGAAACAAAAAAAGGAAAGCATCTTTTGGTGGGGACAGGGAGGACAAAGGTGTGGAGAACAAACAGGATTTATGTGCTCTGAGACTACACAAAGTAGGAGTCAGAGAAAGGCTGACTTAGTTGGACAGATCTGAGCATCAAAAACTGTAGACAACTTTAAACTTGTTCTTTAGACAAGGGAAATTGGTAGGTAGTTAGAAACACTAAATATCTGCAGTGCCTACATTATAGCCAGCAAAACAAGATCTTCTCTCATACAAACCTTCAGAAGTCATTAATTTAGAATTATCATTAATCTCACTATGGCATTTGCTGAAGACAGCATGTCTGAGGTAGAGCTCTGACATTTTGAATATTCTTATAAAGAAATGCCCACATTATGCTCTGGAAGCTGATCACCTGCATGGCTGTTGGAGCATGTACCTGCATCTCATTTCATTGCAACAAAAAGAAAACTGATTTGTAAATAGTAATACTCCTGCTGCCCCACTTCTCTGATATTCCTTTTGCCTCACTCACTGTGATCCATAGCGTTGCTCGATGGGACTCACTCTGCCAACTGACTTGCTTCAGGAATGAGGGAACGCATACGTGCTAGAGCAGTGTATGGGAAGCCAGTGTTTTCCTCAGGAGCAGCAGTAACCTGGCATGAGCCACAAATGTTTGAGAGCATACATTATTGTCATGCCATCTGCAGAGAAAAGCCAGATTCTCAGCTGTCAACACTACTCTCACGAGAACTCAGTGAAGGCAAGGATCCAGAGGGTTGCCATTCCCTCCAGCCATATGTGCATTTTTTTCTTTTTTAAAGCAAATTCAGAAAATGCAATCGTGTATTTTAATTGCAAGTTAATGGTCTCAACCACTAGGTTTTGTTTTGGGCTCGATCTTGCCATGCCTTGGATTTATGAGATTTTATTTCTGCTCTTAGCATTACCACAAACTTAACTTAGTGTTTCAGAAACATCTTTCAGATGTTTCACTTTTCACAGTCCTTTCAGACATTGGAAGCCTGTTTAAGCATGTGGAGTACCTACTAGTTGGTCTAAACATCAGAAGGAAATACAAGAGCTCAGAATCACTAAAAGTAAAAATCAAGCGTTGGCACCCACCAGCCTGAGGTCTCCAAATGTCATAGCCCAGAAATGTAACTGGGTGGAGTGGTGCTGGTAGCCACTCAAGGAAACAACAGATTTGTTGTTGCTGTCGGCAAGGTTTGACTCCTTCAGCAAAGTGACCATTCGCAACAGTGCCCTGAGTCCTGAGCAAGACCTGAAGCCACAGTCACAAGTGCTGGGGCAGCACCAGTTTGCTGCCTGGGACTGTTCCGCTGAGCACAGGAGAATGGACCTGCTCGTGTCTCCTGCTCACCTCCTTGCCAAGGAGAGAGAAAAAAAAACACCTACTGAAAGCCAATTGGCCTCTTGAACTTTCAAACCAATTCAAGCCAGTATTTTCTAAATTCAGTGCCTTGCATCATGAGTACTGAAACTTTAGTTATACCTTTTCCTGGCTAAGCAGAAGTCGAAGGCAATTCGCCTGTCTCAAACATTAATCAGAAATGAAAGTAGCAAGCTGGCGAGCAGAGCTGGGCAACCTTTTACCTGTTCCTGTCTGCTCTCCAGCATTAGCTCGCCATTCTTTACGTTAGCCTGGGGCCTTAGAACAGATTCCCTCTCCAGTATCCTGGCAGACAAGTGTTAAGGAAACTCTTTGCTCAGTCTAATTTGCAGCAGTACCAGACAGTGTGACATGGTCCCTCCTTCCTGGCATGAAAGCTGCTATAGCCCATCTTCTTAATACATATTACTGTGCCTTAACAGGAAGCTTGCAGTGAAGCCACTGTTCCTTTCCTGCTTAAGGAAAAATATCTATCTTGAATAGCTTTTCCAATAATATGTATTCTTCTTACTATGGACATTGCTATCTGTGCCACTAATAACCCCACATAGAGGCCATGTTCCTTTTAAGAAACTTTTCAACAGAAGTGTCAACAGAATAATAGTCTGCTATGACATCAGGTGTGGAATTGAGCACAGATGTCTTTTTACCTTTTATTCCAGTTTTTGATTCAAAGAGTAGCAGAACTATCAAGACAATATGTAAGCCAAATACACTGCTGCTCATAGTCACCAGTTTAATAGCTATAGCAGTCAAAAGAGTTGTACATTGTTGTCTTTCTGGGACAAGGAGGAACTGGAGAAAGAAGCCTTTATTTAAGCAGTGTTACTAATAGTCACAGCTGTGATTTCTTAATTCATGTTTTCACATTTGAGAGTAAGCGGTACTTTTACTTTTACAAATCCTTACATTTCTAAAGTACCGAGAAAGCTTTGGCACAGTCCTCAGTTAGAAGCTGTCTCAAGTGACAGATCTTGACTACTGGCATAAGCATCCTCCTTCTCACATACTCTGGTGGAAATAGCGTCATTCCTCCCACACATCTGAAAAAGCCAAAGGGAGGTTACAGTCGTGCTTACTTTTGTAAAAGGCTGTTTATCTCAAGTAGATCTCCACTGTTGGCCTGACTCACGGAGTGAGAGTTAACACACTGTCACACCTTCCCATCCGCTGATCTCACCTGCACAGCTGCTGCTTTGCTATCCCACTTCTGCAACTCCTGCATCAGGAACCACCCTCAAAGGTCACAGCACCCCAAAACCACATTGCAGACACTGTATCATTGTTTACAGACTTCAGCTATGTCAGTTCAAACCAGGATTAAGAGACAGGGTTTCCCACTGTGACAAATTTACGTTGCCAGCACTTCCTCGCTATGCTAGACCTTTACCAGCTTCCCGTCCTTGGTTTACCTCACACCTGCTGTGGTTTCTTTAAAATCCCATTTTATTTTGAAGAAGGTTTCTATACTTCTGTAGATGCCCTTGGTTTTGATGGTATTAGATCTCATCAGTGCTGATCAGCACAAGGCTGTTCAGCCAGGCTGCCCAGCTCTCACTGGCAAGATGCTTCTGCAAGTGACACAAATCCCAGGTTTGCCTAAGCTTCCAGGCTTAGAAGCATCACTGATTTCTGCAAGACCATTAGGTACCCCAGTCTTTGTCAGCAGGGCTGTATGACTTGAGACCTTTGCCCCGGCAAGCAGACAGGATATATATTTGATGACGTCAATGCCACAAGCTCATCTCTTGTCACTGGAAGTCTCTTCTGAGGGAAAGGAGACCATTGGTATGATTCTTCCCAAGCGAGAGCCATGAGCCTTCTCCCAGATAGCTGCTTGCTTTGAAGTAAACAAGCAAGTCAACCCACAAGCTGGTTTTCTCCTTGCATTTTTGAGTCATCATGTTTGCAAGACACCTACAAATAGCTCAGATTCACTTTAAATATGTGCAAGTAATTGTCTGCCTCGCGAGGGTACAATTGTCTGCTCCTGACTGCTTTGCACAGAGCAGGTGTTTCACCTTTCTCCCAAAAAACTCCTTCCAGCAGCACAAGTGTTGCAGACAGCTGTGAACACCAAAGGAAAGCCAAGCCCCTCTCTCAGGCTATAGTTTTGAATATAAAAGCCCTATTTCCCCTCCAAAGGAATGAATGCTAATTGTAGTAAGCCACACACAGAACAGTTACCAAAAGGCAAAAAACGTAAGTTCGGCCAGATCGTGTCCTTTCAATGTGGGATGTTGCAGCAATCCTCAGCTGACACGTTCAAGTACTCATTGTGTAATTAATTACTGCATTTGAGTTTTCACCTTCCTACATGGTGCAGTGTTCCTTGAGCCAATAATCCTAAGTAAAAAAACACAAGATAATGACACCAACTTGAGGGTCCCTCAGAGTTTCCTTTTACAGAGTACCTGAGCATGTGACATTCTGAGAAAACCAATCAGGAAAGGCACCAGCAACTTCAATAATTAGAATATTATTTTATTTATTTTGGGATTGGCCCAAAGTCAGTAAATGTGCAAAAACTCAAAAAAGAATGGGTCAAACCTAAGATTAGCTGTTCTAGAAAACAGGAAAAAAAAAGGCAAAAAACATTCCCCCCCCCCAAGTCTGCAGTCTTAAAGGCACAAGAGAGTAAGTAATTACACATGTACAAACATATTCATCCCTCACAGCAGTGCAGGCTGGGGACAGATTGGCAGAAAAGGCTCTCAGGGTCCTGGTGGGCAGTGAGCTGAGCCCTGTCAGCAGAAAGGCCAAAAATGTCCTGGGCCGTATGAAGAGGAGCACAGCCGCCAGGTTGATGGAAGTGATTATTCCCCTTTCTCAGCTCTAATTAGGCTGTCTCGAGAATACTGCATCCAGTTTTGGAGCGAGTTCAGCAGAGGCCCCCAGCATGCTGAGGGGGCTGGAGCACCTGCCCCATGACAAGAGGCTGTGAGACTGGGATGGTTCATCCTGGGTCAGGGGTGCCTTTGGGGGTGCTCACGGCAGCCCCCGACACCTATGGGGAAGCGACGGAGGAGTTGGAGGCAGGCTTTTCACAGCAGTGAATGGTGGGAGGATGAGACACCATGGGTAAAAGCGGAAAGAAAAGAGGTTTAGACTGAAGGTCAGGAGACCCTTTCCCCAGGGGGACAGCTGGGCAGGGGTGCAGGTTGCCCAGGGAGGCTGTTCCAGCTCCATCCTTGGAGATTTCCAAGCCACAACAGGGCACGGTCCTGAATAGCCTGGTCTGAGCTCGGAGGTGGCCTTGCCTGAGTGAGAGGCTATGATGGAAACTTCCTGACCTCCCTTCCCTTCCAATCTCCTCTATGATCTTACAATTCTATATAAATAATTTTTCTACAATGTTTTTAATTACAAAGTCAACAAGCATGAAAATATGTGGACCAACATATTTGATGCCTAACAACTAGCAGAGTACTTCCAGGAAATCCACCTAAAGAGAATTGCAGGATTGCAAGGGCTGGAGTTTGCACTTATCAGCTGCTTTTTGCCATTGAAATAGCATATTACAGCCAAAAGGAAAGTCTAAAAAATTGCTGGGCTGCTTTCTGATACAGGTTTTTGTGATCTGAGCTAGTACAGGGCTTAGGAGATCAGTCAAGGTGGACCTCATTATGTCAGGCCTGTACACACCTTGCCTCAAACAGATTACTACTTGAACAATGTGAACAGAAAACAAATGAAGTGTCCAGGACCTTTGGTGGGTCGATACCAGAACCTAGGATCATGCCATAACAAACCATAAAGACATAATTTTTCAGAAGGCACAGGAGCAGAAGGGAGATAAATCATCCGTTTTGTTACTTTGCTTTTCACAGAGCCTTGTATCCCCTCTCCATCATATAAAAGAGAATACGGACCTATTGGTCAATTGAATCATGTGGTGCAATAAGGAGAACCCCATTGAGGAAAAAACTTTATTGCCTTACCCGTCTACAGCCACGAGCCCTCTCTCTTTCTGCCTCAAATCCACTTCTTCCTATTGTTCTGTGCCTACCTGGAGAAAATATATGGTGAAGAAAGCAAACTAAATTATCCAAATGAACCTTTCAGTTCTTACAGTTTAGGAATTTTTCTGTGTCCATTTGGTATGGAGGACTGAAATGAAAGAAAAACCTACCTTTCTCTTCACAAAGACAATATGATTTAATTATTTGCCTTTAAGGTGAAGTGTTCTTGAATGACAAAAATAATTCAATAAAAACAAGACGGTGATCTTTGTGCTAGTAAGGGCCTATAAATAATAACACTGTGACCTACTGGCAAAGGGGGGGTAAGGGAGGAAGGAAAACACTGGGCACTGGGACTCCCTCTTCATTGGTCATCCTAGAACATCATGTGGCCAAGGCTCCTTATTAAAGATAATTCCTGATCTCCTGGAGCTCATACTATCCTCCGGTCTTGCATTTCTGCTTGATCCTGTGGAAGACTTCTCTCTAGCCTGGCAAAATGTGTGACCAGTTTGTGGGCACCTGGAAGCTCCTTTCTAGTGAAAACTTTGAGGACTATATGAAAGAGCTGGGTGAGAATTGTTGTTTGGAGTTGTTGTATCTGGGATGGAATGCTGATTTTGAACTTTGTTCCTTACTTGCTTTTTCTGGCTATGCTATTTATCAAGGGGGTTTTAGTCCATCTATTTTGGTCAGATGATCTTAAACTGAAGAACTTGGCTGTTTGAGTTAGTGGTGTCAAATTCCTATAACGTAGAAAAACGTTGATTGGGAGGAGTAGTTTCAGGTAAGCCAAGTCTATGCATGCCTACTTAGTAGTGCTATAAACGGAAGTAAATCACATCGCTGCAATAGTTTGTGTGGATTAGCATTTATCCTTGGACATACAGAGTGGTACAATGCTAAAATGCAGCAAGCTTCTCCATGTCTAAAAGCAACATGCTTAAACTTCTTTTTATTGCTACTGAACTAGGAGATGGATTAATTGCCATGACTATTATAGTGAATGAAACTCTGTGGCTGCCTCCAGTGAATATTAACAAAGGAAACTGCATGGATTCATGCAGATACTTGCAAAATATTTGAGGGATAACACTCTTCTTTAAAGGTATAGAATTCTTGCTTAGAAATAAAATGGGGCTTTGAAAGATTTCCACATTCCTGTACTGTGGAGGAAGCATAGGGTAACTTGCACTGACTGGATCAGTACATGCTAAAAAGCTGGGGTTTTATTTGGAGATGAAGGGTAAAATACTCACTGAGACATCTTCAGAATTCATACAGCTTTCAGTGAGGCTCTTGCACTATTAGTCTTTACCCCAGTTTTTACTCAGGATATAACCGTTGCCAGCTGTTGCTTAATAATTTCCTTTTATTCAGCCTAGCCACTGACAAATATAAGAAGTGCTTGCCTTTTTTTGTTTGTTTGGTTGGTTGGTTTTGTGGCTTAGAAACAGTCACATATTTCTGCTCTTAGATACAGTTATCATACAAGTTAGTGTACAAGCCACTGCACTTATTTAGAACAAGTGTATGTGCAAAAATCTGGAATTAAAATCTTGTCTCTGTCTTCAGAATATTGCTTTGGCTATTCTGACGATGACAGAGCAGAGAATTTCCTTACATCATCCCACCTGTCTTGGTCTATAACCGTACCATCTAGTGAGATGTTACAGAGGAATCTCTGCAACACAGGAATAATAAAAACTTCAGAAAGTAATAGAGAGATCAGCACTGAGGTATTTTTTTTTCCACAAATGAGTTAAAAACACTAAGTAAAGATAAAGATTTCATAGTGCCCTGTCTTATTTGCAGGTGTGGGGTTTGCTACCAGGAAAATGGCTGGTGTGGCCAAGCCCAGTATAACTATCAGCATCAATGGTGATGTGATAACCATCAAATCGGAAAGCACCTTCAAGAATACAGAGATCTCTTTCAAGCTGGGTGAGGAGTTTGATGAGACCACAGCAGATGACAGAAAAACAAAGGTGAGTCCAAAGTGGCACTTTCCAAATACATCTCTCGAAAGGGACGTGGGAGCTGGAGGGGAGAGTTGTGATTTTGACATCCAGTGTAGAAATGCTGTTTCAAAGGTGAGAGTGCTGCAGACGCTTTGTGCTTCAGTGCTCTTCAGACATGGAGACAGTCTTCTCCTCAGCTCAGAGCATCCTGATGAAATAGCTGTGCTTTACCTTTTGTTTGTTTGTTTGTTTGTTTGTCAGAATGTCATAACCCTAGACAACGGTGTACTGAACCAGGTGCAGAAGTGGGACGGGAAAGAGACTATCATAAAGAGAAAAGTGGTGGATGGGAACCTGGTGGTGGTGAGTGCATTTTTGTTACTTAATCACTGAATTCATTGTGTAGAATACATATTTGGCGGATATATTCCATCGGATTCAAACACAGGGAGTGAAAGCATCTAAAAGGGCTCTGTACACTTGGCAAGAAGTCTCTCTGAATGAGTCTGGAGTATATATTAAAACTGAGATGCTGTTAAACTTATTGAATGGTATGGAGGTGCCTGTTCTCCATTCATAGCAAGACATAGTCAAGAAAAAGTAGGGAAGAAAAAACCCAACATTCTCATGAGGGAAATTTTTATATGTCAGAATCTTTAAGTCCTGGACAGTATAGAGGAAGCCTTAGCAAAGTCCCTGTTAAGTATGTCTGTTCTGTGCTGATGCAAAATACTCCTGTTCATCTCCAGTAGAGACTCAACCACAATCTGTGGGAACTGTATTATACATCACCAACAACTGTGTCAATAATAATGATGCTGTAGCCAAAAAAACTCTAACACCCTGTATCCAGGCTTCTTTGGTTGGTGTTATCTGGTCAGAGAGTGTTGTGCTTGACTCGGTGCCAGCGAGGCCCACCTGCAGTTCAGGGCTTCCCAGCACTGCTCTCCAGTTTTAGGAAAGACTCTTTGAAGAATCTGGGAAGGGACAAAAACTATGTTCATAAAAGGCAGCTGAGATTCCTATGTTACAAAACTATACACATACACGAAATTTCTGAAGAGTTCTGCCTTCCCCTAGAGAAAAATAATATGTCCATGAATTTAATATTTAAATTTATTTGGATAGGGACCAGATGAGAAGAAACGAAATAGTTTTTAATAACAATTTCATTAAGAAAGATTGAAGAAACCAGGCTTTGATCTAACAGAAAACAAGATGAGGACAGAGCCTAATATGCAGAGGCTGACACGAGGAGCTGCACGTCTGAAAGCTGTGCAGGACTCGGTGTGTGTTGTGCGCATGTGTGTGAAGAAGGCAGGGCACAACTACAAAAGGGGAAAGGAAAAAAGGCTAATGTTCAGCTCCAGAGTCCAGTCACCACCCACGGAAGTCCTAGGAGCCTTCTTCAGAGGTTTATAAGAGGAGATTAAAAAACTCATGGGGTGGCCCTTTGATGTCCTTTCAGTCCTGTGCTTCTAAGAAATACTTCAGACTTCCCTTTCTGAAGCTCTCAAACTTGAGTTTTACTGTTTGGGCAATTGATTTTAAAGGAGGAGAAATGCAAATTGTTTCTTACAGTGGTTCCGATGGATATGTAATTCTCTGCCTTTTGACTAACAAATATTCAGTGAGACTTAAAAGCTGATTACATTTGCCTTTCTTTCCAGGAATGTACCATGAATAAGGTTAACTGCAAAAGAGTATATGAAAAAGCATGAAGAAACCATCTTCACATAGAACTAATCCTTAAAGCTGCAGAAAAAACAACTTAACCAAAGGAGGAAAAACTCCAAAAATCCATTTTAAAGAGAACTGTACTTTTTACAGATATAACCCAAAACATTTACACGCAGCCAGTCTAATTTGTTGTGGCTACGCAATAAAATGTTCAGCTTTCTACAACCTGTGCTAGTGCTGGAGTTTGTCAGAAGGGGGTTTAGGGGGGATGCAACACGGGGACAGGTGCTGTGCAGAGAAGCATCACCTGAGAACTGGTACCACACTCAGTAACTGTGACCCATCCCACTGCGGAAAGAGAGTTGGAGATGACCCAGTGAGTGGCACTTGTTGTGTGACAGTGATAGACGTAGACCTGGACACAGAACATTGTCTGGTGACACTGTGTGCGGGCTGCCCACTGCAAGTGGAATAAACGGGGCTGTTTCTCTCCGTCTTCGAGCCAGGGGTCTTGTCCCTGGGGAAGGGGAGGGGGGTGATTTCTGTGGATAGCAGTGTTGGCTTCCAACCTGAGCAGGGAGCCATGTACCTGGTTCCATGTCACACACACGCTGAGTTTTAAACCTGGGGATCATCCAAAGCGGCTTGGTCTTGTCCTCTTCTACCTGAAGTGTGAAATTATAGCTGCTGCAGCTCTCAGCTGTGTTTATTTGGTTAATATCCCTTTCCTTAACATCTCCTTTTGTCTAGATTAGACAAAAAGCCTCGAATTAAGAATCATAGCTTAAAAAGTACTCTCAGGCTTACTAAAAGCCTATAAAAGATTGCTAGTGGTACAAACTCCTTCATTTCCTGCATGCATTTTCTACTAACTCATTAGGTTAGATCAGTCTTGGGAACATGAACCTCTCTAGATGCAAAACCCTTTAGACACCGTGTTTTTCAACTCTTCTTATTCTGAAACTCCCTTCTTCTACTGTTCTTAGGCCTGGCCTCCTATTTCAAAACTTTGCACCCACAGAAGCTGTGATTTCTACATCTTGGGGGCCTCAAACTGAGGACGAAAAAAAAAAAAGCCTAGGGAAAACCTGGACAAGAAGAGTCCGAAGAGGTCTGCAATAACCACGAAATGGGGAAATGAGCATATCTCAAGTTTTGCGATTAAGATCTGTGAACCGAATTCCACATACTCCTGACATTGCTGATGTCAGCTGTCAGATGTGAGGGTGCTGAGCCCCAACTGCCAGCAGCAGAGGCCTCGTACACTTGAACTTTCCTCTGCATGACTCAGACTGTTCCCAAGTCCCTGCACTATTAATACAACAGCAGAGGGGGAGAGAAAAGGAAGGACTTCTACCCTCTGTATGAACTAAGCAGTCATTTAAGAGCAGTTCCAAAAGACTATCAACAAATTTTGCGGAGAATGTTAAAAAAGCCATGAACAAACAGCTC
This sequence comes from Caloenas nicobarica, assembly GCF_036013445.1. NCBI lineage: Eukaryota > Metazoa > Chordata > Aves > Columbiformes > Columbidae > Caloenas > Caloenas nicobarica. Next base: position 135,354,347 of record NC_088246.1, on the reverse strand, counting down.
CCTAGTTTTTGCCTTGGCTTCACTGTCTGTGAAATACCATCAGCTAAAGCTTAAAGAACAGCACTTACATAGGGGAAGGAAGTGTGCTTAAGAGTTCCTCATATACACGTACTAAATCTACTTAGCACTTAGCTAATAATAAAAATTATTTACAAAAGCCAGCACAAAACTACAGTTTAGTGGCAGAAAACCTACATGGGAGAGATGATTATAAGAAGCAGTAACATTGACTTAAATAAGCTATACAGAGAGATATTAAAGATAAGACCATAGTTAAATATATCCCATTGTCCACAGATATGGATATACTATATTTCAAAGGTCAAATTTCCAAGATCCATACAGCAGCCTTTATTTTCCAAAAATTCTACATTCTTAATAAACCAACTGTAACATTCGCAGCCTGATTTTTCAGAGGCAGGTAATCTCTTCTGAAAGCATCGCCAATTATTTTACTGCCTGGTGAATGAATTCAGACTTCGTGAATGAATCAATCACAAGATTTATTAACGAAAACAACAACAACAAAAAAGCCATTTAAAAATTAAGTGACTGGAAATTTTCCTAAAATGACATTATGTCTATAAGCTTTAATAGAGTAAGAGCCATTACGAAGTATTAGTGATACTTTAATTATGATACAAACATGTCTGAAACTTATTCTCTGAACAAGGCCCAAATTTATTCTCTGAAAAAGGCAGCAGACTGGTGACTTCTTGTATAAATGTAGATAAATCCTCTCTGGCAAACAAAGGCGTGTGCTCTCACACCTGGATAGAGGTGACAGCACACATTTCTAAGGAGTAAAGGCAGAGCAGTGTCTTGTCCTTGCCTGCAGAGCGGGCTGAACTATTCTTCAAAATTCAGAAACCCTCGCATAGCATTCCTCTCTGAACAAGGAGGATCTCACCAAACCCCTACAAACCCCGTGGCTGATGCCTTCATGGCAGCAGGCACCTTTGAGAGCTGAGAGGAGGAGATCTTTGCCCGTTAGCATATTCTCTCGCTGCTCCTTTACAGGGTTTTGGACGACAAGAGGGAGAATTCACGCCCACAGATTTTCAGCAGCTTGGGAGAAGGATGAAGCAAGGCTTATTCTGAGCTTTGACCTTTCTGTTATTTTTCTGTTTTTCCTTTAACTCTTGGTACCCACTGGAAGGAACTCGGAGTATTTGTGCATCCTGGCCAGTCAAGTCCTGTGTGTGCCCACCCCTGCAGCCTGCCCCGAGCTGCCAGCTGTTCCCCCAGCCCCAGCACCCTTGGTCTGGTCTGGCAGGATGTCCCAGCTAAGGAGAAAACAGGTTGTTCACACTCTCCAATGTAGCTATTGGGAAGAGGCAGCCTGCTGGCCTTGTGTTCGGAGTTGATCCCTCAGCTCCATAGAGTCCACGTTAAAAATCCTTGGTGCCTCCACACTGGGGTAGGCATTTGGCCTCTGTTCGCCGCTTTTATTTATGTCTTCTTCATTACTCTCCTAGGAATTTAATTTAGACTTTTTTTTTTGGCACTAAGTTTGCCCAGGTCATATTTCCTTTAAAGAAGTTGACAGAAATTTACTTTCTGTATTTCTTTAAAGAGTCTCTTTACATTTTTAGCTCTCTATTTTAGCTCTCTATTTTTATATGCACTATTTTAGTGTATTGATTTCAAATTCCGTTTTACTCCAACCATAAAGAAAAACAAAGAGAATCAAAGTTACCTCTTACCACATATATTCACAATCCTTGCCACTTTTCTTAATTTAAACTTGAATAAGAGATTGGTTTCCACAGAAATTATTTATACTGAAGATATAATTCTCTGCTCTTCTTTCTAAATTATAAGTCCTTTAAATGAAAGTGCTGATTTTTCTTAGTGACAAAGAGACAGATGGTAGCAATGTCAACATTGTTTGAGACTGCTTAGGACTGGGGTTTTGTCTGTATAAAGAATTCTCTGTCACTTTTGTTCTTAAGGTTACTGGTACTGCAGTATAGCTGTTCTATTCTGACTAATTTGCTCTTCTTGAATATCTTTGGGCCTGATTTTACAATGTCCCAATCATCTTTTATTTTCCAAAGGCAGTGGCCTTTTCTTGCAAAAGTGCCTTTATATGGATCAGGCAATTAAACGAAGAGAACAAAGAATGCCTAAGGAGCAAGAGTAGAATATTTTACTATTATTCCTTGAGAAATAATGGATAGTTTCATTTAGGAGGAGCTTTCTCATTTCCAGAGGTTGGATAAAAGAGTTAGTTATTCTTTACAAAATATGTGATAACATGCATGTCTGCTTCAGAAGAGCATTGTGTGGACAACATCTTCAAAGACTGACTTTTATTTACATATTACAAATACAACGTCTACTTCCTACCGTGGGGCAAAAAGACTTTTTATTTACTTTGTTTTCATTTTCCAATACTCTAGATTTTCCCTCCTTACACTGCACTGTAATTAGACCTGAGCAGTAATGGGAAGTTCTGCTCAACATACCCTTGTTGATGTTATGACTGATGAGATAAAAACATTTTGCATATACAATCAAAATTTGTGACTTAAGACCCTGTTATTTCCCCACAAACACAGTATAAGCCAAAGACTACAATATTTTCCCTGCTCATGTTGTATTGTTTTCCTGTTTAAGCTTGTTCCCCTTCCTGCATACGACAGCTTTCAAAACAAAACTCAAACCTCACCCTCCTTGGCCCAACATCAACTCCATTTCACTCTTTCTACCCTGAACACAAGAAATTTCATCCCACAACCTATCATTCCATTGTCCCTTCATCCTTAAAATGTAGATTTGAAAAGTCCCTATAGATGGTCATAATGCGAAAAGTCTAATGATGCAAGAAAGACAAACAGACGACTATTGTTCATTCAAGTAAGAAAGAAGCCATCTAGCCTTTCATGTAGCCAGTAATAATTTTCTCCAGGAACATGGTTTAGGAAAGGGAAGGACAGAATTACAGCTGATGTGGTCTTACACTAAATAGTTTCAGATAGTTTGAGGTATCTTGAATTACAATGCTTTAAATTCCTGCCTGTCAAACATACATTTAGTTTATGGATTTGCTCTTCATGACTGGTTTTTACTAACCACAAGGCAATAGTTCTAATTGTACTTCTTAAGAAAAGATTTTGAATTTTCAAACTCAAACTTTTCAAACTCAGCTTTGCAGAAGAGATCTGGGCGTCCTTGTGGATAAATAAATTGAACATGAACCAGCAATGTGCCCTTGTGGCAAAGAAGGCTAAAGTCATCCCGGGCTGCATTAGGAGGAGTGTTGCAGGTCGAGGGAGAGGATCCTTCCCCTCTACTCAGCACTGGTGAGGCCACATCTGAAGTGCTGGGTCTGTTTCTGGGTTCTCCAGTACAAGGAGTACATGGACCCAAAGAGGCTGTGGAGTGTCCATCCTTGGAGATATTCAAAAGCCATCTGGCCATGGTCCTGGGCAACTGCCTCTAGGTGGCCCTGCTTGAGGAGCGAGTTGGACCAGATGAGCTCTGGAGGTCCCTCTAACTTCAACCATTCTATGATTGCATGAAATTTTAGGTCACAACAGCTGAGGCATGCAGACTCATTGTAATCCATGCAGTAATGCCACTGGAAGAAAAGATTTCTGTGGCAGATTTTTGTCATCTCATCTGGAGGTAGAAGGTGTTTGGCCTGAGTGTGCCATTTCACACGGCATAGAAGAAGTTTTTGCCCTTCATGGGAGCAAGGAAACTTGAAGATGTCTGCCAACAGTAGTACACATTGGAATGCAAGGTCTTATATGAAGGCACTGGCTTTAATCTGCCCTTAACTATGACAGACCAACTACCCCGGTGCAGAAAGGCAAAAGGAGAACAGCGTCTGCTCTCCTCCCAACCCATTAAAACTGCTCATCTCTCACCAAGTGACTCTGAACTGAGGATAAGGCCTTTAATGACTCAGCCTCTGTTCTCACTGTCCACCTGCCAAGCACCAGAGCTGATCTGCACTGATGCACTGAGCTTCTGGTCATGCCCTGTTGTGGAAGAAGGGAGGCAGCAAAGTTTGGCTGTTTCTTCTCTTTGTGGTGCTGCCTGGGGTATGTGCCAGGAAGAACCCACAGCCTCGAATCATTGCTCTGGTGCAAAGGGAAGAAACAAAACAGCATAATTCAGTTCTGCCTTTAAATGATAAAACATACAGACACTTTTCAGGATGGATCACGAAAGCAAAAAAACCCCAGACTGTGTACGGCAGGTTCTCAACAGTTCCTCCCTGAAATCCACATGGCTTTTATCTACCTGACTAGCATACAGGTGACAATAGTGGTAACCCTTCCTGAGGAGGAAAAGCGGAGAGGGAGGTACTGATCTCTTCTCCCTGGGATCCAGTGATAGGTCTCATAGAAATGGTTCAAAGCTGCATCAGGGGGGGTTCAGACCAGGACTTTAGGAAGCATTTCTTTACAGAGATTGTGGTCAAACACTAGAACAGGCTTCCTGGAGAGGTGGTCAATGCCCCAAGCCTGTCAGTGTTTAAGAGGCATTTGGACAATGCCCCTAACAACATGCTTTAACTTGGTCAGCCCTGAAGTGGCCAGGCAGTTGGACTAGATGGTCACTGCGGGTTCCTTCCAAATGAAAATATATTCTTTCTTCTATCTAATGACAGCAAGAGAATGCCATTGGGAGGATGGTCAGAGCTGGGTTTCATATGGATGCAGTGCTCTTGTGCTTGGTGGCTTCGTGTTGCTGAGACCCCACTGCAGTGTCCCCTGACTCCTCTGCAGCTGTGGTGGTAACCTCACGTCCCCGTCCCCACGTGCCCCTCTCAGTGTCCTGATCTATTCAGTGCAGGAAGCTGGGGCAGGCGTCACCCGGAGCCTTGGTACTGACACGGCCGCCTTGGACAAGGTGGACATTGTCTTGCCCTGGCACTGCCTCTGCTATTGGCCTGTCCTGAGCGCTGCGGGGATGAGGCATCTTTAAAAGGAGGCTGGTGAGCTCGGAGTCGGGCACACAACCTCCCTGAGTCCCACCAAGAGCTGCTGTGGCTGCTGCCCCTCTCTGCAGGACCACTGCCTCGCAAAGCCAATACGATGTGTAACCGATTTGTAGGAACCTGGAAACTCGTCTCCAGTGAAAATTTTGACGACTATATGAAAGAATTGGGTGAGAAAGTTTCTTTCTTCTTCTTTTTTTTAAAAAATAAGTTTTCTTTGGCAATGTGTCTTCATCATATGCTTTGCTCATAGACAGTACCTTCTTCCTGGCCACAAAAGCACTTTGATTACTTCTCGAGCATAATTTCTTTTCCTTCAGCAGCTAAAACAGAAAAACAAAAAGGCAGGTGCTGAATTACTATATTAAATTTACTTCTGTCTAACTCATCTGACCTGATCTAATTTGTTTTTCTGTAATGAGAAGAATCTATGGAGAAGCAGCATTTTTTATGTTTCTCTTGATAGCACAATTAAACTCATGACTTGTGACAATTTACAGTATATAATGAAGCTGATGTCTCATGACACTTTGGTTTCAGGGGTCTAAATCCTATGAATGAATGTATCTGTTACTGAAGAATGCCAGAAATGTAATAAATTAGGCATTGTTTTTCATTCTAATGCTGGCTTCGTTCCTATGTAGCAAGTGCACAGGCAGCCAACTACAGTATTTCTTTCACTATACAAATGATTCACTGAGACACTAATCCCCTTTATTTGAAATGTTAAACTGAGTAACAAAAGAATTGCAGTTAATTAATTACCCAGAGTAGATGTGGGATGTAAGTCCGGCTACAGACATTTTTCTGAAGATCTGAGCAGAATTGTTTCAGTATAAAATAATTACTGCAAATAGTGTTACACTTTACAGATAACTTTATATCACTTTATATGGATCTTTTCATCTGAGCATAGCATAAGATTAACAAAGGCAATAACTATGGCTATCCCCTTTCTGCTTTTATAAAGCAGCAGTACATTGTCGGTGGCCTTCATTCTAATGTGCCCCAGACCTCACAACTTGTAGACAATGAACTGGACTGGAAAGCACTAGGCAATATAAAAGGCTTTTGACATGTGATTTTTCCTGAAGTTCTCTGCAGTTCTTCACTCATATATTTCAATGGTTTTTGTATTTCATATTTGTACTTTTTAGTGAGGTTTAGATGTAAGGATCTTTAAGGGATGTTAGTAGAAACCTAGGAATTACTCAATCTCCAGTGTATGTTTTAATGAACAAGCACCAGCATATTGGCAGTTCAGAATCCAGGTTTTTTTTCCATGCAGCTGGTTAACAAAAGTACAAATTCTCAGATTTGGCAAGATTTTATTTTTTTAAAAGGATTTTTGCAAGCTTTTATGAGAAATAGACTTTTCCTCTGAATTTTTCTACCCATTCTATCTCTACAAAAATTCATGCAGATTTGTAACCACCTATGTTTCTTCTTAGCTAAATGTACACAAGTGTATATTCATGCATATCTTTCTTTCTTGCTGAAGGAGCAGTCTGTCAACAGGAGCTACCTTAGTGTCCGAATGTAGTATTTTTCCACATTTGAAGAATCAGTGTCTCATCTGAACCAGACTTTAGACTATTCTAATTAGAAGACGCTGTTCCTTATTCTTCCACTGAAGATTTATGGAAGAATACTGAGTTGCTTGCTTGCTAGAATGTAACTATCGTTTTGCTTCTGATTTCTAGGAGTGGGCTTAGCTACCCGGAAACTAGGCGGTCTGGCAAAGCCTGATGTGATCATCAGTATGAAAGGGGACATGGTAACCATCAGAACTGAAAGCACCTTCAAAAATACAACCATCTCTTTCAAACTGGGCCAGCAGTTTGATGAAACGACAGCAGATGACAGGAAAGTCAAGGTAAGGGGGATGATGATCTCTGGGTGGTCTTGATGTCATAGAAGACCACCAGGAGGAATTTTTCCTGCCCCCTTGGAACACTATGAGTTTTCCAAACTATTCAAAGAAACCACTGAAAGAAGAAATAGTATGGTGCTGAAATCAATGTTACTAGGTGTGTTATTAGCCAAGAATATGGATGCTGCTGAAGATAAAACGAATTGGCGTCCTAATCTGCAAAGCTTGGACTGCAGTTTGAAACTCTCCTCTTGCCCTTTGCAGAGTGTCGTAACATTGGAGAAAGGGGCACTGGTGCAAGTGCAGAAGTGGAATGGCAAAGAAACCACAATAAAGAGAAGACTGGTGGATGGGAAAATGGTGGTGGTAAGTTCACACTTCTTGTACACTGGTAAAGTTCAGAAGGATGCAGCCTTCAGTTTGCTTCTGTCTAAATAGACTGTCAATTTCTGCTTTCTCTCTGCCTTCTGGAAGAAATAAAGAGGGAGAAAATAGTAAACAAGCTTAGGAAACAAACTGGGAGAAATAAATATTGTTCCATACAACAATTTTTCTTTAAAGTTACTATATAGGCAGAGATGTCATGATTTGAGAGTATATTTATTGCTCTCAAGATTATTATTTTTAAAAGAAATGAGTTTTTCCAGTAGCAGAAACCTGTGAAATGAAACTAAATTTTGCAAGTTGGATACTGCTGTCCGTGAACTGGCTCTTTCCTTTTCTGTGCCCACCTCTGCCCGTGTGGTGACCTGCCACAGGGACTGGCAGGTCCTGACGGCTCCCCCAAAATGACCACCACGCTGAGGGAACCGTGTCTTTCCCAGGGGTGAGGGAACACTGACTTTCCCTCCCTTAGCCCCACTTCAACCTGCCTTTCTCTAGCAACCCATGTCAAACCCATGGGTTGGCCAAGCCAGGGTGATAATGCATTTTAGGGACGCCAGTTAGAGGAGTCACTACTAAAATTGAGATTTCAGTTTTGAATGAAGGAAAGTACTTTGTTCATTGAAGTTTTTGAAGAGTGGAGCTGAACTAATTTTGGCGACTTGTTCGAAATCAGCAGCATTACACCTTTTCGTGCTGGCTTGTTCTGACTGCGTTTTGGTTTAAGCTCTTGTACCTTTGGAAGCGTGATTTGCTTTCACATCTCCTCATGGCTGCGTTTCTGCGTAAATTTTTTCTAATTTTTAAACCATCATTGAAATGCAGAGAGGCAGGTTACCTCTTCCATCAGCGTCCTGCTGTCTGCCCCTTGCCTCAAACAGATCTATGGAGGAGGTCTCATCTTTTGCAGACTGATGCCATCTTTTTTAATGTCCTGTTACCTCTGTTGCATGTGCCCTGTGCCTGTGAGTCACCAGGAGCTGCTGAAGGTCACTGGGGCAAGCGGGTCAGGAGAAATATTTTGTGACTCATAAGTGCAAAGTTTTTTAGGCCAAAAGCCTGACCTCTGAACTACTCAGGCTGCTTCTGTCAAATAGTTTTGCTGTTTGCTCTAAAAATTATGCAAATATTTAAAGATGTAAAATATGACATGTAGCTTTTCACCGACTTCAGAGTTTACTGCAGCAGACACACCTGGTGTTAGTAAAAGGTTTATATTAATCTTTTCCTTTGTGCCTCAGGAATGTGCCATGAAAGGAGTTGTCTGCACGAGAGTCTATGAAAGAGCATGAAGAGATTCCCTCTCTGCACTGGACTGGGACTGGCTCTTAAAACTCCACTTAGATCAGCGACCAAAGCCTCATGCACTGTGCTTCTTTATTTTCTTATTTCCTTTTATTGGGAAAATGACTACACTATAATTTGATATTTCAGAGCGATAGTGTAACTAATCCAAGGTATTGTGGTGGTCCAATAAAAGCTGCTCAACACACAAAACTGAGTGTTTGTCTCCACATGAATGATTTAAGTTTTCTTTCTTGGATGGTTCCATCTTTTCAGTTGTTCCTGTCTGTATAGGTTGTCAGACTATTTCTGGTTAAAATGGTGAAACACAACTGATCTGGCTCTAGGAGAGGGTTAATACTGCTTCCTTGATATGTGTAAAAATTCTTATCTCATGGATTTGGATTCAATATTCCTTTCCTGTAAAGTATTATACTGCTGAATAGCTCCTATAGGGAAAATCATCTCTACCATCAGAATTTTTTTACTTTCAGCATGATTTATTGTTTCAGTCTTATAGTTTTACCACATCTTTGTTTCATTCTCATCCAAAATGTTTATACATCTTTCAGTTCCACTTTTTATATCCTGGCACTTATTTGCAAGAGAACAGCTACTGGGGGAAAACCTATCTGAATATATTCCATGTTTTTTTGCCAAACAGCTCTTGAGCTGTGAAACAAAGTGTGAAACAGGTGCAAATGAACTGCAGAAATCTTAGGGCTAAAGGGCTTCATTTTGGGAAGTGCTCAGCAATCCCCTCTATTTCTAGCATAGCGTTTAACCATATGCTTCAGGTTAAGCACACAAAGAAGTTTTTGTTAGGTAGAATTTGCCACCAAGCCTGGCAGAGTAGCTAAGCTGTTCATTCCTCCCATTGCACTTATTCCATGCTTTTAACTAAGGAAAAACAAGATGAACCAAACCTAGGCTTCTGGAAATCTATTTAATCAAAAAGCAGTGTAGCAGCTTATTAATTTTTGCCTCCATTAACTGGTTTTCAGTAACACTACAGCATTCACGCTAACCACATGAAGTGGAGTATTTCATCCCCTGCCATTGCTTCCATGCCATCAGGCAGGGCTCTCTCCGTTTTCTGTGTGGGATTAAAACAACTGTGAGAGGTGTGTGTGTTTATTTTGGCTTGTTAGGAGCTACAGTGCTGATGTGAACCTTTACCTACTGCTTTTACAGTCAAGAACATGAATTCTCAAGTCTAGGAGAGATCCTGAATGTCAGAATCTAAACTGGTGTGGCCAAGCAGATAGTTAAGAGACAGATATTGTATGTGAACACAAAATATAAAGGTGACCTTTCTTCTCTACCTATCACTGGGGTCCAACTTTGGACACACTGCTATGTAGATGCAGACTAACCAGAGGCAGCTGCCAGAAGGCAAACAGGATGAGTCCTAGAAAATGTGAGCTGCGAGAGAATGTTATGGGATGTAGGGGCAGCAGTTTAAAGGGAGTTTATCCTGGTCTCTAGCCTTACCATTAAAACTCACCTCTGTGTGTCAGAGTTTCTGTGGCTCCAAGTCCTCAGGGACTGTAACAAGGAATGGAGGTGGCACGATATCCCCTGTGTCATCTTTTGCAAACAGATTGTAATCACGTATTTTAAATTAAGATCATCCGCCAGGCTTCCATAAGAACAGTCATAGCGCACGAACTGTAGTACGTGCACTTCCAGTTTATTCTCCTAGACTCTTAAAAGAGAGTTGAAAACACATTTCTTATAGCTCAGAAACTGCAATGACCTGAAATTGGCTTATAAATCTGGATTTTTTCGCTGCAGCCGCTTCATTCCCTCCCCTTGCAGTGCAACATGGTCCCAGCGAGGCTGCCGGAGCTGCCCACCCTGGCCCGGTTCTTGGAGGGTGGAAACTCTCCAGAGCCTTTCAAGGAGAGCAGGTCTCCTGCCCGAGCCACAGGCAAAGCAGCAGTTATTGATGCAAACAAGCTCTGTATTTCCTTTGCTGTTCCTGTTGCAACCTGTAAATGTTTCTCTGAGGTTAAATGGAAAATTTTAATCTCAAAAAAAAAGTTTTCAGCTTTTTATTTCCTTGAGAAAAGGAAATAAACATTCACTTTGGTACAAACTGTGGTTTTTCCAGATCTGGAAACAGTAACAAAAGAAAAAAACAAAGGACTGCTCACCTAGTCCTCATTTATTTATTTACTACCTTCTTTTCTTCGACATAACTCATCTCCCTTCTCTTACCGATATGGAATTTTTAATTGAATTTATTTTTCCAGAGATTTAGGATGAGAATAATGGTAGCTTTGGGTTTTTTAATTCCTAACTAAGTGCAGATAAGCTATTAGGAGCCTAGTATTTGGCACTTTTACTCTATACGAAGGTCACTTAAAAATGTCATGAGAGCTGGAGACTTTCCAAAACAGGAAAAGTGCAACAGAACTGATAGTGTTGAAGGCAAAAACAATAAGGCAGGTGGTACAAATCAGCACGAAATGGAGCGCTTTGGGATACTGGTGTCCATAAAGCAATCCGTGAGGTCTCCAGGAGAATTTAGGGGGAACATGAGTCTTGTAGTCTCAATACAGTTTTTATGTCTGGCTGTAAATTAGTTTTTCTTCTTTCCTAAACTTTTTACATGGGACCAATACTTATGGAATGAACATCTAGACAGAGGTATGATGCCTGTGTCTTGAACTGTGCTTTCACATTGACAACCAAGTGCATTTGCCATTTCCCTGGCTTGTGTATGCACTTAATCTAGAAATATCGATAGCAAGACGCTGGCATACAAACAGCATATTTTAAAGCCATCAGCTTGATCCAGTGCCCACCCCAGGTAATGGGATCCTGACTGATTTTAGAGGGCCACAGTCACACACAATTCCCTTTGGTCACTCTTTCTGAAAGTGCCGTAACGTTCTGTCACACCTCACTTCCTCGGCATTTCCCAGGGCAGTGGGAAAAGTCTGCATGGGGTATTGATCCTCCCGTTGCCACAGACTGGCCAGCATTGCCTGCCTCTGCCCTGCCTCATGTTTCTTGGGCTGGGCGCAACAAGAGCCCGCCTCAGCTCAGATGCTCCCATAGGGAGCGCTGAAATGAAATAAAAGCTGCACCTGGACTCCAGGTATCACAGCTGTTGCCTTGGACTGGGCAGAATTTGGCAATTTGTGACAGAACACATCTCCTGGTGTTGTAAAGCTAAACCCCACACCCTGGTCTTTTCCATGTGGAGTAGTGCAAAGAGGCAAAGCCACTGACTCTGCTGCAAGGGACTCTTTGCCCCTGCTGATACCTTAGGTAATAACTTTAAACTTCCCTTAGCTCTTTTGGGTAAGTTCATTTTGGGGGCAACTGTATTCCTGCAATGTGAATTCACACCCATGCAGGGGCCCAGCACGTGGCCTTTGCTGCTCTGCCACGCTGGAACCTTGTCACCTATCGGGACAGTTTCACCAGACAGCAAACACACGGCTGAGCAGTTCTAGAAATGGCAAAGATTTGGGGAGGGAGATTAGGCTGTGTTATTAAAGCAACTGTGCTTCATAAGAAGTCCTCACCGCTTAGTCCATTTTTTTTCAGAGAAGCAACTTGTTATGCTGATAAACACTGTGCTGTATAGAAATTGCTCAACTGTGTATTTTAAGTCACTGCTACCTTCCCTAATTTTCATTTTGGGTTAAAGACATTATGTTGATCTCTGGGATACAAAAGAGTGAAAGGTTAGCAGCGCTGAAGGGGTAATTAGTCAGAAACAAATAGGCTGATGCCATGAAAAAATCACCTTCAGAAATCCTGGAATTTAGATGTAATCAAGGCTTTTGTTAGAGAGGCAATTAGAGCATATCCTTGCCATTTCAATGCAAAACGTTGTGATTGGCTATTGGCCATCACGCTGCAGATGGGAAACACAAGAAAATGATGTTATTTGGACTAAAGGGCACAACAACATTGGGAATAATGCAGTCCCTGAGACACTACAGAGAGAGAAAGCTGTGTTAGACACAAGTCATACAGTATTTTCAGAGGAGACTGTGCTCTTTTTACCTTTCAAGTAGCACATCAGTATTTAAATGTACTTTCCTCAGATGTTATGAAAGTTTTTACAACTAAAATCAGGAGAAATGCAGTGATTCAGGGATTAGGAAGGGTGAGGTGACTGGATTACAGCTGTATCTATTTTCACGTTCTCAGTGGAGTATTAATTGAAGTATATAAAGTATTTTTCATATTGTTTGCTATAATGTGATCACCAATATTGACCACACTATTTGTGAGAAGTGTGAGGAAGGGCAAAAGGGTTTTCTACTTATTTCCAAGTAAACACTTCTACTTCCTGGCACGGTCCCTTGTGGATGAGACTTCCTTAGAGACACCTCTGCCAGTAACGGTGTCAAAAACACTGTGAGAACTGATCTTGTCCTTCGAGCTTATAAACACTCTCCCTGTCACCTTTATAGCTATGGGAGGAGCCATGCAGTGGAGCTGTGGGACATGCCAGCTAGAGCACAGCCTGTACCAAGTTTGACTCAGTTTAGGGTTTCTTTGGGAAAACTGTAGACATAATTACTGGAAAGAAGAGATATTTAATGTATCTAGCTACTGTAAAATACTCATACATGCCAACAATAATCTCATATATCTCTCAGATCCTGGAATAAATCTCCAGAACTGAAATCTAAAATATATATGCATGTGTAACTTGGAAACTCTGCACATTTGATAAGAAAATCTGTGAGACAGTGAAGTTGGAGTCCTCAGCTGCCTTGCGTAGAGAATCTCCTAGCAGAGGGCCACAGCTTTACATAGTGATGTGCCATCTTCTCGCATCTCGTACCATACAGTGTTTAGAATTTTATAGCCTACTGACTCTTATAAATTTGTGTAGGCAAATGCCTTTAAAAGGGATACAAATGCCTTTACAAACCTCTTCTCTTTATGAAGAGTGGAAAAATAAGATTACAAAGTAATATGACACTGTAAGACATAACATACAAGGTCCCTAATTACCTGGTTAACAGAAATGTTTTTATTTAAGTTAACAAGAGATAGAGCAGTCAGATCATGAAAGGTTAGCTGCATAAATGTTTGTGCTTTCCAGATAGGATCTGAGCCCTCTGGCCAGGAGCACAGGAACCAACATTAAGGCTCTCCCTGGTGCTTCCTCTTTCTGGGGATTTTGGTATAATCAAGAAGCATCATCACAGTTTATCCTGGCTCTGTCTCCAGTTGGACAGAGAGCGTGTTGTGAAATAAAGAGGCAATCGTTATAGTCTAAGCTAATGAGTTTGGAAAATTTGTGTCAAGGAAGAGGAATAATTTTAAGATTATATTCCCTCCCACTTTTTTTAAGAATGGAGGCCTATCTGAATAAGTCATTTCAAACCAATCTCATTTTCTTCTACACAGGGCGACAAGTTTTGTGGATGCAAGAAAAGTAGTAGTCACCTCTGTTGACTTCTGTGGGCCTTTGACAGTAAGTCCTAAAACATGTTCATTAGGATGCAATGAATTTAGAATAGATTACATTGCCGAGACAGAGAAGGGGTCCAAACTGATGCAAAAAATATACTTGGACTGTCAGTAGCTCACTTTTAAGGTTGAAGGATATATCAAGTGGACTTTGCTGGTTCAGTCCTACTTGATCTCTTCATTAATAATTGTGATGTTATTTATAGACTGTACAGAAATGAGAGGAAATGCAAGCATACCAGAGGACAGGGTTCAAATTCAAATTATCTCAACAAACTCAGGAAATTGTTTGAAACAGGCAGAGGAACATTTAACAGGGAAAAATGTGCTGGGTAATATCAGCAAGAGCACAAATATAAGACGGAGAACAAGCAAGAACTAGTGGAAACACTGGGAGTTCATAGTGGATCACAGACTGAATATAAGTGCCAAATGTGGCATTACTGAAAAAAAAGGCAAACCTCATACTGGGATGCACAGTCAGTGTGCTGTGATCCTCCCCATGCTCTGCTTGTCAGTAGTAAAGCCTCCAGGACACGTGCTATCATGCCTAGTTCTGAATAATGTGGTGCACAATGAACAGATCAATGGAGAGACTTCAGAGAAAAGCAATGAGGCTTAAAAAACATGCTCTAAATGGAAGCGCGAAATTACTAGGGAGAAGAAATTGAGGGAAGGGAGATTGGTCAAGGACACAGAAGACTGTGGTGACACAACAAATTCCCTGGATAGGTAAGACATGCAATATGTGTAGATCTACACACACATGGACATGCACACACAGAGAACTATCCATTAATACACATGGTTTTAGTTGCAACCAGTGACACAGGACCAAGCTCCTGTGGCTTCTGTTCTCCACCACTGACTCTGTCCAGGAGTCGATGCAGCTGAGACTGACCTCACCTCTGCAGTACCCGCTTTGAGAGTCACTGTTCAGTGCGTCTCTCCTCAGCTTCCCAAATACATGTTCTCATAGGTCAAAAGCTCAATACATAAAGAAAAAGAGGCCATTTGAACAAGAACCTTAGCAAAAGAATAGATTACAGCACTCCTGATTTCTTTCCTATATGATACCTGTGAGCCCTTTGAGCTCATCACAGGTTGAAGACATATGTTGGACTAAATAAATTCTTAAACTCTGCACCAACAACAGCTCTTGCATCTGAAACCAGCTTGGAAACTTCTTCACAGCTCTTGTTGGTCAGCACAGAGATTTCAATGTGGTTTATAATTTTGATGCAAAGCTGTGGTATCAGAATGAATATCTTAAAAAATAGTTAAAGTGATAAGGAAAATGGCCAAGATTATTTCTTGCTGCTCAGACAAATGCATGGTCACCTATGCTGTTGTCAAATACTGCTGAATATCTACTGGGTGCCGCTGGCGGCAGAGCTCAGCTAGACAGACTGATGGGAGACTGTGCCCAGGCACTGCGAGAATAAATCATTCCTGGAAAACACCCGGCATGGAAGATGGCAATTAGCCCAGTCAAAAATGTCATTCTGAATAAAACTCTGCAGTGCTAGAGCTGGGCTGAGTGGCTCAGTGCCCCCCGACCACCCTGTACATCACTCCAGACAGTGGTCACAGCCCCTTCACTTCCTCCGAGTGAGGTCCTGCCCTGTGCATCTGAAATACTTCACCTCTTGCGGGCAGAGGTCTGGGATGGATGTGGCCCCACTCAGGCTGCAAGTGCACCTTCTGCTGCCTGACTACTTCCATGCCTCATCCAGGAAGGCTCGGGAGGGATTCGGTAGCGTGCCCCCAGCAGCCTGCAGCAGCCTGCTCCAGTGGAAACAGTGGCTTTGAACCTATTTTGCCAAAAAAAAACCCCAAAAACCACCCTACACAACAATTAGATGAGTGGTCTCAACACCTAAGAGGATTAAAGCACATCTTTTCTTCTTTCAGCCTATATCTCAAGCTTGATCCTCCTAGTAACCCACACTACTTGCAGCACCCTTGTCCCCCTGTCTGTTTTTACTAGAGAGTCTGCACTATCTATTCTCTGCCTCTTCTCCTAATTTTCCATAGCTTAACTTAATTTCCCACTAATGTGCCCTCATCCCAATCAGCAGGAAGGGAGACAGAACAGGGCCTGTCCATGCTTGCGCAAACACTGTTTCTGTCTCTGTGGCTGGCTGTGCGTATGGGTAAATGTATAGCATGTGTGTGCATGTGTGCAGGCACGCACGCCTTTGGGGAAGACAAACTCAGCCTCTTTGCCAGCTGTACCTGGGGCATGGAGATATGGCAGCCTCACCCCTGTGGGGCTACTGAGTTCTGTAACCCCAAACAGATGTCCCTGCTCAACCTCTTGTGACTCAGCCATGCCTTTCCCTCCCTTTCCTTTCCTCAGTCAGGCCCTGGTTTAACATACAGATTTAACACGTATATTACTTGACCCGAGTCCATGTAAGTGAATTGCTGAATTTAGGATTACTCTCCTTTTGAACCCTTGTCTCATATCTTCTTTTCAACATGTTGTAGACATCTCCACCTCACCCACCGTAGACATCGCTATCTGAAATTATATATATATATAAAATACATGGGGAATGATAAGTACCTTTAGCAAATGGTTTAACTGACCTATTTCAAATGTCTTTAGGAGATTAATAACAGCTTAGAAGTATCTGCTTTTCTTCACTGATTGTTAAGGAATGTATGTCATTGTCCGATACTTGGTGTAACAGCTCACTGAGATGAAGGTTTTGTAGCTCTCACCACTGTTTTGGCCAACAGGTCTACAGCCGAGCTTCGTTTAGTGGCAGACCTCCAAGGAGCACCCAGCTGGAGAGTGGTGGTGTGCTGGTGATGCCATGAAAACCCTCCTGCATTTCTGACTGTGTGACACACCGTGATACCCACGTGGAGAATTTGATCTACGTTTTCTAAACAGGATCGACTCTGTTAACATGACTGAAGATCTTCTGTCAAGAAGAGCAGAGAAGGTGACCTGTGTACATCATCAGGTGTGGTGGTGTCGGTTCATTTGCCCATGCACGCACGCTGCTGCCTTCCTTCCTGCGCTTTCTGTGGATTTGACACTGTCCCGCTTCTTGGGCTAAGCAGCTGGGCAGTACTCACGCCTGCTTTCCAGTTGGTTTCCTATCCTAACTCAAAAGTAATTTCAACTTGTTTGCAACTGTAGTGTTAGGAAAATGTGTGGGAATCTGAGGGGCTGAAAGGTCCTTCTCGACTAAATGAAACAATATGTTGCGGTATTTTCATGACCTAGTTTGCACTCCCAGGAGACTCTCATGAATCTGACAAACACTCAAAATACTGGAAGCAAAACTAACTTTGAATCCTTGTTCCTCATTTGTTTCTAAAATTACTGCAGTTTTTCTACTCGCAAAATAGTAACGCAAAATAGCAACAAGATTATCAAGCTCTATTTATTAAATCAGGAAATTACTCAGTACTCTCCCAAACAGTTCACTTTTTCATCCTCTTCTCTTGGTAAGTCTGCAGAGAGTACTTTCAGCAGATGGGGAAAGGGTGAAACATAGAAAGGATGTCAGAGTTCAACAACAGCATGCTACTTATGTCCCAGAGAAAAGAGGAACATCACCTCAGGGACTTGAGCTGAGCATCCACGTTACAAAAACATGGGGGAACATTCAGATCCATAGCCAGGCGACAGGAATGTGACCAGTGTCACTCCCAGGTGTGGTGCAAGGGTGTACCAAGGCCAAGAGGAAGGGAAATCTTTTTTCAGTAGCAGAAAATTCTCCAAGCACCATCTGGATTTGAATAGAAATATTCGTTAAAGGAAATAACTTATAAACGATGCCACTATCCTTTGTAATTTACATGCCTTTCCACACATTCTTTTCATAACACATACACAGGCACACATACATACACAGGGCTGATCTACTGCTTACAGACCCATTCATAGGCTATAACTTTTTTTTAATCTTGGAAATTTATGAGAAGTCGCTCAAACTGTGGGGAAGAGACAACATGGCCAAAAGACAGAAAAACTGAGGATCCTCTTCAGGATCTAAATGTGAGATCAAAAGAGAGGATAAGTTTTCTTTGCTTAGTTAACCTAAACAATCCATCAGCTTTCCTTAGTTAACCCAAGTAATCCATTAGCTTTCCTTAGTTAACCCAAGTAATCCATTAGCTTAAAATGCAATAATTAGTGTGATTGAATCCTCTGCAATGATTTATGGGGAAGAGGTGAATCTGGAGGCATAGCAAAAGTGCATCACTACATATCTTCAGCCTTTCCTTCTCGTGCTTCTGTATGACGTCTGCCTAGTGCTTGATCTTACAAAAAGCCTATAGAGTCTCATAAAAGTGAGGTCAATGAGAGTCTGTGGAAAAGTAAAAAGGCTCAACAGGATTTATTATTTATTGTTACAACCTATTATAGTAATTGAAACAAACCTGATTTTTAATTTTTTTTAATTTATTTGATATCAGTCCATAAACTGTAAGACAGTTCTTCATACCTTCTGGAACTTCATCTACAACTTCCATAGGAAACAAGGAGGCTGTTAGAGCATGCAGGGGTGCAGTGAGGAAGGCCAGGCTCCCCTTGGAAGCAAATCTGGCCAGGGATGTCAAGGACAAGAAGGAGAGCTTCTTCTTCAAGTACATCAGCAGCAAAAGGAAGGTTATGGAAAATGTAGGTCCACTGCTGAATGGGGAGGGTGCCCTAGTGATGGATGACACAGAGAAGGCAGAGTTACTGAATGCCTTGTTCGCTTCCGTCTTTACTGCCAAGACCAACCCCCAGGTATTCCAGACCCTAGAGAGGGGAGAGAAAGTCTGGCAAAAGGAAGACTTTCCCTTGGTTGAGGAAGAACAGGTTAGAGATCGTTTACACAAACTGGACATCCACAAATTCATGGGCCCCAATGGGATGCACCCACAAGTGTTGAAAGAGTTGGCAGATCTTTTTGCAAAGCCACTCTTCATCATCTTTGAAAGGTCTTGGAGAACAGGAGAGGTGCCTGAGGACTGGAGGAAAGCCAATGTCACTCCAGTCTTCAAAAAGGGCAAGAAAGACGACCCAGGAAACTACAGGCCAGTCAGCCTCACCTCCATCCCTGGAAAGGTGATGGAACAGCTCATTCTGGAAGTCATCTCCAAGCATGTGGAGAAACAGAAGTCTATCAGGAGTAGTCAGCATGGGTTCACCAAAGAGAAATCATGTTTGACCAACCAGATAGCCTTCTATAATGGTATGACTAGCTGGGTAGACAAGGGAAGAGCAGTGGATGATATCTACCTTGACTTCAGCAAGCCTTTTGACACCATCTCTCACAACCTCCTCACAGGCAAGCTCAGGAATTGTGGGCTGGATGAATGCACATGGATGGACTATGAACTGGCCAGATGGCAGAGCTCAGAGGGTTGTGATTAACAGTGCAAAGTCTGCTTGGAGGCCTGTAGTTAGTGGGATTCCCCAGGGGTCAGTGTTAGGTCCGGTCCTGTTCAACCTGTTCATCAATGACCTGGATGAAGAGACTGAGTGCACCCTCAGCAAGTTTGCTGATGATACCAAACTGAGAGGAAGGGCTGACACACCAGAAGGCTGTGCTGCTATTCAGCGAGACCTGGACAGGTTGGAGGACTGGGCAGAGAAGAACCTAATGAAGTTCAACAAGGTAAAGTGTAGGGCCCTACACCTGAAGAGGAATAACCCCAGGCATCAGTACAGGTTAGGGGTGGACCTGTTGGAAAGCAGCGCTGCAGAGAAGGACTTGGGAGTTCTGTTCAACGATGGGTTGACCGTGAGTCAACAACGTGCCCTTGTGGCCAAGAAGGCCAATGGTATCCTGGAGTGCATTAAGACGAGTGTAACCAGCAGGTTGAGGGAGATTGTCCTCCTCCTCTACTCTGCCCTGGTGAGGCTGTATCTGGAGTACTGTGTCCAGTTCTGGGCTTCCAAGTTTAAGAAGCACAAGAAATTACTGGATGGAGTACAGCGGCGGGCTATGAAGATGATGAGGGGCCTAGAGCACCTTTCTTATGAGAACAGACTGAGAGAGCTGGGTCTGTTCAGCCTGGAGAGGAGGTGGCTGAGAGGGGATCTCATCAATGTTTATAAATATCTCAAGCGTGGATGTCAAGAGGATGGGACCACACTCCTTTCAGTGGTGCCCAACGACAGGAAGAGGGGCAACGGGCACAGACTGAAGCATAGAAGCTTCCATTTGAATATAAGGAGAAACTTCTTTACTTTGAGGGTGCCAGAGCACTGGAACAGGCTGCCCAGAGAGGTTGTGGAGTCTCCTTCTCTGGAAACATTCAAAACCTTCCTGGACACTTTCCTGTGCAATCTACTCTAGATGTACCTTCTTTAGCAGGTGGGTTGGACTAGATGATCTCCAGAGCTCCCTTCCAACCCTAACCATTCTGTGATTCTCTATTAAGGTGTGTTGCTTTTTCTCTAAATGCATTCATATTTGCTCTCCTGGATGTGACTAGCACATCCACTAGTAAGAAATAAACCCAGGATGACAATTTAAGAGAACATTCCTGAAAAGGAGGCTTTATCTGACAGGATTATCTTGTTTGCTAGCAATAGGAAAGCAGAAATATTTGTTATCAGATCATCTGGCTAAAAGTGAACAATATTTATAATCTGACTGCAACA
Source organism: Caloenas nicobarica (assembly GCF_036013445.1). NCBI lineage: Eukaryota > Metazoa > Chordata > Aves > Columbiformes > Columbidae > Caloenas > Caloenas nicobarica. The sequence continues at coordinate 135,333,770 of NC_088246.1, read as the reverse complement.
ATACAATGAAACCAGGACTAGTGTCCTTTATGTTAGCCTTTACTAACACAGAGACAGGTTCTGCTCCAAGAAGCTTATGGTACAAGGCCCTGGAGTATCACATATCTCCAAGAATGCAGATTTACAGCTGTATGGCAGCTAGACAGTAATGGAGAAAAAGAAACAAAATGAAGTTGCTCCTTTTGGATTCGCTGGTTGTAGCTGAGAGAGATTCTGAAGTAAATACAAGCAGTCCACAGGTTGGAGAAATTTCATGCTTGCACAGAGGTCAGGTTGCACACTCTTCTTCCCAAAATTGACTCCCTGAGTATTATCAGAATTGTATTTCCATTAGGGTTTGTGTCCACTCCCCAGAAGCTATAACCAAACTACAGTATCTAAGTTGGTGAATATCAAAAAATATAACAAGCAATCAGCCATAGCTGCTGATCATAGCACTTAGGAAGTGATGCTTATTTTGAAAGAAGCACACTGTAGATTTGAAAGACAACATGTCCTCTTCCCCACCGTCAGCACAGCATTTGCTGTTCTGTCACCTTCTAGAGCTGATCCGATCTGAGTTTGTGCATCCACTGCAAGACAAACTGCTCTTTATTGTGACATTTTCACAACCAGGGACTTGCCAAGGACAGTCTAGTCACATTCGTACAGATGGAAACTAGAACAGGATGATGTGGCCACCACAAGCAAATGCTGTGGCAGACAGGTGAAAGGAGCCATGTGTCAAGATGCAGAAAGAAAAAATATTTTCTATCTGTCATTTTGTAAAGAACCCATGGTCAGAGTGTCTTGCACTGACCTGTTTGAAGTTTGAACATACAGAAAGCTCATCACTTTTCTTTTTCACCTCAGTCAGCATGACAATATGTATCCCAACATACTTACTTAAGGAATCAGTTCTTAATCCCATTGAAAAGTTGACATTGATTTCAAGGTGAAGGAAGAAAAGGCTTTTCATTAAAAGAAGAGAGTATTTTCTATTTCTGCACTCTTAACCCAAACAGAAGGATGTACTCTGAAGTCTGGCTCTGCAGGTACTGGGCCAAAAATCACCTCAGACAACATTGGTCTTCAGTGTGGTCATTGAACGTACATAGTCACCTGTAACAAACAATAGCAGGAAATCCAGCCCTCAGGCAACGGAAAGCTCCAACATAATGAAGTCGAACACATGTACTATTTATTTCCATATTAAGCATGATACTCAAGATGGATGAATGTTGGAACAGTAACTCTATGTAATGTTTATAGCCAGGAAATAAAAGCTATTTATAAAACCTAAATAAAAACACTTATTTTTGTCCAACATTCAAAGTTTCTGTACAAAAAATTGTAAAATACATCATACTCTCTTTGTCCTGTGTATGTTCTCCAATCAGAAAAAGCAAAATAATGATGAATAGTATTGTCCCATTTTTTTAGGAAGTAGTCCTGTTTAAACGGAAACTCTCAGAAGAAGAAATAATTTTAAAATGTTCTCACTGAACAAAACAGAAAAAAATTCTTACAAAAATCCCACTCGTGTTCCACACTGGTTTTACACTTTCTAATATACATTACTGTAGAGTTTCATGCCAGAGCCTCTTCTCTGTCCAGGTAAGGTAACTAAGCTCTTTCTTTTCCTTGCTTGTGCACTGTGTTACTGGTGGTAGGTTACTCTTTGTCTGAGGTTTCCCACTCAAGGGCTGTGCAGGTGACAAGTTTGGGCATCTTGTGCTAAGGAAATATTTGGGTTAAGGATTTCAAGGACTTCGCTTGGATAGAACTTGGTGTTTCAAGTTGTGACATTTTCTGAGTTTTTCCACATAGCTGTCAGGTAGCTGTTAAAAATACGATCCAACAGCTGTGATGGCCTCTTGTGTGTATAGATTTGCCTTTGTTTTTGTGCAGGGCTTTTTGAGAGTGTCAGTTTTCTAACGGGTTAGCTTATACACATGGATATATAATAATGCCCTTTGAATGTGGGAATAGAGCAAATAAGGTGATTCTCTATGATCAACTTTTCCTGGAAGAAAGCAGCTTTGAATTAAATTGGAAAGAGCACAAACTCCAGACCATGGCATACTTGAAGATGCTGTTCAGCAGGAGGATAAAAGAAACCCTGTACTACTAAAAAGATCAAAATGCTTTCAGGAAAATAAAAATGACACTTGTAAGAAGTCCATTTTCTGTTCCAAGACATTACCACCTAAGTGTACTGATAGCAAAGGTCATTGGAGGAATACATATTTTCATATGCAGGGATGCCTAGGTGAGGCTAAACAGCTAATAGCAGAGCTAATAAGCTGTATTTTATGTCATAAAGGACGTCCAGGGACTTGAAATTTTTTCTTAAAAATTGATTTTTCCTTGCAAATATAAGGGGGATATTTAGAATCATAGAATTATGCAGTCATAGATTGGTTTGATTTGAAAGAGACATTCAAAGACCACCTAGTCCAAGCCCCCTGCCATGTGCAGGGACATCTTTCACTACTCCAGGTTGCTCAAAGCTTTGTCTAATGCGACCTTGAACACTTCCAATGATGGGGCATCCACAGCTTCCCTGGGCAACCTGTTCTAGTGTCTCACCACGCACATCATAAAAAACTCCTCCTTATGTCCAACCTAAACCTACCCTCTTTCTGTTTAAAACCATTGCCCCTTGCCCTGTCACTACAGGCCCTAGTAAAAAGTTCCTCTCTGTCTTTCTTATAAACCCCCTTTATATATTGAAAGCCACAATAAGTTTTGTTCAGAGCCTTCTCTTCTCCATGTTGAAGCCTTTCTTCATAAGAGAGATGTTCCAGCCTTCTGATAGTTTTCTGGACCTAATTAAACAGGTCCATGTCTTTCTTGTACTGGGCTTCCAGAGCTGGACACAATACTCCAAGTGAGGCCTCACCAGAGATGAGTAGAGAGGCAGAATCACCTGCTGGCCACACTTCTTTCGATGGAGCCCAGGATGCGGTTGGTCCTCTGGGCTTCAAGTACACATTGCTGGCTCATGTCCAGCTTTTCATCCACCAGCAGCTCCAAGTCCTTCTCAGCAGGGCTGCTCGCAACCCCTTCATCCCCGAGCCATTATTGATACCATGGGTTGCCTTGACCCAGGCGCAGGACCTTGCACTTGGCCTTGTTGAACCTCATGAGTTTTGCATGGGCTCACTTTTTGAGCTCGTCCATGTCCCTCTGTATGATATCCCTTTCCTCTAGTGCATCCAGTATCAAATCCAGACTCTGTTGCAGTCAGTCTCAGGAAATATCTCCCACCTGTGGAGTGGAGAGACCACTGGTCTCTTGACTGTAGTGATCTGCTGTTGGAATATCCCTGAATGCTGCAACCTCAGCACAGGAAATAAGGAATTACTTATACCAAATTATCAATACGCAGAGACCATCAAAATGTATTTTGGAGGTTGTGAGGCTAAATTTAATTTGTCATATCAGAAATTAGTAATGAGTTTTCTGACAAACACTTTCTATCACTTGTAGAAGTAATGAAGACAAGGTGCATGACACATCAACTCTTGGACATGGAGCTGCCACTTGCTATTACCAATAGCAGGCAGCACTATTGGTAGCTTGACAAAGTCTCTGCATAGCTCCACCTTATCCAACTAAATATTTTTTTCCTCTTTGCAGGAAAAAAAAAGCTAGTGCATGGACAGTCTTCAATCATACTCATCTTTTTTCTAAAAGCTTCATTTCCTAGTTTGCTTTTGATTATTTTCTTAAGCTATCACCTTATTGTTTTGCTGTGTCTACTGGAATTTTTATAAACTATTTTAAAAGACTTCTGAGACGACATGTTGTTGGAGGAAACTGGAATATTGTTCTCCACCCGGATGTTTTAACACAACCAGCTGCCTTTTATGTAGCACAGAGGAGGTTAGCTACAGACATGATGCCACCACAGAGGAAGGAAGATTTCCTAAAGTGCAGATCTAACATGTATTGCATTCCATTGCACAGGAATTCTGCCTTTTAGAAACTTTTAACTGTCCCTTACCTCTTCAGTGCTTCCTAAAGATATGTATGCTTTTATTGTCGTTGGCTCTAAACACATGGAAACCTGATATAGTCTTTTCGTTTTGTCTTCTGGTCCTTACATTGCCAGTGACCACACTTTCAAGTTTTCTCTGCCAATAGTTTACTAATTTTGTTGTTTGGGTTGTGGTTTGTTTTTTTCTTTTGTTTGTGTTCGGTTTTGTTTTTAATGAAACTGAGGCTCTTAGATGTTAACACCACTCTGAGAGAGGCAGTTTTAAGAACAGAGGAGCGAGGTAATAAATATGGTTAAATCAAATTTGAAAAATACGTGCAAGAAATCTGACTGACTCCACAAACACAAAAGTCAGACAAAAAATGATTTTCTATATGTTCAACTAGAAGACCATGTGATGATGTTGAAGGTCCACATGACTCTCACTGAACTGGAAGCTCTATTAAAAAAAAGAGACCATAGTATCCACCTTAAAGTTAATGTTTTGTGTATTACTTCTAGCCAAGTCTTCCCCAGGATCCTGCATCCCAAGTGTATATTTAAAGATCAAATATGCCAAGCAAATACAACAAGTCTAAGGGAATTTTCTCTATTTCTCTGTTTCTCTATTTCTATTTACTGTGTGTGTTTGTGCACTTTGAAACAGTATGCACTGACAGGGTATTTGAAAGGTCCAGCAATATGTGATTTTGATTCACAAACTCTCACTGAAACACAACAGTTTGGGAAAGGACATGAAAGAATTAGATTAAATCAAAGAAATCAATAATAGGTTTTAGATGTAGAAGAACATTTAAAAAGGCATTAATGAGGTCAGCTCATGTGTTTTTTAAGAGACTGCATACAGGGTGCTTGTTCCCAAACTCTCCTGAGACTGAACACTACTGAGGTAGCTTGCCACAGAAAGACAAGAATTCGCAGTCAGATGTCCCATAGACATGGCTACGTCACTATTCCTTATAATACTTGTCGGGGATAAAAATCTCTTCAGGTCAGTCCCTGGTAGGAAGTGACGCAGACACACTGACCCTAAAACCAGGCTTTTGTGGCTATATTAACCTTATCTGTCAGCACAGGAATTTGTTCTGTATTGCGAGATGACTCCTGCATTTATGGAATTTTTGTTTGTTGTGTGCAATTCTCATTCTCTTTTCCCATCGTGTGCTGTGGGAGATGGCACCTGTAGCTAGCGGGGCTCAATGCCTCATGGGTGGTGACCAGGTGCCACCCTGTGTATTGTGTCACTGTCCTTTCACTGTGTGGGAGGCATTCGTACCTCCCTCGCCTTCACTGCTGCCTTTTCAAGTATAATACTTGGGTCTTTGAACAGAAGGTCACAAGGCATGTAGAAAACCTTCAACTCGATTTATGTGCTAATGCAAACCATCATATCGCGTATTCTATCTTCATACACCCATTATTTTATAGCTGACTCTCTAGGAAAGCACCAAGCTAGTTTGCACTCGCCAAGTTATGTGCTTGAAGGATAGGTTGGGCGAAATTCGAAAAAACATTTTGGCAAAAAATAAATCACAGATTATACAATTCTTTTCCTATCCAACAGACAATATTGTCCCAGAAGAACAGGCAAAGCAGCTGCATGTATAAAATGCTGGGTTTTTCATTTTTATGTGGGAGACAAAAATAGTAAATCAGTGATATAACCAAGTCATGTACTTTTCTTGGTATTTTAAATATGTATTAAATAATCATGTGAATGCTTCTGTGCTCAGGATTAAGGTTTGTGTTCGAAGGTCACATGCATCCTAAGCCAGAGACCTCTGGTGATCATACTTTTTTAAAGTTTTATTTTAAAGCTGTTTTGGGGAAGATGCAGTTAACTGAATAAGACTTTGAAGTCAATAAACTGTATTACAGTAGATTTTTGTTAAATTTGTTTTGGTTGCTGATTAGCAAAACTTATATTCATTAAGAATTAGTGCTTTCTAACATTAATGACATGACTCATCACCATGTAGAAATCTCAGCATGGTGCTGAGGAGGAATGGGAGAATATTTAGTATTCTGAGAAAGTTTACAGCTCAGCATCCCACAGTTACTACCTGTAATCGGACAGGCCCTGTAATCCAAGACTGTGACAATCAAATGACAATATCTAAACCATTTGCTTTTCAGCCTCTGCTCAGAAGGTATCTGGAATTTTTAACAATATTTGCTGTCTTGAGATGTACTGCCTATTTTCCACCCTGCTGGTTGCAATAGAGGCATACAGAAAACCTGTAATGTGAAACAGATCATTTGATGGGGAAGAGGGGGATGGTATTTTTTAATATATTTTTGAAAGTTTGAAGCTACATGAGTGGCCTAAAACCCAATGTTAATATATAGCTTTATTTTCTTCTTCTATGTCTCTTGTCATTGAATGGTTGTCAAGGGCAGGAGGGCACTGAACTTGCTTCTAAAAAGAAATGCATGGTAGAAGAACAAGAAGAAATGTGTAAGTTGGCAAATAATTAAAAGAACAACAAATAAAAAGCCACGTTTTAATGTTACCTTCCTCATGCATCTATAATCCTCAATGACAACCCTGAGGTTTTTGTCAACTTAAAAACCACTTTCTGAGTCATCACTCTTACTGACTATGTGTCACAGCTATTCTTAGCCATCCGTGTGACAGCCTGACTTACTCAGGATAAATACAGAGCAGAGTGGGACAAATTTCACCATATATATCACCATATATATTTTCACCAAGCATAAGTCATCCTTGGCCTATAATTAGGAAAGATATGCCTAATGCCTAATGAGATATTTAATCCTTATGGCCACTCCTGGAGAGGCACAGCAGATAATGCAAAGCTTGTCACTGGAGTAGGTGGTATGGGAAGTAGAAAATAGCACTCAGCTCACTTCTACACAGACCTTCTGAGAGCTGCTGATGAGAACAAGTCATCTGGGTTAGATTCCAGCTGGCAAACTAGAAGTGCAAAGACTACTGCTTATTTTCTGTGCCTTGAGTAATCTAGGCTTTAAGAGACGAATGTATAGGTTGTCCATACAGTGTTTTATAATGTTAATAAGAATGGTACTAGCTGCCAAGTCAAGCCCAAGTTAAAAATGTCTTTATAGAAACAGTTCCTCCACTTAGTACATAGAGACTTTTGGTGACCGTAATTTTTTGTTGTTGTTTTGGTTGGTTGGTTGGTTTGGTTTTGGTTATTTTGTTGTTGTTTTGTTTTGTTTTCTGGGTAGGTTCTCAGCACAGTCTATAATCAACATCTACAAGAGCAATGGCACAGATATCTTCTAATTGTGCTCTATGTGTACCTGGCAGCTGGTAAGCTGTTAATTTTTCTGTGAATTTAAAGGCAGGGCACAACACAGGCATCACTTTTCATGAATTGTAAGAAAGTAATGTGGGGCAGAGAGATCTTTAAGCTGTAAGAATGTGCGGTGATCTACTGATTAAAATTGCAACCATGGATGAACAACTACATGCAGAACCTAAGCACAGCTTCTCTGAATACCTCTGTGGCTGAAGTTTGGACAGACCTCATCAGACTGACCTTGAAAAGCCATTTTCTCGGTCTGCCTGTGTCAGGGCATGAGACCACGGTCAGGCAACACCATAGGGAACTTCCCTAGAACAGTCACACCAAGCTGGCAATGGGAGAAAAGTGGTTTGAGTACTGCTTTCCTGATGGAAACACTTCCCCTAGGCCAAGCAGTGCGTTGCAAAAGAGGATCCTTTTCACTCTTTCTTTCGGATATCACCTCTTCCAAAATGTGTAATATATTTGTTTGGTACTAGGAGGTCTGGTTTGGTACTAGGAGGTCTGGTTTGGTACTAGGAGGTCTGAAATGCATGCATACATGCATCCTTTCAGTATATTTCCTCTTTAGAGTTGAAGTCTCCAGCTAAAAACAAAACAAAACCAAACCAGTGGCAACACAGGAAAAGTGAAATATCTGCTTTGCTTTGTCACAGCTGCCAAGTGACTGGTAGGCAGGACACCTCCTTTTAAAATTAGAGCGCCCTGAATCATCACTTTGTGCTTGATTCAAACATCCAGAAGGTCACAGGCTCACCTCTTCTCTAGTCCCTAGGAAGCTCTGTGCTCCTGTGTGCAACGAAACATCGCGAGAGTTGGCAGAAGCGGCACTGGCTTCGTTGGGTAAATGCCAATATCCGAACCCATCTTCCCAAAAGTACCTGTAAGTCTGCTCCTCTAATCTGGAGTGAGGTGATGAAACCACTGTGCATACACGTAAGAGATAATGTTTCATATCTATGGCCTTGACTATTAAATCGTATTCTGTTTGAACCTGGGTTAATAAACCATCATAGAGAGAATTTCATCTCTATTTGTGATACAGATTTATGATCTTCCATGAAGACAAGTCAGAATAAACACAAATTACTCCCAATCTGATACTGATGGCAGTGCACTTGTACAGACTCATGTTGTCACTTTTGAGTTGCGAAGTAAGAACTACTGCGATCACCAAAGATGCCATGTCTTTTTTAAGAAGCTCACATTGCTACATGTTTTAACTTACGTTCAAGTGATACTTCAGTTTGAAAAAGGTACTTCTCATCTCCCATCCTCACCTTGCCTGGAGTATCGTGGAACAATTCTGGAGTGTAAGGACCCCTTCATCCCGGCGCCTCTCCCCAAGCTGCCTGGGGGCACTTAGCGCAGCGGTACCTCACCTTGCACCGATACCCGGTTCTGCCACAGGTCCCACACTGGTCCTTGCCTGCCTGCCTTGGAACATCTCTGGGACCAGCACCATTCTGTGCTCCCTGCACCCAGCCTGATGGCCACGGGGTCACAGAGACCGCAGCCAGCCCAGACCTGTTTCACAAGGTATTGCCAGCGTAAACCCAGAGAACAGGGCAAGAAAGCCTGAAGCAAGAACCTGGGATATTAATGATAGCGTTTTCCTCTTCCAGGCTATATTTTGCACAGGATGGGGTACAAGCAACAGCTCTGCAAAGCAAAGGAGGCCAGCAGTCCCACCTCCTGCTCTCTCAGGATTAATTTCCGGGCTGGATGTTAAATCGGGACATCCCCATAGAAACCCTCAGTCAGCGGGGCCAGGACTGAAAGACATTTCCTGAGCGGTTTGAGGGCTGGTCCTAGCAGGGCAGGACCGTGCTCCTGCCTCCTTTTGCAGGGATTTGTACCCGCTGGAGCGAGCCTGGCCCCTCGCCCCAGGGAAGCTGCCATCAGCACCAAGCCTGGGCTCCCTGCCCTGAGCCGTGCCGGCGGCGCTTCGCTCTCTTGGTAAACGCTCCCCATTATACACCTTTGTGGTTGATTAGCAGCTGTTCAGATATTGTAAAAATACAACAAAATACAACAAAAATTACTTATAAATAGATAACAGCAAACGGCCTGCTTGGAAGCCCATTGAAGTCAACGGGAAGCCTCCTGCTGTCCTCAGTGGGCTTTGGATCAGGCCCAAAGGCTGTTTGGCTTTAAAGACAGAGAGGTTTGTGTCAGGATTATAATACCTAACCCAGGTGGTAGCCAGGATAAATTACACAATTAATTTTTCATAAATTATCCCAAATTATCTTCCTTATTAAATATACCTTACTGTCTTAAGCTCTGAAACAGTGAGGCATTTCAGCTGTGTCTAATCTTGAATATGCAATTAGTGTCCTGGACTTCGTGCCCTTGTTGTCTTTTTTAAGAGTACAGGAAGAGTTTGTAATGCTCTTTCCTTTATGAATTATGGCTTTCATTGATATGATGTTAATTAAAACACATAACCTGTCACTGCATATAAACTCATGGTAGATGCCATATTTTCAGTGATCCTGTGTTCATATCTGTCCTACTACTTGAAAGACAACATGACTAAATATATTGGGATTGAGGACAAAAAGGGGCACAGGGGAAGGAAGAAGTAAGAAAACATTAGATAAGTAAACATAATATTTAAAGCAGTGGCTGCTGTTTCATTAACAGTCAGTAACAATGTTTAAAGTTCCTATTGAGAACATTTTTATTCTCTGTCATCAAACTCGTCCATTTATAAGGATATCTCTGTTTTTACTGACTCTGATGGTATTAGAACAGAGTTTAAGGGACTGGGTACAAAATGGGAAGTTCTCTAACTAACAAAGGAGGGAACCAATTTTCTGGGCTACCGATACCCACTTGGCTAAGAATGTAGTCAGTGGTGTAATATTCTTTGGGCAGCTTCCAAATAATGCTGTGTTGTGGGAAGGAAGTTATAATGCAGTTGTGTCTCTGTCTTATATTGACTGCTAGGTCAAACAAAGCCCAGTGATTTGGAATTCATTTGCTGTGCCACTGCCTACTGCAGCTAGTTTGTGAAGCAGTCTATTGTGGACAAAAAGTGGAAACAAAAAGCATTTGATCTTCGCAGCCCTCATGAGACAGCTTTGAATTTATTGCAACTTTTTTTTTTTTCTGGGCAGCAAAGGAACAGATTAGTATCTGATTATAGATCAGCACTTTCACAAATGCTGAACAGCAAATGCTCCCTGGCATCGCTTACTAGGCATGTGAAAAGAAAATATTCATATCATTTAGAAATTGCTTGACAGAGCTTTTGAGATAAATATGCAGTAAAATAAATTTGTGCCTAAGCATTGCTTACCTAGAGATAAGAACATGAGCATTGTTGTACTGGATCAGACTGAAAATGTATTTAGGACCTGATCTCCAGCAGTGGCCATCTCTGGATGCAGAGGCAAGCTCACAGGAGTAAGCAGGGCATGTACCAAGTGGTCCTCCCCCTTGTACATCTTCCCAACCCCCAGATATACACGGACAAGCCACTGCTGGAGCCGGAGCCTGTGTGCACATTCTTAAATTGAACAGTCTGGATGCTGCCTTGCCCAAATTAATCTAGATGCTTTTTGAATTGTTTTGTACATTTGGCCTTCTCACCATTCTGGGATCCCGGTTTCTACCATATAGCAAATTTTAGAGACCACATGAAAATGATGGCCATTTGCTTCTTTTTCAGTGCTTGCCAGTTAGTTTCCTGAAGTTCTTGAATTCTGCAAAAGGTGAAGGGAGGAAAACAACCATTCTCGCTTCATCTTCCTCAGAGTATGAATGACTTTGTAAGTCTGAATCGTATCTGAGCCTGGTTATTCTTTTACAAGATAAAGATGGACAGTAGCATGAAAGATCAAATGATTAGTCAATCTTCCTAGGCCTTATTTTATCCATCTGTAAAATGGAGACTCTGATGCTAGGCTCATTTTTAACATATTGTCCTCCCCTCCACCCTAATGTCCAGGAAATCTCACCTAACAGTACTCTTTCAGCTCTTCCTGATAATTTAGTAAACTTCCTGATATTGCAAAGTTAATGGAGATGACAGGATTCTCAACTGCACTGAACACAGCAGTGTTGTACGGCAAATGATACTGTTACCTCAGTTTTCATGCAACAAGCTTGATAAATACAGTTAGGAAGAAAGAAAAAACTGTACTGAAGAAAGAGCTCACCTTTTCCTGTTCACTAAAGTGGTGGGAAGAGCTGCACATAGATCAGTCATTCACATTTTTCAGCTTGTGTATCTGCAAAGCAGAAAGCACAGTAGGCCAGAAATGCCTGTGGTAGGTATAAACACACTCGCCATGTACTAGAAGGACTGAGAATAGTCTCCACTGAGTGTACTGAGCTCATTACTGGGAACATGATCCTGTCTTGAATCAGAGACGAAATTCCTAGTTAAATTCCCAGGATAGTGTATGAACCTTAATGAGAAAACCACCTTTTGAAAAAAAAAAAGGGGGGGACAGCTTTTTGAACGTCATATTTTAAGTTCCCTGTGGGCTTCTACAAAATCATTTTCATTTCTGAAATTCTACTTCCACACGAACACCTTCTCTATTATGCTATCCGACTGCCCAGCCAGGCTGGCTAAAAGAAGCTTCCACCCCTCCCTTTCCAGAACAAGAAGATGTGAAATAAAATCAGGAAATTTTTCAATTGCTTTTTAATGAAAAGTGCAGAAGTAACTTAGAAAACAATTCTGAAAAGTATCTTGCTGACATCTGTCAATTAACTTCTATCTAATACGACTTGTTTGTTATATTTCTTTAAACTCATAAAAATGCCCTGAATGGCCCTGCCCCTTAACTTCAGTGAAACACAAGCTGGCTGTAATTATTAGAAAATGACATGATTACCTATTCAGTGCAGAAGCATAACCAGGAACAAAGGAAAGCCCTGCCCAAAGAGGTGGGGAGGTGCTTGACTTCTTCCAGCAGAAGACAGGGCCACCACGCCTGCTCAAGTTTCCCGCTGCCGAGGTCAGGCTGCCCGAGAGACTGTTCAGGTCACAACAGTGATGGGCATGCTCGCATCTGAAACCAGCTGTTTCAGCATCCCTGCCTCATTTCGGATTCCCTTGTAAAATCTGTGACTAATGCTACCTGATTTATTTGTTCCTCAGATGGGTGTTTTGGCATCTCAGTTGAAACGCTTTGTTTAGGCACTAAATATGCGTTCCTGTGCTCTTGCTTTCTAAAAAAAATGGCTTGAGAGTAAAAAAAGGACTGTTTTGCAGAAGTCTCATTTCCCATCAGACATATTGCTCTGCCTTTAACATTTCCTAAAGAATCCTGTAAGAAAAGCACCAGTAGAGTCCACAGACCTGGGTGCAGTAGCCTCACAAACCAAAAGCAATCCTTTGAGAGCATTCAGACCACCCCTACTCCTCTGGCATCATATATAAGAAAAAACAGCCTGTTGATCTGACAAAACAGGGCAATTTTGTTATTGTAACACATGAATCAAAACAGTCTGACACACGTTACAGTCACTTAAGCAATCTTTGTTGTATTTAGCCATCTTATCAGTTCAATGTTTAACTGCTCAGTTGGCTTTTTAAGCACCTGTGATTGTTAGTGGTTTGGACACAATTTTTCACAATAAAAACTGCTCTAGATATCAGTCCGCTAATTAGTCGTTTAAGTATGAACAATAGTTTTGTGAGACACGTACTCTTTGTGCACTGAAAAGTATCGGATATTTTTTCCTGCATTTTTGTTGTTGTTGTTGTTTGGTTGTTTTCTTTTTTTTTTTCTTACCTGTTGCTTCTTTCTGCTGATGAATGAAGCCAAGATGAATCTCAGTTACCTGTACTCATGGGCATGATATTTGTGAACAGGAGCAATGTCTCAAGGGTTGCATCTGTACTGATAAAAGAGGCCATCGACTGCTCTCTGGCAGTGATGGAACTGATAGGGGTCAGCATGCATGGCCTTCAGAGCCCCTGTTCCCCCAAACCAGGAGACCACATCCAATCTGCTAAGTGGGGTTTGCTCATGGCCCATGCTGCCCCCACCAAGCGAAAAGTGCCAGCTAGCCTAGGGCAACACTGTGACCCACAGCAGGGACAATCCTATATGAGGGCTTAGGCCTGTGTACTGGCCCTATTTAATTTGCTAGGATAGGTATTACCCGTTGCATAGACACAGATCGTCAAGGAAGTGGGATTTGAAGGCACATCACCTCTGTGAAAAAATACACTTTCCCCCTCAGTTTTCCCTGTCAGCAAGTAGAAAAAACTTGGTGTATGTTGACTGTTGCAAGACGTGCAGCAGCGCTGTGCACCTCTGCTCTGCTTGCTCGAAGCCGCAGCAGCATTACTGCACTCCCAGGGATAACATTTGCCAGAAGCGTGAGGATCCTGCAGGAGCATCTATGACCAGATAGAGTGAAAGCATTTGCCCAGGTGCAGGTCCTGTGCTCCCTGAGATGCTGAGGTTGCTCCCCAGGCACGTCCCACCGGGGACCTCGAGCGTGCACAGGAGGTAAAGCTGCCAGCAGCTCCGCTTTGAAGTTTCCTCCTGCCCACAGCATTTGAGGATTTAACTCTTAAGGAGATTGCATCTGGCTGCGAATCCTAGATTGCTTCAAAGGATTCAGTTAAATACACCGCATAATAAAAACGCATGCGTAAGAGGTTATTTGGGTTTGGCACCACGCATGGGACCAGAGTCTAATTAGGTCTTTATTGCTAACAACATCTGATTATAACACTGCCCTCATTTCACGATGCCTGTTTCACAAGCTTTCTTTGCGTTAGCTAACACCGGGATGTCTACACCACAATGGAGTTTGATGCAGAAATCATCAAAGCAGTGCTGACCAAGAACTTAATTTATGCAGGGGTATTCAAAAGGCAGATTGTGATTCAAAGGACATTGATGGGCACACAGAGCTGTGATTCACTTAGGTCTGCTGATGTTAACAGACTGTGAAGTCTGATAATCAAAGAAACTTTTGGGTCAGTTTGGAGGCACCAATACTGTGTCCAAGGAGAACACTGTGCCTGGTCCTGTGGTCAGATGAACTAATTGATTTCTGAACTTTCACAGGGAATAATATCATTTGGACCTTAGGTCACCTGGCGTTGCCTGTGTTTTGAATGAGGATGACTTAAAATGATTCAAAATATTTTAAAAGTCAGGTAGGAGAACACATGCTCGCAATATTCACACAGGGCCAGGCAGGCAAGAATAAACTGGGAATTTTCATTCAAGTCAAATATTTTCTGCACAATTGATCACCTCAGACAAATTTCGTTTTTCCAGTTTCACGGAAATAAATTTACAGGTTTCGGTCACACATAACAAAATCTTCTTGAAGGTTTATTTTTGTCATTCCAGATAACCTGACTTTCCAGAAAGCAGCAGATATGGCAGTGCATGCTTGTCGGTCGAATCCTGCTGGGCACAGATTTGCATTCAGCCCTGGGCTTTCGGCTTCCTATTGATAACTGGAGGACTGGTAGTGTTTGCCAAACACACCTCGAAGTTAGGTTCCTATTGAAACTGAGTAAGAATAGGGATATGTAATCAGAGCAAGATAAAGTTTTGTGATCCATAAAAAAGAACAGACACATATTTTCGCTTCTTTATTTCTGAAATAATACTGAATGCCAAAAGAATAAATACTGCTTTCAAGCTGGTATCATAGCAAAAAGATTCTAAATTAGGAACTCTTTCTGAAATGTGTCACCTGTGATTTTGTGTTAGCGCTGCTTTTATTGCCTTTCAGCTGGCCCCTCCTAGATGAGTATTTAACACATACCGTTTGGCCCCTGTAGTTTAGCAAGATCTAAAAATTTAATTTAATCTTTTATTTCAAAATGAAATAACAGCTTTTGCTTCATGTGATAAGGTACTTGTAATTTCATGATGGAAGCAGTTAATAGTCAAGATTTTCAGATGGTGCAAATCAACTTAATTACACTGAATTTATTTAATCTATCCCCAAGTATTTGCCAGAGCTTTGAGATCATCTACAAGAACTCAGGCTGCATAAATACTGTAAGAAAGCACTAAGTATTTGCTTTGGGAATCCATTTATTTGGAAAAGGTGGCTTTCTAGAAATTATTTCCTAGCTTTTGTAAAACTACATAGCTTACTGTGCACAGACTGCACTCTGATTTTTTTTGTGCTTATTTTGTGGTTTTTAGGGGGTTTTTTTAATGTACGGCACAAAGTCTTCTGATCAGCTCTCCTGCTGAAATACAAAACCTGAAAGTAGATTAGGCCATATAATGAATGTTAGAAAAATATTTAAAGCATTTCTCTTAGGCCTTTATTTGTGATTCATATATTAAAGCAGCATAGACTTAACACAAATATTGTGAATGCTCCCCAGAGACCAATTTATTCCCGGATTCTTTTAATCTATTGTATTCTTAATCTTCAAGCAATGTAAAGATCATGAGGAATGTGCTTTACTTTTATGTGCTTAAAATTTTCTCCATGTGAATACAAACATTGTAGTTACATGAATATTTCACAGTGCAAAATATTCTTTGTAGATCAGCAAAAAAGAGCCAGCAGGCTGACAATGGAAAATACGGTTAAATTAGCTGAACCTACATATTATAAATTGATATACTACACAAAAGGTTGGCCAGTTTGCAAGCTTTACACGTGCTAACAGTGAAGACTGTTATAAATATTTAAACTAGTAGGAAGGTAAAAAGCAAAAAGCATTAACTTTTTCATTTATAAAGATCCGACTCATTTTGCAATAAAAATCCAGTGCAACAAAACAAAACACAAGAAAAAAAGAAAGTCATTCCTTTCAGAATTACTTCATTTGTTTCCTGTGGACTCAAACTCTCAGATTTCTTAAACAACACTTTGTGGAAGACTTGTTTCAACCACACTGGAATTACTGGGTACCAAAGTGCAGAGGCCCTCAATTTATGCCTTAGGAGGTGACCAGCATCTGCTGCGCGAGGTGTATTTTCTCACAAACGCCACCCAAGGAATAAATTTCTGTCTGAAATAGGTACAGAAATGTGTGTTTGTTTTGGGAAAGGCGAGGTCAAAGCCTGTGCTGTCATCAGAATGAAAGCTGGATTTTTGCAAGCATCTTTTGTTTCAAAGGGAGTCCATCTCAGTTTGGAAACTGAATATGAGAATACTAAATTAACTGAGGGCTAAAGTCTTGTCTCCAGGACAAATGATACAGAGTGTTTAAAAAAAAAATTGACCTAAATTAAAAGTAATTTACCCTGTAAATTGTAGCTGTTGTCTTCACTGCATTTGAGCGCTTTTTTTTTTTTAACTTATTTGTTGAACTAACCAATAATTTTCTTATCTTTAAAATTAGCCTGAATAATACTTTTCAAGATCTTGAGGTATTTCATTTTAAATCAGAAAGCTTAATTTTTACTGTAGGAATTTTCAAACCTACTTCTCTGGGTTTGTTCTGTTTGTAGTGTTCCTCTCCAGCCCTTTTGTTGTACAAATGGGTTTTGCTACTACAGAGTTATTGAGCTCCTGCTAGTGAGTTCCGTCCTTAATCAGTATTGTTGCTGAGTTTACTTGCACTGAGAAAGGTGATACTATCATTATACTGAATAGCTAACCACAAGAAATGCAAATTACACGTTTAGAAATCCTTTTTAGAGTTTAGCTATGTGGTTGATCTGGTCTAATATCACTGACCTCTGTTTTTCTGAGTCCTAGAAAGACTGCTTCAGAATTTGCAGACCAGGGAGCCAAAATTTCCTTATATGTGACATATTTTTGCACAGACCGAGTAGAAGTTTATCTCTGAAGTACCTTTAAAGACACTACAAAGCGTCAGAAACACCAGATGTGAGCTGGGGCAGAGAACCCAGCCCAGGGTGAGTACACAGTAGCTGGATGAGCGGGCAGGTTCTTTGAACATAGCTCTCATTAGTTTTAAATCCATCTTCTAATTGATGACATCTGCTTCTGCTACAACATGGCAGCAGCCAAACCAAGCAATGCAAGAGGAGGCAAATACGAGTATAGGGAAAAGGAAATTAGAGATTGTATCTGTTGATTTTTCTCTAAATATGGAAATTCTTATACAATAGACCATCAAATGTAATTTCCTATGTCTTGGAGAACAAGCTGTACATTTTTTAAAATAGTTCAGATGGTTTACAAACTTGAGCTCAGGGTGTGGAAGCAGAAGGAGGGGGCCAGAGGTGCTGCAGAGAAAAAGAATGGAGTACAGGATATCCCCCTCCCAACCCTTTTAAAAAAATCCCTCGGTTTAGGAGATTTCTGTGTATCTGTTAACGCCTGACAGGACTGGCCCCACTGTGGATTGATGACAGGGACACCTTTATATGGCAAAAGCAAAGGAGGGGGCAATTTTGCGCAAGAATAACAGCGAGATCGCTTGCCAGCCCCACGTGCAGGAGCAGACGTTTGACATGACAGCTGCAGCACTTTCCTCGTGACACTCTGCATCACATGCTGTGAACAGGAGGAGCCAGCAATATCATAACAGCACTCTGCCCTTTGTTGCTCTTCTCCTCCTCTGCTTGAAACTCCAGATGTTCCTTGCTTTACCCCATTGTAACCCCGGCTCTTTCACAGCTCACCTTCCCATTGAGAGCCACAACCTTGACCCTTTATTTACCAAGCTTGAATATAGCTAGTGCTGGCTCATTACTTTTGTTATCTTGTTTCCAAATACTTTTATCAAGTGAATTCAGAACGCTGCCCTTACTCATTCCGCACTTGAGATTCTGCCAGACTCTTCCTCACGGTTGCAAAACCTTGAAGAAACCACTGGGCAGTTTTAGGTCTCTGCTAGGTCAAAGAAGAAACAAAGATTTCCAAAGAACTGGGACAACCTTTCTCCCAGTACTCGAAGGGTTGTTCTTTTTTCTTGTCTGGTAATACTTGCTGAGTATGTAGTAATAGACTTGTATAGGCTATTCTTGCCTAATGTCACTAGGACATTACAGTACTGAGAAAATCAATGCAACTTTACAGCAAATAGTGTTAGTTAAAGGGCTGTCAGTGGCATGTGCATGGATTCCTTCAAAAAACAGTATTGGGAGACTTGACTGTGTCACATACATTCCAGTCCTCAGCTTTGGAAATGTGTTTTTCTCACACAACATTCCTGGTGAACTCAAGATCCTTGAACGAGGAGCAATCTGAAAGGCAGAGGCTTTTTTATGCAGACAGACACTCAGTCCTTCCCAGAAGATGAGTGATTGAAGCTGACAGCTTGAATCATCGACGGCAGTGATTTTTTGTTTCCTCACAGATTCCAGGCTCATATAGCTTTGTCCATCAGAGGGCCAAAACAAACAATCAAAATTCATATATATATATATCTATATGGGTGGAACACAGTGATTTCAGCTGAACTGAAGAAGGGATTATGAGCCTGAAATTTTGCCCAATTTTTCTGCCTGTATCAGCTAGCTTGATAAAGACTTAATAAAGACTTTATTGCAGACCCTACTTCCCTATATCCATACAGCACTATAGCAGTGGAAACCCTTCACTGTTCAGTGGACCTGTTCTTGGGAAGTAACGTTTTGGACAGGGACCAGTAGGGATAGGAAACCTTTCCTATTTACTATGGTAGCTATAGCTGCCTGTTTTGATCGTAAATTTTAGACAAATTACAAGCTGTCTGAATGGCAGGAAGCTGCAAAAGAGAAGATGATCAGGTATTCTTTTAAATGTTAATAAGCTATTTTTCTATATTTATAGGAAGGTGGGACTGAGGAAATATACAACAAGATATATAAAACACAGGCACTGAGAGTCATTCAGATGCCTTTCTCTATGACCAGTTGCCTCCAGAAACAAGGACTCACCCGGATTTGAACAGACCATTTCCCCGGCCTCAGCAACCTTGTGGTGATTTGCAGAAGGTGCAAATCCAACACCTGATGGAAAGTGAAAGGGAAAAAATAGTGAGATTTCCCTACCAGCAGGCTCCTCTAGCTTATTGTAACTTCAAAGTCACAGCAAGCACTCTGAAAGTGGCTGGGGAGGTTTCTCAAGCAGGAGGAAGTTCTGAGTAACACTGATGCACAACCAGATTAGTATATTTGAATTTAACAGCAATGGTGCAGCGTACCTGCAGGTAAGGAGAAAAGTGTATCAAAGCCAGAATGCTGGAATGTGGATAAGGTTCAATTTACGCGCAAGGACGTCCACCACAGACACTTAGATGCCCTGGAGTGTTTTGGAGTGGCTTCATAGCGTTCACCAGTCTAAAGGAAAGAATAGAGAAAACGCCTGATGATGCATAGTTTATGCACCAGGTAATCTCAAGTCACTCAGAGTGGCAGTGGTGTCACCTGTTTTTCTGGTAATGGCCTATTCCGAGTTCTTTGAGACTCACAGAAGCCACTTTTGCTCTCAGCTTACACAGTGGTATTATAGACAACTAGGAATAGTAATGAGCACTTACTCCATTCCTTCCTGTGAGACCTTCCATGATCTGTTCTTAAAATCTCTAAGGAGAAGGGTTCCACACCTCTAAATTCCTGTCTCAGTGAGAATAATCAGGATCACGCAATTTTATACTGGGAGAGAAAATATTTATCATGAGAAATTATTTGGCAGAAACATTTCAGAGCTATAACCTCATCCCAAAATGTAGAACAAGACAAATTCATTGCTGGAGAAAGCTCACTTACCCTTGATGGATTATAGGCCTTGGAAAAATTCACAGGGGAAAAAAAAAAAAAGAAAGATGATGAAAGAATTTTACCTGAAAAAGGATGCAATTCTTAAAGAGATAATTAAAGAGAAAAGACAATACAGTCTTTCAAACTCTTTTGAAATAATTTTTTGAGCTATTCTTTGGAAACAGCTTACCGTATCAAAATATCAACAACTCATCAGTGCAACACAAGACCGTTGCATTTCATGGACACTGGGTGACTCATGGACAGATGTAAAACGTTGTTGTGAGACAATGTCTGAGAGAGAGACTGGATGCTGGACTGTATTGAATTCCTGTTCAATAGAGAAAATTACTGACCAGCGTGGGAAACATATACCTGGGTTTTAGGAGAATAATCTGGATAGAAACAAAGAGAAGAGACCAGGAGCAGGCCTAGGGGATGAAGAGTACACTTTAGGATCCTCTTTTAAGAAGGAAACTAGGGAAAGCCAAAAAGACATAGGCAAGGAACAGAGATACAGAAAAGCCCTACAAGGAGTGAACCTTGACAAAGAGTAGTCATTGGGCACAGGCAGAGCATGTCTCCTCTATGAGATGCTATGAACCACAAGTGCAAATAAGAAAATTTCAGATTGAGTAAAAATGTCCCAGAGATGGGACGATGTAGAAAGTAGACTAGAGGAAGAGAGAGGAGCCTGGTGGAGCTCATTTTAGTTGCTGACTTCAAGTCCTCCAGGCCCACAGTAGTACCAATGGTCACATTCTCCAGAAGGGCGTGAAAGAAGGAGAAAACTTATGGAGTATAAAGAGCGAATCAGGACATGAGGCAGGGAGTGGAAAAACCAGTGAGTAGCTGAGGTGAACTCCATGGACAGTTGCCTGTGGGACTTTTTTATCTTGGTAATGAAGGGAAGGAGCTGAGTTTGACGCACTTGAAGCACTGATTCACAGGCATCACCACTGAAAAGTAAGAGCAATGGTCAGCAGGAAGATTGCAGAAGATACAGCCCGATATGCCATGCCCATCAGGAAGCATAACGCTGGATACTTCTAGCCAGCAGCACTTGCAAAAGCAGCTGAAAAAATCCCTAGCTGAGGAAAATGTCAGCGCCCTCAATTCCTAGTGAAATCTTCTATGAACCTCTTCTGTGCAAGAATTAAAAATCTGGATGTTAAATATAGAAGACAAATGATCTCTTTTGATGTATTGTGTAAGATCAAGAGCAAATCTAAAAATCAAAGTCTGTCATTACCTAGCAAATTAATAGTTCCATGTTTTAATTTATTATGAAGACAAAGAATGATATATTTTGGCCACTGTGGTATTTATATCATTTCCCTCTGAACAAAGTTTAACCTCCCTTGTTTATGTCCAAAACCGGTAAAGTCTTCAGCAAGGTGTTGCCAAAGTCCCCCAACACATTCCATTCAGCTGACCCTTCTGCAAACAAACTAGGATATTTCCTTCTCATTGATTCTTTGACGTAAGCCTTCTCACATGCCCTGCAAACACGCAATTTTAAATCACCCCTCCTCAATGAACAGATAGATGGCAGCAAGACAGACATGCTTAGAAAGATTTAGTGTGTACTTGTAAGGGAGGAAATTATCAGGAAACGGATAGTTCCTCACGCTAATGAATGTGTTGAAACAAAAATGCATCTATTATATTCACTATTCTTTCATGAGAGCATTTTTAGAACATTTATTCTGAGCAGATAAACAGTATTTAGAAAAACATGCATTGTATTTGTTCATTTTACTCCCAGGCTTTCGCTTAACAATGGGCGACATGAAGGTTTTCCTGAGTTCAACATTTGCTTTCCAGATTTGCGAGATCCAGATAGCTTGGAACCATGATGTAATCTTAACAATTTCCCCTTATTCTCCATTAGGCTATTCCAGTGCTGTAGGAGTATTGTGCTGTATTGATAACCCCTTGAGAAGACTTCAGCGACAGCCCGGTGGGTGTGGTGGTACATGGCGAGACGCAATGCTCCTCAGCATGAGGACATCACCAAGGATGAAACACCCCTGACCTGCAGCAAGAGAGCGGTAAGAAGCTTGTCAGGTGTCCTGGCAAGAGGACCAGGACTGCAAAGGCAGGCAGGGGAAATGGAGCAGGAATCGATCAGCTCTTAGTTCCTGAAGACCTCCATGAATACATGAAGGATGTTACCTCTTTCAAGAAAAACAAAAATAAAAACCCAGGCCCTCCCTTTATCAGACAGGTAAATAGTGCTGTACGTTCACAAACCAAAGGGTTGCCCAAGTCTGAGCTATGTCTGCTCCAAGATCTTGGCTTCTCCTCAATGCCACTTTTATTTGATTTGGCTCAGTTTTAGACTATTTTTCATCAGTGAGGCATTTGGACAGGCCATTCAAGCAGCATTGCTCAATATTCTGTACAGAGACAGCACACTGCTAGATCTCAGTTCACCTTTATTCTTTACCTAGTGGAATTAATTTGCCCTAACCTTATTAGTCTTGATGGAAGTTGTCTAGGTATAATCTAGTCCTTTGTACTCTATAATAAATAGAGAAAACCAGATATCAATAGGGAATTTGCAAAGGGATGTTTAGGGTTGGTGGGATTCTTGTCCCCTGCCCATAGAGGGAGCCCCCGTGACTCTGCTGGACTCCGGCAACTTCTGTGCCTGCAGTTGGATGAAATACATTTCCACCTTGAATAGCGTTTTGTTCCACCCTTCTGAATCCCAGCTGGGGCAGGAAACTGCTTATTAAAGGCTTGTTAAAATATCCAGTCTTCTTTGCTGATGAAACAAAACAGAAAAGGTCATCTGATATTTGCTTTAAATAGGCCAAGGGTCACAAGAGATAAGATAAAATATAATCATCAACTTATAGCAGCATTCTCATGCCCAGCCTACTATTTCCAAGTGAATTGCAAAAGGCTAGCATTTTCATAATCAGGTCACAGATGACTAAAATCAGTTACAAAGGTTAATGCCTATGACAGCTCTTGTTGGTAGTGGGTCTTAATTCATAGAGTATTTCTCTGCTGTTACAGGAACAAAACGTTATTGTAACATAAACCCTATTACTGTGGGAATCTATTTTTGTTAGATTTCTACCAACTACAGCAATATTCCACTTAGGAGCAAAGACTATTTTTCATTAACAAAATACAGCAAGAGTTTCTGACTCTTCATCCCTTTTTCTGCAATAAAACCTTGCCGTATTTTAACAGCATTTTGCAAAGTAGCTCTAACATATAATTTTCATAATTATTATTGTGTTTTAGTAGACACCTCCTCCTTGGTGTCAGCCTTTCAGAGACGCATCCATCTACCCTTTGACTCATGCCGAGGTAGTTGGTGAAGAAATTTGTCTTTGGTGCAGTTCTCTGAGGATTTGTTAGCTAATGTGGCAAGGGAAGAGCAGGAGGAACATAACATAGCTAGAACCATTTTACAGAAGGGCTATTAACTTCCAGGTTGTACCTTGTTTGTTGCCTTATGGGGGAGAAGGTTGTGCCTGATCAGTATTTGGACATTGATCTCTGTAATCCACAGGGACCCCAAAGGAAGCAGTAGCTGCTCTGGTCACATGCTTCCTATGACAGGCAAAATGTAGGCAAATGAACTTCTTTAATGTTTCTACCACAAAGTGAGGCTATTTACTTGTGTGATATCTTGATAAGGAGATCATAAGCCTCACAACTGTATCTCCACAGAACTTAATTTTTTGCTTTACAAATGGTGGCCTAATGGCTCCAAATTATCATACACGAGTGCTGTTACAGATAGTACATACCTGTAGCAGCTCTACATACTCCATGAAGCAATAGAGGTGCCCAGAGTACCTTCTGCTGTCCCATCAGGAGTGATGGGACACTGCCCCAGCCTGTGTGAGGCTTCTCAGTCAAGCCTCAGCATTGCTCTCAGCACACCTGGAGTGCTGAGACAGGTTTTGTGGTCACGGCAGAGATGGCTTTAGACAAGGTGGGCATGGGGAAGGGTCAATAAGGGGGAAGCTGCAGAAAGACACGGGGCAAATGGGAAGGGATAGCACTGGTTTAGAAGTTTCTAGTAGTAGAATAGAGTTTGAGGCAAGAAGGAAGAAGATTCTCTCCTGCTTTCCCAGGCTTTCTTGAGCTCTACAGTCACCTCCTCCATCCCCCTTCCATGGACACTTATGCCTCCTTCCATCACCACATGCAATGTCCCCATCCATTAGCCATCAAACCTGCCTTCTCCCTAGAGGAGTGAACCTCTGCTCCTCCAGTGCGCCCTCCTCTGTTGATGCCACCAGAGGAATGATGAGAGAGAGGAAAAAGACCAGACCATGACACAGGGAGCAGCTTATTGCAAGGTGAAGAGAATAAAGCTGAAGGAGCAGGAAGGTCAGAGAGTGCAGAGGGATGGTGAGCAGGGATTTCTGCTTCTGCTCCTGTCACAAATGAAGGGCTGGGCTTTTGCTTTCCCATCTGGAGCAGTTATCCCTTACCCACCCTACACAGAGTAACCCTTTGCAGCAGAAGCACAAGGGGCATTTGAAATATTTCATCAAAATGGGGATACTAGAAAATCTTGCAAAATACTGAAGGACTTGCGAAGTTACACAGTTTGTTGGACTCTAGATGTTAGCAAAGGTTCTCACTTTTCAAAGACACATTTCTGTTTCTTGTATGAGATTACAGCAGCCCATAATCTTTAAACTAATCCATGTGAACGGGCTCGAAGTTCCAAGGCTGTGTCTCTGCCAAGTCATTTAAAGGCTCAGCACGTGGTGTGGCACAGTTTGCTGTGAAGGTCAAACAAATCAATCACAGAAGAAGAACCTCTAGAAGGAAAACACACAAAGCGGCAAGCAAAAACTCCATCAGTCGAATGTATTTTAAGCTATATACACAGTAAAACAGTTTTACATTTAAAAAGCCACTACATTCTTCAGCATAGAATCAGATCATATATTGAGGCATCATTCTTTTTGCCATAAATGTTTTCATATCTTCCTCTTCTGGGCTATATTCTGTTACTCAAGAGCCTCTTGCTCATATAAATTGAAAGCATATATAACTATAGAAGAGGACTGAGGAGGCAGGCCTGGCCTCTTAACAGGCAGAGGAGGCATGTTGCCACCCTTTCCCTTTTCTTTGCTTCGGTGCCATGCTGCTCTGTTCCCCAAGTGAGGCTATAAGAGTGGTCCTTCCTGCAGGATGTCCGAAAGGAGTCTCCATAAGGATGGGCTTTAGCGCTTCGAAAGTGAACAAGGCAACTAATAACATAGTAAATGTTCCCACATTCATTTCCTTTCCTGAGACAAACACAACTTTCTGTATTTCTTTATAAAAAATAACATGGCAAATCTCCTTCAGAAACAATTCTACATCTCCTTGTAAGAAAGATTTTTTTAATTCCTAGTGACATTCTGTCTTGCCAAAATGGAGACAGTCTACAGTCCTCCCTCCCAAAATGTTCCCTCAGGAACACTTTGTACTTTCCCTTAACTGTTCACTATGTTCACTGGAGCCCAGCTGCAAAAAATGGCTCAACTTTGCATCTGGAGTTCCAATCAGTCACAAACTCATGTCTGTTTTCCCAGACAGAGAGCAATTAAATGAAACCTGTAAAATCCATTACCATAACCTCTGGAAACATTAGTTCACCTAAGCAAAATTCTGTTCTCAGTATTTCCCAGACTAAGCTTTCAGGATTAAACTGGGATTTTATAAACATTTAGGGAGAAATCACTCACAAGTTCACTTGCTGCCTCTTTCCCTCTCCCCTCTAACTTACTAGTATTATGTTCCATTTTTTAAAATTTCATTTATGTCTTTCTTCCACTTGATCCACAAACTGAAGTGGCTTTGGAAGAGACTTCAGGTATCAGACAACCCAGCAGGGACAACTGTTAGCTTCCATCTGTCACATACCAGTAAAACTCAGAGACCTGCTGCTTTTTGCATCAGCTGCCTCACTGGAAATGACAAAGTGCTTTTTGTCTCATGCTTGTTAACAGGATCAGCACTGAAATGCATAGTTTGACTAACACAACCGTGTAATGTGGTCAAAAATAACAGTTTTGTAGAATTACAACTTCATATTAAGCTGACCTTTTTATAAAAAAAAACACTTGAAGAACCATTTACGTTCTTTTTGCACATTCTTCTCCAAGTAGGTACACGCTTGCCTGATACATTTTGAGTTCTTTACTTAGGACCCGCTATACTCCAGATAACCAAGCGTACTAGTGGATTTGACACCCCTGTAGGGTGCAGAAGTAAGATAACAGCTACATTCTGGAGAGGCTAGCTGCCTTCATTGTTTTTCAGTGTAGCTTTTGCAAAGAATGTAATAGTGCTTTCCCTTTCTTTTCACAGGTCAGGTCCTGTTAAATAACCCGCAGGAAACATCACATTCAAGTGACATTCTTCTGACCATATTGTAGAGAAGAAATGTTTTCCTCTAAAAATATCCCAAAAAGGAAAAGGTGGCATCTGTATGATGCCATGTTCCAGTTCTGTCTATCAAACCATCTCTGGGGAGCTCCTGTTAAGGTTTCAAAATCCTGAGTAATCTCAAAAGCCCCATCAATCAATCAGCTGCAAAACAAAATGGTTCACCAAATGTTGCCAAGACAAGACTCTCTTCTTTGTCTTTGTAGACTGTGGCCTGGGATGACAGTGTCTATTTTTGCATCAGCGTTCTCCACCTTGCAGGCCTACAGCTGTAAGTTGTGTCTAGATAAAGAGACTTAGGCACACAGTCACATCTTCTGGAGCACCACCAGTTTTGTCATGAGAGGCAATAAGCACCTTTTTCAAGTTCTGCCCAAACAATACTTTTCCCAGGGCTTGCAATAGCAGCTTTCTTAAATTTCCAAATTCCTCAAGCCAAAAAGGAGCTAATTTCTGATCCAACTTGCACAATACATACTATGTATCACTCCTCCTGTAATTTCAACATAAAGCCCATAAACACTCCTGTAATTGAAGTGGTGATACTAGTCAATAAAAAACTCTATAAAAACCTATCTTCTATTAATAGCACTGCAACCAACTTTCTGGGAAAATCACTTCAGCTGACATCCCCTATACCACTTCCCTACCTATGCAAGAGCAACAGTGATGAAAATATAATGTGGCACTAAAGACAAAAAAAAGAACTACACAAAATAGCAAGGTTCTATTACAGAGTGATATAGATAACATAAAGAAAGATATCCAGACTTCCAGCTATGTAGTACGTCTTGAATTTTTTCTTTCAGTCAGAGAGCTGTAAAAAATTGGGCCAATTTTAGTGGGATTAATGTGATAAGTGTCACAAAGGCAGGATAAGGATTGTGCTAATTTTTTTGGTACTGATAATTTACCATAAACTCAAAAGTATGCATCAATTAAGCACTAGTGTATCATGAAAATCTCTATCTATAGTGTTCCTAAGATCATTTAGCTCCTAAATATGGCCTGAAATGGGTATAAAACTAATTTATTTAGTACAGAGGTGCCAAACCTCAAACCAACCAACTAGGTCTGGCTTGAAAAGCTGGTTAATCTGGACCAACTGTTTCTGCTCTCTTTCCCAAAGCTCCCACAGTGATAGGAGGGGACTGGTCCATAGTTCCAGACAAACTGGTCTGGCAGAACCAGCCAGTCATGGCCACCAGCCTCCCACCACCAGAGCCCACAGTCCCTCCCATCACAGGGTGACATCTGGGAATGATCTGGCTTAATTGCTCAGAAAACGGCAACCTTCTCCTGTGTCTTTTCCTAGGGGCTTCTCAGAGGTGGTCAAAAAAGCCAGTGGAAACAAGAAATATTCACGTGTTGTAAGAGTTATGTTTGCACACATTCAAGTCTTCAGGACATTGCAATGCTAGGAGAAGACGAGGTGAACGACTATGATGTGCTCGTGCGGCCTGCTGCCTGAAGGTTAGGTGCTAGGGACTTAGTCTATCATCTATTTTATTATTGTGGTTTGCATTGCATTTGTCTTTAATTAAACAACAGCTCACACAGTAGAAGTAATAAGACGCAATTTCAGCACTTAGTCCAGAAACAGTACAAATTATGCCACTAACATGTGCAAACCAATAGCAGAAAATCTGCAGGCCTCTGACTGTGGAGAGGAGACAAAGGAGTCTAAGCACATAAAAATAGGGTGGTCATAACTACTTAAAGCATGTCCTAACCATTCAAGCAGTTAAAAAGAAAAAAAAAAAAAGATATTTGTATTAACATTTCTAGTTTAAATGGTGTTTGTTCGCCTCAATATATATTTTCCACTGATGTGGGAGAAATATGCAGAAAACGAACAGTTGCAGGCTTTGTGGTTTTAAGGAATCGTTTCAGGCCATAATGCTCAGTGTGACGACATCTCCCCATGTAGGCAGCGCTGGGATATATAGCTAGAGTCAGCTTTTGTAACCGTCTGGTCCCTTCTCAGCTTTTCTATTGGTTCACAAAGCATCTTTCATGCCACTATTGAAGACTGTATTCTGTAGGTTGCTGACGATTGTGGCTGGACTTCTCCATTCACAATCCAGCACTGTCATCACCCCGTTTTGCTCTCTCACATGATCAGAGGCCTGGGCTATTGCAGCACATCTAGGAAAATTGGTAAAAGGCTGAACAAAAGAAAGAAGTGTTCAATATCTCAGTAACGTTCTGAACAGCTGCTTGAGTTTCTGAAGAAATTAAATTTCTAAAAGGGTTGAATTTTCATACACATTCATTTAAGCCATACTAAAAGACCTTGTCCCTGTCCCATGGGGTAGAAGTAGAGAACGAAAAAAAATACTCCAAGGAGGCATTATGTCTTTTCTAAGAGTGTAGCACTTCAGTGCCTTTTGAAATGCTGAGATCCCCAGATGCACATTCTTCCTTCATAGATTATACTCCCCTTGGAGCAATGAGCATACAGCAGCTATCTTCTTTCCATCAACAAATATTATACCAGACTTGCTGGATGGAGGCTTTTGCTCTGTGACGCAGTGCTGTGAAAGGGTGAACTATGCCGACGTGAATACTCCCATTCAGGGCAGTAAAGGGCAAGGAACTGAGGATTACAGCTTTGTTCACACTACTGTAAGAGTAGTTGGTTTTGATCCCTTGTGGTCTTGTGAGTAAAAATTACATCTGCTTCACCCTTGCCTACTTATCCTCTAACCCACCAAGCAGATGTGCTAAACAACTCAGAAAAAACTGCTTTGCAAAATACAAAATCTGAGTCGTGCAACAGTCTGCATTGATGAATGTAGCATTTGTACCGTCTCCAATACTTGAATTTCTAAGGTCTTTAGTCTTTCAAGAACATTGATTTGTCACATTAGGTGCCATAATGCACGTTTGGAACAGGTGCATACACACACCTGTTTTCCTCTCACTCCCTGTATCTATTTTGCATGGTCCCTGTAAATACTGGACAAAATCACATGCTTATTATTCAGGGCATCCTAAGGAAGGTTCCCCCAAAGGGACATAGCTACATCTTCTGCAGAAATGTGGAAATTCTATAGGGAGAGTAGGTGTCAGGAGAGCTTCCTCAGCCAAAACGCTTCCCAGGGCTCCTGCTGGGGCCCGCAGGCTCCAGTCCGTACCACACCACGCTCCGCTGACTCAGGGCTGAGGCTGGTCTCCAGCAGCCTCTCACCTGGCTGATGCAATCGCATCATTTCAACCACTTGTCCTTCATCTCAGAGGTGCACGCAACATAGAGCGGGCACTATGGGAGCCTTGAGTAATTTTATTTCAGATTGTGAAATGCTGGCTATTGGGCAATGATAACTCCACTTTAAGCATCATTATCTCACTGCTTTAAGAAGTGAAAGCGTGTTTGCAAGCATATCTGAGTCACACGTCCAAAACGAGGCTTTTCCACAGCCTGCTTATGATAGAGCTACTTACAACCCTGGAAAATCACCTCCCCAAGTATTAGTATCTTCTCTGCTGACCTGTTTTTAAGTGTGATTGTGGTCCCATCTCATGAGCCTAGCAATCTATGTTTATACCAAGCAAATTTTAAAGAGTCTTTGAAAGCCATTCCTTTATCGTAATATTGTCATCATAAACACAGCCACAATCCAAGACTGAAGTCTTTAGTTACCATATTCTCAACAGACAATGTGATTCTTCCAGAAAAAAACAATAGACGTTGGGGGTAGGGGGGTGGTGGAGTGGAAATACATACAAACACTATCAATATGATCAAAGTATCTTGAGAAGCGACATTCCCACTTCCTTTTTGGCTCCCCGATTTCTTCTTTTTAACTCTTATATCTTCTCCTGCTTGTTTTATCTGTTTGTGCAGAAGGTGAGTCAGAGAACACAGATAGGTCCTGAGGTTTTTTTAAAGAATGCTTTAAAGCATGGAAAACAACAGTGTTTCAGAAGGAAAGTGAAAGCATATTTAACATGTTTAACATATTTTGTGGAACAGGCCCTTTGGGTCCTTTTCTTCTGAGTGCTTCAGTCTGTGCTTCACTCTAGACAACCTGCTCTAATATCACTTCTCCAACAGTATCATTCTTCTAGGTGACATTTCAGTGTGTCATTTACATTCCCTTTTAAATTATGGATTATTCACAGTTCAAAATGTTTCCCTCTCAGCTTCACCAAAGTAGCACTAGGTGTAAGTGGTGGGATTTGCCCTAGACATTCATTCTGAGGGCACAAAGATAGAGGACATAGACTGGTCTGCAAAAATAAAGTCCACTCCTTAACCCAATGGACAATTTAATCCAAGATAGAGATTTCAGTCTCAGTTCTTCTCCACTGAGGTCACTGAAATGAATAGGACACCTTTATGAAGGAGAAGAATTATATGCCAGAATTATAGCCACCATATTGCCACAGTACAGGGTACTAAGCAAACACATAATGTGTAGAATCAGTGCAGAAAAGGCATAGAAAACTATATTATTGTTTCAAACTTACTATTGTTTCTGTTGCACATAGCTTTAACTCCACAGCTACAGTAGCTACAATGCCTATAAAGGGTATTCTCTAGATCTGAAGGTCAACTAGCTGTTCAGATGCCGTGCCGTTAAGTTTAACCCCCTCCACCCCAAAAGGGGGGGAAAGGTGGGACAAAGGATCTGTCATGCAAGGATAGGAGGAAGCTTAACACTGGGCAGGAAAAACAGAGGTGAGGAAACCTTAGTCAGAGCGAGCGCGCTAGCCTGGCACGGGCAGGAATCAGCTCCTAATTCTGTTGAGGGATTTGGCCTTTGGCCCATGTTAATGGCGCCTTTGTGAGTCCAATTAGTTGGTCCAAAAATACCTTTTTAGAAAGGAAATTTTTGGCATTATGTTCTGATAACCAACCAAATGCCCCTGCAGCAGGATCAGTGTCACCAATCACCTGGTGACCCATGTACTGAGGGACAGTCACCTCCTGTGCCACCTCACAGCTCACCGTGCACTGGGGCTGGACACCTCTTTGTCCTGCACCACCATATCATAACACCAGTGCCCCTGGGC
Source organism: Caloenas nicobarica (assembly GCF_036013445.1). Lineage (NCBI taxonomy): Eukaryota > Metazoa > Chordata > Aves > Columbiformes > Columbidae > Caloenas > Caloenas nicobarica. The sequence goes on along the minus strand of NC_088246.1, from coordinate 135,302,421 downwards.
CTGACAAGAGGAAGGTTTTCAGAGGCTTAGAACTTATGCAATGCAGCCCAGTTTTCACCAGCGCAGTATAAGATATTCTTCTTCAGTGGGGCTTATGTCTGCCTCACTCCTGGTTTTTTGATGCCAGATTTGCTGAAATACTGTGAGTGAACTTACCATGGGCAAGTTATTTTCTCATTCTCTCATTCTTCCCATAAAACTCAGCCAACAAACAAGAAATACTTCCAATGGTCTTTCTTTTTCTTTTTCTATTTCTTTTTCTTTTTCTTTTTTTCTTTTTCTTTTTCTTTTTCTTTTTCTTTTTCTTTTTTCTTTTTCTTTTTTCTTTTTCTTTTTTTCTTTTCCTTTTCCTTTTTCTTTTTCTTTTTTGGAAGACAAATTCAAAGCACTTACAAATAGAAAGATGAATGTTTTTTAAAAGTGTGAATTCTTCCCCTCATGAAAACAGGTGCCTAGAGTGGAAATGTGTAAGCAACTGCAGGAGTTACTGGTGCTCCAGTTATGTTACAATAAAGCTAGACAGATTTGCTTGTGTACATGTGTGTAAAATGAAACGGCAAGTGAGTATGCGTTCTTCTTTTAGATAAATTTGTCTGCTACGTCAGTAACACGTATTACCACCAAAGAAGTGATTATAGAAGAAATAAATATACATAAATATAGATTTCTTTCTCATCTACAGCAAGGACACTCGGTATACACTCACAAAGTACCACACCCTGTTTTCCTCTTTAAAAAAATCTACTTTATTGAGAAAATACAATGTTACTTTATGCAAAAGAACGTGCATTCTACATCATGAGATGTTTATTGACCTTCCTACTGAAAGACACCCAGTTCTCCAAACTGTGAGTCTGTACATCAGTTCTACCATTCTTTCCAAGTACATATATAATTTATCCATGTGTGTGCAAGCTACCCATCAACGAGGCTGTTTTGGAAATAATCTGTCATCTCAGATAGTATGCCAATGCCTCAGAGCTATGTATCCAGCTCATTTGGATATGAATGAAAGGACTGACAAGCAAAATGTTTGATTTACAATTAAACTACTGAAATAAAGGCTTTAAAAAAAAAGCATTTCTATTACTTGAGGTAAAAATCTGGCATTTTGTCACCCAAAATTAACATCTGAGTTGCCATCAGCAGTTTATTTACTTGCATTAAAGTGAAATTTATCCAACTGGATTCAGGAAAAGAAAAATCAAGGAGTTTTTTTAAATTAAAAAAATTAAACCTTAATTTCACCTAATTGCGTTGTTGCAATTTTTCATTTGGCAATGACATTTTAACGTAAGATTGAAACACCTAAATACGTAATGAGTGTCTATCTGTGCTCTAGGTGTCTACGTCCCTTCATGTTCAGCAGATATCTTGCTGGTACAGTTGGCAGAGCCTGTACCACTGCTTAGCTGACCAGTGAATAAGTATCCACTTTAGGGTGAGCTGGACCATCACACTCCACTGGGTTGACTTTAGGGTCATTTCAACTGCCTAAACAGGGGCATCCAGTGCCACCACAGGTGCCTTGGCTGTCCACCTGGGCCCCAGCCACCTCCAGCAGGCTGCAGGGCTTCGGTGGGTCCCATACCATAACTGCCAGCCTTGTGGAGATGACCCAGCTCTTCCCAAATCATGCCAGACACTTGTGTAGGAGCGCTGGATTGAGGGAGGCCCCTAAGGAGCATGTGGACACCTAAGGGAGACACCCAAACTGGGTGTCCCCGTTGGGAGCTGAATCCTGCCTTTTATTTCTTCTTGTTTAAAAGATTAAAAACAGTATCCAAAACCCTGATGAATTCAGCAAAAAAACCCCTTATTTTCCCCAAAACAATTTTTCAGCCTTTCAATTTGGCCAAAAGGGAAAGGAAACCCTTCCATCTCTATCACAATATCCCATTTAGCTGGATCCTGCCAGGGAAGCTTAAAACAACAGTCAGACTTTAAAAGCACACATAGGATCATGACTGTTTCTTGGTCATAGTGCTAAACCATGGTATTTCTAACTCACGTGAACTTGTTTCAATTAAACGGCCTATTTTTACAACTATTCATCTTTCCCCATTCACATCCTTTGCCTTTGCTTCCAGCGTGCACCAGTTTTTATTCCACCCTTCCTGCTTCTTCAGTCTTAGTACTGTCCTTTTTTAAGAAAGGACCATTGTGTTGGTGAAACTCATACGTTCATTTGTATGTTTTCCTCTGTAACATACTTGATCCAATGATAACCCGTTGAAGAGCAAAAGGTGCTTCTGCCTGAAAATCTCATTTACCATCAGTTTCCATAGAGAAATTGAAGAAAAAAAGCCCTAGAAAGTCTCTGCTTACTGTGTTAGAAGACTCCACCTTGCAAGAGCAAAGCAAATCTCCACATGGGACATTTGCTCATTGTATACTTCAAACATCCTATTTTTCGTTATTAGAGCATTTTTAAAGGACCTGAATTGAAGGGTTTGTGTGTGACAAAGAGAAAAAGCTTTTGGTCTTCTGTGAAATTTCCCAATACTTTTATTCAGCCTTGTAAAAATCAAGTTAGCAAAAACCAAAATAATCTAACCAATGTCGCAGGTAAAATTTCTTTCAAGACTATCTCAACATTCCAATAGTACAAAGCAGTATAAAGTCCCAGTGCTGCAACCTTCCTTAAAATTTGCCATGGATCTCGATTGCATTTTAAAATCATTTGAATGATCCATAGCTGCTTGCTGCAAATATCTGAGCCTGTCCTCAAAACTACCACAAAGTAAATATTTAACTTATTAAGCTACTGCCTGTGCTATCATCCATACCCCCACAATGACAAGACACTGTTTGCATTTTCTAGCTTGATACCCACTATTACAGCAAGAGATGCTTTTACAATACCCAAAAAAGCACACAGATCACTTTGCAATGAAATCCATTTAAAACTGTAATTGATTTTAACAGGCACCAAAAAGCTTTAGCCTGTTTGGGGGTTCTGAGACGTGTCTGATCAGTCATCCTCGCTTTCACGATCAGAGAGTTAGCACACGGTTGCAGATGGCTAAATACACAGAAATACCCTTCTTATCAAGGTAAAGTTTCTTCTTACATAAGTTAACCAAAAGATTAAACAGAAAGATATAAATTAATAATCCAGGTGCTAAACTGAAAGGCAGCAGTGGCTTGGAAAGATTTTCCCATTTTCTTGGCTGGAGAACAAATAATGTTTTTTTTCTAAAGGCTTTTGGTATTTAGTTGTGTAATTGCAAGTGGTTTTGCTTTTTTGTTTTGTTTAGGTTTCTTTAGGAAAAAAGAGTTTTGTCAAATGAACATGTCATTAGCCCAGAGTAGGGCTCCAAGAAGAGAGTGTTGGCATACTGGAGGACAAGGGCAATGTCAGTCTCCCCGGCACTCAGGACACATGGGACAGGCGGGGTGTGGAAGAGCTCTGGAGCCAGGGGGCTCCTGTCTTTGGAGAAGGGAGCGAACACACAGGCCTGGATCCAGCGTCACTGCCTGGAACTGGTGCCGTGGGTGTCGCTGGGTGTCCAGCCACCTCCAGGGCTTCTCCAGCTCCCACCTCATGCCCACCAGCCCAGGGCAATGCCAGCGCGGAGCCAGGGCACCTGGGCAGAGCCAGACCCCTGCTCTGTTCCAGCTGCATGTCATCCATCAGCCGCATCCTGGGGACAGCTCGGGTGCCCAGTGGCACGAGCCAGCCACCGCTGCCGGCAAAGCCAGGCCCAGACTGGTGTGAGCTCCTTCAAGCATAGGCACTGAGGCCCGTAGTCTTTTTATCGTAGAATCATAGAATCATTTCAGTTGGAAGAGACCCTCAGGATCATCAAGTCCAACTATAGCCTAACCTAACTCTAGCACTAAACCATGTCCCTAAGAACCTCATCTAAACGCCTTGCAAACACCTCCAGGGATAGTGACTCCACCACTTCCCTGGGCAGCCTGTTCCAATGCCTGACAACCCTTTTTGTGAAGATTTTTTTCCTAATATCCAATCCGAACCTCCCCTGGCGCAACTTGAGGCTATTTCCTCTTGTCCTATCACTTGTTACTTGGGAGAAGAGACCAACACCGTCCATGCTACAACCTCCTTTCAGGTAGTTGTAGACAGCGATCAGGTCTCCCCTCAGGCTCCTTTTGTCCAGGCTGAACAGCTACAGCTTCCTCAGCCACTCCTTGTTAAGACTTGTGCTCCAAGCCCCTCACCAGCTTCGTCGCCCTCCTCTGCACCCTCTCTAGTACTTCAATGTCCTTCTTATGACGAGGGGCCCAAAACTGAACACAGGATTCAAGGTGCGGCCTCACCAGTGCCGAGTACAGGTGCACAATCACTTCTCTAGTCCTGCTGGCCACACTGTTCCTGATACAAGCCAGGATGCTGTTGGCCTTTTTGAAAAATGGCTAAAATAAATAGAGCATTTGCTGGGGCTGCTGGAGGGAGAGGGAGGTTTCTAACTCCCCGGTGGCTCAGCCCTTGCTGCAGGGCTTGGATGCCACCCAGGAGCGGGCAGGGGCTCTGGGCTGTCGTGCTGCTGCGCGTGTCCTGGCCAGTGCACCCTCCAGAGAACACAGGAGCCTGAAAAACCTAAGCAGGATTTTTGGATCGCTTGCCTCCATGCAGTCCCTCTGTACTGGCATCGGCCCAGCCCCAGCTGCTTTCCCACAGGCTCCTCCAGGGCCAAGGTCCAGCAGCCACATCCAGCGCCCAGGGCTACACCCAGCCCTGCCGAGCGCCGCTTTGGGTGCAGCATGTCCGTCTGTGGGGCTGGAGATTACTCCTGTGTCCACACACAGCCACGTCCCCAAGTGCTGGATTGCTAACAGGGATTGCCAGTTCCCAGTTTAGCCCTCCTGTGGGCTTTGCGCCTTCCCAGCCAAGCAATGCCTGCATGGCGCTGCAGCAAGGAGTGACCTGGTGGAAATGGTGTCTCCTGTTTAGTAGGTTTCCACAGAAAACAACATGTTTTCTGTCACACATGGACTTCAGGACCAGCATGTGTCCCACAGGACAAACTGCTTCACAGCGGTTCAGCCCACACAGGGTTTCCACAGCATCTCCTAAATGTGGCACACAGGCAAGAAAAAATCTGCTCTGCTCTTATTTCCTCGGATGCCACGGCTACACACACGTAACTAGGCACTGATCACTTCAGTTACTGATATTTAAATTGAATTTAATTTGAACAGCAGGAGAACAAGGTTGAAAAATCTGAGTAAAAGAGAAAAAAATGTTTGGCCACTTGTATGGCCAGGAGAAAAAGAAGCTAAACTTAAATAGGCTTTTTCCAGAACAGCTCTCAGTTTGAATGAGTTCAGCAAAAGTGCACCTCTAGAGAGGCAAAAGGTTCCTTTCTAGATAGTAGTTGCCTTTAAAAAAAAACAAAAACAAAACCAAAACTAAATCCACAACTCAGTTTCTGGTATTGCCATAAATTCTGACCAAAAAAAAAAAAAAAAAGACTGGTTAAGCCTGGGTGGTTTTACTTTGGTTACAATCACGAGAAATACTTTGTAAACTTGCTTATATTATAGAAAGCAAGTGGAAAATTAATGCTATTTGTATTGCTTAGGAGCAGAGATCTGGTTCAAACTGCAGTCTCATTGCAGTTTTAGCTGCCTTAAGCTACAAAATGCAATATTAATGAAAAAAATCTGAGGGATTAATTTCTGAGTCTTAAAAGCATTTTTGTGAGGAAAGCAAACCCCATTTCCATGCCACAGGCTAACTAAAAATGAATATTTTCTTGAATTCAAGAGATCAAATGAATAATACATAGAGAAAGAAGTGCCATGGGAAAACAGAGTGAGTCTTACAATTTTTCTAATAAGAAATGAGATCAGAAACACCTGTTCCCAGGTGTAGCCATTCTGAAAAGTCAAAAAAAAGTTACAAAGAACACTTACTGGATAAGCTGAGCCAAAGGACTAGGAATTGCTGCTAGTCTTACAGCCTCAGTTTAGTGGAACACATCAAGCACACGCCAGTTGTGTGGAAAGGCTACTGATACATGGTAGCAGCTCTTCTTTCATCCCTAAGCTGACATTGTTAGTTCTACTCTCATTTTGTATCAGGAATGAGATGACGAAATGTCACCATGACCTTTGATACTGATTCAGAAAACCAACAGTAACCTGAAGGCTTCAGGTATGGACGGTGAATTTGAGAAGTTGCCTTTGCAGCTCCCAGTCAAACCACGGTGTCTGGAAAAGCAATACAGACAGTTTTACCTTCTCTCTACAGATGCAGGATCCACTGCTGTGAGTGTATCATTTTTCCACAGCACCTTTAAGATAAAATTTCTGTTTGACACAGAAGGCAATGTGTTAAGGAATATGCTGCATTCAGACTGGAAGAAATCTCTCCTGCCCAACTTTTGTGGAATTTGTGAAGGAAGATGAAAGTTATTAGGAACAAGAGAAGCATTTAGTGAGGCAAAAAATGGACTTTGAAGAAACCTACTGAAAGTTTTACACGTGACACACCTACATTGTAAATGACATTTTTCCTTCACAGAGGAACACACAATTCAGTAATTCAGCCCCCTCCACCATAACGCATTAGAAGCCAGCACTGCTTGTCCATTCATCCAAAAGTGCACATTCTCAGAAACTGGGAACTGTGCAGTTCCTAGTGGGCTGCCTGGATGATAATATTAAGCTGTTTCCTTCTGATCCCACTTAATTAATTAATACAGCTCTGGGGATGGTGGTAATCATAAATTTATAGTGTTTTCCAATAGCAAAATGAGTCTTTACCAAAATTTACCAGAGGGCAATACCTGGGATGTGCAGGTTACCTGGGGACAGCTGCGCCTCTTGTAAGACCCTGACTACAAAATGCTATCAAGTTTTATTATGCCTAGAGAAGCATTAGGCAGACTGCACTTGATAACCTCTCGTGACATATCACTTCCACCATAACTATTCCTGACTACAAAACCTCCACCCTTCTCTGGGTAAACTGTTCTCTGGAGGGAAGAGGGAGAAGCTCTTGCTTCTGGGGTTTGGGCCCTGTTCAGCCAACGCAAATGAAGATATTTCTTATACAGCATTCTACCTGCTGCCCAGAATAACAACAAATAAAATCTGGATGTATGTCAACAGAGTCACCACCCTGGACTTTTCACAACCCAGCTAGAACAAAGCTATGGCTGACTTGCCGCGGTACTGGTGGCAGTCCTACTTTGAGCAGCAGGTTGGACTCAATGACCTCCAGAAGTGCATCCAACACTTGTATGAACCTGTGAAGTGTGTATAAAAGCCTTATACATTTAGAACATGCCGGCTTACATTTGAGTTACAAATGTTTTGCAACTGAACAAAGAAGGCTGTCTTTAATTAAGCCGATGTTATTCTATCGGTGTGTCCAGGCCTTCTGATGATGCATATTGTTGCACATTGTGCTTCTGGAGCTTGCCTATCCATTCAATGGATTGCAGAGGTCTTGATTTCAAAATAGGGAAATGGAACATCAACAAGTCAGTACGGTCCCTCCCATGCAAGAAGGATGCAATTAGCTTCATTCACCTGCCTGACCTGAAAACAGAGGGCCACGGTATCGCAGGAGCTGCTGACAGTGGTTAAAGCTTGGAGGAGGAACTCCCAGTAGCTTGCAAACAGCACAAAGTCTTCAAAAGAGAGTAAATCCATTACTTAATATAGATTAAATAGCCTACTTTATTCCATTGGATAAAAAATGTTGTAAAGTATGTAAGAATTGTAATACTTCCATTATGTTTTGATTATTTTCACATAGATGGATCATTTCCTCTGAGGTACTAACAATGGCAACAGCCTGATCAGGACTGAAAGGAAAAAATGTTAGCCAGGATCCTTTCCATGTCGAAGGTTTCACTTTCGGAGCAGTTTTTGGGTTCAAAGGGCCTCAGCACCTGAGGGAGCTGCTGTGAGATGTTGCATCACTGACACTCACGAGGTGGTGCTGAGCAATGGGGACTTCCAGGAAAGCTGACGGGAAAAGCTGTAGAGATAAGACTCCCTTGTTTTTTCAGGATTTGATTCTGAGGGACAAAAAAGCAGGCCACATCCATTTCTAGGTGGGCCACATTAATACTGTAGTAAGTGTGGGGGCAAAGAATATCATTTAAAGTGGAGCTAATGAAGGTGTGGGGTTTTTTTGCATAATTTTAGTCCAAATTAGTGGAAGGAAGTGATTAGCATGCTTTTTAAAATGCATTAGAGAGTTTCTATCCTTCTTATAGCCTTTTCTCTCAAATGCTTCTATGACCCCATTATTTTAGTGTATTGAGTATTCCAATAAATGCCTGTCAGGTAAAGAAGTATTATCATGATGTCTTTCAGATGAGAAACAAAAGCACAGAGGTTAAAGTCAGATATTAAAGACACGTAAGGACATGGCTTTGAAGATCTATGCATAAGTAATTGTATTTGCTCAAAGCTATACAGGAAATTAGTGTCCATGTCTTGTAGTCTTGCGCACTAACCACGCTAATAGAATTATCTCTGTTAGTTATTGCTCAAAAGATGCACGTAATTAGGTGACCCTCAATAGTTAAAAGCACTTGCTCATTTGCCTGTTAATATATTAATAATAATTTAGTCCTGTCAAAGTCATGTGCCATAGTCCTCTGGTTTAATCTGAGATTGGTATTATAGTAAATAACAATGTTCCAGCAATACTTTTTTTCCTGGGTGTTTCCCATGTTCATAGACTAAAAGGGGTCAAACCTCCTCACATCAAGATTTATGAAAATATCATTTCAATTTTTAACCAGATACAAAACCAGCTGAGATATGACTGATTTCTAAATAAGAGAGAAGAATAAACTTGTACTGAAAAACCTAGCATGATCATGTTTTTTTCTATTATTCTGTAGACAGAGAAAACATGTTGACAGAAATGTGTGATTTAATAAGGTAAATAACTTCTTCTGTACTTTTTGACTTATTCAGTTGAAAACATCAGCATCACTGGGCATGGAGTGTAATATTGCTCTTGCATACGGAGTTGCTCTATTTAGTCTGTTTTCGTTTTTGTGCAATTTACTTGCAAGAGGAAATATGCTAGCAATGCATTGAGAAATCAATACCTAACATTAACTTGGCTGTTTTTCAGTACATGATTCTGCTTTAAAAGCCAATGGGAAAACTGTGAACAAACTTTAAACTGTATCATTCCCCAGGGCAAAAGCCAAGAGTGTTCCAGACTCCACAGAATTCAGAGCATAGACTAAATATTTCTCAAATTACACAGAATTTAAGTGACCCATCATTTAGATTATCTTTATACAAGTTTTCATCACCTATTTACAGCAGGCTCAAGGATTTGCCTGTCTGGCATTTCCCTGACTGGCCTCTGTTGGTAAAACTTTTTTAGTTTTCCACCTACAACATAATTTAATATTAATTCTTGATTGCAGATATTGATTTACTATTTTCAAATCAAGTCTTTTAAAAAAATCTCATTTAACAGCTGTCCTCAGTGAAATACTACATTTTGAAGTTAATAAAGTGTAGTTCACTTAGTTAATCTACCAGTTCATCAACCAGCCATTCTTTCTGAGTCCTCTTTATCTGTGTTTCCATGTACCTGTGCTCATTATCTATCTTTTTTTCTTTGCCATTTTCTTTATTTCACTCTCACTTGTATTCCAAAGCAGGTTTTACTTCTTATATTTTCTTGCACCAAAGCAAGAGCCAGCACAACTGCGCTGTGGCAAGTTCTTAGAAGAACAAACGTACTTCTGAAAACTCAGTTACTGGAGGTGTCAGCTGAACCTAAATTTGACCTTGATGCCGCATTAAGATCTGATACAATCCTCTGAGCTAAACATTGTCTAGACCCTGCACTGATGTCCATCTCAACATTGCCTTCACAGACTGCCTCTGATGTGTGGGTATGATATCCCACGTGTGGTATTTCAGCATGAAAGACAACACAGGATCACCAATCATCTAGGCCTGAAGAGACTCTGGAAGGTCACCATCCAATCTCCTGCTCAAAGCAGGGGCAGCTCTGTGTTTAGGCAGCTCAGGGCTTTCCCCCATCTTGCCATCGAAACCTCCAGGCGCAGGGATCCCACAGTTCTCTGAGGAATCTCTGACATTGCACAGCTGTCCTCAGGGGGAAAGCATTTTTCTTTATATCCAGTCAGACATTCTCCTATTTCAGCTTATGACCATTGCATCTCATTATCCCACCATGCAAATCACCCTTTTCTTGGTAATCTCCTCATAAGTATTTCAAGGCTGCACTTAGGTGCTCCCTAAACCTTCTCATCTCCAGGCTAAACATGCTCCAGTGGGTTAGGAAGTGCACTAGCTGTGGGATTCAACTCACTTGAGTGTCATCTTCTAAAACTTGGGTATCTCAGACAGGCTTGTTGTCTAGGGTGACCTCACTAATGGAGAAAGAGAGAAGCATGGTCTGAGGCGAATATCCTCTTTCAAAATAGCTGTGCAAGGGAGGTATGAGGAACATACCCCAGCAAATGTCAGAGATATCCTGCTGACAAGACAGAGAGCCCAACTACTGAGCTAAAAGCAGAGCACTAACTTCCAAATGCAAACTTCAGGTGCAACGAATCTTGCTGGCAGGGACATAGACTGTTTCTCCTGGTCTTTGCTATGTTTGTGTGGCACTGGCCATGAAACAGCACCTCTCCATTCTTTGTTTCCTCTCTTTTAGAAGAAGAGAGCGATGACTGACCTGAGCGTTTTGACAAGTGGCTTGATTTTCACATATTAAAAGTGCCAGAAGAATGGGAAGGGCACTGGTCCAGCATGAATTACTGGGCAGAAAATATAATCCTTTTAAGTGGCACACCCCAGTGGTAACAAAATGTAACATTCTGGTGTTTTGGTTTTTTGTGGGTTTTGGTGTTTTTTGTTTGTTTGTTTGGGGTGTTGTTGTTGTTGTTGTTGTTGTTATTGTTGTTTCAGTTATTGTTTCTGGTTGGTAAATAGAGGAAACATCCCTAAAGAGGCCAGGCCCTGTAAAGAGAGATAGATAGAGAGATTTCTGCCTGGAAAATGCCTGTTCTGCACAGAGAGCTGGCCTACAAAAGTCTTTCCTTGTTACAAGGTTGTTCTGAAAATATATATAAAACCAGAAGAAAGCTGACACCTCCTTAATCTTATCTCTGTAATTACACCTATTATGGTTCAGTACACGCCCTCATTTGAATACAAGTAAAGTTGGAAATCTTTCTGAATTAATCTGATTTTTTATTTAAGTGTTGTAAGAAAATGATTCAACGCTGTAATTACCACTGGCCATAATTGATTGTATTTGTTTACATGGTAGGTTATTAAGAAAATATCTGGAATAGAACTCTACCTTTAAGCACAATTTGGGTTATTGCAGTAATATACCAAATGTAATGTCATAAATGTGCAGCAAGTGGCCACTTAATAATAGTTAGTAACATTCGGCATTCATTCTAAATTGTGCATTTAGGACCAAACCAGCTGTCTTGCATGAGTGATTAATTTGACTGATAGTGCACTATATGGCATGACTAATAGGCATTATGCAGTTTTATTAAGCAATAACTCACAGCTATATGGTGATGCCAATCTTAATCTTTGAAATACTATTTTACAAAAGGAGTGAATGGTCTTTGCTTCTTTCAGGGTGATGTATTCTATTCCAGGAGTGGTGCAGTACTCTTCAGTGCTTAAATTCATCATTTGGTATAGCCCAAAGCCATTATACTCCCATCTTGCCAGCTTAAAATCACAATACAGTCAGCCACTGCAGACTTCTAACAGTCTGTCTGTTTGAATGTCATGCAGTAATACCATATTAGATTGAGCTGCTAACTGCATGTAACATTTTAGATTTCTGTGAATAAAACTGTGCTGATCTTGAAGAAAACACTTTTAAAAGATGTAAAACAAGGGAAGCCACATTTCTGAGTATGCTCAGAACAGACCCATGGAAGCATTAAAACTTTTCAGCAAGCCAGCCTGCCACACATCTCTCTTCATGCTCTCAAACCAACTAAAATGCTAAAAGAGTTGAAGTCAGTGATGTGGCAGACAAGACAATACAGAGCCATTGACACACAGTTCACAGAGTTTTTTTGAAATGGATGAGAAGGGGCTTACAGGGATTGGAGAGGGGGGAAATATAGGGCAGCCAGGTCCTCCTGCCCTACTGCAGCGCCTTCAGAATCCTGCTGCAAGATACTGGCTGGTCTTGTAGTTTATAATACCAGCAGCAGGTTTGTCACCAGGTTTATATTCATACACAGCCATTTTGCCACATTCTTCCCTGTGATGATCTCCTCCCACTCCTGTGCCTTGATCCAGCTGAAGACCTGGCTGCTGTAAGCAGGTGTCACCGGGAAGCTGCACGGGCTTGTGGCTGCCATGGGACTCAGCTGAACCGAGGGCCCAAATGGGAAGATTTGGGTTTTCCTCCTCTTAGATAGAGGATATTCTCCTGTGCTGTTTGTTCAGTGCGCAGTAGGACAGTGCACTGAGCCATGCCTTAAAGAGCAGCAAAAAGGCAGATAGCTAATATGTAGGTGGATGTACTGCGTGGTGGTGAACTGCTGCAGGAGTGCTTTTTGGAAAAAAAAAGTACACTTGGAAATGGAAATGCCTGCCTGCAATTAAAATAAAATAAAATAAAATAAAATAAAATAAAATAAAATAAAATAAAATAAAATAAAATAAAATAAAATGTGGGTTTACAGGGTTAAGGGAAAAAATATAAAAAAATGCATTTTGTAACATTTGAAAAACGGAAATACCACCTTTAGAAAAGATTGGTGTCTCCGGCTCCTGTGGAGTCAAGCAGTGGTGTACTATGGGTCCCACTAGGGAACTGGGAATATATCCTCCCAGCTAATGTAAAACTCATTCTGCTAGGCAAGAATGATTGATTAGTTTATAAACAGACAGATGGGAACAGGAGTGAGAAGAAAAGGAAGATATGTCTCCTTAGTGGCATGGATTACTCAGTTTTAGTTTGAAAATAATCTATATTTAAACTGATGATTGTTCTGTTTCTTAACCATAAGCTTTTCTCAGGGTGGAGCTCTTTCTGCCTTTTACTTCTACACACCCTGTTTCACCAGCATATTTCCTTGTGTTAGATGCAGTCTGTTGATCTTTCGGATCATGTCCCATTTATCAGTTTTCTATGGTTAGCTGAATTAAGGCCCTTTGATGACAGACATAACCCTCTTGTATGCTAAATTGTTTGCCATGGAACTCTATGGACCTACTCTGTAAGTGCCAGCTTGATGCATCTGATTTTTTTGTTACATCCAGCAGCTCCCACATTTACAGTAAGTCTAAGCCCCAATTCTTGGACCACTCAATAAAAATGAGGGAAATATCACGATCTCCAGGATAATATTAGAGGATTTTATAATTTAGCTGTGAGTACTTGTGACACCTAGTGGTTCTGGCAGAAAAATGCTAACATTTTAGAGGAAGAGGAAGTAGTGGGTGGGTTGGGGAAGGGAAGGAGGGATTCAATATCACCTACTGGAAGATGGTTGCTGCAGTAACCTGAGAAAACCCACAGTTGAGCAAATTCTTTGCCTGGTGATGTGGCACAACTGTGTGAGGCAGCCACCCTTTGTAACCCATCACATCAGCAATGGAAAAGTTCAGCTCTATGAAACACCTCCGGGGTGGGGTGGGATGAGGTGATTATAAGTGTTTGGGTAAGGTGGTCAGGCAATTGCCCAGATTCCCTTTGTGAAACAGGAGATGAGCACAGGAGCTGAGTGATGGCATCAACCTGACATCAAAAGAACAACTTAAAGGCACACCTGGGATGGAGCAAGACTATTCCTTCAGGCAATTCCACATGCTGAAGGAAAAAAAAGAAAAAAAAGGAAAGTGTTATAACTAGTTCATTGTTGGCTCTTTACAAGGTCATGCTTTAAATGTGACACTTCAACAATGTCCTATCACCCAAGGCTTTTCCTACGTTGAACAGAAAAATGTGTATATTTCCCAAGCCGTGAACTCAGATCTTAAGTGGACTGAACTGCTCTGTGAAGAAGCCTGTTTTAATATCCCGACAAGATCTCTTGAACTGTATGAACTTCATAAAAAGACAAGATGCCTGATGCATAGCAAGCCCATTGGGAGTCATGGTCAGATGCAGTGACCACGCAGCAGAAGCTGTGCTGGCTGGGATCCTGCACCTGGCAAGTCACAACCTGTTTGCTGTTGCAGGGCACAGCTCTTCACCCAAGCTAGTGACCCAAGTGTGCAAAATCTCAACAACCTCCTAAGTTGGAGGCTCTTGTGAGAAAACTGCTTTTGATGGTACAGATAACAACATCCAATGGCTTTTAGCATTCTCTAAAAGAAATTGAAACCGTGGAGTGCAACATAATGCAAAACTCCCTCAGAGACAGGTATTCACAACTAATTAATAATAGTGCCTATTTCTACCCAGTTGTCCATTAACACAAAATGCCCGTCTGAAGATCTGTAACAGGGATAACACAAACCAAAAACAATTTACTGCATAACTAAACATATTTGCACAGCTAGATAACAGGTCTATTAAAGCACAGCTTGTAAGCATGCAGTCACACATATATATACATATGCATAGCTTGTGATACAGTTAGTGTGACTCATAAACTGGAGTACGTGGTGTGATTCACAGAACTCCTGTGAGATTTGTTGGGTGATGGGCATTCTGTGTACCTCCTACTGCATCATGGCTTCAGGTGTCCTAGTTCATCACTGTATGTCTCTGGAAGACAACAAAGTATGTTTGCAGAGGACTCAGCAGTTTACTCCTCTAACTCTGCCCCCTGGCATTTCCCGGTCACATCTGCCCTTCTTCACTGCCCGGGCAGGAGCGAAGCACCTCAACTGGGTGAGATTTGGTGAGATGGGTCTTAACCCCACAGTGTGCCACAGCTGTTCTAACTCCTGTCAGATGCTGTTGCTGGGTTTGTCCAATGAAGGGATAAAGCTCAAATCACAGTAACTGCATGATTTAAGTCTAGAAGTATGTGAACGAAAGATCCTGTGTCAACCGCGAAGCTGCTCTCAAACTTTGCAGGTGGTCATTTTGCTTGGACTTCTTAGCTGTAGTTGCTTGTCTAACGGACCATTGTTAGATGTCCCTTTGTAGAGAGTTGTAAGGGAAATAAATATATTTTGTGAGAGTGCTGCTTCTACAGTGGCAGGAAGAAAACTGATCTTATCTAGAAACCAAGGTGTAAGCTGTATGCCATCAGAGATAGGAGTAAATATTTCTCATATGGAAAAGTAATACATCTGGTGATGGGAGTGAAACTATTTAGGATTTGCTAAAGAATAATCTCTGTTTCTTCATGCCAACCCTAAACAACATAACTGCAGTTAAAAATGGAAACCAGATTGATTCCACTCAGTACCATAGTCCCTGTTCCCATGTGAACCCTCAGGCTTGCAAGGAAGCCAAGAAATGGTGACCTGTTGGGTCAGCAGAGAAGCAGGGTCACTTCGTAGGGCACAGCACCACCAGCAACCAGGGCAGCCTCAGCATGCTGCCATGATAGATCTCGAATCCAACTATACTCTGCCTTATATAAATCCAGAGTAAACAGAACCTGGAGAAACAATCAGTTTGATAGCAAGACCTTATCAGTCCCAGCTCATTGTCAGCAGTGCGGAGGGCAGAACAACTGCCAGAGTTGTCTCACATGCACCTGCAGAGCCTGTAGGAAAGGTGGAAGCAAAGCCATGGGGCGAAAAACTCTTAAGAGATGGAGTTGCCAAGACAGCAATTGTCCACTTGTTGAGAATGATAAGAAGAAAAAGACCTTAATCGGGATATCGGCACCTACATCGACTTAGGAGATAGAGGCCAGGGACAAACTGCACCAATGGAAGGGTCCTATCATTTTTCTTAAATATGTGAAGAATATTGCTAAGGAAGGATGTGGGATCTCCATTAGTGAAATGTTTTTAAAATAGCTTGACTGTTGTTTCTCAGGGTCAGCACAGACACAACTGATTCAGCTTTGGGATAGAAGAGGGAATTAAATGAGCAGTGAAAGAGCCTTCCTGCTCTACTTTGTATTGTTTTTCTGTGATATACTTCTTTGAGATATAACTGGAATGAAGAACAGTGCTTACAGTATCACCTTGATCTCTCCCTTGCAATCTAAAATATGTATTGTAAAAAAGAAAGAGAGAGAGAAAGAAAGAGAGAAAGAAGGAGAGAAAGAGAGAAAGAGAAAGAAAGAGAGAGGAAGAGAGAAAGAAAGAGGGAAAGAGAGAGAGAGAAATAGAGAAATAAAGAGAGAGAGAGAAAGAGAGAGAGAGAGAAAGAGAGAAAGAGAGAGAGAGAAAGAGAGAGAGAAAGAGACAAAGAGAGAAAGAGAGGAAGGAAGGAAGGAAGGAAGGAAGGAAGGAAGGAAGGAAGGAAGGAAGGAAGGAAGGAAGGAAGGAAGGAAGGAAGGAAGGAAGAGAAAGAAAGAGAGAGGAGGAAAAGGAAAGGGAAAGAGAAAAAAGGGAAAAGGAAAGGAAAAAGGGAAAAGGGAAAGAGAGAGAAAGAAATAAAGAAAGAGCAAGCTAATTTACAAAGCATACATGAAGCTAGAAAAAGGGTTAGTTCAGGATTTTCCCAGAAAAGAGTAAAATGACTTATTTGGCTTGTTGCACTGTTATACCTGAGCTCTGTGCCTGAGTCTGTTCAGCTTTAAACTTGTGTTTCAGTATCTGCACTAAATCTAGTATACAGAACTAGGACACAGATGCCCCTAAAGAACCCTATAGAAATTCCCATTCTATGGAAGTGGTAATTTTACCTACTAAAGGGCTAATAAAAAACGAAAATTGAATGAATTCCACTAAATTCATCTTGTCACAGAATGGAAATAAGAAGCCTTCTAAACCTCCTGATAAGAACATGAGCAAAGTTCAGACTTTCCTTTTGAAGAGGACTTTTACTGTGTGAAATGCTAGCCCTAGCCTCACCAAAGGATAAAGAGGGGACAGAAAAGTATGCCGTGGTTGCTTACCAGTTCTTCACAATTGCTTTCTTTTGCACAAGAACAGTAAGTATTTTTTTTTACTTCCAGGGGGCATTGGGTGGTTTTGGGTCTGTGTTTGGATGAGTACTCTTTGGTTGGCCAAATCAGGCACTGACATTAGATGAGCCAATAACTTCCAAGATAAATCAGAACTCTTAAGGAGTGCAGTTTTATTTGGTAGAAAGGCAAAGTCATAAAAATAGAGGTTATGCTGCTCTGCCCTACAAGAATTGTGCTTGTAAAAATGCACCTATTAGAGGTAAATCACATGAGAGAACCTGCAGTGGTTCTTCTTAGTTCGGGCATCAAGAGCAATTGTGTTAATAAAATCATACTCTTATTCATGTAACCTATTATTCTCAAGTGATATCCTGAAATTACATCGAATTGCACACAAGCACATCTTTCAAAAGCAACAGGGAAAGTAATGAGAGTTATCTTGTGTAAAATAATTCACAATTTCGCTGGTAATGTAAGAGCTATACAAAAAAATGAATGTAGCTTTTGCAGATTTGTGTTGGATCCACACGACTAACAGTAGTAGTGTCACGTTTTCCTTTTTCTCCCTGATATAACTACATGTAACTTAATATGCAAAGAAAGTTGGTCTGCTTAGTAATTACCTGGCTTACATGAAATTAATTTAAAACTTGCAAGAACAACACCCCATTGTATAGGGTAGTCAAAAACTAATTACCACCTTCTCTTCAGCAATATGAAATAACTGTACAGGCATGACTGACAATATCATACAACATGTCTTACTGGTGTTTTCTTCAAAAGATGTCCCAATAAGCATTAAACTAAAAAAATTACACTGGATCCTAAACATTGTGGGTTTTTTTCTTGATTACGTGTCACAACATTGATGAAGTTAACAGTGAAATGTTATTTTAAGATGAAACCGAATATCCTTCCTACTAAAATCTGTCAATACTATTCAAGGCCAATAAGCCACGTAAGGGAAATGTTTTCTCCATGATAATGTAAATAAACAAGAATAACACCACAAGAATTCAATATATTTCATTGTCTACTCAGTTCCACACATTACTCTTGGGTTTTATTCCGACATTAAGACAGCGAGAGCATAATAAAAACATACCAGCAATGGTGATCTCTCCTTTCTGTTGTAGATATTAGCCACATCAACCTATCAGAATCAATAAATAAATATATTAATAAATTAAACTTTACTTGCTGCTCAGATTGTGTTCCCAGTGAACTTTTTTATCACCACAAGTCTTATAAACATCAAGGAGGAAAATTTTAGAATCTAATTTTACAGAGTCAGTAACATGTCTTAAAATCATTCATTCGTTCTTGATCTCTATTACCTTTCAGTTACTAAAGCCTAATCCAACCTTACTAAAGTAACGCAAGGCTTTCCATTGATATAAAAAGCTGTCGCTTCACAAGATACCATCAGTGCCTCTGTAATAAATGAGCTTAGCTCTTGATCTTTGCAGGAATACAGCTCAGAAATTCAGCTCACTATCTTTCAGTCTCAAAGCAGTGATTACCTCGCTAGTAAAATCTACAGAAGAAATTATGGAAAAGTGTCACGCATGTCCTGAAATTTAAAGCTGTGAGTACAACAGGACCAGGAAAAATTTGGATTTTATCTTTAAGAAAATAGTTGATCACAGTGGAACAAAGACATAGCTGACAAAAAGAGTTGTCGGCTGGGAAAAGGGGAAATCCCAGTAGATGTCTGGACAACCTCTCACACAAGCGATGCTTTTACTCACAAGGAAGCATGTCCAGCCAGTCCCAAATCAGTCACCATCTACACGAATGGGAGCTGTGGCTGATAACTTGAGTTTGCAGAGCTTTGTCTAAGGTTTTATAAATATTCCACAGGGTTTGATACACTTTATGATCTAAGGATAGATAATGTTTCAGATTTGTGTTTTCTTTAACAGCAAAAAGTCTCTGGGGAGACATATCTTCCCAGAGCTATTATTTTGGACATATTACAACAATATATTTAACTTGAATTGTTCCTTCCCTCTCCTCTACAGACCAAATGAGGAAAAATGAGTTGAGAAGCTTTTATGAATTTTGTCTTAAACATTGACCACAAGGGAAGGATGTAATTGACTAACTTTCTAAAGCAATGTATATGTGATAGGTGAGAGTAATTTACTGGCAAAAGATGTAGATTATGAGGGAAAATCTAAGAACTCTGTAAATTAAGATAGCAACAAGACAGAAACCAGTGCAAATTGAGCTACAAATTTTCAAGTTCCATCTTGAAACTTGAGTTCCAGTTCTATCCAGATATGATCAAACGTGTTCCAGGTCTGTAGAGCTCTAGCTGACAGATTAATAAAGAAAGAGATCTTTTCAGATTAAGTTGTTTACTTCATCTGATTATCATAAATCACATTCAGAAAATAATAACACTGTCACTATTAAAAAAAAACTCTATCCAGCAGACACATCTACTTTCCTAGATCAGGGCTATACTGATTAAATACTGGAAAAAAATTCTGCTTAAAACTATTTCGGCTCAAGCGTATGAACAAATACATGTGGGATGAGATAAATCTGGGGTTAATATTGCTTAGACATATACTGCTTTAAAATCAGACTTTCAAGATGGTTGCCATGGATAATATTGCATGTAGTTAGGGAGAAAAGCTGTGTACTTGGCTTTCTTCATTCCCTTGGTGCTGAAAAACAAACAGCAGGGAGAAAAGAAAAAAAAAAAAAAAGAGGGAGAGAGAAAGACAAGATGCAGCTACATTTATTCTAATCTTTCTTAATCCCTGTCCCAGTAATCCCACCAGCTGGGTACTCAGAATCTGCATCCAAGAGACCTGATAATTTTAAACATAATAGAAAAAAAAAGAAGAATCTTTATGAAGAAAGGGAACATCTAGAGGGATAATGTGTAGGCTCAGATAAGCATGAATTGTGTTGTGCATGACAAGGGGAAAGGGAACTGAGGATGTTAAGGCACTGAGGCATCTATGATTTCTGTTTCAATTGGTTGGTTTCCTGTCTTCCGTTGCAATTTTCAGAAAAGCAGCCACCAGTTAAGCTGGTTGAACAGAGAAAGCATATTCCATGAACTGTTCAAAAATAATAAGATTATTTAAACAATGCCCCTGGTAAAGATGCGCAGCTTGAATTTTCACTCTGCATCTCACCAAGAGGAAAAAATAAATGTGAAAGTATGGAAACATCCCATTTTCTGAACTTCATTTATATGCAATTGAATCTGTACAAAACAAGGTGGTTTAGGAGAATGAGTGGAGATGAGACAATAGAAAGCACGGAAAGCAAATCCCTGTATCAGTTACTGCTCTACACATTTTGGAAAGGGTAAGTATTAGTGATATTTTGCTTTAATTGCACTCTGCAATAGAATAGGAATAATTCCTACTCCTCTGCTTCACTGGGCTGCTCACAGAATTAAATTGCAAAGCCACAAAAAGGCCTGGCCTTAATTTCTAGAGCAAGGGCTCGGTCCAAGTTTCCTTCTGCTCCATTTTCCATGTACCCGAAGAGCCCTTGTACTCCAAGAGTTTCCAGAAACTCCCTCTCATGGGCTGTCTGGTGCCAGTTCAAGGTTGCTGTTGAGGTCAAGAGATGCAGGCTACCCTGTTCTTTATGATTTCAAATTTGCTGTTCACCATAGAGGACTAAACCTCATGGCCCCAGAAGACGTCAAGCCATAGAGTGGGAATGTCCCTGGGGTGTGCAGCAGCAATGAGCCACCAGCCCACCCTGAAAATGACACTCGGCCCCTTGGTTTTCTGTTGGACACTTGCACTGCACAGTGAGCTGAGCTGCATCCTTAGCTCATGCCTTTTCTGAAGGTAGATTCACTGATTTCAAGCATGAATTCCCAAGGGAACCAGATGCTACGCGTGTGGGAACAAATGCCCAGTCCTACATAAGTAGTATGTGCGGTCCTTGGAGTGGGATATACTTTTCCTGGTGTTTCATTTCAGAGTGTACATCTGTAATTAATGAAAAACATGTTATTTATTTGAAGTCTCAACTATAATATTGGGATTCAGTAGATTTTTGCAGGACATTATCTGAACCTGATTCTGGATTGCACTTATTGCTGAAACTTTACATTTCTTCTGAAACTATAATGGACTTCAGCTGTAAATATCTCCAGAATATAATTAAGATCATCTGGTAGAGGGAATTGATTGAAATGCTTTTACTGGAAAGGAAGCCAAATTCACTCCTGGGAGCAGGGTCTCTAATAGTGTTTCCTTTTCCTCTGAAATAATAGTATGAAGTAAAACCATTCTGGGAAGTATCAACAAAATCTTAATTTGATATACAAGTGTTGAAAAGCCAAAGCTGGAAGGAGAACCATGGGACACAAACGTGTTTACACAGATGCTGGATTGTCTCCAAAACCTATGAAAATAGTGCTAAAGCCTCCCAGGTCTGAACAATGGGACTGAAATGAAGCATCAAAGAATAATTCATATATGTTAACTTGCTCCCACCCACTATCACACTGTGTGGGATTTTTTTCCCCTACAAGCACAAATAATCAACGTAGTGCAAAGGGTTTCTGATCCATTCATTGTGTTAGCACATACGCAGGCAGGGAAGGAGCCACCAAAAAAGGTTTGATTGGTGCTGGCCTGCACTACTGCTTTTGTTTTTGTAAAAAAAAATGGAAGTAGAATATAAGACCTTTAGAAGGCAGGTCGTTCATAGAAAGAGTTTAACGCATGAATTTTTGCATGAAATCTGCAGAAATCTGAGCTGAGGACTGACCCTCTGATAACCAGCTCAGGTATGGACTGACGCCCCAGGCTGAGCTGAAATGGGGCTCCTGGGCTCTTGGGCAGGGATCAGGGGAAGCCCCGTGGTCAAGGCCCCTTGGGGCCCTGAAAAATCCTTAAAGGGCACTTATTTTCAGTATCTGACTTTAATAAGAGATATTTTGAACAGACTGCTTTATAGAAGTAGATACATGTGTTTATTGTTTGTACTCACTAGAATCGACAGTACTAGATTTTTAGGTTTTAACCTGAAAAAAAAAAAAGAGTGCCTATTCAATGATTCGTCTTCGTTTTGTATGTTTGTGTCGCAGTTAATATTACCCAAGTAGCCACTGACAGAGCAAAACTATGTCTCTACACTTGACCTCCACACTTGAAGAAATACTCACTGCCCTTTTTTAAGGACAGCTGACACTAACAGTAGGACCATAACCTCAGAAAAATGAGAGATTTCCCATAATTGACTTTGTTCTTTAAAAAACTTTGGTCTGAAGTGCATGCGTGAGGTAGGGAGGGGCGAGGAAGAGGAAAAGCAAGTATTAATTGCAGAGAACACAGGCAGAGTGGGATAACAATGTTGAAATAAATCATATAACCAAACCATAACAGGAAAATCTTTGATAGTCTGAGCGTTGTATAGAGCCAGTACGCTCTCCCCAAAGCATGGTGCCATTTCGTTAGTGCTCCTGGAAAGCTCAGATGAGAGATTTCCCCAATGTGGTAGGATATCAGATCTAAATTGCTAAACAACTTCATTTTCTACTCCTTTACTCCAGTTCATCACCAAAACAAACAAACAAACAAAACACCCAAAACAAACAAACAGAACCCCATACCCCCTCTTCTGTGGAAACAGCAGAACTACACCAGTTGAGAAGACAGAAGGTCTTTATAAAGATATAAATCGGACATTGCTCATGACTTTAAATGAACATGTGTTGGAATGGATATGGAAGCTGCTTCTCTTTGATCAAGTTTTACTTGCACCTTCAGTTTGCTGAACATGTTTCTTTTGTTCCTCCAAAATATTTTTAAAAACATGCACTAAAATGTCACAAGAAAACTTGTCCCCTTATTTCATAGTTCTGTGGCATTATAAAGCAGTCCTGGCTGGATAATGCATATTTTCTTATTTTTCAGTTGGTTTTGAAGTCTTATTTTCCCCCATCTTATGTGATATAGTGATCTACAGAGAGTTATTCAAATCTCTGGACAATTGGTCATTTTACACTGTTGAGAACATTGTGTATACACACTTGATGAAGAGTAAAACTTTTGGTTTGTATAATAACAAATAGAAGGAATTTGGAAACTAATTCTATTTTCAAGTGTTGGGCATTATAAATCTTGGCTTGCAGCGCTATAAAACAATTGTCTTTTTAAGTATGTGGTCTAATCTAACACAAACAGGTTGTATATATGGTAGTTCTGGGTCACTGTACACTTATATTGAAGATACCAGCAACATTAGGCTGAAGGTAACATCAAAATAAACCAAATAAATATGTGAGCCTAAGTAGTTCTGGAGATTTAGCTCTAAGGAGTTCCAGTTTCCTGTTGATCTGCTTCTTAGCATTGGTCAACTTTTGTGTTTAAGATAACTTCTTATGTGTGCCAAGAGGGCTTATAATGTTTTCCTTCCATTTAATGTCAAAGTGTCACTTCCATGTGCAGTCTTTCCATCATCAAGGCACTTTAATGGTCTATCTCCTTCATCAGGCCGCCTATTTTCATGACATTTGTGAAAGAATCATTATCTTTGGGGCTTTCAGCCTCTGCTTCACATGTATCTGAAATCAGAGAGCACACATACCGAACTTTATAAGCCTTGTTTCCAAAGGAAATTGCTCTGAAAAGATACTCTTCTGCCTTGAGTTTTACAAGAAGTGATCTCATTGTAATCAAAACGGATGTCCTATAAAAGACATTGGAAGCTTTTTCCATTCAAATGAAAGATAAACAATTAACACTACCCAGTATCAGAAGAGTAAACACACAGCAGTAAGTGCTACACCAGTGACCACAAAGAAGGCAAAATAACCCACTTATAGCAGTAATGTTGTTTCTTTTAGGAGAGAGGCAGGATTTCCATGTCATGCCATGGATTGTTGCGCTCATTCTCCTGCTACTATTTAGTGTATTTCTGATCGTAAACTCATGAGGTTCCTCATCAGATCAGTTTGTTTTCTCTGTCTGGTTTTTTTCTATGGGGAGATTCCCTCCCTTAATAACAAACAAACAAACACCCCACCCTGTTTCTAATATCCTGTACAAGAACACTGCATAGATCTTCAAGGTTCACATTAGAGTCAGGAAAAATACTAAATGAAAGTGATACGAAGATTGGCCAACACAAAAAGGAGACATTAGGGGGCCAGGAAAAATACTTTTATACAGATCACAACGAAAACAAAAAAAAACAACCACACACAACCCACCAAAAAACAAAACCCCACACCAAAAAAACAAACAAAACCACACACACACAAAAAAAACCCACAAAAAAAACCCCCAAACAAAAAAAACATACACACAGGAAACCCCCCACCCACATAACAGAAGAAGTATGCTCCAGCTGTAATTCTTCATAAACACTCAGGAAATTATGAAAATGATAAACGGTACAAAATTATGGGACAAGTCATTTTACATGTTTGGTAGGATGAATATGAAGAACAGACTTTTCTGCTATTAAGGGTAAGCTCAGTAATATGATACATGCACTGAGCAGCTAAAATATCAACAGTGTTGAAGTAGCAACAGATTCTGTAATGACTGATGCTGCAAACTGGAAGTGTGTGACTGCATCATCCCCCAGGCTTCTGAATTTGATAGAAATCTCCCCCTCATCTGTTGACAAAGAGTTTCACTTTCAGGATATATTTATCTCGTGTGACAGAAATTCACTTAAACCTTTTTAATTTTGGCTGATCCAACATCTCTTCAGAAGAATAATAATATCATAGGCTCATTTCCCAGCCAGTGTAAAAGCAATACTCAAGACACTGATATTTCTGATTATTTATTATGGCACTTTAAAGCATATAAACTCAATTTCTGGGTGTTTCAAGCTAGTTTAAAAACAAAATAAAATAAAATAGAGGCTTTAGGTTTTAGGCAATATTTCAGCAATTTTGGTTAAGAATTTTTACAATGTTACTAGACAGGAAACAAGAGTTCTGTTACAAAAATGAAGAATCTTCTCAAAATAAGGCTTTCTTTCAGCAAAGCATATACATGCTTGCTGAAGTTTATCATGTCAACTGGCTTACTAGTATATATTTTTCCAAATAAGAAATTTGTGGGTTTGAAACATGGAAAAAAAACCAAACTCCTGAAAACACATTCCTTAAATACCAATATAGTTTCTCTCTTATTTATATCCACCCAATTATATTTACTTTGTAACATGCAAGTTAAAAATAACTCTAGAACCAGAACTCTGAACGTTTTTTTTCTATTCCAGATCTTACTGCCTTAGCGATTAAGAATGTTGGTCAAAATCCAGCTTGCTATTAACTTTTCATTGCCATGTATCGCATTATCTTGAATGGAAGGCAGTTTGTAGTAGCGCCTAAAACTAAACTGAATTTTTGTAAAACCTCACTTTAAAGTTCCACTATAGTAACAACATTTCCACTCCATACATTTGACAACTTTATTTAATAGCCTCATGAGTTCAGAATAGTTACATAATAGTTACATCACGGTTTTTAAAAAGGATTGCACTCAGCTACTCAGTCCATTGAAATACTAGAAAACAGGGAAAAGGAAAATACGGAGTGTAAAGGAGCTCTGTCCATTGAACTGAGTTGTTTGTAGCAAGTTCATACTGAACATGAACACGTCCTCATGCTTTCTGGTAGACTCTAACACACTTGACACCATTCATGTCACATTCCTAGAAGATAAAGAGATGGATTTAGTAATTTGCCACAGTACAGACTATAAGGAAAAAGATTTTTTTGGAGCTACTTTTCAGGCTACTGGCCAGCAGCACTCAGGGATCAGAAAGCAGGACTGAACTTACCACCACCAATTGTCCATTCACTAGTTTCCGTATTATTACGGTCTTCTTGCCATCCCATTCCTGCTCCTGAACCAATGACCCATCATCTTTTAGGTTGACAAGAGTCTGAAAAAAAGAACCCAAACATCGATATTTTACCCATGGCATTTGATGCAGACCGAGGCTTTCCAACACCTTATTCCACAGGAAAAACTCCCACTGCAGCTCATTCAATAGTAATTTTGCCATTGACTTCTACAAAGCCAGGGTATTATCTTAAATGTTTTATTGATCATCTTCTTGCGTTACCTCACCACTTGTTCACTCACTGCTCTGACACATTCCTGCATCATCAGGCAGACTTGATGATCAGACAGCATGCATTATTTCCATTAACAAGAGCAGAGGATGTTCTCTGTTCATCTCTTTGTACTTGAGCTTTGAGCTTTTGTGTAACGTTTATCTGATCTTGCAAGAATAGATGAATTGCCAGTGTGTGGCTGGTTGAGGGGAATGATAGAGAGTGCTCACACGAGGAAACAAGAGAGACGTATTTGAGGGTTTCTTTGAGTTTAATCTCCATATTGACTAACATTCTCTCTGCATCAAGCAGGGAGAAGCTCTTTACCTTCTAGAACTGGAGATTAGGGACTGTGATTCACATGTGTGCCTGTTATCCCACTGCACACTGAACCAGGCTCCCCTGTTATGTGAATACGAGGCTGAGCGGAAAGGTTAACCCTAGGGCTGAATTGCCTCTGATTAAACATCAATGGAATTTTTTCCACAGGCTCCAAATGAAGCGACATTTGGCTTCAACAGGGATTTAGAGGTCTGTTAGTTTTACTAATACAACACTTCTGCTACAAATTGAAAACAGCTGAATACACAAGACATTGTTGGCTTCAGCATTTTCCTCCTGCTTTGGAAGTTGCTTTAATCCATGAAAGGAAAAAAAAAAGTTTCAATGAAACAGAGACAGCTGTTCATCAAATAAAGCATTGTTAGTATGGATGTCAAAAATTATTTTTAAATAGTGTCTGCATCTGTAAAACACCCAAAGAATTGTGCTTTTTCAAAGGAAGTCTAGTATACTGACCTGAGTTTTCCTGCCATCTAATGTATTTTCCTCAAATTTCTCACCAATCTTGAAGCTGAACTGTGAAGTTTTGAAGGTGCTTTCTGTTTTTACAGTGACTGTGTCCCCATCCTTAGTAATGTAAACATCTGGTTTGGCCATGCTTCCCATTTTTCTCATGGCCATACCCACACCTGCAAGGCGAAAGGCACAGAGTGTCACAAAGTCAGATAAACCCTAAGGCTTAGGGCCACACAAGAATTCAAATACCTCATTCCCATTTAATTAGGCACTTAAGTACACTTGAGAATGAAAGCTCAAGAGCCACAGAGAAAGAGGATGTTTCAAATTATCCACCGATGAGGAAGGAAAAAAGCTTATTTGCAGGGTGATTCTTTTGCTTCCTCAGAGAGCTGAAGTTAAATCTATTTTGCCCTCTAGAGGACTCCTGGAATTCCCAAAACTCAGCACTGAATTTTTACAAACAGAAATAAACAATAACAGCAAAACAAACACAAAAGCTTAAACTAACATAAAGTTATTCCCATTAAGTTCTGAACACTTTAAACATTCTCCAGATGGTTTTTAACTGACAGATTAATCCACCTGCATATCTATTTCAACTTAATCAAGAAATACTCTTCCATCACTCTGTACACAATTGCAAACATGCAATTTTTAATATAAGTTCATTTTCTATATCCTGTATCTAAAGTATGGACTTGTGAATTAGAAAAATGCTATCACTCAAAATAGTGCTCACAGACAACTTATACACACATACACACAAAAAAGGACTGTGAGAGAAAAGAGCTTTGTGAATGACTGAAAATTCATCATCTAGAGACAGCAGCCCTCAAAACTCTTCAGCAAAAAACATTCACCCTGCCTCAGCCCCTTCGTGCATTCTTTGAGTGGTTTGCTTGAGTCTTTTTGATCTGAAGGATGAAGACACGAATACAAGGGTGGTCAAGCAACAAACGAGAATCCATCCAACTGGAAAGTACAGATCTGAACCAAGAACTGATAAGCAACCAAACTGAGCAGAAAGTGCCACCAAGTCAATGAGCGTCTGGGCTCTGCAGCTGGTGTAGGTGGAACAAGTCAGGTAAGAGCACAGCTGTCCCCCGGAGTGTACAGGGCACTTGGGTGAGGGCTGAATCCTCAGAGCAATGATTACAGTTTCCTTGGAGGTGGAAATATCAAACTACTTCCCAGCTGCCGCTTGTCCAGACTCAACTGAGATTCCAGGATTGAGCCTTAAGTTTGAAACTGCAGAGCAAAAAACAATTCTACTCAGTCCAGCTTTTCTGACACAAATTGGAAATTTTTGTCACAGTGAGCCCCCACCCGCCCCTTCGCTGTTGTCCGGTCCAGAATAATCAGGGAGTTCTGATCAGCTATGCCTTGGGATCCAACTAAAAAGAGACGAGCTGCTTATGTTTTCTGTATGGCAAGGAGTGAAATTCAAACTTCTTTATCCTCAAGTTATTTTATACAGACTGAGCAGAATCCGCAGAATCTCATTTATGGTGCATCAATAGGATCAAAGGCAGAGAGTTTCCTAAGTAGTCAGCGAGGGTGAGATCCAATAAAGGACTGCCTCCTAAAATGTGACTTGGAGTAGATATAATTGCCTAAATAGTAATTGTAAAAAGAAAACATGACTGGTTTAATATTGCCATCTAAAAACAAACAAACAACACTCACTGCCTGCACATGGGAGGTGCTCTGCAGTTGCAGCATTTAATTTCTACTTTGAAGTTGCAACTTGACACATGCCTGGCACCGCAGCATCCTAATCCATGGCCAAACTGAACTTAAAATTCTTGAATTTCCTCCACCAAAGCCTCCGAAAAGGCTCAGTCTAGTAGGCTTTCTCACATCATAGCTATTGCATATTGAGAGGCCATGCACAAAATGAAATTACAGCCACCACTGTCTGCAGAGTGTAAATGCAGTGGTGCCTTTTGTATTTTACATGAAGAGCACAAGACCTAAATTCCTTCCTCTCCTCCCTCTGAAGACATTCAAGGCCACATCCTCCGCCTACCAAGAAAGTATCCTATCTTTCAGCAGGGAGTAAATTGCAGAAACATAATAGCTCCTGGGCTACACAGACATTGCAAAGTGTCTGTCACCTGTTGGCCAGAGTGCTCACAGGGAGGTGATAAATCTGAGCTTGCAGAGGAGGCTCCTGGTGTTAGGTCTATTCCTGATGCAGTAATTTTGTGTTACAAAATGTAGGGCAACCTGCATGTGGGGATAACAACCCCGACATAAGGGTGGTACCCACGGGAGGATGCAAACAGTCTCTGGCAGTGCAGCCAGCTTCAGTTACCCACGGGCAGTTGATCCAATCTGGCTTTCTCGTGAGGAGACACCCAAGGTGACTTCCCGGGAGAGCAGCCCAGGTCAGCAGGTCTGTGCGTGGCCGCCCCGGGCGGTGTGAGCCCGGCTCAGCCCTGCCAGCAACACCGCTGTGCGGCCTCCATCACCCGCGCACCCCCACCGGGCCAGGGCAGCGCCGCCCCGGCTCCACCGCGCCGGTCCCACCGCCCCGGGCTGCCCCGGCTCATCACCCGAGAGGGAGGAGCAGACTGGTCTAATGGCAGCCGGGCTGCCGGCACCGGTTGATAATCCGGGGTGCTACCGGCGGGAGGGGCGGGCTGGGCTGGGCAGCAGCGAAGGCGCAGCACGGGGAGGCGGGAATGCGCCGGCTGGTACCGGCACCTGCATCCCAGCAATTACGGTGCAAAAAGGGTCGCCGACATCTTTAGGGCGCGGAGCGGGAGGCGGCAGCTATCCCGGGGGAAGGGTCTGCTCCCGCCCGGCGCTCCCTCCCCGGTGCCGCCGCCCGGAGCACCGCGGCATCACCCTGTGTACATTCCTGTGTAGCCTCATCTGGGTGTTCCTGCTCCGGCAGGAGGATTGGACCGGATGATCTTTCGAGGTCCCTTCCAACCCCTGACATTCTGGGATTCATGGATTCTGTGATCACCCCCAGCCGCCCCCGCAGCTCACGGCCGGGCCCCGCTCCGGGGCCGCGCCCGCCGGGGACCTTGGACAGAGCCCCGCCGGCCGCCGGCGCCGCGTCCCCGGGGCGGCCGGGCCGGGGGCAGCACCCTTCCCCCTCGGGGCGGCGAGCCGCCGTCTGCTTACCCAGCTCCTTCATATACTCCTCGAAGCCCTCGCTGGAGATGAGGCACCATTTGCCCAAAAACGCATCCACGGCCATGGCGGCGCTGGGGCTGAGGCTGACGGTGTCCCCGGGGAAGCGCGGAGGCAGGAGGACGGGCTGCAGCGGGGCCGCGGCCGCCTTTATAGCGGTGCCGGCGACATGTGCTGCCGGAGACAGCCAATGGCGCGCCCGCCGCGCCCCGGCCCCTTCCCCGCCGAGCCCCCGCCCGGCGAGTCCCGCCCGCGGCGGCGGCAAGAGCGGGCACGCCGCGCTGCTGCCCGCCCTCCGCCCGCACACACACACACACACACACACACGGTGTCTGCAGCCCGGCCCGCCGCTCCCCGGGCCGGTGAGCTGCGCCCAGGAACCGTGGGACACTGCCGGAGCCATCCTGCTGGGGATGTCGGAGCCTTAACGCTTCTTCGGACAGAAACACGCATGGGGTCCAAAACCCATTTCCAGGATTCTGGGTCGAAAATCCCTCTCCGGGATTTTGACTCCAGGATATATTTTGAGGTCTGGGGCACTGAAACCTAAATCATGCCATTTATTATGAATGATGCTTTTTATGGATAATTCAGGAATGAGTAAGCATCTGACACCACGGGTATAAACTGGAATACAGGCGGTCCCGTTTAAATTTCAGAAGAAACTTCTTCATGGTGAGGGTGACGGAGCACTGGAACAGGCTGCCCAGGGGGGTTGTGGAGTCTCCTTCTCTGGAGACATTGAAAACCCGCCTGGACGCCTCCTGTGTAACCTCATCTGGGTGTTCCTGCTCTGGCAGGGGGATTGGACTGGATGATCTTTCGAGGTCCCTTCCAATCCCTAACATCCTGTGATTCTGTGGTCATATGGCACTGGGACAGAGCAATATGGAGCCAACATTCCAAAACAGTTTATTGCGTTTGGTTAGAGGTCTTCCCACCATCCCCAAAAGTCCCGCTGGTGTAGCACATGTTACTACACATGAACTACAGTAGTCTGTAGCTTGCTGCTGACATGACAGCAGACTTGTGACATGCACACTGTGATCAGGTAGCAAACAAGATCAATCAGAACACAGAACGAATGCAGGCACTTGCTGTACACAGGAAAAATCAAAGCAGAAATACGACCTCATGCTTTAGCACTGGAAAAATGCAGATTTGGTACCTTGGTTTTAGTCCCCAATGAGCTGTGACACCCTAATTCCTACTTCTTATAGGAAAAGACAGCAGTTGCTGTTGCTGCACTCTGGGTCAGAAGTACCATCATAAAACATACGCTGTTACCAGGACCTGTGAGGGTCAAGCCAATCTTTTGTCAAATTCTGTCAGGTGAGCAGAGAGATTTACAGTCATATTCTGTGAGAAAGCTGCTATTTCTAAGTCACAACAGAAATCTCCATCTCAAGATTTGTTTCACCATCAGGTTTATACCAATGTCTGCCTCTTTTTGCCTTATGTCAGAATGGATGAAACCCTGAGCTACTTTCTCCTGACAAGAAAAATTAAAATCTGAAGACACACCTAATGCCTGGAGTTTTTTGATGGAGTAGCCATGGCTACATTTCTCTGAGAGTACTTCAGTGGAAGAGTTTGAGATTAAGGCAGCAAGGTCTCCAGGGTGGTTCCAGCATTTCACAACAAGAGAAGGTGCTGTGAATCCAAGTATTTTGGTGCAAGGCAGACACTTCCACTTATGCTTTGCAGTGATGCAACTTACTAAGAGCCAAACTGAATCTCTCGAAGGTTCAGTACTTTCTGGAAGAGGTCAGATTTGTCATACACTAGGTAATCAGCTCATTTTTCAACTGAGATTTTTTTAAAAGTCATTCTGTTTAACTATCCTTTCCTACTGACCTGCCTTTAATTACCTTCCACTTCTCTGACTATATGTTTGCTTTTAATATGCAAATGGAATTATAGCGTCTGCTCGTAAGGCAGCAAGTCACGTTGGGTTTTTTTGGTCATTAAGGAGGTACATGGAAACACAAGACTTTCAACTTCCTTCCACTTTCTTTTTTTTTTTTGGGTCTTGCCCAAGAGACTTCGGAGTACATTTTAAATCAGGCTGACGTTAACTACTTAATTCATGGTAGCAGAACCAGAATGTTGTCTGTCCTCCAGTTCTTTTCTGGTTGCTTACAGAAAGGATAAATGAAAAGCAATTAGATTAGGGATGAAACCAAACAGAATCACCCTCCAGGAATCGGGAAGTCTTCGGTCTTGTAAAACGGGGACGTTTTCTAGAAATAGAAATATTGGCTTTATGTATGCTAGCAAAGAATTTCAGATCCACATTTCTGCAGTGCTGCCTGCAGACGGCTTATTATATGCAAATTCAGGTATGAGTGCTGATAATGCAGCAGATGTAAAATCCACTATTTCCATCTAGTGGTGAGACAGTATTCCTGGATCTGAAGCACAAGGAAATCCAGCTACTTACCTGTGCAGACTGTTGGTATGGTTTTGAATCCTCCCACACCTCATTTGTTTTGATTTATTCTCCTTACAAATGTTTCAAGTAATGTAAAGCATGTAAATTCATATCAGATATAACAATAAAAGAGAATCTTAGCTTTCTTTTCTGAAATGCGGACATTTAGGATGCAGTGAAAAATCTCTCTGAATTTTTACAAAAATCTAGTGTTTTTCAAATTAATCCTGTGACATAGATTACTGGCTCTGATAACATCAATGACACATCTCAAAACTTCTTTGAAACAGGATAGTGTTGAAATTTGTGGCATCTCACATGGCAAATAAAGTAACTAGAGGGACCAGAGACGTTCTTCTGGGTAAGGTACAAGTGAACTGGGCTACTAGATATATGTTATTTTTTACTATGACAGTACAGTATATATATTGCTCAAATACTTAAAAGGTGAGGGAATGCAGCTCCCTACTTTGGGAGTCAAAATAAAATGGTCAGATATTCAGAGACGCTTGGGCCATGGGGCTCTGTCTCCATAAATCCCAGTTCCTGTCTGGTTTGAGGCTGACATCACGGTCAGACATGTTTTGTGCCTGTAGTCTCCTCTCCTCTCTTGATGTAGCCAAACAGAAGCAGCAAATACATCTATTCGTATCGAAAGCATTCAATTCCTGTGCCATATATTACTCTTTCAGCACATACAGCTAAAGGTCTATGAAGGTTTTTTTTCCTGTTAGACTATATATTGTCTAAAAGAAGAAGAATCAAATTTACAATGAGAGTGTAAATTTTTCTGTGGAAATTAGCTGCACGGAAAGCACGTAGCCACGGTTAGAAGCAACCACCACCTTGGCATCTTGGGCCTGCCAGAGTGAATGTTTTCCTGAGGTAGTCAAGCCTTTGCGTCCTGTAGGAGGGGAGGTTATTACAGTCCTTCATTACCAAGTGTAAAGAAAAGTACCAAGGCAAAAGAGTGCACAGACACCTTCGTTCTACTCCTTTGGGCAAGCGTGTTTCATGCAGCAATGCTTCATCTGACATGAGAGTTGGGAAGCTGCGGCCAGCAGAATTGAGGTTTCTCTTCACGTAGCCATAGCGTTACCCATTCCATGCCAGCCAAGCCATATTTTGCCTTTCGGAGTCATAATACCTGCTGCTTAGGCAGGACAGAGCACCACCTCGTCTGTATTGCTGATTGGGTTGCATAGGAGATGCATCTTTTTTCCCTAGACCTTTACTCATTAAGACGCCCCTATGTTTAACTTGGAAGCAACCCAATCTGATAGTGCTATATTTTGCTTTACTGTGTAAAAGGGAGGATCTCGCTTTCCTTCTAGTATACAGACTTATCATGTAGTACCTCCTCCAATCTTCTAGATGAGATTACCTCTTCAGAAAGCCTTAGAAGAATGTCTCGTAAACTGGATACCGCAGCCCAAATTTCACTTTTCGGCCAATCCCTAGTTGTGAAAAAAAATTAAAGCAGTCCATAAATAATAGTTACTCATCCCCAAGGCACGGATGAGAAAAATTGCATAGGTAGCACAGCTTTGTTTCTGTTTCCTTGTTGTACAAGTGTGGTTTTCCCTTCCCAGTCACGTCATCACTAGGCAGACATGATGAAACACATGCTATGGTTGCATAGGCGTTCTAGGAAAGCTTTACTCCAGCTCAGGAGCTCTTAACTTAGGCAATACAGGACCAGGGATTATGAAGCAACACATAAACCTACAAGTTTTTATTTGTATGTCAATGTAGAATAATAGAATCATAGAATAGTTTGGGTTGGAAGGGACCTTCAAAGGTCATCTAGTCCAACCCCCCTGCCATGAGCAGGGACATCTCCAACTAGATCAGGTTGCTCAGAGCCCTGTCCAGCCTGGCCTTGAATGTCTCCAGGGATGGGGCATCTACCAACCCTCTGGGCAACCTGGGCCAGTGTTTCACCACTCTCAAGATGCACAAGATCATTTAGGATATTGGCATGTCATTATCTCTGAGTTAAAGAGCTGGGCACAGCTTGTGTTTCATCAATGGGCTTTGTGTGCTACACCTCAGTTTTCAAGCCAAAGCAAAGCCACCCTGCTCTCCAGCATGGCTTAGTCTAAGCAGCCTGGGCCCAAGGAGTCCTTGCTGTGCATCTGGCCACAGCTGCATCTGCTCTGGGTGGCGGCTGTCGGGGACGGGCCGGCTCACACGTGTCCACGTTCGGTGCCGAGTCAGCCGCAGCCCCGATCCCTGCTGATGCCACAGGGAATTACTGTAATGCAATTAACACACCGGCAACCTCAGCGTATGTCCCGTACGCTGTCAGCAGCATGTTCAAAGCAAGTTAAAAGGGAAGTGCTTACATCGAGGGCAAAGTTTACTGCGGCGATGGTGTGACAGGTCATTGGTTGTACCCTGCCTAAATGACAGGACAGAAAGCTCCAGAGTCAGCAGTGACCAGAAAGAGCAACTTCAGGCTTCATTCTCCTCATTTCAGACAAAAATGACCTGATCTCAATTCCAGCCCAGCTCACAGTGACTGCAGATGTATGAGCTTGTGTTTAACTTTGAAAGCTCTGAAAACCCCTATTTAGCAGCAGTATCTACCCTGAAGAGCAAACATCCACAATTAGTATAAATGTATTGTCATTTATCTTCAGACCCTGACGATCAGCATAGTCTTTACAAAGTTAAAAAAAAAAAATTACAATGACTACAAATTGTCCATAGCTGTAGTTCTAGCACGCAAAAGACCTCTGATCCACATAAAATGAAAGCATATTATTAAGGGCTACCTGCTCACAGAGGAGACTTTCAGAAAGATAATACTCTGGCACGGCTTTTTAGAAAGCTCAGGTGTACAAAAAGTTATCCCAAAGCTCTATAAATAAAGCCAAATGAAACCCCCGACTTTGTCCTCTCTGTATGGTCTGGAACAATAAGGACATAAGGACAAGGAATGGCAAAAATTACTGGAATAAATAATGATAAAAGAAATATTTCTACCAATAATGAGTAATTAGCCTACGAAATTTAGAATCACACAGTACAGACATGTACACTAGATTTTGAAAGGGCTGTAAAAAGTTTCAGGATTATTTTTTTGATTGCATATTAGGAGTTTCATTACTACTTGACCACTGTGAAGGTAACCTCAGGAAAAATGTTTAATTTATAGTTGTAATGACCGTACCACTTTTCATTCTCAGGATGTCACCAGGGAGAGCATCACACCTACAGAAATCTGGAGGGGAGAGCCTGCCGCTTGTCCTCCCTCTACAGAGGAAGGGCCTTCTCAGGGTGATGTGGGTACCAACACCTTTCCCAACAGTGTTGGAGTAAGAGGGACTGTGACTGCTGCTCTTCGTGTTGAGCAAAACCCATTGTAAGGTGTTAGGAATACGTGTGCAGCCTGTCTACCAGATCCGGGCACCCAAAGGACTTCATCCTGGGGCGACAAGGGCTTAGCTGTGAG
Organism: Caloenas nicobarica; assembly: GCF_036013445.1. Lineage (NCBI taxonomy): Eukaryota > Metazoa > Chordata > Aves > Columbiformes > Columbidae > Caloenas > Caloenas nicobarica. The sequence continues at coordinate 135,266,524 of NC_088246.1, read as the reverse complement.
ATACATCCCCAGGGCCAGCTTTTGCCAAAAAGCACAAGTCTCCTCACACCTGCGTGCAGTGGAGATAGGCTCTCTGGTGTGTCACTCGAGCACTAGCTTCCAGTTCTGACTCACCTTTCAGAAAGGACCTCCTCTTTCACGGACTGTAGAAGAACCTGGGGAAACACCGTTTGGAAGCTAAAGCTAGTTTTTACTGTTTTCCCATTCCCATTGCCAGCTCACTAAGTTTGCCAAGTGTGTTGACTACATGACTTGTGTGATCTTCTAAGAAAATTCTTGCCTCTGGCATCTCAGGCAACCATGCAGGATTCTCTAGTTTGCTCTTCTAGACTTGAAAAGCCTCATGGTATTTGGGTTTGCGTCCTTGATCCCTTCTCGATATATGATCTTACATACCTAGCACCTAGGCCTGAGAAAAGCTGTAAGTAGGTAAGAAATTACACTGCATTTCCCTGATTTTTTCCTACGCTTCTGCCACAAAATAGTTTCTGGTACTGATTCTGGCACTTCTTTTACGTGAAGCTTAACTTGATACCGATCTAGCTATGCAAAGGAAAGGAAGAATTAATCATCAGATTCTTAAATTTGCCATTTTCAGTAAATACTTCGAAATTCATTAGGGAAGTGGATTTTGAATACAAGTTCTATAAAGCCCTACCTAGAAAAAGAGACTTTAAAATCTCCATGAAAATAATTACAGTTTCTTTTATTTGTGCAAGTGATTTGAATCACTCAGATTCACCTGTAATGAAAAGACAATTCGGTGAATCTGTGCAAGAATTGTGTTTGAGATGACAAATTTCCTGACTTTGTATGCTGACCATGCTGTTTTTACAGTAAGGCTGGTCTTTGACTTCTCATTGAAAAATGGTGGAGAGGTCGAAAGAATCAGAGAAGTAGTGCCTGCATGAGGAAGGAACCTGCGGCTTTGTCTCCTGACTGTCCTCTGAACTTCCTGCAGCAACCATCAGTCTGAGCTGTGAAAACTCATCCATGAAGGACTTGTCTTTCCCAGGCTTCGCTCCTATTGACTGAATAACCCCTTCAGGAACAGGTGTGCAGATCTACCTTTCTAAATATTTTGTCTTATTCTTTTCATATGTAAGCAAGTCAAACTCACCTCATTCAGCAAACAACAATGCAGACATCTCCTCTGACACACTATTAACCTCTGCTGGCAACACTGCCAGTTAAGTCAAGCAGAATCTCTATGCTCACTCGCCTTAACTCTGCTTTTGAAAGTATCACCTTGAAACTTAACATGATCAAAACAGGTCAGCAGCTCCTTTGTCCTCATACCTCTAATGTCTATACCTGGGCACAGCCTTGGTTTTGTAAAATTTTGAGAAGACCAGCTCAGCGTAAAGACAGTTTGTTGTGACGGACAATCAGAAGCAAAGTAGCACCTCTAACCGTGCGTGCTGCACTGTCCCAACCCTTCTCAGCATACAGAGTGAGGTTGAGGGGGGAGAACAAGCAGTGGTCTACCACAGGTAAAGCACCTTGGCTGCTTAAACTGCAAACTCTTGGCAGACAACAAAAAAAGGCTCAGATGAGCGACTCAGGCCTTCCAAGGCCAAAAGGTGAGACATCAAACAGTACGAGGAAGGAGAAAGGCCATGATGCCAGAAGAAGGAGAAGGGAGGGAAGTGCAGCTGGGAGAAGCACTTGCAGAGAGGTGACCCGTCAGTCTGAAGGTGACCCCAAACCACCCAGTGCAGCGGCAGGACCCGGCATTCAGGGAAACCGGTTGCACACGTAGTTGATGAGGCAGGCAGTGAGCCAGCAATTCTTAAACTGCAAAGGATGTGTACACCTGCACAGGGAAAGCACTCATGCAGAAGATAAGTTTGGGAGCAAACGCCTTGAGAACCATTAAATACGGTCTAAGCACATTTAATTTTTTGTTGTTGTTGTGGCTTCCTTACACCATATAAACTCCTTGGTCATTCATAATTCATCTACAGTACAGGTGTAGAACTAGGAAAAGCCAACCAAAATTAATGTATTCTTCCACATCCAACAAGGTAAATACTTGTGGGCAATTTTCTGAAATTAGTAGATGACACCTTCTGCATGTTCACAAACAGGAAAAACATATCAGAGAGCAACATTTTGAAAAGAATTAAGATTTAAAGCATCTTCCACTGCTTCCTTGTCTCCTACTCTGGATATATTCAAAACCCGCCTGGACACGTTCCTATGCAATCTGTTCTGCCAAACCTGCTTTAGCAGGTGGGTTGCACTAGATGATCTCCAGAGGTCCCTTCCAACCCAAACCAGTCTGGGATTCTGTCATTCAAGTGGGGTTTGCACAGTGATATTGCATTGCACCTAGTTTTTCCTACAATATGCAGCATGAAATTGCCCAAACTGAGATCCCCACAAATAATAAGGAGCAGAATTTGCACTTGAATGCATTAACCACCTGCGATAGCATGTTTCTACCTTGTGAGAAAGGCATCAGGACATTGAATTTTTGTACTTCTTTAGTAGTTAAAACTTGCTGTGGAGATAGTTCATTAACACTGCTGCTCCCAGCTGAAATCTTTAATAAAGACAGCATTATATTTTTCCAAAATCAATGCCACAAATATTTAAAAAGGGAGTACCCTGACCAGCTAGTGTTATCTGAATGGCACATTCATCTATTTCAGGACTATTTTCCCAAAGCATTGACAAGAACCTCTAAATAATTAGGTATTCATACAACAAACAGGTCTAAGATTACTCTAATATTAAATTGTTTTAAATCTGCAAGTATTAGAGGTCTAAATATTTTAATGTCATCACCTGCTATCAGACACGCTACATGGACATGGCATTTGTATCTAGTTAATCCTCATGTTTGGGGGCCTGTTCCAGTTCCTTTTATATTTATGCAAGCACCCACATTTTTGGTAGGGTATAGTAATTAAGATCAGCAGGCTAGAGAATAACAACACGTGAAGTCAGCGCTCACCCAACCCCACTTTGTTCTGCATGCCTGACCTTAATACCCAGCCTGTGGCTGTCAGAAAGATGTCAGAGCAGCAGGTCGCTCAGCTTTGTTTCAGTCAATCACACAGCAGCAGAAATTGTTACTGTACAAGCAGCTCACAGCAAAGTTATCTAAATGCTTAGAGAAGAAATTCATTAAAGATTATCTTTAACATATTTGAAAAATAAATTTGTGCCTCTATCTACATGATACAGGGAGAGCCATTTTCTACATATTAGCATAATAACCAACTCTTTGCCCATATTGCTTGTTTAGATCAATATCCTGTAGTCTTGAGAATGCATATTTTTAGCTTTATTTTCTATCCTGTATGTCTTCCTTTATGCCTTACATACCTGAATCCTAGTCATTACTACTTTTTCATGCACAAATTGTAGTTTTACTACTAGCACACACAGCAAAAGCAACATCAGCAAACGCCTCATCCACTGAATCACTGTCAGTCATCTCTCCCTGGCTACGTTACAGGCCTTGGCCCAACCTAAACAAAAATGTTGGGCATCGCTGGGTTAAAATGAGAACACCAAGTAAGAATGTATCTTTACAGAGCAGAATGCCTACTCATGTGAGTAGAGGAAAAAAAAAATATTAACTGGGAAATAAATAATGCTGCAGTGTTTTTCCACTTCAATAATTCTCACTTTCCCTGTAACACTTCTTCAGATTAAGTCATGCTATATGATGTTCTAAACTGGAAAGACAAAAAAAACCCCAACAACAACAAAAAAACCCAAACCAAACACACACCACCCAAACTGTTCTTTGAACAGCCTTATTTCTATTTGGTCCACTTTCTAGGGTACGCTTTCTAGCTCAACAGGATGTAAAATCCTCTCAGTTTCAGATGTTCTCGTAACTCCTCCACGAGAAGGGAGCTCAGTAGCAGGTTCTGGAGCTCAGTACTCTGAAACTACTCAGAAGAGTTGGTGGCCCAATTGAAAAAAAAAAAAAAAAAACAAAAAAAAAGAAAGGATAAAAAGGATAACAGACTGCAGAGGAGGTATTCAGAGGTATTCATCCCAGACTAAGTCATTCACAACTATTGTTCCTACATCTAAATTTCATTGACCCAATCATCTTATCACACTCTATTTGTTGCAAGCACAGGGCGGAGGCCACCATAAAATATCATTAAACATCTTTAGCACAGCTCTGCTTCTCCAGCATACGACATTACCTTGACTTCAGCACCCTGTTGAAGAAGTTACAAAGAACTACCTGGACAGCGCTATTCAAAACAATGTTGCTTTCAGAAAGGACAGTGTCCATTTACAAATCTCGGTAAAAGTGAGGCAAAACTACTTTCAGATTTATATCCTAAATCGGCTGCCAAATTAACTTTGGAAATAGAGGTACCACAGTTTTACAGAAGTCAGGCATATGATTAACAACGGGTAGAACTAATACCTCTGAATAGTACTGCACCTGCAGTTCTCCAAACTGGAACTTTAATTACATTTTCATTATAAATTGAACTAGCACACAACTGAGGCACACGAAACACATGTGCAGCTGACACCTTCACCTGCACAGTCTGAGGAGAGATCGACCCTCCCAAACCCACAGAGTTTTGCAATACAAACGAGACAGCCAAGCACTGACTTTCATAAACAGTAGGGCTGGACATAGGGCTAGAAACACCAAATAAAGCTCTTCCTTTGATCTTTAGAAAATATTTAATGAAATCTCCCAAAAGTGAGTGACAAAAATATTACAAAACCGAACTTCAAAGATAACCCTTTTTTCCAATTATCAAAAATACTAACTTACCCTTCCCTTTGAGCTAAACTTAGCTACTTTTATGCAGGATGAGTAGTTCTACTGTGTGTTCACAGTTCCACTACCTTGTTACTTTAATTGCTGAGCTAAATTTACATTTAGCAAATTTCGCACTTTCTTGCAAAAGAGAGGAAGAAAATGGCAAGGACTTAGCAACAGACGTATTATAAGTATAGTATTACAAAATCCACTCTGCATTTACAGCTTGCTGTCCCTCAGGTAAGTCAATGATGAATACTTTTAAAGTTTTCTTCAGACGTTTGTGTTTAATACTTTTCAAAAATAATTACCACTCTAATAATATTTTGTATTCTACTGTATAGAAAATTTGTAGGAAATAATATCCAAAGAGATCTTTTTTCACCATAATATTAATTTAATAGCTAATGAGCATTATTCACATTTATATGCAAATACATGTGATATTAGTCCGACACGCAGACAACTGAGAGGCAGCTGCTTAGAAAGATGCATTCATGCATGTTATGCCACTCTGACCCACTAGTGTTAGAAGATTTGTTGATCCATTATGTTCTCCTTCAGGGAAAGATGAGGAACGTTTAAATGGTTCGTTCTGCTGCATGTTAACTGGTCAGTGTTTTGGCCATCTCTCTCTTTCAGATTTTGTTGCATAGGAAAAAAGCCCTCTGCACAGCCTGCTGGTTTTAACACATGCAAATGCAAACACAGTTGCTTTTCTGTTCTTCAGGGCTTCTTCTTCTTGCTTTTCTGTTCTTCCTTAAGCTCTTTTGCATTACATCTGGTCCCCAATGCTGTTAACATTTCTATTGTTGTCAAGTTGGCTCCCTTCATTATCAGTCGCTCCCCATCAGCTGTAAAGGGAAAAAATTCTATGTCATCACAAAGTCTAAGTCACAATTACTTTAGTGTGCAGTTCTGGTTTTTATATATAAATCTAAATACCCTGTTCATCTTGTCTGATTAGAAAGTACTCCACTTACCAAGTAATCTGATTATGCACCATCAACAAACAAATATATTAAACTGCACACCATACACATGTAATGTTCATTTCTGTACTGCATTATTGAAAAATCTGAAACATTTGTCTAGATATACCTATAGTAAAAACACATATTTGATGAGAATGGCTCATGCCATGCCCTAGGAATCATCTAACAGAAGGCACAGAAGGCACTGGAAGGCATAATTTCCACACATGGCTCAGCATTTTAGCAACATGTTGTCTATGGTCCATTTAACTTTCTTCTTTAGCCAAAATAACAAATTGGTTTACACAATCTGCTGGTTAAAATGTAAAAAATTAAAGAACACTAGAATTTCCAAAATTTTGAAAGAAATTACTTTAGAACAGGCAGGAGGCAGTAGAAGTTCAGTATTGTACCTAGTGTTAATTATTTATGTTTGCAAGATCTGCAAATACAAAAGCCATACTCAAGGCCACATAATGCAATACCATGCACGGCATCCAAGTTCCAGCTCCATGTTTGCCAACTACAAGGACAGCAAACTCTTCACTTGGAAAATAATCAGCTCTTAGAAAAGCTGGAGTTCAGACCTGTAGCTCTTGGTACTAGTGAAACAAATTGTTTTGGTTTTATGCCGTGAAAAACATTAAGCTTTACTGCTTAAGTCTTAATACATCACAATTAGAGACAAGGACGGGAAAGACAGAGCTATGGGGGAGGGAGAAACAAGCAATGCCAACACTGAAATAACTAGACTTTCCTAAGCAAAATGAAGCACATTCAACACTCTTGACATTTCTACCGATTTACTAAGTATATTGAAATTTAAAGAAAAAGGGGTAGCAAGAATCAATAATAATGAAAACTTTAATGGCCCACATGACATATTGGTCCATTACAGCACAGCAGGAAAGAAGATGCAGCCAGAAAAAAGGACAAAAGCAGATTAGAGCCATCTGTTCACGGCCTAGAATCTGGGCCGCTTCCAGAACTGATGAAATTTCTACCATCAGTTCCCTGCCTGCTCACTATACCCTCAAAGGAAACAAAAAAATTTGTTGTACATCAGTTGACCTCATTCTGCAAGTCCATCTGCACGTGTATGGTCTTATCCATACGAGCAGTTCCTTCAATCTGCATAGTAAGTTACTCAGCTGCACAAGCAACTAAAGGTATTCAGCGTTTCCATTTTCAAGGCTGAGATGCCTCCATCACTGACAACAAAATTACAGAAAGTGAACAGACTCTTATGTCAAAACAGAGCTACACTTCTCCGGAGCTGTCCCTGACTGCAGGGTCACACAAGTGTGTCACACAAGTACAAAAGTAGACTCAGTCCTAACATTAACTCAGCTCACTGATCTAAGATCCAGCAGATCTAACTGTAGTACAAAGACACATAGACACATTTATCTAGATAACAGGCTCTTAGTGACTCCCTACCCTTCTTTTCTCCCAGCTGCAGAACACCTACCTACGGACCAGAAAAAAAGCAACCACAGTAAAAAAAAAAAAAAAAAAAAAAGCTCCTTACCAAACATAACATCTACAAGTGGTTCAGACCCATCGTGTCTCACATCAGCAGTCACTTCACAGTTTCTATTAGTGGCCTGGATTTTTTTATGGTTTATACATTGAAGAAATTTTCTGAAAATATATTTGAAAATATATTAGGTATGTCATAGAGAAAATTATAGTCAATATATATTTCTAAATATATATTTCTAATATATTTCTAAAACTAATGTGAGTACCTTGATATTGCTGGGCAACAAAAATATAAACAATATGGGATTTATATTTAATTTAATAATTTCAGACAGGTACATCTTATGAGATAATCACTCTTAAAAATCCAAATGGATACTCCTTATACACTAACATGTAACAAGCATACCAAAGAATTTAGTATTTTCTGCACTTCTCTCAGCTCAGTTAATAACAATAATAAAAAAAGAAATCAGCAAAGTAATTTTCAATTTTTTTTAATACACTGGGTGCTTGACAATGTTTTATTGTTTGGGTTTGAGACAGCATTTATTTATTTAACATCATCAGTCTCCTGCGGATTTCTGAAATGCATGACAGCTACTTGACATTCTGGTGACTGAAAAACGTTCTGAGCTAAGTTGCGTTACTAAGTTAATCCCAAAAGTAAACGTGTCTGTAAAGGCATTGCCAAATTACATTTTACAATTGTTTGGTGCAGAACTTAGATCACTCAAGAAGCATAATTACTTAGATTTCTCCAACAGTTAATTACCAAGGCGGAGCAGCAGCTGTTTCCCCCTCTGTCCCCCATTACCAGCACTTGGACCAGTGAGGATCTGCACTCTCACCTACAGGCTCAGCAACTGTGCGGGCACCTCCCTGGGGAGTTTGGTGCAGCCAAATGCATGTGCCGACACCCGAGAGCCTGCGCGTAGGCACAGGGATCCTCCAAAAATCAGCACGGAGCGAATGCTGTGTGCACCCTGGTAATGTTCACCACAAACACAGCCCCTGCGGCAAACACAGCATCTTCTCATTCTGAAAGGTTAAAGTCCTGCCTAGACTAAGTTACAGATCCCCGATAAATGCAAGCTTTCAAAGACCAGGATCATGAAAGTTAAAGTACGGCAGACGTTTGGGAAAAGAGATTGTGCTCCAGACAGGGAGCAACAGGTGCTGCCGTTTTCCTCACGATTTGCTCCCAGGACATCTCACTCGCCCCGGCACAGGGGCACAGGCCGCGCAGCGGGCACACATAACCCCAGCCTCCCACCACCCCCAAATACATAAAACTAAAGGCAAAACACCGCGGCCCTCACACCCGCCGGGAAACGTACAGAGCCCGCGGCCCGGGCGCAGGAAGGGCGCCGGGGGGGTCACAGACGGCAGCCCGGCCGAGGCCTCCCCGCCGGGCACAGGCCCAGAGCATGCCCAGGCCGCCCCGGGGCCGGCGCTGCCCCCGCCGCCCGCTCACCTCGTGCTCTCCACGTCGGACTCGAAGGGGCAGAAGCGGACAACGATACTCTTCACCGGCCGCAGCACCACGCGGATCTTGGACGCCATCTTCTTCCCGCCCTCCGACTACAACTCCCAGCAGCCCCCGAGGAGAGGCGGGAAACGGAAGCGGGTCTTGCCGCCCGCCCCGCAGGCACCTGGGAAATGTAGTCCGCGGCCCTGGGGGGCGCAGGCCATGGCAGCCGCGGGGGCCGCGGCCCGGCGGGCCCTGTCCGTGCTCTCGGGGCAACGCAGGCTGCTGCCCTACCAGCCTCATTTAACCCCCCAGGCGCTCGGGGCTGGGCTCCTTGATGGCCGAGGGAGGGAGAAGGACCAAGTGAGCAATCTGTCTGGGCTCCTCCTCTGACTGTATTGGAGTTGATACAATTTGGGGGCGAGAAAGGCGCAATTTTGATATGAAATTGTCATAAAAGACCTTTTCTAGGCTCTGCAGCAGATTTAGCTGGCCCTTGTGCCTTAAGATTTGCATGCCGGAGGCGGAGGGTGTGGGCGATACTTTTGGGAAGCTACAGCGTACAGTACCCGTGAACTTCAGAAGCAAAGTTGGGTTTGTTTTCTTTATGTTAAATCTATCACAGAACGTTAGGGATTGGAAGGGACCTCAAAAGATCATCCAGTCCAATCCCCCTCCCGGAGCAGGAACACCCAGATGAGGTTACACAGGAGGCGTCCAGGCGGGTTTTGAATGTCTCCAGAGAAGGAGACTCCACAACCTCCCTGGGCAGCCTGTTCCAGTGTCTGTCACCCTCACTGAGAAGAAGTTTCTTCTCACATTTAAGTGGAACCTCTTGTGTTCCAGCTTGAACCCATTGCCCGTTGCCTTACTGTTGGTTGTCACCGAGAAGAGCCTGGCTCCATCCTCGTGACACCCACCCTTTATATATTTATAAACATTGATGAGGTCACCCCTCAGTCTCCTCTTCTCCAAGCTAAAGAGACCCAGCTCCCTCAGCCTTTCCTCATAAGGGAGATGCTCCACTCCCTTCAGCATCTTTGTGGCCCTGTGCTGGACTCTCTCCAGCAGTTCCCTGTCCTTCTTGAACTGAGGGGCCCAGAACTGGACACAATATTCCAGATGAGGTCTCACCAGGGCAGAGTAGAGGGGAAGGAGAACCTCTCTGGACCTACTAACCACCCCCCTTCTAATACACCCCAGGATGCCATTGGCCTTCTTGGCCGCAAGGGCACAGTGCTGGCTCATGGTCATCCTGCTGTCCACCAGGACCCCCAGGTCCCTTTCCCCTACACTGCTCTCTAACAGGTCATTCCCCAACCTGTACTGGAACCTGGGGTTGTTCCTGCCAGATGTAAGACTCCACACTTGCCCTTGTTATATTTCATTAAATTTTTCCCTGCCCAACTCTCTAGTCTGTCCAGATCTCGCTGGATGGCAGCACAGCCCTCTGGTGTGTCAGCCACTCCTCCCAGCTTGGTGTCATCAGCAAACTTGCTGATAGTACACTCAATTCCCTCATCCAAGTCATTGATGAATATATTGAACAGTATTGGTCCCAGAACTGACCCTTGAGGCACTCCACTAGATACAGGCCTCCAACCAGACTCTGCCCCATTGACCACGACTCTCTGGCTTCTTTCCTTCAGCCAGTTCGCAGTCTGCCTCACTACCTGATCGTCCAGGCCACACTTCTTCAGTTTAGCCGTGAGGATGCTGTGGGAGACGGTGTCAAATGCTTTACTGAAATCAATATAGACCACATCCACTGCTTTGCCATCGTCTATCCACCTGGTTATGTCCTCATAAAAGGCTATGAGGTTGGCTAAGCACGACTTCCCCTTGGTGAAGCCATGTTGACTGCCCAAAACACTGGAGAATGCGGGCATCGATCCCGCTACCTCTCGCATGCTAAGCGAGCGCTCTACCATTTGAGCTAATTCCCCGTGATGTGGCAGATTTTCATGTCTTCCAGAAGTAGTTTTTTTAATAGACTTGACAAGGACATTAATGAGGATAAATAAGGAGCAGCCAATATGGTTAAGGATAAATTAGAAGCAACATTTTGCAGTATATCAAGCAGAAGAAAGACTTGAAAGGTGCAATGCTGCTTGAAGTGAATACATTTTGGGTTGGTTTTGTTTGTTTTGCAGTGTCTCTTTGTTATTTGCTTTTGGTTTGGGTTTTGTTGGTTTGGTTTGTGGTGTTGGGTTGATTTGTTTCTTTGGTTTTTTTTTTTTTGTTCTGGTGTATTAGATACAGTAGTTGCACCGCTACTCTTTAAACAAAGGTTTCTGGGTGTCGGTGCATTTGGTGTCAGCTGTGCAGGTTCCACCAGGTGGCAGAAACCTCCCTGAGAAGCGGCTGCAGCGGCCTCATGGGTTCCTGCTGCTCCCCGCACCCAGAGCTCACTGGGGTGGACTGGGATGAACCCAGTAACGGTGGCACTGAAACGCACGGTGTGGGTTTCTGCCGAATATTCGGTACACACCCGTGCTTCCAATCTATAGGAACTGCGTGAAATACCTAGTGTCCCTTATACTGGGTAACCTATTTTTAGCAGCTCATCTTTGTTTCTTGGAAGCCCCCTTTTTTAAGAAGAATAACATAGTCATTGAGATAAATCATCCTCTTGGCTGAGATTAGCCAAGAGAAATTAAATGGCAAAACTGAACACAGCAGAGTCAATATAGTTTTAATGTTCAATGTTTTTATTCTCCTTTCTTTTAATATCTTTCGATTATGGGAAAAAACTACCTTTCTGTGAGATATCTTTTGAAAGACTCCCCTGTAACCAATAAATGGCTGATTTAAGTAGGAATTTTTCCTATTTAATATTTAATAGGATCAGATACAGCACAAGGTAAATTGAGTATTTTACATTTAGAAGGCGAAAGTAACTAAGAAAATGTCAACAAATCTTCCTTCATTATAACTACAAAAAGCTTGATGTATTCCATTTAAAATCTGTAGCAAAATTTCCATCAGCTTCTATCACAGTACTGAAGTAATAACATCAGTGAAGGACTGGGTAAGAAAGAATGAGCACTGATTTCTCTAAGGGCGTCATTCTCTCTGCTGTTGGTACAATGACGCTTACTGACTTCAAAATAACTGGCAAAAACAATTTTATATTTGCTCTTATTGCATTTTAATAGTAATTTAATGTAGAATGTTTAGCTTACGTTGCACAATTAAACAAAGAGAAAATTTTGTTTTCTCCTTTCCACACTCAGATCAGTTAACTTTTTGATATTTATTTTCAGCAGTAAAAGCTGCATCTTTCCCCTCTAAGCCACCTGTTTAGAATAATCAAAAACCGTATCTGCTTTTTCTAACTAATTTTTTAATTTTCTGAAGTCTGAGAGGTTCACAGTAACAAGAAACAACAGGTATGTGGTAACTAAAAGGCTCTGTGTTCTTCCTCCCCTCAAAGAACAAACTGTATCTGTGAAATGAAAACGAGGGACTATGAGTAGGACTATCTCATCCTTGGATGCTCCCCTTCTTATGGACAACCAAGTATTTCTCTACACTCACTCTAGAGACAATAGTTTTAGCTGATGATGATTCTGGTGAGAATGCTAACTCTTACAATTACTAAATTAGACATAAAAACAGCAAAGTGACGCAGCTATTTAAAAAATGCCAAACATTTCTTCATCTGCCTTTAAACCCAGGTGGTGGTAAACCCCCATGTGTTGTACCACCCTAAAAATTTACTATAATATCATTTATATTTTATATAAATATATTTTTATAATATAATAATATAATTGTACATATTTTTACTATAATATAGTTTACTATAAATTTTACTATATTAACTCCAACTGACCTTTGAAGCACAATATTTAAATGCCATTTCAGGAAAGCTGATAATTCATCCATAAAAGACCTAGAATCAGTCTCTCCAGCTCCCGCAAGTAATCTGGGAACTCTCAGATGTCTGCATTTGGAATTGTTCTCCAGGAATGTCCTTGGGAAACGGAATGATTCATGATTCTTATACCTGGTGGCAATCATACACATTCCTAAAGCACAGGAACATGAAGAGGCATAAAGGTTATAATATTATAATAGAAACTATGTTAGTATTCCTTTCACCAGCCTAATCTTTTTTATTAGAAATGCCACCTCATCCCATGTCTACGGACTTTCATGTCATTATTTTCACTAAAGTGTAGTCACAAGCCTATAGATGATTTATATCTAAGCGCTGTACATGGCAAAGAAAAAATGCAGCCATGTTTTACACTTTAATTATGAAGACAGGCAAAAAACCACTATAATATTAATTATAGTAAGTCAATATTCCTCTTTTGTCATTGATCTTCCCAGCTCTCTTAGATGCCAGGGGGATTCTTCCGCATTTCCCCCTGTTTCTTACTTATTGCTTTAATTTTCTGTAATGTTTTCTGACTACAGAAAGGCCCACGTTTCAGAGCTTTTGAAATCTAATTTCTCCATAGTTTGGACATGTCCTGTGTTAGCACCTTGACTCTGGCTTTTCATTGCTTTTTTGTTAATTTCTTCCCTTAAAATCTGATGGTGCAGTGCACGAGAGAAGGCTCTCAGTGTTTCATTTCAGGGATGTTATCACACATCCGTGCACTTACTCAGTTCTGGAGATTTGGGTCATTATTTCTGCTCGTCCTGAGCTGATTCCTTCCTCTGCATGGTTATCCTTTCCTCCTGGGTTCTTCCTCTGAGTCTTGTCATAAATGTCAATAGCCTCAGAATTTAGCGATCAAAATGCCATGTCTGCACAACTAGTTATAATGCCACGTAGTCCAGGAATAAAATGTAATGCTGCCTTCACGGCAGCAGGCAGCACTGAGGAGAACGGAGCCAACGCCAATCCAGCCGCCTGCCTGCTCTGCATGGAGGTGATGCTTCCAGAGAGCCACACAGAAGAGGGTCTTTGAGAAAGACAATGTGCTAGGCCTGACAGGAGAAACGAATTATTTCTGGAAACAGAAAAACACTCTGACAAGCACAGTATCATGGAGCATATCTTGGTAAGAGCAATGGACAGAGATGGTCAAGATCACAAAGGACTTGTAGGAAGTCGTATAAAATCCTAGTGCCGCGTTGAGGGACACGTTGGGATGAATCCCCTACCACACTGGAGGAATGCTGCTTGCAGTTGTGAAAATACAAATCATTCTGTGTTCTCTGTCTGGTTTTGTTTCTTCCTTTGAACTGAATATTCCTACATCATATGTCAGCTACTGAATTTTAAAAATATTACCCCGAAGAGAAGAGCTCATAAAGATCCTTTACTCTCCAAAAAATTGTAGAAGTCAAGCATAGTTTTATACTAATAGTACTACTAATTTTGCATATCATCTGTGAACCAGCTAATAGTTATATGCTGTTAATGTGGTTTTCAGAAATAAAACTAAACTCAACGACCAAAAGTGCCACTTAACATGAGCTTGGTTTATAATTCATTCTGAAATAGTAACTCTGCGTATCAGTTATGAAAAGCTTTTATGGGAGTGAATAAACAGATTCCCTAGTTGCTCTTTCCTCCTCTGCAAACATGTATTTCTACTGCCTGAGGTTAACAATTGCCAGCAGAAATGTTTGCTAAAATAATATGCAGCAATTAACTGTCTGAGAACACACTGTGCCAGTTCCTGACTTCCGTAACTTAATTTCTTGACGATAACACTGAAGTTTTTCAAGATACACCTTCATATGAGATAGAACAAAAGCTTTACTTAATCTGTTTTTCTTCCCTGTCTAATAACTAACTAACTAAAATAACTGCATTGAATGCATGCAGCTATCTTTTGGATTTTTACGTTTCTTTAAAACACGTGGTTGCTTCCAGCAAAGAAAATCCATTATCATAATAGAAGAATGGACAAAGACGAGCTGAAATGAACGGCACCCACCCAAGGTTAGCACCTGTGTCCTTGAGGTCTGGAATCTCTGCTTGAAAGTCCAGGTAGATTAAATGTGTATATTTTTACTTTAAAGGTCCTTGCACGTGCTAATCCATGGGTATGTTCCCATTTGACAGAACTAACTCTAACACAGACATTATTGTAATTTAAGAGGGAACAGATTTCCAGAAATGCAGAATTTGGAGCAAGGAGTTGTTTTGGAATTTGAACTATATTTTCAAAGACTCCCTGAAGGTTTGTCTGTGCTCTGGATAACTTGTTATGGATTTTGAGGAGCTCAGCAGCATATTGACATTTGTACTGCTCTGCTAAGGGCATGCTTCAGTGTGGTGAATATTGTAAGCAAAGCAGTTTGTTTTCACTGTCTTCTGCTAAGAATAGCCATGCCTATAGATTGATGTCTTAAGTTATTAGTATTGTCAGCAAACTATAATAACAGTTCTCAGTTGAACGTGGTGAGCAGCCAAGAGAGTCCCTCTATACACTTTAATTCTTTCCATGGCAAGAACGTTCACCTGATATTCTACGAGCTTATTTATGCGCCAGGTTTAACTTCTATTTTTATAGAATTCAAGAAGGTATCCAGGCATTACATACACATAAGCCATAAAATACCTACTTAACACAGATAAAACTTGAAACACAGAGTGTCTAGTCAGCAAACATAAAGGAACTAGATATCAAAATGGGATTTTAATCTAACCATTTTTGGGAACATTTAATTTCATTTTATCTATTAAGTAATGTAAGTAAAAGGTATGTCCTCAAGGGAGCCATTGTAAAGAATTCTTACCACCTGTGACTAGAAGACCGTATTTCTTTAAACTTGAAAAATTATCGACATCAGTGATGTGCTACTAAATTTATCATCATAATTCCAATAAAAAGGTAGCTTGCTTTATTGAGAGGCCATGATGAAAATATTCTCTGTTGTGAACTTAAATGTGCCACAACATGCTTTGCATGAAGCTCATTCTGCATTTGCAGTCCTATGCTCAGTTATGGAAAAAACCCATACCAAAAACCCTAGCCACTGGATCATGAATCTGATGGTCAGACATTATACTAGAATAACAGATGTATATTTGCTTAAAAGCCTGCATAACACAGGAAGAATATGATTCACTTGTTTTCACACAAGAATTTCAGATGCAATGCGGTCAATGATATGCAGAGATGTACTGCAGCAATTAGTAGAATAAAGATCTGAGCCATTTTGAGATATTTGTTAGGTATCTCCTTATGTGATTACAATATTAGTGTAATAATTACATTATTCTGTACTAATTGAAGTAAGCATGTCAGAAGATAGAGGAGAACAAACAAGATAGTGTAGGAGTTGTTATACATACAGAAGCTACACTATGTAAACAATAGGAAGCAGATGACAATTTAGATAGATATTCCCAGGGAATTTATGTTACACAGATGAAACTAGGAATATGGAATGCCATATAAATAGCAAAACTGGTGAATTTTATTTAAGCATATATTGCCAGTTAATACAGGAATGAAACAAGTATCATTTCTTAAAGCAGTGGTTTTCAACCTGTGGACCCTCAGTCACCTGTGGACTGTTTGTAGGAGCTTCGTGAAGGATTATTTTAAAAATATAATTCTTACCGTTGGTAGGCTTCCAGTCAGGATCAAAGGTTCTCACTCTCCACTTGAAAACTGTGAGGGTCCACAGATCAGTGAGGATTAATCACCACAGTGTAAGTGGTCACTGTTCAGCCCTGATGATATGAGATTACAGAGTGCTGGTTACTGAGCTAGTTCCACATGGTCAGATTTTCCAGACAGGGTTTCTTAATGTTTTTAAAATATCAAAGTTTCTTCTCCGTATCACTCAAACCAGAAAAAATCGTGGCAATTTTCGCTCCGTCTTGGATAGATGACGGCATATACACATTTCATCCCTCTTTAACTACATTAGCCAAGTTAAACATCTCAGGGCTCTTAGGATAGCAAATTAAATCCTTACCTTTATTTACTTTCTTGCATTAAGTATATACATATTAAACAGAGAATGTAGGAGTCAGAGATTTCAAACACTTGTGTTTAGTTTTGTGCATATAATGCTTTTGTTCACATGTTGAAATCACTTGATCCAATATCAATTAGGCCAGTCACATTTCCCTCTCTGGTATTGATAAATAAAAATTAACCAGATGAATCAACAGTACAAAACCAGAAATTTTTACAATACATGTATTTTTAGGCTGTTTTCCCAGTTTTAAATCAATTAACAATGTATAAAGACAAGAGATTAAGAATTATAAATACAATTTATTTATACAATTCCAAAGATCATTTCTAGCAGTAAGCAAATTCATCTCTGCTTCTCAGAGCCTCATTGAGAAACTTAGTGAAAATCAAACATTTGTGATCGGGTATTACCATACTAAAATAGCTCTACAGAGACTCAAGCAAATATTCCAGGGATAACCACTCCAAAATGAAGGCAGAGAAACTGAACTTAGCCACATTTAATCAATCTCCTTCACTCCTGCAATGAGGCAGCACATTCATTTACTTTCTACTGTAGTTCCTCCCAACGAGTCTTGCGTCCAGCTCTGAAGTTCTCAGCACAGGAAAGACGTGGACCTGTTGGAGAGGGTCCAGAGGAGGCCACAGAAATGATCAGAGGGCTGGAACAGCTCTGCTGTGAGGACAGGCTGAGAGAGTTGGGGTTGTTCAGCCTGGAGAAGAGAAGGCTCCGGGGAGACCTTGTTATGGCCTTTAAGTACTGAAAAGGGGCCTATAAGAAAGATGGGGACAGACTTTTTAGCAGGGCCTGTTATGATAAGACAAGGGGTAATGGTTTTAAACTATTAAAAAAAATGGTTTTAAACTGAGAGGAGATTCATGCTAGACATGAGGAAGACTTTTTTTACAGTGGGGTTGGTGAAACACTGGCCCGGGTTGCCCAGAATGTTGGTAGGTGCCCCATCCCTGGAGACATTCAAGGCCGGGCTGGATGGGGCTCTGAGCAACCTGATCTAGTTCAAGATGTCCCTGCTCATTGCAGGGGGGTTGGACAAGATGACCTTTGAAGGTCCCTTCCAACCAAAACTGTTCTATGATTCTAAGTCCAGATCACCAAAGAAACAGTAAACCAGCATTTTCCTAAGAGGCTTTTTCTCACAAAATGCGTCAGTACTATGTTGACTCCAGGTACAGTAGAAATGTGAGGTTTGGGAGACGGAGACACAAGCTGTCCTTGTGTGTGAGTCCCTTGCATGGTGGTAGCTGGATTTATTGGCAATACTAGAAAGAAGGGGACGTCTGATCATTCGTAGCCCACTCCCATGCTGCAGGCACAAAGCAGGTTTGCCTCTGCAGACACTCGATTGTCCAAACTAATGAGAATGCGACTGCACAGAAAGAAGCACACCATTTGAGAAAGGCAGCAATGCACAGCAAAGAGGCAACTGCCTGTGGCTTCTCACAAAATACATTTACAACAGCAGACAGCTCCTGTGGAATAGTTGTGACATGCCAAAGGTCTCTGCAGCCTTCCCCTGCATTACCTTTTGTGGAGCTTCCATGTACCTGCCTGTAATCAGGCAGAGGCAATCAGCTCAGAGGAACAAATTTCTTGTCCCAGCCTTATACAAATATATGTAATCTATTCCAGTTATTGATTTGTCCTATTTGGTAGTGACGCATTTAAGTTTTAAATCCTTTGTGCTTCTTACTGTCTTGATAAGCTGCTCCTGCCTCCCCCTCTCCTGGGGCTTTTGGGACACAGTCGATACCTATAAACTCTAAAGATGTGACAGGAAGTTTCATCTCATTAAAGTGCTTCAAAAGAGGAGATTTCTTTATTTGCTTTTGTGATTTGTGTTCACAATTTCTGACCTTTAATATCGGTGTTGTCTCACCAATACATTGTGTGCCCCTGGGGAGTGTACTCATGTATGTCACAGGACTTACTAGGGGATTTTTGCTTTATGTTATACACCTTCTGGATCCACTATAAGACTATTCCCATCTGTTTATAGATCACTGCAATAGCTCAATGGGTAAGATTGTTCTTCTAGAAGATCAGGTTCTGGGGAAATCACTTATATTGCTTTCAGATATTGCTTCTCTACCATATTTTTCACTGTATTTATGTCAATAATGCAATTTTTTACTCTTTAATGGTACAATTCCTCAGCAAAGACCAATTATCTTTAGGAATATCATAGCTGTCAGAGTGTTTTTCCACTGTTACTATCATACCTGTGGTTCTGCCTGTGTTGTGTTGCTAAGGTTTCTGGAAACTGGGTTATGACTCATTGTCTTTCTGCCTTTTAGATCACCTCCAAGAGACTTAAAGGAGGTCATAAAATAAAAATACAAGTGAAGGAACAGCTACCCAGCTTCCTAACCCTGCAATACTTCAGAGAGTCCACATACTTCAAAGTGTCAAGGGATTGTGGGCAGGAGATGACAGTAGGTTCCCAGGGCATCCCATTGCTCCTCAGCAAGCCAGCAATGCTGGCTTCAGCAGCCTCTCCTGGTTCTCCGGCTGCTAGATATTCATATTAACCAGTCGGCCTCATGTTAGCATGGCCTCCCTCTGCTTACGGATGGAACCCCAGCATAACAAATCACATTTGAACAGCTTGAGAGCTGCAGGTGGCTAAAGAGCCCCAAAACTGCCACCCACCACCTAACAGCAGCCAGCAGTTTCTGAATTTGTTGTAATTCCTTGCAGCTAGTAACTACAAACATCTATCATTTTCTCCATCTAAAGAAATTAGGCTGCTGCCTTCTCATCCTACAAATGTGGGGAGGGCAAGTCAAAGGAGAGAACTACACTGAAAGAAGTATCACAAAGGCAGATGGGGCCAGAAAGAAGATGTACTCAAAGAAATACAAGTTTTAACCACCCTCCATTCTCTGTGTTGCTAAAATTTCACTTTACAGAGAAATGACTGATCTGGATTCTGATCCTTGTCAGAAATTTGCTGAAGCCACCAAAGACTTTACTAAAACCACAAATTTTTGAGTGACACTGCACAGTCTTGCATGAAATGGCTCTTTCTACCAACATAAGGTTTAAATATATGCATAAATGGCTCCACATTACTTGAGAATGATCAAGTTCTTAGAGCAAAAATCAAGAAGCTATATGAAGAGAAGTGCCATGGGAATTACTATGTTTTATGTATGTATATGAAAATTTTCCATTAGGAAAAGTAGTTAAATGTGAAGCAGTCTTAGTCTGCTCTCATACATGCACTTTTCCATAGCTTTCACACAGCACAAGAGTATGCATGAAAATACATAACAAGTAGGTGAAATCCAAAAGTGATATCAATCCCTTTGTTTGGTATCAATACATTAAAGGGATTGCTCTGCCCCTTTAGGAGCCCGATGTAATCCAAGCAGCACTGCTCAGCCGCTACTTTAAACCTTGGGTGAAAAGGCTCATGCTTTATTTTTTTGGTAACCATTCCAGGAAAACACTGGATACAGTGAGCTGAAAAAGACATTTTATTCCAGGTGGCATTCAGTAAGGAGATGTCTTGGTTAAACTAATACGTTTTAAAGCCTTTACATATTCTATCAATCGCAGTATCAAAATGAAGAAGTAAGTTGCTTGAAAACTGCTGATTAATGGTAAAAGTGCTGGCACAGAAGAAAGAAACAAGGGATAAACTGCCAAGCTAATTTTTGAGTTGTGACCTTGAAGCTACTGAAGACAGGTAACTGATAATGATAGAGTAGGAACCAAAAAAGCCCCCCCAAATAATTAGCCAATGTCATGTTATATGATTTTCAGCAGTTTGATAAAGAAAGATAAGCAGCCACAATACACTTGGAAATACATCAGGTCAATGGTGCCTTGGAAATGCGTTAGGTGGCCACGGGCACCTCCCTGTGTATTGCACCAGAGTTTGTGTGGAATGAACTGATGCTTTCTTTTGCTAATATTTCGTTGCAATGGGGATCCAGGCTTATGCTGGAGTACACCCATTGAATCCACTGGTGTTCTGTGACAAGATGCAGACCTGCCTGAGGTGACTTACAAGTTGGTGACTCCCTGGTTGATTCTCTTGGAGTCCATGGGAGAAGTCTTCATGGGATCACAGTTTTGTTCAGCAAGTGCACTTGGGTCCATTCCCCTTCTGCTTTCCTGTGCTCAAGGAGTGATTTTACCATGCAAATAAGGCGGGGGGAGATTAATCCAAAACTTTCCCTGCATATGAAACATGTTTAGGCATGTTAACCTGTCTCTCTGTGCTTGTTTCTGGGATGGCACCGGTCAACTACAATATCTGTGCTCACTTAGAGTCAATGAGTTGTTGCCACCAAATTTATCCAGATAACATTGGATCAAAATTCTTACTGAAATTTCTGAATACGACTAAATAAAAACTCTTTCATGCCAGAATAGCTTTCTAACTAATACCAGTTTAGTATTAATGTCTTAAAAACAACTACGTGCTAAAGTAATGATGACTGTGTCTACTTGTGCTAACACTATGTGGAGCTCACTTCTATTTTGCAGCTAGATAAGCCATATCAGGTTTGCTTTAATGGATTTTCCCAGAAAGCATTTTCTCAAACTGGTGCACAGCTGAACAACCAGAGCTTGTGTAATTCTTCTCTTGAATGTTTCACAATGTCGTTTTTCAGCCCTCTCAATGTGAGATTCAAACTAAAGTAACAGAGCATGTAATGTTGGCAATAGAAGCAGGTAATCTGAAATTCATACCTCACACCTGCTTTTCTATGCCACTTAGGCTGTGCCAAAATGCTACTCTCTTGTTGGAAGCTAAGCAAATATCAGATGCCTTTCATTTCCCTGACACGTGTGCCACATGCCACAATGTGCTCCAAGTCTTATTTCCATTTGAAGAAGAAAGAATCAGTCTTTTGTGTGTTTTTATTACAATCATTGTTGTTTTAAGAGTCTTCCTTTCCTGGCAGGTATAGATTGCCTAATTAGTCCCATCCATCCTGGGGTCTCTGCTTTTTTTCAACATTACCATCCTATTTGTAAGACCTGTGCTACTCTGATTTCTTTTCCTAGTGTCTTAGACATATGATGAAAATAAGAAAATGTAAGGTAAAAGGCACCCCACATTTTTTTCTTTGCTGTATTTCTTGCTTCTTCTACCAAGTGCTGGCTCTTTTGCTTTGGGAGAACACTGAGCTCCAGAACTCCAGAGAGTCTTCTATGACTTAAATGTGGCAAGTTAATGTAGTTACAGCCAGCGCCGTGTGTTTAAAGGATACAGGATTTCCGTACTGCTTCCTAACTTTCCTGTCCTTTACAGCCACAGGCAGCCTGGAAACATTCTTGACTAGACTGCTGACTTTGGATTTCCTTGGTGGAAGATGAAGAATGTGAAGAATGATCACAGAAGAAAACTCTTGCTGCCCACATGCCATTTGTTTTTAAGGATGGGTTCATCCATCCTTCTGCTGAACTCATGCAGAGCTTCAAAAGGATCCAAGTGAAAAAAGAAGTGGTAAAGTGCTCCACTCTGGGACAGGATCCAGCTGTCTATACATGGGTGCTCACTGTTATTTTGGACAGTGGGTGCATCCTCCCCAGCCTCCAGCTCTTCCCCTAAGTCTCATGTAACGTCTGCCAGCCCATACGGATGACTTGGATATCCCAAATTACCTCCAAAGGATGTCTTAAGAAGTGCACTTATATCATGGGATTCCGTAAGTATAGCAAATAGTGTAATTTAATTAATTGGAGGTGGGAATAAATTTAGACTGATCACACAAAAATTGTAGTTCTCTTCCATAAGGTTTTTACACCATAAGATTATGGTATCAGGAAACTAAACAGAATTCAGTCTCATTAAAAGTCTATCTGCCAAGATCTACAAAAGAGTAAATGAAAGAATATTTTAAATTTTTTGTGTATTTTTCAGTATTCTTTTGGAGTGTGCAGCTGGTTCATAAGTAGAGATCAGCATACCAAATAACAAAAATAAAGGGGGTTAGAATATGTATTAGTGTTGTTACGGAAAGTCAGAAAAGAAATGATACTTTCCTTAAAAAATATTTTCTTATGTGTGAGAAGAAAAGGTCAGCGATAAATACTTTCAAGTGTGGAATGCAGCTAGATTTGGAGGATTTTCTGGGCATATGATTTTCTTCCTCCTGCCCCAACCGAACAAGCAGAATGAAAGTAAACAAATGGCATCGGCCTGTGAGTTAGATTTTAGTGAAGATATTTGTTGACAAGTCAGCCTAACTGTGTTGCTAGAACTTAGTTGCTAGATGAGGTTGGAATGGTTGAACATGCTGTCAACAGAGTCACCAAGTTATCTTTTCTTACAACTTGCCTGCCATGCCTTCCCAGTTAGATATAAAATTTATCAGTTCTTTCTTGCCTACCTCGATGAATTTCATACACTGTTATGAGAAAGGAAGATAGCTTCAGCTCTCAAGCACAATGAACAAGAACCTATCTTTAACCTGCTCTTTGGGCTTTGTTTGTTTGTTCGTTTTGGTGTGGTTTTTTGGTTGGTTGGTTAGTTTAGGTTGGGTTTGGGGTTTTTTGTTTGACTGATTTGTTTGTTTGTTTCCCCGTGAGCCAGCCCAGTTGACCAGTCTGGCCATTGCTACGCACAAACAACTCGCTCAGGCCAGAGGGTTGTGCAGCTCTGGAGCAGAGTGGGCTTCATCTGCAAGACAGCTCCGAGCTAAAGACTTCTCTTGTGACTTGCCCAAAGAGTTACTACAGGGCTGTACTGTACCAGGTACACTTCTGATCTGCTGAGTAACACTATACATAGTTCAATTCACAGAAGGTTAGAATTTTGCACAGGAGAACTTCAGCTTCATGATGTTTTATTATTATGTGGCATCAATACATAGAAGAAATTGTGTTATGGATTCAACATCCCCTGAGCGGGCAGAATAACAGGAGTTAATGACCCCATCATAAGAAGCACATTTCAGATGGATCCCGTTGGCCTTTCAGGTCTAGCAACACAACAGATCCAATGTAGTTTAATTGCAGTGGTAGTAATGAACAGGCATGAAGAGTTCAGGGAGAAGACTCATATCTTTCCCTCTTGCACTCCTCCCAGCAAGATTCTGGCGTTGCTGGTTGCCACCACATGAAGCCGTCACCTTGGGTCAAAGGTGCAGAAATGTTCTGATGTGCCTGGGAAATGCTGCCCTGCCCTGGGATGGCAGCTCTTAACTGGAGTGGAGCAATGCCCATCCTAAAATATGTGTCCGCCTTTGCAGCTTCACAGTTCGCAGCCTTCTTCGTTCAGCTCTTATCCAGCAGGTTTTTGGTGTTGTTATAACAAAGGGCTTTTGTGCTCTTTGGATTTAACTAAACAACCAGATAATTTAATGAAGCACTGTAGGTGGAAACAGTCTGTTTTTTCCACTGCACAGTGCACTGTGATGATAATAAAAACAATAATAATAATTATTATTATTTGCCTGTGATTTTTTCATTTTTTCTTTAATACACTCAAATGAATGTTCTTTACATAATTAGACTCCCAGGCTAGTTAAATGTGGCTACTTCAGCCATTTGGAAGCAGCGCACAGCAGCTTCACACAGAGAGGGAAATCATATCAGCTTTGCTTTCCCCCAGGAAACAAAGAAAGATGTTCTCCATTTGAAACAAGTGTAATTTATCATTTCCTATACACCAACAGGCTGCTGGGTTCAACATAAAGAGAAAGGTGAAACACTAAAACAAATCTGGAAGACGTTAGACTATATGAAATAGAAAGCTGTGCTGCAAGGGACACTGAGAACAGGAATAGTTTTTATTGGTTCCTTGTCAGTATTTAAAATCAGAGTGACAGCGGTGGTGTACTGCTATTGCCTGGAGAGATTGGAAGAAGTTTCTGTAGACAAAGGAAAAAATGCGTGGTTTTAATCTTTCCAGCTCCCCTAAGAAAAACTAACAGATTCATCAATATTGCATGGAAGATGTCTAAAGAAACCCAAGTGACTGTCGGAACATAATTGGCTATTTCCTGTTTGCAAGGTGTTCATATTTCCTTAAATTTTTGTGACAAGGACTTTAGGGCTGAACTGTTGAAATATGAGTGATAAGATTTCATTGTAATTGATCAGAATGCGTATTTTCAGCTACATACGTGCTTGTCCCAACAGGTTTGAAATGCACTTTTCTGAACCTCTCTGACAGCCAGATAGATATTCTTGATGCTTTTTTCAAAGTTTCGCAAGAAGAAAAGAGAAAAGCGGTCTTAAAAGTATAAATGGCTTAAAAATGGGATTAGAAAAAATCGTGAAGAATTGGTTTAACAGGTGTCATCAAGTAGAGCAGCTCCACTTAGCTCCCTAAACCCCTGACTCCTGGAATGAAGGAGAGCACAAGAAGGATCCCTCAATATTTGTTATTTCCTTACATGTCCTTATATTATTTTCCGGACACAGCCAAAGACAACGTGCAGGGAGATATAAACAACCAGAGATAAAAACAACTCAGAAGTGTGATCAGGAGGGTTGCAGTACTTGAGCCAGGCTTTAACCGAAGGCACAGTATCTCCTGGTGCGGGAGCTGCCTGGTGTGGCTGCCTGGCCATGGCTGAATTCAGGACCTGCTGGGACCACGATGGGGCTGTACGGGCAGAGTCTGCTTGGGATCTGGACAGTAACAAAGCACTAACTGGCAGGTGTTAGTATTAGTGGAACGGTAATAAAGATGATTATGTTATTCCTCTGTGCAGCAACAACAAATCTGTTGTGCAATTATCTGAAGAAAATGCTCACAACTAAATAAATCACTGTGTCAGGGAACCTCAGGACCCCGAGGCCATATCCTTTTGGTTACACTGCCATAAATCTAGTTTAATACTGCTGCCTACTAAAGGGGTTCCTCCTGATTTACAGTAGCATAGACTACAGCAAAATCTGCACTTATCTTTTCTCTCTAGTTATCTAATGCATTTTGGACTTTGATTGGAGGTTTTTAGCAAGAGGCTTACTGCTGAAGAAAAGCCGTGTCCATCTGTGAGATGTGACAATATTGTTCTCAGCCTGAATGGTAAAAATCAAGTCTTACATTCGCACTTGAAGGTCTCAGTTTCAGTGACAGGCCTTTGCCTGGTGTTGTATGGACGTCAGCACAAGCACCAAGCAATATGGGAATTTGTCTTAGTCACTGATATGTCAGACTGGTGAAATTTTTTGTATTAGGCACATCTAAGCAAGGAGTTCTTAGAGCAGCAGGACTGATGGTATTAATTCCCAGGGGATTCCTTCATGTTTAAGAAGATATAATAATACCTGTCCAAGTATTTTCTGCACCCAAGGCAGATATAAAGCCTCTGCTTTGTGTAGACTCTCTACATTAGCAATATAATTACACTCTTCATGTTCAAGACATTCCCATAGTAAGGCTAAGGACAGTTTGTACCTTCCATCCAGCTGCTTATTTCCATGAAACTCATGGATTTAAATCATTATCTGTCAAGCGTGCTTCCAGCTGGACACTGTATTCAAAATAGAAACATGAGAGATTGCTGGCAGAGAGATCCCATACAAGGACAACAGGAGCACCTGAACCTCGTTTCTAAATGAAAGTGCACTAAAAATGTCACCTAACAAGAACTGCATTTTGGCTGCTGTGTCTAAGCACCAGAACTACCCCAAAAATTCAGGATCTGACCAAAGGGCAGACACTCTCTATACTGATGTCAACATGAGCTACCACAAATGTACGTGCCTGAAAAACCTTCCCCTTCCTTATCTGCTTTAATCAACTGTGATTTAGTGTGCAGTAATTTATCTCTGAATAGAAGTGAAAAGTTGCAGTCAACTCCTTTTACTGGCATTTTTTAAACTGTGCAGAAACTGACACGTGTTACAGCTCTGACATGTGCTAGAGGTGCAGACAGGAAAAAATTCTTTGAATGAAATTTGGATTCTTGAGTATTGGATGTCAACCAGGTTCTGAAAATACAGCTTGCTGAACCATTACAGGCCTGCTAATTAGGCTCCTGGTTACTCCAGAGCAGCCTGAAAGAATGATTTGACAGCATAATATGAGTAAAATAAGACCATTGCTAGAAAAGCAAGACAGTGAAATGTGATTTATTGATACACCTAATCAAAACACATATTTTTGTACAATTTTAGCATTAATGGATCATTTATAATATACATATGGAGTGAGATAAGTAATTTACATAGTCATCTGTTGTACAGAGCATTGCGTGGCATAGATCCACCCATTAATAAAAAGACCGCCACGGAGAGTCGAGGCACCCTTCTGCTTTTCCTCAAATAGTCCTACAGTGTCTGAATGGCCACTCTTAGAGTAACTAAAAATATCCAGTACCACAAGTATTTTCAACATCAGCAGTAAGAAAGAATACATAAAGGTCAGAGCCCTTTCGGTCACTGGCATTTCTCCTGTAACGCAGGACCCAGCCCAATATTCTGCTGTACCAAGGCAGGTCCCTTAAACTACGTCCTTCCCAAAGGCCCGAGTTAATCACGCCCCAGTAAAACAAAAGCCCACTCGCAAGAAAAAGCCTTTGGGATCACACAATGGGCCCTTCACAAGGGCTCCTTCTGTACTTTTCCAAAGTCGGGCATGACCCAGCTGTTACCGTCTGCTGGAAAGAGCTCTTGGCAGGAGGCACCTCACAGACGCCCGCCAAGCACCAGCCCCTTGGCACAGTGAACCGTCCCAGTTCTCGCAGGCTGGGTCCCCTTCAGAGACGTTTGATTTCATCAACCTGGGGGCAGTTGCTCAATATGCTTGCTGCCCCTGTGTCTCCAGGTGGCTGTCTGAAGGTAAGGGAAGATTTTTGTGGACCGAATCCATAAAAGAGAAATACTAATTTTTCATGGGTAATTAGGAAAAGCTGTTTTGAATTTTAAACACAGATACTGTCATTATTGCAAAAGCAACACCTTTTTGGGGCATTCAATTTTCCCTAAACCATCTTTAATAATCATTATGTTTTTATTAGATTTCTAGCCCTAGGCTTAACAATTAGCATTAATTTAAAGAATAAATTACTGATTAAAATTTTTTCCATCATGATTTCATCCTAGTCTTGCTTAAATACTGGAAACTGTCAAGCTACCAGCATGAAAAATAGTTAATCTCAGCCTAAAATTAAGCAGTTAAATTTATCTGCATAAATATAAATTGACATCTTTAATCCCACAGAGAAAATTTCATATTCCCAATACCAAATCCTGCCACTTAAGATTGCATTGGTGTTGAAGTATGGAGATCCTCTTAACATATGATTTATTTTTAATGTTTTCACTGAAATTATAAAACTATCACATTTCTCTTGAATGGCTTTATGCTTTTTCCTCTCTAGCTACATACGAGCACTGCACAAAGACCCCAAACTATTGATGCATCACCTCTGGAGTAGTCTTCAAAAGAATAAATGACTGCTCAATCAACATTCTAGGAATTTGCCTTGGAAGCACCCACATAGCCTGACATAAAATGTGAGAGAAGAGGAACAGACAGCTGTAAAACAAAACCATGACATAGTCCAGAATGAAAAGTTCATAGCATATTAAAATACAGATTGATACTTCACACTCTCATAAATTAAGTTGCTTTGGACTTGTTTGCGGCAAATAAAATAACTTAAGACACCAAGTTTTGAACGTTTTCCAGGGTATAATGCCCATTGTAAACTCTGTAACTGAAGTCTTGATTTAAATTGTTCATCATTTATACACATACTCTTTGAATGACAAGTGTACACACTGCTTTAATACCTACATCTGTCCCAGCTCATTAAACCCAGCTGTTCTTTACTTTTCCTCTCCTCCCCTTATGGTTCAATGGTAGTAAAACCATTCCTCCCAGGCTATAAGTGAAAAGCAGAGAAGGCGTTAGCTACAACCAGTCAGAAGAAGACTAGTATTACCACTTTTCTTGATTTTCCATGCTTGAGTGTAAATTGATCAGGGAAACATACTCATCGCATAGAAACAAAGCCAGTTTTACTCTGGAATGCTAAGCCATGCACGGAGTTATGCTGACATACAGCATTGCCATGATACATACTGGTTGAAATGGTAATGTAGAAGTTCTCCCAAGCAAACTAAGAAATCTTGGTATGAAGCTTGTTCATCTGTTCATGCTTGAAATGCCGGTGTGGTCTGTGCTCCTATACCAGCTCACAACCAGTACTGATTGTACTACTGCCACCAGCTCCCCACGGCACCAAGCCCTGCGGGTTTGATTCTTAAGCTCTGACACCTACTAGTGCAATCCTGGTTTTTTCCCTATAGAATAGCTTCTTAGCTAAGTCTAGGTAGGTAGAAGGAAATCAGACCCATTTCATCTATATTTTAATGAAAGCTCATAAAACCCAGCGATGTTACTATGGCTTTACAAGGCTGACCTTGCTCTCCTAGCACTTAAGGACAAAACATGCTGCACAGGTCATGATTAGCTTGATGCTTATGTGTCCTACCGTAAGTTCACATCTGTATCCTGAAAACCAGGATTCTCTGCTGCGGCTGCTCACAGTGTCCCATTGAGAAAGAGTCTTCTTTTCCTGTGCTCAGTGATTTAATGATATTTGCACATAAGTCTAAGTAGGCACCTTGTTCACATGTCCTCGTGGTAGAAACAGCCGGTTAAACAATGGGCATTTGTGTGTGTACATGCTGGAAGGACCTCTGCAGATGTCACAACACAAGCCTTCCTCAGAGCTCCGCACCTTGCTACACTGGTGTGGAAGGCTCAGAGGGTTGCAAGACAGAGGGAGGCTATGTGGGAAAATAGACCTAAAACCTTTTTAAAAGAGTTTTGACTGAAGCTCCCCTGTCCATGTTGGGTCATTTATAATGTTAACATGGGCTTTTGTTTGACTTTTACCCATGCTGCACCACACCATCTGTCCATAAACATAAACTTTGTTCCAGATTGGTATTTTGGACCCTGGTTGCAAGATGAGACATCAGTGATAATTTCCTTAATCCAAGTTTCACCCAGCACGGGCTCCACAGCCATATTTGATGTCTATTATAGCCTGCCAAATGCATTTTTAAAGGAGGATGAAACTAGCAGCAGTCTTGGAGAAAGCTCTGAAAGCAGAGGAGGCAGGATCAGACCTCAGCCCCATGGCAGATCCTGGAAGCAAGCATCCAAGCAAGTATCTGCAGGGTCATTTGGGTAAAAAATTAGGAACAAACCAGAGAAGGAAGAAACATCATCAGCACTGGAGTCACAGCTGATACCAAGCTGATGCTGCCAGGAGAAATATTGCATGTAATCTCATGACCAGTGATTGAAATTACTTTGGTAGCTTCTACTTGCTGTGGGATGGGTTTTGTCTCAGTCAAGGCAAGAAGCAATGTGTGCCTCTGCACGTGCGATCCCAGATGATGGAGAACTAATACCTAAGCCTGCACCTAGGGATTTTTTTTCTACTAGGCTTTAACTCAATACCGCTTTTTAAGTATTTAACATAGCAGACTTAAGACAACTGACTGTATATTTGTATTTTATTTATCTGCGCATAGTATATACCGAGTTTAGGACACTAACGCTAGCATTCAGGCAGTGTCCTGGGTGGTCTTGGTTATGCACACTGTTGGCTGTGTTGACTGGAAAAGTCACTGGAGAGGTACCTGGTACCTCCATGTGCTCCCTGAGCAGAGGCGGCGAAACAGGAAGACAGATCTGTCGTGAACAGGCTTCTGTATCACAGTTCAGCACCCTGGTTATATTTGCCTACTGTTTTTCATTCTTGGCAGGTGAAGCCTGGTGATTTTTAACTGAAAGGAGTCACTGTGATTCTTACTCCCTTCTGCAACCTGCAGTCCTTCTTCATCAACTAATTCACTGCCCCATCACCAAGGCACAAAAGATTTTTTACCACAGAAACAGTCTTATGCGACGGCTGAGAAAATATTGCCTTTTCCAATTTAGCAGCTTCAATAAATTAACATGGATGAACTACGATATGATGACCATAGCTGGTAAAAAAGGTCATGTTCGAAGTTTAGCCAGGCCTTCTGTCAAGTTAAAAATTATTGTCTTGATTTGTATAAAAATAACTGAAATCTTAAGCCATTGCGATTGTTTCTGCAAGCTTATAACCTAGGAGGGAAATGTTTCTGGTAGACACACATTAAAAGAAGAGATAAAGGCTTAGGGAACTGTCAGATGTATCTAGGCGTGACTTTGCTATCGGAAAGAATATGAAAATATATTTTCTTTTATCACTTTCCAAGGACAAAGACAGTACTGTGGTTCCCTCATTGTTGTATATCAGGACTTGCACTTTTTCTAGACTACAGCAGCCACCAAGGGCTTTGGAGAAGGGAACTTCATCCACTGGGGAAGAGGTGAAGAAAAAGAAGCTGCACAGTTATACAGGGTGAGTATGAACTCAGCCATCTGCATGAGCAAGGAGCTAAACGAGACAGGGCCAGGTTGCTGATGGCCAGGAAGGGTAAGGTGATATCAGAGTGCCACAAGTGTAGCTGGAGGGTGAGGAAATGCAGTGATCTCTGCAGCAGATCTCTTAATCTCCAGCACCATTTCTGCACTACTGCACTCCAGACCTGAGAAACCCGCTGGAAAATGCTGTGGTGGACATGAGGTCAGGACATTGGCCTGGGCCTCTTCCATCTTCTGCCCACTTCAATGGTGGGGAGAAGAGCAAAAATACTGATAACATGTAACCCCATCACTGGAGAGGTGACACTACATGGGGTCAGGACCTTCTCCATTTGCAAACATTGCTTACTGTCTACTTAGTTCTTTAAAAAGTTATAATTATTTTTAAACATTTTTACCTGCTTTAATAAAGACCTTAGTTTCACACTCCATTGGCAGATAAGTACTTAAGAAAATACAAGAAACAGGCAGGCTGATCCAAACTTTTAATAGATTTCGAAATTACATAAAGCAGTTGCCAGTTGGCAGAGACATGACAAAGTAACACAGCACCACGTTTCCTCACCCTGTTTTCCTGTGCACCGCCGCTCGCCACGCAAAGCTGCAGGCACACAAAGCCCTTGCAATGCCTACCTCTTCTGGACTGCTCCCAGTGATGACAGATGAGCTTTTGAGTTGCTCATGCCAGACCTGCAAACTGATGGTGTCCTAAGCCCACGTCGGCAACAGCTCTTTGCATTATCCTTGTAAATGTTGTACCATTTGCCTGCTGCCCTACTACTCTGAAGAACCCCGGGCTTCCTGGCACCTCGTCTGGGTTACAGGCAGTGCCATTTTTCTTACTCTTTGCCTAATGCTGGTTGTGCATCCCTTAGGCAGCAACTCAGTGCACAACTGAGCCATCTCCTGCCAGGTGCTCTCATAGCAGGGAATGGCCTCATCAGCCAGGCTAGCAGAGGGAACACTGAACTCTCCTGAAATAACAGCATGTACTCATATTTTTTAAAGGCAAAAAGATGCTTTGATATTCAAATAGACCTGGGCCGTGTAGCACCATGCACGTTGCCAAGGCATCCCACAGTGGTATTGACAAAGGCTGTGTCTGTAATAATGAATTAGATGTGCCTAGGAACACTCCCAAGTGCTGAGGCCAACTGGCATTGAATGCCTTACATCTATGCAAATAAATTGTCTCATCCTCCAAAGCAGAGTTGCTGCACACAAACCACCTACAATGCCATGCCTGGGCATTACTCAGGAAGAGTGCTTGCTGCCATGGGCCAGGCAGGGGCCAGGTATGGGTCTGACAGTTTGCTAGAATAGATACTTGGAGGTGTGCTGGGCCTGCTTCAATCTGCTAGCACAGGACCAGCCAGATTTGTCCTCCCGGTCAAATAAACCATTCTCAATGGTATTATTCTTTGGTACTGATGTGTCCACAGAGTTTCTGTAGCACAACCACTGTGTGTATAGGAAAGGAACATTTACAAAGTCCACCAGTGGCACTTGGGGACTGTCCTCTCCTCAGGCTGGCTGTCACCGCAGGTGTATTAGGAAAATCAGCCACTTTGCAGAGACAACACCAGTGTGTAAGGTAATAACCTCACACACTTCCATCACCACTACCTCAAATATTGTGTTCAGTTTTGGACCCCTCACTACAGGAAAGACATTGAGGTGCTGGAGACAGTTCAGAGAAGGGCAACAAAGCTGGTGAGGGGCCTGGAGCACAAGTCTGACGAGGAGCAGCTGAGGGAGCTGGGGCTGTTCAGCCTGGACAAAAGGAGCCTGAGGGGAGACCTTATCGCTGCCTACAACCACATGAAAGGAGGTTGTAGCATGGAGGGTGTTGGTCTCTTCTCCCAAGTAACAATGGATAGGATGAGAGCAAACAGCCCCAAGTTGCACCAGGGATGGTTTAGATTGGATATTAGGAAAAATTTCTTCACAGAAAGGGTTGTCAGGCATTGGAAAAGGCTGCCCAGGGAAGTGGTGGAGTCACCATCCCTGGAGGTGTTTGAAAGGCGTTTAGATGAGGTTCTTAGGAACATGGTTTAGTGGTGGACTTGACAGTGTTACATTAATGGTTGGACTCAATGATCTTAAAGGTCTTTTCCAATCTAAATGATTCTACGATTCTATATCAATCATTCACTGCTTGGCATCAGACTGACTTGACGTTGGCTTGTAACGAAGTCACTGCCTGCAGATCTCAGTTGCAGTCTGCCTGGGCTGGTGCTGCCTTCTTTGCACAGCTCCACGAAGATACTGCTCTGTGTGCACAAGGTCTTTAGTCAGTCCTTCCCATCTCAGGTCTGCAGAGAAAACAGAGCAGGGGTGACTGCAAAACATGGAATTGTGGAGATGTTAATAGTGGAAATTCCTCAATCTTAACACCCATCTTCTTTAATATTTCCACTAGTGATTTCAGCACAATAAGTAAGAGCAGTGTTGATAAGATCTGTTAATGCCATGAAGCTGGGTGGTATCATTAAAAGAAAGGAGGCTTGGATATCCTATCTGAATTAGCAGACGAACTTCAGTACTGCAGTAGTAGAGACAGGATGAATTTCAATAAAATGAAAGACAATATGTTTGAAAATAGCAAAACCCATGTGACAACAAGGACCTTACTGTTGCCAGCCTGAGAGGAAGGCACATGTTTGCCAACTGACTGGAGAACGTCTATGAACCACTATGGGAGGCAATCATATGAAAAGCAAATGAGGTTGCTGGAAGTGTTTGCAGGGATGGGGCTTTATGATGAGCCTCGACTACTGGGCTGGTCACTGCTCATGAGAGTGAGTGAAATAGGGAGGAGGGCCAGGGGAACGGGCAGTCTCTTTTATGAGAAAAGGCTGGCAGCCCTTGACTTGGTCACCCTAACAATGGGGGAGGGCTGGAGGGGGTGTACACTTGCTGCCTATAATTGTACAATGGAGGTGTAACAGGAACACTTCAGAGAAAGGACAATGTTGGCATATGCCAACATTTGAACAATAGATATAAATACAGTTAGGCTGTGAATTTAAAAATGTTCCTCTTTTCTCAACCAGTCCTCTCTGGAGCAGCTCTTCCAGCAGAGCAAGGATGACATAAAGGAAGAGATTTTTAGGTGATGCTTACTAAGTTCAAAAGAAGAACAGCATGACATTCTTGCCTGTGAGGGCAGGGAACAGGGCCTGGCAATCCCTATTTCCACTGCAGTCCTTTTGTCCTACAATGAAGAAGCAGCAGCCTGTGCTTATGTATGTCCTTGTCCCCAAGACCTGGACAGCACAGACCGTGTCCAGAGAGGCTGCAGCCTGCATCAGCTGCCTCCATGCACTCTCCTGGATGGTCTCCATGTCACAGCCTGCCCACAGCTGCTCCTGTCCTCTAAGGATCTTTTCCCAAGATTCATGTCCTTCATTTGCATCCATATTTGCGTAACTGAGAAGAAAAAATTCGGTCTACTGCCCCATATTAATAAAGTCAGGACTGGCAGTGGCAGAAAGGAACAGCAGTGAAGACAACACATAACCAGACTGCACTATTTTGCCTTGTCAGAGGGTTAAGAAATAACAGACAAACTGCATTGAGTGCAATGTGCACCACAGGAGTAGGAACACCAGGATATGACCCCCAAAATGTGACATGCCTGACCTGCATTATGGTAGCACCAGTTTGGACATGAGGGTGGGTTACGGTCAGCAGTAGGGACTCCTGCAGACTGTTTGGCTACTTTGGCTGCAAGACCAGGGAGGATCCTACATGGCAGCTGGAAGGAGACTCTGACGGCAGTTGGGCTCATGCTAACATGGGGTGGAATCACTACAAGAAAAGCAAATGGGAAAAACACCTGTCGCAGTGGTCATCTCTCCCCGTTAGAAAAAGACCAAATATGTCTGAAGAAATAATTAAAAAGTGTCACATAACCAGCAAAGCCCTGAGGCTTGTCAGTATGAAGTGAAGTATCATTAATTGATACTAACTGTTTGTTAAGGAGAGACTCACTTGTCACTGCTTGCACGGTCCCTTGGATGAAGAAAATCCTTAAAGACAGAATAAAACCATTTGCTGTAGTTGTGGAGGAGTCTCTGAAACAAGTTGCACATATGCTTTCTAGCTCTGCTTGATGCCTGCCAGAGAAAGGCTTTTATCATTCAGTTTTTGGTACGAGTATAGATCTGAAGTGAGCAACCACCACAGTTGGTAAATGATGCCAGTTCTGGCTTGGAAGGACGTGAAGAGCTCCAGCAGCAGAATCAAGGGTGCATTTATTGAAACCCTCTGAAATCAATAGTGAAGCCGGCCTTTCCGAAGGGCAGTGTCACAGCGGTCCTGCAGAGAAAGAGAAGACATGGCACTGCCCAGGAGCAGAGAGCCGGGGCTGACAGCGCAGCCAGCCGGGCAGCGTTGCGCTGACAGAGTGCTGTCCCCCCGTGCCCGGCGAGTAGAGCAGGGCATGGTCAGTGATGGTGATGGGCTCAGACACAGCCCAGGGATCACCAGGCATGTCTGTGTTGAGACAGGTCTGGGGCAAGCGAGGAAGTCCCCCCTGGTGGAGGGCTGAGCACAGACACACCTCAGCTCAGGGATGAGGCTCGTGCTGCTCAGGGACCCAGGGAAGTCTGCCCTGGCTGTGAGTGCACTCCCGACCCCCATGAAGGGAGCAAAAACAAACATCAAGAATTCGGCTTTCCCGTGAATGGTGATTTGCGTCCTTCGTCTGAGGGAGAAGTTCTGGTTTTAGAACAGGGAAACAGCTGGGGCAGAAGATTTTGCCAGCACTTTTGGAACTGCCTGCCTCAGTTCTTGTCTCCAGGACAGCACTTGCCTGCAGCCCTGGTTTTGTGGCAGGAATTGGTAAGGGAGTTGGGAACGAAGCATGAAGTGACATGGGGTGATCACCTTCTGCAACGCAGGGTGCAATGATCCAGAATAATCCCACTCCTCACTGCAAAGAAATAAGACTTGCTAAGTACTTGCTAATTGCTTGCTAAATACAGAGGAATATAGGATAGAGATTACTTTGGAAAATCATTCATTGCAATCTGGCTGAAAACATGAAGATTTTGAAGCAGTGAACTCAGCGGGCAGCCAGCCTTAGTCATAGGTGTCTGCTCTCAAGGGACAAAATACTTCCCAAGCATCTCATCCTGTTCTTCACTGTGAGAGGCAGGTCTGATACGGAAGACAGCGATTTTTTTCATGCACTCCTGCTTCAGCTTCCTCATCTGACAGTCAGATGCGCATCCTGGAGGACTCTACTAACCAGCAGTCTTTTACCATTTCGGTAATATATCTGACACCTTTCAAGCGTGCAACCTAGCCGCTTCATTATCTTAGTTTTGCAAACTGCAGCCTGTCTCAGGTGGTGGTGGGTCTAATCAGTCACTACTTTCTGCTGGAAGAAGGCAATTTTACTTTGAAAACTGCTCCAAACACACAAAAAATGTTAAACTAGTGTAAAACTGGAAGTTTTAAAATTTCTATTGGTGGTACACTGGATGGAGGCAACTGGTAGTGTAAGTTTTGTTACTGACTTAAGGAAGAGCAGGAGTAGGTTGTTCCTGTGATGAACTTGCATGCGTTTTTTATTAATCTGGAACTCGCTGCTGCCCCTCTTTAGCTGCTAAGATAGTTTCCAGGGCATGTTTTCCCAGAAACTACTCTCTCTGCATCAGCTCTCTCTTTTCCTGCCTGTGAGGGATTGCTTTCTGTTTCCCAGCAGTATAAGCTGGGTTTGAAGGCAGAGTACAGGGAGGAGCAGGATAACTGAGGAGATGGGGTCCTAAACCATTTTCTCCATGGCAAGGCTGTTGTAAGCAGTTCCCTCTTCTCCCTCTCAATCTCAGCCCCGCCATCCCCTCAGCAGTCACCACAGGTCCGGGTGGACCAGGTGGTCAGATGGACCAGGGAAATGATCAGAGTTAAAAATAACCTTATCCTAGTGAGACCATTTCTGCCACATCAGCTCACACCGTCCTACCTGCCAACATGACAAAGGCTGATTTTGCAGTCAGTGCACACCCGTGTGTGCCCACCCTGCTGTCACCAGCAGTTGTGCCACCCGTTTCCCTGTCCACAGCCTGCTGTCACCAGCAGGTACATCCTTATCCCCTCTCCCTGTCCCTGCATCCTCATCCCTTCCTTCCCTTTGCAGCAGGGGAGTGACCTGCCCTTCTTTTCCGTTCTTACAAAGAGGGATGGGAAATCATGGCAAAGGCCATGAGCGAAATGGAGGTTATGCTGATGTTCAGTTTAGACCCTTCCAGTGAGAAAAATATTGCAGTTTTTCAGCAGTTTAAGATGGAAGGTGAGAGTGAAAAGGTTTTCCATTCCCCTTACTTGCTGACACTCCTATGCTGTGAGTATCCAGAAATCTGGTAAAGGGAAAAAATTACTTTTTGGGTGAGGCAGTCATTATGCAGAATAACTGGGCCCATGCAAAACGTGAAAGATTTCCATCACAGATCTGTTCTGGATAACATGCACAACAGAATAAAGTGTTTCCCAGATTTGTATTTTGCTTGTTATAGGAAATCAGAGATAACATGTCAGGGCTCAATGTATTCACTTGATCTTGTTGTGTGGATGAGGTCAAGCTATCATTACTGGTCAGGAGCAATTACTGCTGCAAAGAAAAAACTCATTTCCACCTACAGAGCTCTGTGTTGTTGTAAGACTGTGGTTTGGACTTAAATTGAACATAACAATAAGAAACAAGCATTGATATGAGTTGGTCTTTATAAGCCAAATACAAATTATTACAGCAATCATCAAGGTAACCGAGGGTAGGAAAGCATTACAACTATGAAACTGCATGTTGTAATTACTGGTGTTATCTCAATGTTTTATATTCAAAGTTCTCTGTTCTGGATACTATTAATGAGTATTGATTTGGAGAAGAGAAAAAAAACCTTCTCAGTATTAAAAGCAGCTTAGCTGTATTTAAACCAAGACGGTTCCTTTTTTTCTGCCTTGGCTGTATCTTTAGACCCCCATCTAACAGCAGCTGTGATTTATTTTTAGCTTTTTTTCTTTGCATATTTAAAAGGGTGTTTCCGTATGGTGTGAAGCATAAGCTAGTGTAGCAATTAACTGGCAAAGTGACTGAGCTTTACAGTTCCAAATAACTCAGAAATCATTTTCTGCTATGAATCAAAGACATCTACACAAAGCAAATAGTACACCTCTAGTAAATAGGTATACTGTAGATCTTTCCATTCTAGGGACTCAGTGGAGTATACAAACTGAATTCAAAAGAAGACATCTAGCAGTGAGTTTAAATGCTTATAACACCAAAATACTATCTGAAGTGCTGTAGGGTTGTCTTTTTAATTCATATTATATAAATTGAATATTGCAGAAATCAGCAATACCCTGAAAGAAGCACTACCTTGTATATCTAATGGAGCATGATCCAAAGGCTACATTTGCATCT
The DNA here is from genome assembly GCF_036013445.1 of Caloenas nicobarica. Classification (NCBI taxonomy): domain Eukaryota; kingdom Metazoa; phylum Chordata; class Aves; order Columbiformes; family Columbidae; genus Caloenas; species Caloenas nicobarica. The sequence goes on along the minus strand of NC_088246.1, from coordinate 135,228,124 downwards.
AAATACAATGATCCATGCAGAAAAAATCTGGCTTTTATTTATAAATTACAATGAGCTTTTATTTTTCTACTCAGAATGGTCTCTTTAAAGAAAAGGAAGTTCTGTTTTCCAAAAGACGATGAAGAACTGTTTTCATATTGTTTGGATAAGGTACAGTGATCTTGCCACTCAAGACATGTTACACATAAAGAGTTATAAAACTATGAGTATATAAACGGTTTTGCTCTGCCATTTTTAACTAGGGAAGCAGCTTTCAGTAAATAAGTGATGTGGGTACAGAGCAAACCCTTTTTACACCACATCTTAATTAAGAATTAATTAACAGGTACTCATAAAGAAATAATTAATTTCCAGATCTTCTTTGCTTTTCTCTTTTATTGTTCTAAACAAATCTCTGGGGTTTCTGCCCTAAAAGACACAAAAAAGCCTTCACAACTAGAGAGAATCCTGATCTCATATTTGTGCATGTTAGAATTTTAACAACATAAATAATTGTATTTTTTTCATATATATAAAACCCCTCAGACTTCTCTGTCCAGTACAGTTCACTATCAGAGACAAGGCAGTTAGTTTCTGACCTCAGTGCCCTCATCATCAGGGATGGAGAGGAAGGGCTTTGCTTCCCTATTCTGTTCTGCTCATTTATGCTGGTTTACATGGTAGGCACTTCAAACTAGTCGAGCATCTTCTCAAGGCAGACTAAGATCAGCCTAGGTCTCCTTCAAGCCTTTCCAAACAGGGCAGCCCTTCGTACAGCCAGTTAATAAAACAGCAGTGAAACCTGCAGAGATCTGGGCAGACACAGCAACCTGGTGTCTCACTCGTGTCTCACTCCCCAGCTCCCCCCACCCTCAGCCATCGCTTCTGCTTGGCCCCTCTCCAGGCTGGGTCAGATGCGCCCAGCGGGGACAAGCTGTACCCAGCCAGAGCTCAAAAAAGGGACGAGACATCTAGCTGCCTGCAGTGCTTAAAAATGAGGAACATGTTTGGGAGACACCTCAGAAAATACGCGTTTTTAAGCAATTGCCCAGTGTCACGGCAAATCGCTGGCATGTGGCTAGACCTTAACTCCTCTTCATCATCTGCAGCCACTCCTTCTTTCCCTGCTCCTTCTGAGTATGTCTGCATTGCAGTCACTGTTCACAGAAACGCTGCCAGACTGGGTTAAGCTCAGTCAACTCCTGCTAGCTGCTGCTGTAGCAGCAAAAAGCCCTGTTGCAAAATCTGCTCCAGCAGATTTGTCCATGGCTTTGTTTTTTAAACTATGCACAGTGCCATTAGTCAGAACTTTTAAAAATGAAGGTACGTGGTCTGTCAACAGAGCTGAGCACCCAGCAATTCAGAGGATTAGTCATTTATTTAGATGCAGGTATTCGCACAAAAAAAAAAAAAAGGCAGCCCAATCCAGTTTTGTGGATTTCTGTTTTTGAAAAGGTAATAATGATATTTGGTAATTACATTCTGATGATAAAATCTGCCTTTCTGCTTATCTCTGCTCAAATAATTTTTTCTAAACAAAACAAAGCTCACCAATCTTTGTCCTCTCGTTACCCCACAGTTTCCAGTACGCACTTTCAGGGATAAAGGCGAATTTGTGCACAGCTCTCTCCAAGGACTCTTTCTCTGTCATTATGTCTCTGTTTATCCCAGGCTCTCCGGGGACCTGTTCCCTATTTTACTCCCAGAAATGCTTCTCTGATGGTGGGAGGAATGAGAGAAACTGGAGGGAGGGAATGAGGATTTGCTACCCCAAAGCCAGGACAAGTTTTGATCAAGGTTAGACAGCCCAGGACCAGAGCCTCTGTGCTCTGGCCACAATTTGAGAGGCTTCCCTTCCCCCAGCAGGAGGACTCCTACACATTTGTCCAAGTTCTGCAGAGGATCAGGTTCCCACATACTGCTTTACATCTCTGGCAGATTTATTGCGTGCCAAAATTCCTCACCAACACCACACACTGCTGCAGCTGTGTCACAGGACACACAACACCACCTCTGTTCACAGGGCATCAGTGTCCTGACTCACGTGCCTTAACCTTTAATGCCTTTGATGTCTTCCCAACATCCACACATATACAAGACACAAGTATGTTGATCCTACAAGCATCAGCCTTCAGGATGCCACAAGCAGAGGCCTGCTCTTCATTTAGTATTTGGTTTGTTTGAACAGTTTGTCTTCCTCCCATCTCTGTCACCACATGTGGCCTTGAGAGACATCCTTCTGGGGAGCAACCACTGTGTGGAACAGCTGAAAAAGGCCACTGCTTTCTTCATCTTCTTGTGAAAACACACAGCATTCAGGGCCAGATGAGGACATGGAGGAGGAGATTGCTACCACATTGCAGGATTAGGAGCACAGCATGTGATGTGGGGCAGGGGCTGGCGGGAGGACAAGGAGGAGGGGAATTCCACCTAGTTCCCTTGGTGAATCCAAGTCAAGTCCACGTGCATATTTGTACCAAGGTAGGCGCTGCATACCAGCTAATTCAGGCATTCATGTCATCAAATAAGGATGGCCTGACAGATTAAAAATGTCTTCCTAACATGAGTGTCTGGTAGCAACTTGTGTTGCATGGTATAACTCACTACTTCTACTCCTCAATTCAGACGACCAGAGCAGAGCAGACTGGAGTTTTTTGGAGAGCAAAGGGAGTCCAACACCTCTGCTCCTCTACCAGTCGGAGCCTCCCAGACGGTGTCTGTAGCACTGATACTAATGCTGCTGTTATTATGTACCAATGGGCTTGATAAGGAAATTAAATCTCTGGACTGTTGAGAAAGCTTTCATTGCTCATTCATAGGTGATTAATTGTTTACATGGCCATCAAATTGCCCTCTGAGGGTTTTGATGGGAAAATAAGTCCTGATGATAAAATACATTGTCAAAAGTGTCCTCATGTAGTTTTAATTACTTTGGGTGTTAGGCATAAACGTTACTCCAGCAGACAATTATTCCATATATATTTTATTGTGGGTCTAGATGTACACATAAAATTAATCAAATCAAAATGGAATATACTGTTTTGACAGACAGTTTTGTTAAGGAGTACGCTTCTATCATTAAAGGAGGGAATATAGCTGAAGTAACTTACGAATGACAGCTGGAACATAGTATTGAATAGCAATGTGTAGAGAGTGCTAGATATTAAAAATAAAAATATTTTCTATCATCTCTTTGCATATAAGATGGTGACACTGTCAGGAGTTATTCTTTCATCTTTGCAGGCACAAACTTATTATGTGAGAAATTAATTAATATGTTGTTACACAATTTCATCTGTGGGAGAACCATATCTTTGCTAATATAACAAGAAAAGCCTGTCTTCCACTGTTTGTATTCATGGCTTAGTCTGGGACGGTGAAAATGGAACCAGTTGTCTGTGAGCTAGGCCCCCCAAAAAAAGAATTTCTAACACAGAGATGCCAGAACACACTCCCTGGCAGAGTAGACATGTCCTGCCCATTGAAAATCTTACCAGCCACTAGGTCGTAGCTTCTCCTTGCTGTGGTGTAGGTTGGACCTAAGCCTCTGCTGTCTTTGTTTGGTTTGTCATCTTTCAGCCTCAAAGGTAGCACCTTCCAAACCTCACCCTAGACATAAGAGTGACCATGTTGGGCCAGATCAAAGGTCTATCTGGCTCAGGTTCTTCTCTCCATCAGGGACCAATAGCAAATGCCAAAAGAAGGGCATGAGAGAAGGACAAGCATGTAATGATATTTCTCTGAAAGACGCTTCCAGCTTCCAGGGTGTTGTGGCTCAGGGACTTCCTTAGCTAGAGGTGGTATTTAATAGCCTATTAAATGCACTCATTGGTAAGTACCTACTACGTAGCATGTACTTAATAGCCCTCAATAGATTATTCTTTCATTAATTTATCCCAGTTGCTTTTTTAACCCATGTACATTTTAGCATCCCACACACCCTGTAGCAAAGCATTTCATAGCTTAAACAGTACACTGTATGAAAAATATTTCCTTTTGTTAGTTTTGAATTTGCTGCCTGCTAGTTGCATTTGTTGTCTCTTATACTGAGACAGAGAATGATCATTCCCCATTTACTTCCTCTGTGTCACTCATGACTCTGTAGACTCCATTATGTTTCCTGCCAGTTCGTTCTTTCTCTCTTTCCTTCCTTCCTTTCTTTCTTTCTCTCTCTTTCCCTCTTTCTCTCTTTCCTTCTTTCTCTCTTTCTCTCTCTCTTTCTTTCTCTCTTTCTTTCTTTCTCTTTCTCTCTTTATTTCTTTCTCTCTTTCTTTCTCTCTCTTTCTCCCTTCCTTCCTTCCTTCCTTCCTTCCTTCCTTCCTTCCTTCCTTCCTTCCTTCCTTCCTTCCTTCCTTCCTTCCTTCCTTCCTTCCTTCCTTCCTTCCTTCCTTCCTTCTTTCCTCTGTACACCTTATTTAGTTCTAATTTATATATATTGAGATAGGGACACCAGAACTGCATACAGCATTCAGAATGTGGATTAATATTCCACATAATAATTTCTGATTTGCTCTTTATTCCTTAGTAATTCATAGTGTTAGACTTGCTTTTTTGATCGCTATTGTGTATTAAGCTGACATTTTTTGAGAATTATTTATTCTAAAATCTCATTCCCGTGTCATTCAAGTCATTCATAACCCATCATTGCATATATGGAGTTGTTTTTTCCCGTGTTCATCACTTTACACTTACCTACATTGAATTTAATCTTCCATTTAATTACTGAGCTTATTCACTCTGTATCTATTCAGAGCTGGCCTTTTCCTTTCCTATATGAATACCTTAGGATCATAACATAACAACACCCTGCAATTCATCAGTCAGATCAGTTATGAATATCTTGAACAGCACAAGCTCTCACAGAGATCTCTTCAGGGCTCTGCCTCCCTACAGCGACCTCTCCCTTCTGCAAAAACAACCCCTTTATTCCTACCCTTTACTTGTTATCTTTAAAGCAGTCATTTATCCAGGTGAGAACCAACCTTTTTTCATCCCATAATAGCTTTGTTTTTAGGAGCTTATGCTGAAAAGCTCTTTCAAATAGCTTTTGAAAGTCTAAGCAGAATATATCAACGGTATGAGTTGTCCAAATGATTGTTGACTTATTCTTATGCTCTAGTAAATTCTGAAGACATGACTTGCCTTCCCCAAAGAAGCATTTACTCTTCTTAACATGTTAAACTTCTTAAAGCATCCACTGATTCTGTTCTTTAGAAAAGCTACTATAAATTCATTTTGTTGACCTCTTGTGTAATCTCCTCCACAGGTCCAGCAGTGCCATCAGCATGAATTCCCTATCTGTGATTTTCCTCTGTGTTCCTTGCTTGAGTAATAAAATAGTTATTAAAGCTGACATTTAAGCATTGACCTGGACACCTGGATATCTCACTGAACTGGTGGTCATTTCTCAGAACAATGTTTCCAGGTTTGCTGCAGATTTGCACAGGAATCTTTGCAAAGGCTGCAGCACCTTCACCTTCCTAGGAGTTCTCTACATCTCTAACAAACACACAGCTTCCCCTGCCCTCATCATCAAAGTGATACTGGCATACACACTTCTTCTGCTTCCATTCCTGTGAGAAGATTTTGGGACAGCAGCTTAGTTACTCCTGGCTCGCTGGATTCTATCCCAAGCCTATGAAAAGCAAGAATTGCTTTTTGGCTGTTCTCCTTTTATAAGCAAGAGAGAGGTGAGTCCCTGGAAAGGTCCATCCTATGAGAAAGAGTAGCAGGAGCTGTGGATCATGGTATTATGCATGCTAGACTCATGTTCATTTTCATTAATAGATCAAATGTTGTACCTTCTTTGTGTCCATAAATGTAGATTTTTTTATACCCAGAGGGAGATTTAATTTTTTTTCAGTCTTTGAAAAACAACCTTTTCACATTATATTATAATGGCAATGTTTAGATTACCATTTCAGGTGAAAAGTGAATCTTCTGATTGCACTCAGCCAGCTGGTTTGGTTGTCATCCCGGAGTGCTCTTGGAGGATATGAGATTAACTCCTTTCAGGTAAAACTAAAACAGAAAGCACTTAATGTGCTCCAATCACAAACAGGCATTCAAACCATAGGCATAGACAAGATCTGGTCCAGAAACAACCCCTGAAAGATGCAAACTTCTGGTGCCATTGCATAATCATACCACAAGCCCTGTGAAAATACAGCTTCCTCATATGGTACAGACACTGGGTCTCCAGCACCAACTGCTTTGCTATACAAATCACTCTTACCGACTGACACGACAGCGTGTAGCACATGGAGAAGTCAGCAGCAAATTGCTAAACTCTGCCGTGCTCAGATGACTGAGGGGAGAAGGAGAAATAGATTAGAAGGAGCCCTTATCTTCAGGGCGCTGGGAAAAACCACAAGCACCATGTTCCCCAGTGCAACATTATCAGCCGTCACCCTCATCTGCCACCACCTCTGGTGAAACTGCCTGTGCAGGCTGCTGCTCTCGCTTCACTCGTTTGTTTGTGGTTGCACCCACCTGTGTCTCTGCTATGAGAATCCTACCAAAAGCACTAAAAGGAAGGAAGACAGAAGTGACACCGCTACACCTAACCTAGGGGTTCTAGTAACAGACATCCGAAGATAATACTGCAATTAAATTCGACTGAACCTTTCTCAGAATGAGGTGTCCTACAAGAACTAGCCCAGCAAACTCGACACTAAATGTATTTGGAGGGCAATCAGTTACATTTACGTGATGAAATTATAGGTATATTCCTCTTCAGTAATCCATTTCTGCTACTATCACTTTGGATTCTTTTGTACCTAAATTCATAAAAGCAAATCAGAACATTAAGCCTTTCTTATACAGTTAAGATATTGATTTGCATATGACCATAGCTATCCAGTTCCCTTGCTATGCATTCTCAATTTTAAATGTTTGTAAAATTGCAGCCTGTTTAACTGTGTGTCGAAGTAGCCGCAGCTGTGTAATTCAACTACACAACATGTCAGCAAAGGGCACCTTTAAAATAGTCAAGTAAGTTTTTAAAATGTGCGCATCTTCTTTCAAGCCTTTGTCATTCTTCTCTGAAATCCCATGTAACAAAACCCTAGCTGAAAGAATGCTCAATGGTTTAAAACCACCTTGATTTGCACCAGCTGTGCAGCTACACTGTCGGCACCAATCCTGAACTGGTCCCAGCCACCTACATATTACACATGCAACCGTGTGCTGCCAGAAAACATGTGGCAATTGGCATGGCAATGCAGCTTCCTCATACCCAATGCAAGTCTGCAGTGGCTGCTCAGAATTTATCCAAGGCAGATGAGGTTTAGCAAAGGTGAATTGCCAGGGATGCCGTGTAGGGGCTTACGTTTGCAGACAGTGATCTGATGAAACTGTTAAAAAACAGGAAGCTCTGGTGAGCAGGCAGCTGTTACCATAAAAAAGACTTTTTAAAAACACAGACAAGGTAAAGATCAGCTAGATTCCCTTCCTGGTGACAAAGGCAAACTGTAGGTGTTTGAAGTGACCGGAGCATTTGCTAGCTGAGAAGAAATGGGGAGAAAATCTCATATGTGAAAGACTGTCTTATGGAATTGCTGCTCTATGCAGATACACATTGTTTCCTGCTTGATGCCTGTAATAGAGATGGATGAAAGAGCAATAGCAACAACCTTTACAAATATTTAGCCACACATTCAGAGCTCCATAAGAAGATTCCTATATTCTAACCCAAAGCCAGTAATGCTATGTAACTGGTTGGATGCTTCTCCCAGGCGCTGTATCCACCAGCTGATGATGTGACTGTACATGTAAAATGCCTCCCATAACACACAAAACCCCTTTGTCTGATACTGTTCATTCTGGTAACCATTCCCAGTCAACCAGACAGGTGTCAATCAAACTAATGCCTCTCAACACAGAGCCAATCTCTCTATGGTTGCAGGGTTTGAGCCAATTTAATTTATTAGAGTTGAAAGGAACCTTTGCCTTCGTGACAATGGGTGAGACAATTTGTAATGATTCTCATTTAATTGATGAATGTAGCCTTGGCACTTGACAGTTAACCAGATGCATTAAGACACTAGGGGTGAAATCCCGAGAGGATTTCACCAGCATCTACATGCTTCTAGGGTTTATTTTCCTATGGCAAGTTCATCTGCAGCCTTTCTCTGTTGGTCAAAGCTGGAACTGTTCAGCTGTGTCTCACAGAAGCTAATATCCTACACTCAGAGAAATAATCTTGCTATGCAGAAGGACCCAAGTCCCATCTCTGCTTTCAGTGCGAGACTCACTGTGCTCAAAATGTACAGCTTAATTGCAATTCTGTAATCCTATGCAGTCTTATGCTACACAGACCTTTTGCCATTTATGCACCTATGCACAAGTGAGTACCATTTAAGTATGCATTAGCCACAAAAAGCCTACAATAAATTAATTATTTTATACAAGGCTGTTTTGAAGGACCAGTGTTATACTCTGGAAACACTTTTTTTCCCTACATGTTTTCCTAGCACTGAAACTTAACTTATTTCTATATTTTGTCCTTTATGGTTGCCTGATTTACCAGCCCACTTTGATTGCTTTTCAGTGTTAATTAATACACATTTTCAACCCTTGTAATCACATATTGCTCAAGGGTGGTTATTCTAGAGTCACAGATTTTAAGTCCAGGCTGCATCATTGCAGGCTTCTGCATAACTCCCTATGATATTACCCTTTACCCCAGGAGTGCAGAGCTGAACACCTCTCTGCTGACTGAATGAGGGCATTTTTTAAAGAAGGAAATCTAATCCTGATCTAAAGATTTAACTTGAGGGAGAAATTAACCACATCCTGTCATAAGCTGTTTCACTGGTCAAGACCTACATTTTATTTTTAGCTCAAACTTACCCAGCTACAGCTTCCATCCGCTGAATCTTTGTTAGGACTTTGTTTTCTGAACCATGTCGTTTATAGTCTGTGACAGATCACTTCAGAATCTCCTCATTTACAAGCTAATTAGATTTTAAAATATATATATATTTATATATCTCTCACCAAAAGAAAAGCCCTGGAGAACAGCTTGTTCTTGCCTCTGCCTCTCAGAAGAGCCCCTTGCAGAGAAACCGTTCCTCACCAGAAGCCTCCTCCTCATCAGGACAAAACCTTTTGAGGTCATCAAACCATCACTGCCCATTCTGCTGATTGCCCCAACAGCACCAGTCACACTGCTGGTTGCTGCTGCTGCCATTTTTCTGCAGCATCTTTGACATGCAGCCTTCAAAGCCTGGATGTTCATCAAGTAATGGGTCTGTCACTGCCATGTTTCTTCATGTTCATCTCCTGCTTCTTCAAGCTCCCATCAGTCCTCTGAAGCCACACGTCCCACCAGGAGCTCATCTTCACCCACCATGTACGAGGCCAGCCAAATTCTTTGCACAGTATCTGATCTCCTCCCATCAGTCTCCATCTTAGGCAACCTATAGTTATCTGGATGCTTCTGGTTCTATTTTTATCTATTGACCAATATGTGTAAGCTTGGTTAAAACGTTTGTCCCTGCTCTGTGCCTTGGTGTCTACCCTGTCCAAAAGGGGTTTAATTTTGTTTTAAAAAGAGTTTAAATGTTACGTTATGTAATGTGATGTTTACATTCATTCTGACATACTTCAGATTTGCTTTCCCTCCTTCCCTCCTTTTCCATACCCATCTCCCTCCCTGTAGCCACACTTTCTGCCTGCATCTATAAAGACGTTTTGGAATTTCAAAAATACTTATTTAAAAGCAACAAACCAAGGCTGAAATGAGATACAGCAGGGAATAACTGCTCTAGGGAAACTCAGGAACTTAGAATACACCAGGGCTTTCCTGCATGGTTTTAACAGTGACTTTGTGCAGCTGCATAGACCTAAATCTATACATTTCATTAGCTGAGCCATCACTAAAAGAGGTCTGTCCTTTTTCTGAGTATAGCTAATTGCAGATTTACTTTGTGAAGAGGAGTTCCAGATATAAATTAAATTAAACTAAGTTTTATTACATATTCTCTGTTTCCATGAAATTTTATTCTCCCATCCTTAAGCGTTTACAGGCTACATCTGGATTTAGATGCCTCTGTCCAAACAAACTCAACAGATTTTGCCCCATGGTATTTAATGAAAAAGAAAATGTCATGAGGCCTTTCCCTCCAGAAATAACTGGTTGAGAAAAGATTAGTGAAGATATATTTATGTTCAGACTGTCCCCTGCAGCGAGGTCAGGGGGTATATTCATATACATCAGGATTAACTCAGTTTCCACTGTAGCACTGCAGTTCTCTTCAAAATGTATAGCCACTGACCTACTTTTCAGGTGGCTTGGTGAAAGTCATGCCAAATCCTTCTGGTGTTTCAGCACAATAAAATTGGAATGTTTTACTGGGATGCAGCATCTTCCTGAGATGGCAAATAATACAAAATGGAGTTTGGAACCCTAATGTTGGGTAACAATGACAGTTTTCACAATGAGCACACCCATGGAGCAAGCTGGAATGCCCTGTGGCCAGTCACTGTGTCACTAGAGATGTTATAATCTTTGATAACCTTCTTCTTCTGCTCTTCCCCATTTTGTAAGAAAGTTACCTGAAGACTCTGGGTTCCCCTCTCCCACCCCTCCCCCCCTTTTTTAAATATTTCTTCATGTGAAATAGCAGCTTTACAAAAACCAGGCTCATGTGTCTGTAGAATTGCACCAGCTACGTGCTGCACAGCACAGTCTGCCTCAGTTGAATGTATTAATTCTTGAGGTTAAAGTAACACCAGCTTTGTCCATAGCCCTTGCTCCCTGCTAAGGTAGTTTCTTGGGGAGGTAGGGTTGGAATATTCACCAGCCCCAGAGGAAGGTGGTGAAAGCCCAGGACAGGCATTTTCAGCACCTTCTGCATTTGCGCTCCTCGAGCTGTAGACGAAAGCTGTCAAACGAGGTGGTATAAAGCACCAGTGCTGGAGACATGGCACCGGGTCTTTACACATGGACTTTTCACCCTAAAACAAAGGCAAAAGAATCCCTGACTCCGATGCCAGCAGACAGGGATGTGTGAGCTTATATGGAGCAAATCCTTAATCATTCTCTCAAACACAAGACTTCTCATAAATTAAACCAAACCAGATTATTATCTTAAGCTCTTTAAGGATTTGTTCCTGGTTTTATAATATCACACTCAGTGAAAAGTGGAGCTACATTTTCTGTAGTTGTGTCGGGAACTCATGAAGTATGTTATTTTATAGGAGAAGTTTGGGCAGACTTTGTAACTGCTGTATCACTACCACTATAATGGCAAAATGATCCCCTGCATTGCTTCAGTCCTTTTGAGGATTTGGTGAGGTTATTAGAGGTTTCTGCTTCCCTGCGCCAGCTGTATAGGGGCTGCCCCAGAAAAGAGAGCACAAACACAACACCCGGGCAGTTCAGAACCCACATTGATTTGTCTTGCCCAGTAATTACATTAATATCTCTGCGGAGAGTTACACAGTATAGCCAGTGGGGAAGGGAAGAAAAAGGACCTGGTGAAGAAAAAAAGGACACAGTCAGCAAATTAGCTGTTACACTGTAGCTTGAAGGACACCTAGGAAATCGCATATTGTTTCTTCGTAGGCTGTTTCAGATGTAGTCACCAGTTCAGGGAATTGAGAACAATATTTAAAGCAATATGCATTTTTATGAATAATGCTGGGTGACAATTGATATAAATGCTATGATAAGTCAAAAAGTGGTGGCACCAGCACAGCACTGAATGAGGGAACCGTGTGTTTTGGCACTGCTGTGGCTTGCTGAGGCCAGGACAGCTCTGTCTGTGTGTCCCCATTGCTGTGGTTGGGACCACTGATGATGTGAAGGAGGAAAGGGGTCCTGCCCCTGTCCCACTCTTCCCCATCACTCCCTGGCTAACACTGCATGGGAATTCATCTACCGGCAGAGGAGAGGTGTTAGGCAGACAAGACAGAGGGAGGTGAATATGGCAGATGCCAACCAGATCACCTGTTTTTATGCGTTTTTATGAATTTTCCTTCTAGTACCCTACCATATAAGTTAGAGATGGGGAGATCAGCTTTTACGGGAGTGGAAACACCCACCTGACACCCTACAGAAGTATCCCAGAGGATAACTCACCATGGAGTGTGCAAGGTTGCAAAGGCAGGAGTGGGCTATGCAGCCTATGGTTTGTAAGACCTGAAAAAAAACAGTGTCTGAAGATGTCAAAAAAACAGTTTGCATCCCAGGATTGTCCCAGCCAACATGGGACAGCTAACACTCCCCCTTTAACAGATCCCTTGAAAGCAACCTAATGCCTCCAACCAATATATTAATTAGGTTTATTTTCTTTTATACTTGCCTTGTTACAAAAAAAAAAAAAAAAAAAGTAGCAGACATTTTTGAGAGTGAATGTTGCATAGTGATATAGGGTGGTATTTGCCAGAAGTTTAAAGAGACTCCAGAAAACTGAGGATTAAATGTCTTTTCCAACATTAACACTGTGCTAAATCAAAAGCTTTACTCTCCCTGAATTTGAAATAGATTTAGCTATATTACTGAGCAGATAGCCTTTGAAACCAAAGGCCTTTTTATCAAAAAGGAAATAGTTCCTGAGTTTGCCTAAGGCATGTTTCCTTCCACAAGATTTGAAAAGGTGGGAAAAGAAAGTGGAAAAATCTTTCATCTAACTTATTTTAAAACACATATATTACATTTTTGCATTTCAAATAATGACTTGTTTAAATTTTATTCTGTCTGTAATTTTTCTCTATGTGATGGATTTTGTTTGCTTCTCATTTTAAATACATCCCTGTCTTGGGGCAACTGAAGTGTGCATTTAGCTCAAAATTAATTTCTGCTGTTTTAATTAATCATGATGCCTGTATTAAAAATGAACTTCAAGGTTATTTTTAAAATCCTTTTTTCCTATTTGTGAGATACCAACAGGGAGGGGAGATATACATAGCCATAAAAATCATTCTTGAGGTTCCTAATATATTTATTCATATTTTCAGGTCTTCCAGGCTTCTCTTCTCGTTGCCTGACAACTCAAAGCCACTCAGAGAAGGCTGAAAGAACTATTACAGAAGCAAAAGGCAAAAGCCTGTGTGGGAGGTGGACTCCTTGGTGTCACAGCTGGGCACTAGGCTTGGCTTGGCTCAGCTCAGCTCCTGAGGGCTGCTGCTGCTTTCAGAGGAGCCGATGTCCCCCTGGTCATCCCCCCACCTGCAGCCCCTGTGATGGTGGGTCCTGTCAGACAGACAGCCAGCAGCCTGGACAGACAGACAGCCAGCAGCCTGATCCCACGCACGGCTCAGCGTGCCATGGAACCCTGAACCTTTAATGTGACCTCCGGCTTCCTGGTAAGGGAGGTGGGAAAGGTCAACCACTTTAGGCTGTAATCCTTCAAAGCTCTTCCTGAATGCAGCCAGCTGTGAAAAGAAGTCATACACTGGTGAAGCATTTGTCATTCAAATTGAGCATTCACCCAACTCCTTCCACCCCACAAGGACCTGAGCCCTCCCCGCGACGGAGCCACTCACCCAGACCATGAACCAGGGAGACAGACCCTGTACTTTCCCATTTGGGGTGGCAATGGGCTGCAGTGCCTCCTCCACTAATTTCTGATCTCAGAGCGGCACAATTTTCACCTTGAGAAATGCAGTTCGCCTCCTGCACCACCACAGCTCCTGCTCTGGAGCATTGCTTCAGCCCTTCTCCTTCCTAATCTGTATTCTGCTGTCTTTGTGAGTAATAATTAATCATTCTTAGCCTAAAGGCAAAGAAATTTTTCTAGCCTTCGCAAAAATCAACCTTTTACCTCAGCATGCGAAAAAGTGGCAATGGTACTGATTTTCCGTTCGGTAATTTGTCTCTCTTTTTTTTTTGGCAAAAAGCTACTTTTTAGCGTTAGTGGCCACAATATGTTCAGATTCATTACACTTGGCAGGTGGGCTAGCAATTGAAATGAGCATTAGTGAATTCGGGAAATCTTTTTTACTCAGTTTCTCAGGCAGGTTTTTATTTGCTTCCAAACACTTGCTCTGCAGTCAGGCTAAATGTTAGTAATAGACTCCTCTGTGGTAATGGCTTGGATTTCTTGATGGGGTTTTTCAGTGTGTTTTTAAGGACCACTTCAGCCTCTTTACACATGATGCAGCAGCATCTCTGTTCATATTCAGCAATGGGAAATTGGTCCTTTATTCCCCAAAGCCAGCAATATGTCCCGAATTCTGCTGCAGCAAACTGAAATTGCATAGTTATCACATTTTTAATACAAAGAGTGGGAGCTCAGATAGACTAAGTAATTTGTAGATTCAAGCATGATTCTTGTGACTGTCAATAGAAGCCAGTTTGCCATCCTAGTAATTACATGCAGATGGGTTTGGGTCAAACTCACTATATTGTTTCTCCAAGCAAATGAACACTATGATCCTACATGTTCTTGAGTGACAGTTTAAAAATATTGATGGAGGATTGTATCATAGCAGTCTTAAAGACTGTATTAAAGGTAGTTATGAAAAAAAAAATTTCAAAATAGTTTGTAACTGTGAATGTAGATTGTCATTATTTTTAATACTAGCAACCAATCTTCTGACTGAATAATTCATATGCAATTTCTAATACTTATGAAAAATAATATTTTGATGTGATTTCCTGAACCAAAATATTTTCTCAATCAGTTACGGTCATTAGTTTTAATTTATTATTTTAGTTCTCTTTCCCAGCCGTCATCTACAATCAATGCTGCAGATGAATCATTAGTACCACTTCTGCAGTTTCTTATCAGGATGCTGAAAGTCTGATGGATGAAAGTCGGTTTAAAGGTGCAAGTGTTTTCCTTTGTCTCACCCAGGCCATTCCTAAAGCTAAAAATGAGTAAAAAATAACCATATATTTCCAGTAACGAGTCAAGATACAAAAACCAACCAAGTGCTCCTGAATAGCAATGCTGCAGCACCGTCAGCTAAAATGCTACCATGGACACCTGCTCACTCCCTCTAAAAATAAATTGCTGGATTGTGTCATCAGAATTGATGAGCCTAAAAAATCTACTGTGTCATGACAATAGGATTCCGGGGTGGAAAGCTGTGCGTGGAAAAGCTCCAGGCAGATGCACGGCAGGCCCCGCTGCGCTCCCCGGTAGCTGTGCTGCTGAGGAGCCATCGCAGCCGAGCCCAGGGCTCCAAGGCTGGCAAAGCCAGTCCGAAGCCACGGCCAGGTCCCCAGAGCCCACCCTGCCATGGGGAAGACCAGTCACTTGCTAAGGCTGATCATGGGTCCTGGCGCTGCTCAGCAGGTACAGCAGCTTCTTTAGTCTTCTCTCTTTCCTCCTTGACAAGAAGCATGGAAGTGGGCTTCCCCAGCGGTGGCGTCACAAGGAATTACTTTGTCCATTTAATAAATTTCCCTCCTTTGGGGAAAACCTAGGCCCAATGTTTTGCTCAGAAGATAGCTTACTTGCCTGCGAGGCCTTGGCATTAACCGGGAAGCAGAACTAACAATGACCGTCTCAGATATATTTGCCACAGTAGGAGCTGTTTCTTTGACAGGACTGTTTTACGCACCTCAACCATAATGCGATTTGTCATTGATTTCAGAGATGCGGCATGTAGCCGTCCAGGCTTTCACAGGATTTTTTTGGCCTGTAAGAAAGTTCTATTAGATTATTTAATCTGTCCCCTTGCCAGTGGCAGTTTTTTACTTATGTGTTCCTTGAATAGAAGCAATGCTTTCCTACCAGTTCCCCCGCCTTCTTTAAAGTCCCCTTCAGATCCCTAATGGCTCCATTTCCATAGGTGATGGTACCCTCAGGTCCTTTTGCTCCTTAAAGAAGTAGGACTGCTCAGACCTTTTGAAAATGAGGCCAACAATGTACCTATAGAGGGGTAATAGTAATCTTTGTGGGCAGCTCAGGGCCATTCCGTAATACGCTCTGTTAAGTGAGGACAAAGTCCACAGTAGATGGAGGGGGTGGATGAGAGGCTAGGAATGAGGCAGGACCCGCGTCAAGAAAGAAAAACACATCAGCCTATTCAACTTTATTTCTTTTCAGTGTGCAGGGAGAGGGAGCTCAGCAAGGATGAGCCTCTCCCCTGTTGCAAGGCAGATGGAGCACATTAAATCACATCGTGGCATGGGTGAGGGATACTCTAAGGGCTCCTGTGTGCCTAAGGTACATCTCTGCCTCAGTCACCCACAGGCAATTTACACTCGTGTAAAGGAGCATTCTCTTTATAATAGGTTTGCTTATACTATACACAGATGATAATTAGGGGATATACCTCAACATATATTCAAAAGATACTTCAGTTTCCCCAAATTGCAGAACCCTGCAGTCTGACAACCTGGATTTTTCCCCAATTACTTACTAAAACTTCTTTAATGAGTATTTCTACATGAATAAGAGATGTGGAACTAGGACCACGCTATATATTATATAAAACAGGAATGAATTTAGGGATTGCGGCAAACTGCAGAGCAGCCTGCCTCCACAGAATTTGTGCGTTCCTGGGTTAACACATGTAACTTGACCTCTAAAGCTGCATCTACGAGCACCTGAGCATATCCAATGGCTTGCTCTTGCCATAAGGGGGAAGTCTTGTTCCTTCTCCTCCTTTCTTCTCTAACCCAGACCCCTTCCCAGCCAAAGACCCTGCTCCTCACTTGTGGTGGCTCTGGACCTTATTTGACTTGCCTGTGAGCTGATTCAACTCACTGACCCAGCAGAAAACTAGGCAGCTGTTTCTGGGTCATGTTTCTGTCTGGTTAGTGAACAGCACTGGTATGTGAAGGGTTTCATTTATTCACAGCTAGCATAGCTCATAAAAGACAAATAATGGGATTGCACAGCTGGGAAGAGGACCTCCTCATTTTTAGTGGAGGTGGACTGCTGGCTTAGTGCATACCATCCTACGAAACTGAGACCTCAGGTGTCTGAATTTGAGCACCTAAATCCATTCTAGACATCTGAAAATGCAGTTTAGTGAAACCACCTGCTTTGCACAGGCACAGCTGAGGCCAGCGCTGTGCATCTGGAGCGTTACACCTCCAGCAGCTCCTACAAGCCCCGCTGCCCCCCTGCTCGCCCCCGCCGCTCCTTCCCACGCTGCCCAGCTGGGTGGCCGGGGTATCGGTGTGCCTTCACTGGGAGCTGGGCTGGGAACTGATCCGGCTGAAAAATAACTTCTTTATCCAGTTCACTCACAAAGAGTTGCACCAGTATGGTGGGGCAGCGCAGGGGCCAAACAAGGGACAGAGTCGGGCTATTCCAGCCCAGGTTAGAGCAAAGGTTGTGCCTGTCCAGCTGCACCTTGCTGCTGCTCTCCCAAAACGTTACAAGTCAAGGGATGTCACTTCCAGCAGCTCGTATGCCTTTCACTTCAGCTATTACGGTGTTAGCCTGCTGCCCAGCATTACTAGTGACTACCAACAACAGACATTTGGACAAAAGGTTAAATCAGGTGCTGGATTCTTCCCGGTTCTTAAATAAGAAAAAAAAAAAAAAAAAGAAAAAAGCAATGGAAGTGCCTGAGATGGAGGCTGGGTTGCTACTATGCATGTACATTATTCTTACGTTATTTACATATGATTATAACCATGATGTTGCATAATGTAGGCTTGCAAGGTTTCAGCTGTCCTTCCTCTCCTGGGCCCCCATGCTATTTTTTCCATTCCTTTGTTGCGTTTTGGCTCGTGCTAAACTGTAAGGCCCTTGTGGCAGGGACCACGTCACTTATGTATCAGTGCAATGCCTGAGATAATGGAGCTCTAGCAGTGATGGGGGCCTTTGGGAGCGCCTGTCACAGAAATGACAGGAGGGAATAGTTTCACTCTCGTGGAGTGCAGAATTAATCATGTCTAAGAATGCTTGATTTTTGCTAGCTTTTGGAAGACTTCATCTTTGCCTCTTGCCTACCCAGTTCCCCTCCCTCCATCTCCGCTGGCTGTCCATTGCCTTTACACCCCCTACCTACCCCTCCATTTTGATTCCATGGCTGATCTTTCCGTTTTGTCAAGAGATCGCAGGCTGCCTCTTTTCCTTCATTCTCTGCATCTCTCCTTTTCTCCCTGATCTTTGCCTGTGTGCTGAATAGGGCTGCAAGTAAAGGTTACTTAATGAGCAAACCCCACTTGCCTAGATTTAAAAAAGAAACATTTAATAATTGTTTTCTTCCTAAATACAGGGGAAGATAAATTAAACCAAATGGTATTTGGAGCTGGAGGGCAAAGGGGAGAGAGGAGGTGGGAGAGAAGAAAGGAAGAGGCAAAGGAAAGCTGCCCCTCTCCTTTGGAGCTGTCTTCAGCTTTGTTTACATTTGAACAGACAGAAGTATAGGTTAAGATGAGAATGTAAATTGTTATGGTAATACCCTTTTTACACTACTACATGTAGTGACTCTTGTTCAAAAGCAAGTATATGGTTTTTATTTAGTTTATTTAGATTTTTCAACTAATTAAATCCAAATAAACTAAGTATCCGGAGGACTAGGAATGTCTACTGTAGGTTTAAAGAGATAGAAAGTTCCTAAGGGTTTCGGTGCACTGGCGTGCTGTGTGCATCCCTTGTGAAGACTCAAGGAAAACTGCATGTTGCTAATGACAGCAAACTGTGCCAAATGATATAGCTGAAGGGGAGTAGCTGTTAGAACATTGGTTCCCGGTCTTTTTGGACCTACATACTACCGTTACGATCCAAAATTTCCTACTAATCAGAATGTGATTTCTTACTGTAAACATTACAGACACACAAAATGGCTGTAATACCTTACCAGGACTTTATAGGACATCTGTGATCCTTGAGCAGAGCTGGAGAACCACTGGTCTAGAATGAGGGAGGACAGAGGTAGAAGAAAAGTACTCTGTGCGTGCAAATCTTTGTTGACTACAATGACAAGAAACCAACACAATCGGAGGGGAAACAGTTATAGTCATTCAGAAAGTTGGGTTCATCACAGAGTCACCATGTGGGATATGGATGCAGATGTGAGGGGTTTCACAAAGCCTGCTTGTTACTAATGGAGGGATTTGATGGGAACTCTCTGCAAGGACAGGCGAAGGAAACCAGAGAATGAAGTCTGAGAAAAACATCATTAGGTCTCCTACAATGTGCCAGTACAGCAGCACTTTTGCAACAAAGAAAAGCAACACCAGATTGGCAAACGGACAATCATCAGCTGGATATTACAAGAGCTGGCAGGCTACATCGTAGAATAATATGCATTTTGTTGCAGGGGCCATGTGGACAAACTGAGATGGGCTGGACTCTGCTAGGCATAGACTGTGTTGCCCAGCGAGGACAGAAGTTGTTGGACAAAGAGCTTAAAGAAGGCTCAGAAGAAAAACAAAGCAAATACATCAACAGAGGAACCCAACAGCTGGCAATATTGAAAGACGATGTGAAGAAAGGATCAGCTCTGAGGAGTCATTGGATGGATGTGCATGGAGATAATAAACTGAGCTGTAATCTTGCCAAAGGTTAGGTGATGATGAAATGCTGTATTTGCATTATTTAAAAGCAAACAAGCAAATGAAACCCCAACATTTTCCTGCATAGTCAAATTATTACTTGGTAAGCATCTAATGCAGATTCTGGCTCAAATCTTGAGCCAGCCACGTCCGCGACATCTGTGGTGCTGCAGAATGGAATATGGGGTTTGAACTTGTTCTCGGGAAGTAAGAAACTCACTGGGTGTTAGGTCAGTCCTTACATCTGAGTGGAAACTTATAGCAATTGTGCGATTTCCCTAAAAAATCCCCGGAGATCTAAGTTAGGCATCTTGCCTTTGCAGCCTTTCCTGCCTTTGCTCTTACAGTGCTTTTCACTCAAAGCCCTTGCACTTCCCTACATGATGTAAAACATGGTTATTTCTTTCACTTAAAAGATCTCAGCACAACATCAAAAAGCCACCAGTAACTATGTGGAGGTCCCTTTTGTCATAATACTCGTCTTCATTAGTCATGCTCACTTAACGGAGGGAAAAAAAATAATAGGACTCCGGGATTCATCCTTTTTTCCTCCTTTTCCAGGCTGGCCACCGGAGCACCCTCCAGCCGAGCAGCCTGGAGACGGGGCGCCCATGGGCAGCAACCAGGAGTGGCGCCTCCAGCAGCCGCTGCAGCCCTGGCCGCCGACCGCAAGGTGGGCAGCCCGGCGGCGGCTGCCATGTCCGTGCCCTCCCCGCCCGCTCCGCCTGCGCGGAGCAAGGCGATGCGGCGGCAGCCTCCGCAAAGGCGCGCTGCGGTGCGCGGGGGGGCGGCGGGGTTGCGCTGCCGCGCTGCTCGCCCGCGGCGCCGCCGCCGCAGCGGTCGCCTCCCGGCGGCGGGCGCGGGGACATGCGCACTGCTGCGCGCCCGCGCCGCGCTCCGCGCCCGCGCTCCGACCCTCTCCGCCTCCTCCCCTCGGCCCTCCTGCCGGGCGGAGGAGAAGGAGGGAGAGAGGGAGGAGGAAGAGGAGGAGGGGAAAGAGAGAGAGACGCGCCGCAACTTGCTGCCGCTCTTCCCTCCCCTCGCCGCGCTGCTGCCCGGCCCCTGCGGGCAGCGCTCCGCGGGAGGCGGCATCCCCGGGCTCGTCTCTCCGCGGAGCCGGCGCCTCTCGGTGAGTTGGGAGCGGTGCGCGAAGTTGCTGTGTCTGTGGGGTTTGGGGGGTTCCTGTCGCTGAGGGGGCGGGTTGCTGCGCGGCTGCGGGAGGCTGGTGGCGGGGCCGCCGCAGGGCTGGGGGGCGCGGCGGGCACCGCGGGGCTGTCCCTGTCCGGCCGCGGTCCGCGCTGCGGGCGCGGCGGCCATTGGGTTATTTGGCGGGGTGATTTGGGCAGGAGCCGTCGCAGGTGCAGGGCACGGCCCGAGCGGGCAGGATCCGGCCCCCGCTGGGGTTATTGTGCGGCTTCTGGGGCGCAGCGCGCCAGCATCCCACGGCGGCGGGGTGCTCTGCGCCGCCGGCTGCTGCCCCTCAACTCTGTTTTCATTGAAATCCCATTACATGGTGACGGACTCCAGTTTGTTTCACAGTGGCGTCTGCTCTTGGTCTTGGAAACTCTTTTAAGAGGAAGGGAGCACCAGGGGAGGGCAGGGGCTGGTTTTCAAAGCGTTGCGAAGAGAGCTGCAAGCACAAGTTAGTCCTAACATATCGTTTGCCGTGTGTGCTGCTTGGAGCGGTTATTTCCCTTAGTGCTTCTGAGAGGGGAAAGAAAAAAACCTGGCAAACGGTCATACCAGAAAGTTGTGGAGCTTGAATGTTGCACGCGCTAATGGACCCAATTATCTAAATAAACAAACGTAGTGATTTATAGGTGTCTGAACTGTAATGCCTTGAACGATAGAACTCTTTAACCTTTCTTTCTAATCTATCCCTCAGAGATTTGGTTTTAAGGAGAGTAATATATCATCTGTGGTGCTGAATACTTGAGTTGATTACATTTTTAAAAGGAATGGCCTTTGAAGTAATACTGAGCCATTAAGCAACAAATGTAGAAAAAGAGAGACAGAGAAAGAGCGAAGGTAAAATTTTGGCAGAAAATATTTCCCCCTTCCTATGAGCTGATTAACTTTTATCTGGAGTTCTTATTTTATTAAATTAAGCTTTAAAAAAATAAGTGCACTGTGTGAAACCAGAAGCAAGTCCTCTGTAGTCCTGTTGAAGTCTGTCTGCGCTGCAGTTAAATGATGATCAGAGCAGTGTCTGTTAAGAGAATTTGCAGAAGCAAACACTACTAAAGATAATCAGTAGGTAAATGGAAGTACCCTGTTATAGTATTTGTTTCTCTTAGAGAACACCGAAGCAGAATTTTCAAATTCCAGTGTTTCTTATTTTACATCTTTAAAAATCTTGCCCTGATAAATCTACATATATGTGAGGTGTGCAGCTTTGTTATGGCAAAAGTGCTGTCCTGTACTGGAAAAGTTATTAATTCAGGTGTTAGCTTGTTTAACTGTGGCCAAATTCTGCAGCCTGTGGAGCATCTCCTGTAAGGGATGAGCGTCTCTTGCCCTTGTTGAAAAAAACTGAGAGTACAGTATGCACAACATCTCGCAGACCTGAAGTGCAAGAGCATTTTTATCCTTAACCAGTATTTCAACACAGGGTTTTATTAACATAAAATCAATATTCAGGTCAGCAATGAGGATCTGCAACTTTCAGCTGAGAAGCTGATCTGAAGGCAACACGTTGCTCCTGTGAGTAAAGGTTGTGGGATATGACAGCAAGCTCACCTATCTTTTGTTCAGTTGCTTTTATGAAATGTCATTTAATGAGGAAAAGAAACAGGTAATCCATTGCATTTTAAAGGCACCATGTGTGTAATAAGCCTCACTGCCAGCCACTTGAACATGAATATGGCTTTTGATCATGTATTGTATACAGATGACTGCTACTAGATAACTTAAGCTCTAAATTTATTGTACTGTTGAAGTTATATTGATCAGAAAGTGGCAGCTGGATTTCAAGTTCTAAATAAGAAATGCTCAGTAATCTAGAGCTAATTTATATTGTAAGAAGCACTGTTCTGAGGAATTCACAAGAAATGCAATTGAGTTTTCCTTAGTGGCTGTGCAGTGGCATTTAGTTAAGGAACACTCTTTCCTGGGGCAGTGCAGACTTCATCGACACACAAAGGAGTTAAATCTGTTTATCAGCTCATTGATGCTGATAGTAAAGTGCTGTAGAGTTCAATGGCTGGAACAGGACAGTCTTTTTCCTTCCAGTAAGGATGGGGATGGAGAATGGAGGGGCTTTTTCAAAGTACTTCCAACACCACATCATTTGTAACTGCAAAATGTAATGAAAGAGTAAGATTAATAGACCAAGAAGGCTTGAAAACATTGTTTAACACTTAATTGAAACAATAAATCATTCAAATAACATTGCTCAGGCTCTTATAGCGATGCCTCTGCTTCCAGGTGTTGAGAACAGAGCAGATTTCGGGTGGGGGGTCTGTGGGTAGCTCGGCCCCAGAGCAGCGGTGGGAGAGCAGGCATGTTGCAGCCTGCTGGGGCGAGGGGACACAGTGTGCTGAGACTTGCCCCCACCTGCAGGTTGCCGAACTGGGGCCGAGAGAGCCCCTCGCAAGTTTGAGTGTCTGCTGAAGGAATGGCGAGTGCTGGCCCAGACCCCGCATGGAGCCGGCAGGGAAGATGCGCTGGGTGAGGTCCTTGGTCGTACAGCTTGCCGGAGGGCTGCCCTGGCTGCTCGCTGCCCATGCCTGCAAACCCGAGGATGCTATCAGTTGCAGGGCTTATGCTGTGTATAATGAGGCCAAAATGCTTGTTCTGGTAAGGGAAAAAGTTCACGATGGCTTCTTCCTTGGGAAAATGGTGTGTTTGTAAACATTTGTGTCATCAGATACTGCTTATGTTGATTAAAACACAGAAAGGGCAAGCAGTGCACACTCATTTGTGTAACACTGCTGGTAATAAACTCCGGACTTTGAAATCACTGTGCATTCATGTGGGCTTTTGGAGGCCCTGTAAGATGTTGCTGTGCAGATGGGGAAGCCAAAGCCTGAAGACTCAGCTGCAAATTTACTGAAGGGAGTTGACATGTCCTTGGTTGCTGTTCCCCCATCTCCATCCTGGTATTCCTCATGCTCTGAATTGCCGTGCCGTGGCTTCTCTGTAGGTCACTCATGGGCGCATGCGCTGTGTCCAGCTCACCTTCCCCCCTGGCCCCTCACCTCCCGAAAACCCCGTGTGCCAGGCAGGGCAGGCAGTGCTGGCAGATGAAGGTGATGAGTGATGGGAAGTGTTCCTTCAGTTCATGGATGTGATATAGTGAAGTTTTAATTAGAGCAGTGGTGGTAGATGATTAGGGCAGATAAATACTGCCTTGTTACAGCTCTCTTGGGTCGTATGTAAGCAGTATTCGTTTTAGAAAGGATGAATGAATAGTCAGTGTGAAGGATAAAGATCAGCATTGTTAATCACTCTGGAAGTCTTCCGTGGGAAAGTGTAAACTCATGAGGAAAGATACTGTCCATAAATGTCATTTAAATATTTACATGACTTGGGGATAAAATTTTGATATTGAGGGCATGTGAGTACCAAAGCATGTTGGAGTTCCCATCAGAGATAACTAGGACTTGTACCACTAGGGTTGGTGGGTGGTGGACTGTATTTCTACATAATGCTTTGCTAGCAGTAACGAAGAGTTCTTCAACACCACCTATGAAAGAAATGCAGTTGTTCTTGTCGAAGTGTGGATAAAAAAATCAGAAACTTGGGAAACCACATTTGCTTAAACTATTGTGTTTCAGGTGAGGTTAACTCTTCAGTTCTGGTGTCCCAGGGTAAGCACTATGCCAGCCACCAGTATCTAGGCCAGGGGCATGGTGGTTGATCATCTACTTACCATTTGTGGCTGTGTTAAATCTACAGGTTAAGAAAGAATGACTCTAGGTGGGAAGGGCTGATACTTTTCCCCCCTCATAAATAACTGGAAATGGTAGGAAGTTTTCCTGTGCTGCTCCTTGATTTTGTAATTCTCACAAAAGTTTATTTTGTCCTTTTCCAGCTCTCAGAATTTGATTCAACCCTTGGAAAAAAAAAATCTGCATGCTTTCATGTAAATGCAATGAGGATGAGCCTTTGAAAACATATCTTAGCTGATGTTGATGAATAAACAAACTTGGCCAGAGCAAATCTTTTCATCTAACTTCAAGAGCCACACTGTAATGAAGTAAATATAGATGTACTTAATGGGCTCCTTTCATCCAAATACATAACAAACCCTCTAAAGTAGTGCAAACAAATCTAAAATGGATTTTTAAGTGACTCTCTTTTTTTGGTACAGGAGCAGTTTAGTCTAGCCAAGCTATGATAGGAGCAGAGCTGGCTCCCAGAGTTGTGGAGGTGCTGGGGTGAGTGCTGACCTAAACAGCTCTTCTCCTGCGTTTTTGCTGGGGAAAAAAAAAAAAGACAAAGTGTTTGTTCCATGTGTGGTTTAAAAGACTTTATTTTATGAACTTATCTCTGAACTCATCCCTTTGGAAGGCAGCTTGCAGAGGCTTTGAGAGGCAGGGGAACCGTTGGCTGCTGTCTGCTCGCCCTTGGCCGCAGCCCGGCCTGGTGCCCCGTGTTCGAGCCCAGGCCGCACGGAGAGCTCCTCCACGCGTGGGAGGGCTGGCTGCTCACCATGAGGACATGTGCATGGCCTGCCACTGCTTCGCCAGGCGCTGGCCTGCCTGGGGGCCTTGCTCTGCAGGACACGGGCCTCAGCCGGGCTCCTGGGTTCACAGGGTGCTTGAATTTGGTGCTAAAGGTGGCCTCAGGGCCATCACGACAGCTGCTGTAGACACAGTCATTGAAGTCTGACTGTAGCGGTGGTGTTGACTTTGGCAACATCTTGTTGATCGGAAGAGCTCAAAGAAGAGTTCTGCAGATCTGGATGTTCACTGCGTGGCAGTGGATTTGGTTTCATTTCGAGACTTGCAGGATGGCTGTTTTCAATGACAGCATTTGTAAATAGATTAACGACTTGGGAAAAGCGTGCCTAGCAAATACAACTGCTTGGTTTCACTGTCCTTGCTTTGTGAGGAAAACCGATGTGTAATATTTGTGTTTCCTATATCACAGAAATACTGTATCACAGAGTCTTTGGATCTTCTTTTTAAAAAGCACAGTTATAAAACAGTTTTACTTTGAAGTCAAATGCTTTGTTTTGAAACAGATAAACCCTGTTGTGGAGATAAAGACCATAACTTGGTCTTTTCTTAATGGGAAAAGTTCAGGTCCATTTCATTCCATTGTGGAATAAAATTCCATTCAAAGCTGGGTGATAACGCTTCTAAGAGTTTGAATATTAGACTATTTAGACAACTATGTCAGCATAATTACAGAAATTCTTCAGTATGAGCTTTTTCTTTGCTGGGATCTTGATGAGCGGGAGATACTATAAAGAATGTTTTCTCTGAGTATTGGAGGAATTCTGTGAAAGAGCTTTAAATCTAGCAGACTGTTGTACTTAAAAAACATAACAGTGATTTACTGAAGTCCAGATTCAACTCACTGTTTGACACCTCAAATAGTCAGACATCCAATTTAGCTAGTGTCTGGTTGTGTTGTGCCATGGGTACAGAAGTGAAACGTATTAAAAACTGTTCAGCTTTGGATGTATTCATCTGGGGATTTACTCATACATAATTGATAACCCTCTGAAACAAAATCTCTTCATTACTCCGCGGATTGCACACCTCTTCCCTCCCGCGCTCATTGTTCTCGTGGGCGCAGGGGAAGGAGGAGACGCTGCTATAATGAAGGTGTGTGTCACCTTCCAGTGGACCTTTTAAAAAGGTCACCCAACTAAACAGCGCAATGAAATGCATGACAAAAGGTAAACATTTTCTTGTCCTATGGAGATATATGGCATTCCAGTGCTTCAAAGGAACCACTTAGCTGCTGTATTTAAGACTTCTTTTCATCCTAGCATAGGAGCAGTGCTTATGATGAATTACTAAATCAATGACAATATTTTGCATCTAGTGCACTGCAGGATAGGACATCAAATTAAGGGCTGTTTGATGTGCAGTACCAATTAAAACCATGATATTTGGGCTTGATCTTTCAAGATTTTACTGTGGCTAACTATTCTCGCTCAGACTATTGGCAAGTCTTTATAAGCAGTGATTTCTCATTTGAGCAAGGGTTTGTGTGATTGAGCTCCTGTTTACCAGACATTGAAGCATAGTGATGAATTTCCTTTCCTGCAAAAAAGAAGAGCTGTTTTGCCACCCACTGACTTAATAAAGTGTATTTGAGTTGATCTAACAAAATCTAATTTTAATGGAAGAAGCGTCTTGATATAAGATCAGTTCATCTTTCTGATGACTTGATTGCTTTAGAGTTATTAGCCAAGTTCTGTAACAGTCTTTAAAGGTGCTAATACTTGCTTGCAGTTTAATAGCCCTAACTATTGCTAATGTACAGGAAATGTTCAAATCACATCATTGAAAGAGAACCCTAACAGATCTTACGGCTATTTTAATGTGAGGTTTCAGATGTTACACTTTTTTAATTGAAAGGTGAATGCTATAATGGCTTTGTCAGTCTGCTCTTTCCAGATGACAGCACTTTCTATGCAGTAACTGTAAGTCCCAGAGCACTGATCCCAGCTTTCAGCTTCAGGATTCATAGCTGTAACTCTTCCTTTTTTACCTGGTAGAAGCGTGCATCTCTGTGTTGTGTCTTCAAAAAAAATACTGGTTTCGATCAAATAAAACGAGGAAAAATTTCTGAAATAGTGGTCACTTTCTGCCTGATATTGGAGAAAAGGAGGCCTTCTCTCCTTCTCCTATAAACCAAAAGATTAAGCTTGCTTATAAAGGATTAACAGAGCTCTCTTCTGTTAATTCATAGTGCTGTAGTCGAAGTGCCTGATTCTACATCGGTGGAAAATCCATTAACAGTCAATGGGAATTTTGCAGCTGAAGCCAAAGGGATTAGAGACTCGTCGTTTGGAAGTGACTGGAAGGAGAGAAAGACCTGGATATGCTTGTTGCCACATGGCTGTGAGCTACCACTGAGGTGTGGCACAAAAATGGCAGAGGAAAATCTTCGGTTGCCTCAGACAATCTCTTTTCAGAGATGTGTGAAAGGGCTATTGCCACTGTATGGGGCTGCAGGGACATCTTACCTGATGTGCTGCTGGGCGCCCTTGCTACTCACGTCCAAGCCAGGTGATTTCAAAGCGGAAGAGGTGCACAGAGACAGGTGACCCGAAGTTCTCTTCTAGGGATTCTGCCGTGGTGGGGGAGAGTTAGTGAGAAGGTCAGATGTGCAATGGGAGCAGGAGTTAGGAAGAGTAGCGGAAGACGGATGTGGGTTTGGGGGCGAGGGGTGCAGAGGAGCACTGGTGCCAACACCGTGCTCTCCTACCTGCTGTCAATCAGGGACATTGTTTTAAGAGACTGGAGCGTAAGGGAGATGCAGGAAGAAATTGCTGAAGACGTTGCTAAAGAATTTGCTACTGATGATGTTGAGGGTGATGTCCTAACAAATTCCATTGCTTGCAGAAGTTTCTTCTTTTAATAAGTAATAGCTACTTGTCCTTCTAGTAGAGCGCATAGACCAACATTGAGACTGCTAAAGCCTCTGTTAAAACAATAAGACAACTTGCTGTTCCAGACTTACTTTAGTGAGGAATATTCACCAAGCACATTCTAAAATATAATTTCATTTTCTTTTGAAATGCTGTCATAGAGCTTAGCTGCAAAGTAGCTCTGATGCAGAGCCTTGGCGTGGAGAAAAGCAAGATCTTCAAGACCTCTGCTGCAATATTTGGTAGGCACTTTCCAGGGATGGAAGCTAATACATCACAAAAAGCTATTCAGAGTAAAAATTACAGCTTTTACAATGATTTGGTAAATGTAAACATATTGCTTTGATCTTTTATAATAGGCAAGATTGTGTCATTTAGTTTGGCAATTACAGAGATCAAATTAATTTCATTTTCCTTTACTCTTGTTAAATGCAAAATAATTGAGCACACATCATGGAAGGTTGGGGCTCTCTTGTTTGTAGCTTCATCATTTATTAATCTAACACATTAGATGAGAGGCTTTATAGATTTGCTTGCCTAAGGAAAAAGAAGAAAATATAGAAAGGCCAAACTAGATATGTATATTCTGTCTCGCACTTTGAGGTACTGTCAAATATTGCCTCATTTTTAGTATACTTTGTAAGAAAGGACTCTATTTTTTCCCCCAAGAGGGTAAATTGTGACCTAATGCTTAAATGGTCTGAATAAGCTCATATTTAGAGGGGCAAAGTCGCTTGTGCAGCTCCTCCCCCTCACACTCTTCATGTAGGGATATAACGTTGTAATGGGGCACGCAGAATAAACTACAAAGGAACGTGCTGTACAAAGGTGTGTTTTGGTACTATCTTGGCTATCTTAATTGGCTGTCCTAGTTACAGGGGATGTGATGTGCGCCTTCCTCTAATTTAGCCTTTTCAGAAAATGGTGTTGGCCTAATACAGATGGCAGTGCAATAGCAGCTCAGTGAGGGCAGAAGTGCTCTTCTTTCTTACCTTTATGTAGCTGGAGGGGATTCGAAAATTGGATATTTCTCTCCATCACTGCAGCTCCAAGTAGACCTGACGCTGCCAGCCATGGATTACTGAGATAAATCCCTTACATTCATAGTGAAGTGGAAAGTATAAAGAGCATTTTCTGCCTTTTTTCGCCCCTTTTTAATGTGTCATTTGCTAACTGGCACAGTGACCTCCATTTCGTGACTCTTGTGATGTGACTTGTCACAGAGCTTTTCTGTGTGGATTAATTTATCACTCAAGGGAATAGTAGCATGTGACATAATGCATGTGGACCTGAGGTAAACAGTTACATATAGACCACCTATAATGAATCTGTGCTTCATATATTATCTGTTAATGCAGTTTGATTTTTTTTTAACATTATTTTTCTTTCCTTTTAGTTTTATGTCTTTTCCCAGCAATGTCCTTTGTAGTCAAATGAAGTGCATACATTTAGTCACCTCGTGTTGCCAGTGTAGCCGAATTTGGGAAAAAATATTCCTGGCAATTTAGCATATGAAATTTGCTACTGCACTTGGAAATGTTTTTATGCTGATTATGTAGATGCATGGTACGACAGTTCAGTTTTGCAGGGTATCTTGGTGGACAATCTGTCAAATCTTTTAAATTGTTGTTCCAGTCAATTATATTGACTGAAGTGAAAGCAAGAATTAATCTTCTTTTCTTTTCCATTCTTAACATGAGTTTTGATTTCATACTCTTGATTTACATTTCAGTATGAATTGTGTATTTTAGTTTGTATGAGTGAGCCCTGAGCCCCTGTGGCTCCATCTTTAATTTTGCCTAACAAGTCCATCTCATTTCTGGGGGCTCCATCTTTAATTTTGCCTAACAAGTCCATCTCATTTCTGGAAAGCACATGCGCCAGGAGTTGATTAGCGTTAACAGTTGGGTAGATGATAGGGAAAGAAGTCATGTCTGGGTCTGGTGTGTTACAATGTGGGGTCTCACCCGTTACGATGAATTGGTGGATGCTGGTGATTTTCCAGGTGATTTCTTTTATCATCTTCCTCCTCAGGTTTGGTTAAAACAGCCCTAGAGAAGTACTGGAGAAAGCAAACTAGCCCAGAAGCAGAAGACTGATTTCCCACCAAAATGCGAGGTCATTATTATGAGGAAATTAGCTAAATTATTTACTTGCCAAAGCAGGCAGATAGCAAATAACTCAGCATTTGCGTGTTTCCCGTTTATTCAGTGCTCAGGCATGGTGTGCACAAATAGTACGGTGTGATAAGTTCTCGACAGGCACATCCACACCTGTAGTTGGGCTGGGAAGAGAAGCCTGGTCTGTGAAACAAGTCATGAGGCCCCCAAATTCCCTTGGGGGTGGCATTGAAGGACCTGCCTGTCCATGTCGTGCTTTCCAGCACCTGCAGAGATGTTGGCAGGGTAGGGCAGGTGCCAGATCATGGAGCAGCGGGAGTCTTCTCTTGGGGGTTTTCTGGAGACAGGCAGCCTGGAGGTTTGTCCCCATCTGTGGACCACGGAGCCTGGAGGCACTGGAGCCGTCCAGCACCATGGGACAGGCTCGGTGCAGAAGCGAGGTGGCCCGAGGAGCTGGTTGTAGCTGCCCCAGGGCACCCAAGCCCTGGAGGTCTGGACCCGATGGTCAGCAGTCTGGGAACCTGGAAACCCTTGCTTGATTTTTGTCACTGCTTTGCCTCTCCCAGCTGAAGGAATTACTGAAATACTAGTTCTTGGACAGTGATAAAATTAGCACGAGTTGTCAGTTTTAATCAGCAATAATTAATATTTCGTTCAGGAAATGCAGTAACCAAGAAAACTTATTTTCACTTGGTTTTCTGAACTAGGCAGAAATTATACGTTGCAGTGCTGTGATTCCCTGGGAAGGAGAATTTCCAAGACTTTGCAGTTTCTGTGTTCCACCCGCCATGGTGTGTGCCCTGCTCCACAGAGCGGTAGTACTTTATTAAGTATTAGCTTGTATAATTAATTACATAGATGCTTAAAAAAAACAACTTTAAAGGGAAAAGGCTTCATTTCACTTGAATCTAGCCAAAAAACCCTCAGGATTTTCTGTGCTTAAGCTATCTGTCAGTAGATAGCAGTCAGTTTTCTGAGGTGTAACTCTGAAATGTTAGTGTTCATCATTTAATAAAAATCACTCTCCCTGCAGTTCATCAGCAGCTGGCACTTTAGAAAGATTGAATTGAACAAAAAGTGTAAAGATTGCTGTAGGTAAATGACCAGAGCAGAGAGATTTATACTCTCTAAACAACGAGCTACTTAGTTTTAGTAACACTCCAGTACCTGTGGTGTGTGTCTGTATCAGCCTGATTTTATGCAAGCTCTCGCAAAACAACTAGTGCTGTTAAGCCAGCCGTATGCTGAAGAGCGAGGTTTCGGTGGCTGGGAGAAGTGCATTGCTGCTTTCTCTTCCTGCAGCCGGTGTTTCAGTTTCGCAGTAAAAGAGTTTTCTGGCTGAAGGCACGCGCTGCAAACTTAAGCTTGCCTTTTCCTCACTCATGTGCATGGTCCTCTCCAGTGGATTCTTGTCCCTCACTGCCCTGGCAGTGATGGGTGTTTGAGACAGAAAAGGGTTAACTTCCAAAAGCATAGTCTGGCAATTTGGTGCCTAAGGAGGTTTAAATTAGGGGATGCTGATAAGAGGGCAGGTTGTAAAGTGGAGCTTGCAGGAGGGTGTGGCGAGTGTAGGACTGAGGACCACGGGACATCTGCATGCTGACAGGAGCCTGGCTTCTGGTGGGGCAGCTGTGCCTGCGTCTGGCCCAGCTGATCGGCGCTGTGTCCAGGGGCTGTCACCATTGGCACTGATATGGAGCACAGCTAGGAGTTATCCCACACCCAAAATATGAATTTGCGAGCAGCAGGTACCAGGAGCAAGGGGAAGTGCAGAGTCCGGCCCCTGGGGAGAAACAACCCCAGGCACCACTGTGTGCTGGGGGCTGACTGGCTGGAAAGCAGCTTGGCAGAAATGGACCTGGGCATCCTGGTGGACACCAAGATAAACTTGAGCCAGCAATGTGCCCTTGAGGCAGAGGTGGTGGATGGTGTCCTGGGCTGGATTAGATAAAGCATTGCCAGCAGGTGGTGGGCGGTGATCCTCCTCCTTTATTCAGCACTGGTGAGGCCACACCTGGCATGCAGCGTCCAGTTCTGTGTTCGCCAGTACAGGAGAGACATGGACATACTGGAGAGAGTCCCAGAGAGGGCTATGAAGGGGATCAAGGGACTGGAGCATCTCTCATAAGAGAAGAGGCTGAGAAAGCTGGGACTGTTCAACCTGGAGAAGCCTCAGGGGCAACCTCGTAACAAAATATCTGAAGGGATGGTACAAAGAAGCCAGAGCCAGGCTCTTTCCAGTGGTGCCCAGTGATGGGACAAGAGGCAATGGGTGAAAACTGAAACATGAGAGGTTCCCTCTGAACATGGGGAAACACTTTTTCACTGTGAAGGTGACTGAGCACTGGCACAGGTTGCCCAGGAAGGTTGTGTCCTTGGAGATATTCAAAAGCCGTCTGGACATGGTCCTGGGTAGCCTGCTCTCGGTGTCCCTGCTTGAGCAGGGGTTGGACAAGATGACCTCCTGAGGTCCCTTCCAACCTCAGCCACTCTGAATTCTATGTTAGCACCAACTACACTGTTAAGCAGCTGTGCTGGATGGGTGGTAGGACCACCTCTGTGCAACCCTCTTTGCAGACGGACTTTTTTTGAGAGCCTGTTCTGAAAGAACAGTTCTCTAGTTTGTTCTTTAAAAATTTGAAAAAGATTCTCCATTCTCACCGAAAAAAAGGATAGCGACATATTCTTGGTACTTCATGTTTGCTTCTCAGTTCACTCCCACTTTTTGACCTTCAGTTTTTAAAACTGAAAATCTCTTGCATGCTCCCTGGGTTGTACAGCAGGGACACAGTATCTGTCGTTGTCTCCTGTTCTGCAGAATGTATGCAAAAGAGGAGTTAGTTCATCTCTGTTCTGACCACAGATGTGAAACATAACGAACAGGCTCATTCTTAACAGTGACTTGAACCTGTAAATGTTGGAAAAATAGTGCTTATTATGCAAGCCTCTTGTCTTGCTATTTCTAAATACTTCCTTTCCTTTAAAGCCTGGTTCTCACTAGCTCTGTTTCCCAGCCGTTTGTCGCTATCGTAGTTTCCCATGTGCCTCCATGGAATGGCAGACGAGGTGCTGAGCTTTGCTGTCGTACTAATAGGCCTTAAGCGGTATCATAGCCAAGACTTAAAGGAGGAGACTTCAATCAACATAAGCCTACAGAGAGGGCTTTTGTTGTAAACCACAGCGGCACAGTGTGCCACGGCGTGTTTCCTCCTCCTGGCGAGTTAACAGCTGCCTGGAAACAAACCCCACCAAACGTGCTGCGTGTTGTGCCCACAGGAGCAGTGGAACTGTTATCGGTGACCTTAGCCTTCTCATTTTGGCTTGCAAGCTAATTTTGTATTAATTAAAGGTGTAGCTTTAATCTTCATCAATGGGGAAGCAACAGCAGAGTTATCGTATGACTATTGATATCCAATTTGTATTTATCCCCTGACTCTCTGTTTGCAAAATAAAGATGAAAGCACGTTCATATAAATGTATTTTGTATTCATGATTTTTGAAATTCGCAAAGAGCCTGATCTAACAAATACTGGTGCTGCCTTCTCAGTGTAAATACTATTGCTCTAGTGCAGTCCTTGGAGACCACAGGAGGCTTTCCATGTCAGGGATGAAGTTTTTTGAGGCGAAAGAGTCTTAACGTAAGTTGTTTGATTTTTCCCAAAGGAGAAGGAGCATTCCTGTTTTATGAGAGGATGAAACCCAAGCATTTACACAGGTCCTCCCCAAATAAAGGCATGCACAAGGGTTTAGGTACCATTTAAGTTTTGAATATGCTTGCAATATCAGAGCCTTCAAAAGGGAAACAGCTGCATGTGTGATAGAGTGGCTAAGACCTCAGTGAGCTGTAAAATGGGTGAAAATTTCTTCCTCTAAAATCTGACCTGGGAAGCAGATGTAAAGCAAGGTAG
Organism: Caloenas nicobarica; assembly: GCF_036013445.1. NCBI lineage: Eukaryota > Metazoa > Chordata > Aves > Columbiformes > Columbidae > Caloenas > Caloenas nicobarica. Next base: position 135,194,140 of record NC_088246.1, on the reverse strand, counting down.
AAACAAGTTTAACCAAGAGAGGTATTTCTTCCTATAGAAAAGAGATTTTGTTCTTTAGTTTTGGTACTTAAAGTGTATGTTGTGTGAAGAAAAATGCTTGGGAAGATTTGAGTTCATACAGCATTTTAATTAATTTTAAAATGTTCAGGAAGGTTCAGAAACAAACCTCCTTGGTAAACAAAAGGTTGCAAAAGTTGACAGGCAAAACTGTACATGAACGATAGCTATTGAGAAGATTTCCATGATAACTGAAAATGTAGGTTTCTTATCACTTTGGAATTGGCCTGTTCACACCTTGTTGTGGCTTCAGAGGGATTATACAGGCAAACTCCTGTTGCAGAGAGGTGAATGCATGGATGAAGTGACACTTGGTGCTACATTTGCTTTTTATTATACAAGAAGTATGCTTGAGTTTAGTTTTGCTCATGTAAAAAATGCAACACTAAAACTGAGAAGAAATACTCTGGTATTTTTTTTTTCCTGTTGCATATTTTATTTGCCTTATACTGCGCATGTGGCATGAGCAGTGAACTCAAGAATTATACCTCTGTTGCACTTAGGCAAATTTACCATTTGTAATACAAAGAAAACACACACCAAGACTTCAAAGAGTTTCAGAAAAGGTCTGAATTATGTGTGTACATATCTGTCTTTTAACTTCTAGGGCTTTTTAGTTACTGAAATACCTTTCCCACACCTAAATAACAGCAGACTAGTCAAAAACAGGAGAAAGTCAGGAGGGAGAATAATATCCTCAGACTCGTCATGGGAGGCTGCTTAAACACATTGTAAAAGTCACGTAAGACATCTGCATCTGTATGTAAGCAAGCAGAAACAGTGGTCTGCTGAAAGCACAAACGTTAGGAGTTACTTGGACTGCGAAGATATCCTCATGCATCTGCCTCTAGTGACTCTAACAATAAAAAACAAACAACAACAACAAAGACCAAAACAAACAAATAACAAACAAACCAACCCCAGCCACACTGTGTTGAATCAAATGCAAACTGAGCATGGAGATATGAAAAGGACTTTGAAGAGCAAAGAGTCTGTAACATGAAAGTAAATGATGAACTGTGTATATATCTATAAAAAGGTGGATACCTGTAAGAGCACTGGTGGGCATGCAGGATCGCCAGGCAGGGCATCAGAAAAATGAGAAGCTAGTTGACAGTCCTGGGAGGGTGTGAGCTCCCAGAGAGACATTTTCTCTCCTCAGCCCATTCCAGCTCATTCTCTTTGACCTCTGCTGCTTTGCTCCCAGGTGGGTGGGCACAGTGGTCCTCCTGCCTTCAGTTGCTGCTCTCCTGCCTGCACACTTGTAACTGACTCCACCGTCTAAGCCCATCCTCACCCAAAACCAGCTCATGCTTGATAAGATACGAATCTTCAGCTTCTCTCTGATTTGTGAAAGTGGAGAAAAATAATGGGAAAAATGGGTGCTTGGCCTTTTGGATATTTCATGAGAAGGCTGTATGATTTATAAATAATTTATGACTTCAAAGCTACACACTTTCTCCCCAGGTTATATGTCTTGTATAACTGAACTGTATGATTTACCTTAAATTGCCCATCTGCCATGCATCGTGAATCTCCTTACAACCCTGTTTCTCCTCTCCTGTATGGCCTTCACTCGTGGATAAGAGATTTGCATAAAATGATTTCTTCATGTAAATGCGATCAGGCTGCGGCTCCAGCATCTTGTTATAACACATGTACCAATCTCCTTGAATTGGGCTAGCATCTACCTCGGTAATTGAATCTGTTTGTTGCTGTAGTTTCGGGAATTAGCGGGGAGCGGATGCATGTGCTGATGTGCTTTTACTGCAGCCTTCGTAGTCTCACCTTATCCTAAGGCTTCTTTGAAAAAAAAAACCAGCGGGTGGGGGTCAGGATGGGGGTCGGCAGTGCTGCAGCTCAGACCGGGGCTGAAGCAAGAGCCAGGGGCTGAAGGGGCTCCCTGGGGACACCCTGGTTATCTGCACTGGCCCTGGGCTGGGCAGCCAGCCCCGTGGGGACAACCCGCCCAGGGCCAGCACAACCAGTGTAATTAAAATGGTGCATAAGCCAGAGAGATAAGGAGCTCTGCGGTTTCAGTCGGTGTCACTCGGGCCATGACATGGGGCCTGCCAGGGGTGTGCGAGATGCTGGAGCGTGTGAAGCTCCTGCCTGAGAATGGAGCAATCAAAGCACCTCACAGACCTTTCCTGCACCCCTCTACTCCCAGTGGTCTCAGCCTTGCATTTGTATTTGTTCTTTACCCTCAATCACTGTTTTGCCTGAACTTACTCATTCATGGTCTCTCCTCCCTGGCCTCACTTTCCTTGCTCTGCTTGATTTCTCTTTCCAGCTCCTTTTGTAGCCGTCTTGTCCCAGCTTCTGCCATCTGCCTGGCACCTCCTTGTCTCCCCTTTACCTGAAGCATGAATAAATGAGATAATGAGACACAGGCCAGTCATCTCAATTACTTTGTATACATATGCATATGTATGCTCTAACCTACTCCCTTGTCTCTCATTTTTCTGTCCTTTCCTACAGCAGTCTCTGGAGGATGGGATTATCTTTTGGTATGTATTTGGCACATTGATGCTGCCGCAGTATGAGTGGCATTGACTAATATTATACATATTTTGAAAAACTAGAGCTGTATTGTAGTGTTCATTTGGGCTGGTAATGCCCAGCATTACCACATAGCTTAGCTTGTCATCGCTGTCAATAATATGTTTTCCTGCATTCAGGTTGTTGTTGCATAGTTTTATATTCTTGAAGTTGGAAAGGCAAAGAAAATATAGTGAGTACGGCCACTAATAATTATTTAATGCTTTTTATGCTAACGTTAGTGTGTTCTGAATAATGGTTTGTGGGAAAGATGTGCTAATTGAGGTAATGGTGATAGTATTTTGATCAGGTGTGTAGTAAGTACAGAAGTTGGAGGGTATTTTTTTTTTGAAAGCTTTTCCATCTTTCTATAATTATCAGATAGATAATATGAACTTACTAGATCCAACATGCTAATGATTGCCTTCCAGCTTTTAGAGAGACAGAAATTATACACTAGCTGTGTCTGAACGAGATTCTGCTTTGGTAGTGTAATAAAACTTACAATACTGTGCTCTCTTGCCATTGCATAAACATCTATGAATTTGTCCCCGGTCTTTCAATACAGAAAATAATGAAGATGAAGCTAAATTTACTTTAGGAGTACTCAAACAGCTATCGATGGCTTGGGAATGCTGGGTTGTCAATAGTAGATGAACTGCTTTGCTGTTGTCTGACACTTTGTAGAGGTGTCTCATGAATCATTTTCAGATAAAAGGTAAATGCTCTTACTGTCCAATTTTACTCCTTTTAAATTGCTACATTTTTCAGCTTTGTCTGCAGATTTCCTGAAGCAAGCTCTCTGTGGCTGAGATGCAAGGTATTTTCTTAGCGAGATGCCTTTTTTTGAACTGGCTCTGAACTGTGCTGCCTGATTAAAGTCAAGTCTGCTAAGATTGTAGCGTGCGATGATTGTCTGCTGTTCTCTGTGTTCCTCGGGCAAGTTAGCGCTGGTCTGTGCTGGCCCATTAGAAGGAAGGTAAAGAGAACTGTGTTTGGATAGTATTTTTAAATATATCATGTACCCTTGGTGGTAGAAGCTGTAGCAACAATATTCCTCAATCTGCAGGGTATCATCTAATCCCTAGTTAATATAAAACACTCCTAAAATTACCCAAGCTTTTGAAATTGGTTTCTTTGTTTCAGAAGTAAGCGTGCAGCCCCAGGGCTGAGGGTGATGTGAATTTACTGGGATATTGCTACTGAAAGGACCCTGGCGCTACGAGACAGGAACCTCACTTCTTTGTTTGCCTCAAGAGCTCTGAACCAGATCATATGTTGTTGGACTACTCTGCAGGGCATGGGGAAGTTCTGGGAGAAAACATTTATCAACTTAATCTGTTTGGTTTATTCTGAAAATCCATAAATTAAGATACTGCTATTAATAGTGTGTGTTTTATACTGGTTGGTGTTAGGAGTAGGAGATGAGGCTCAGGTTCTCCCACACTTCTTTCAAGGTGTATATGGTAAATTCTTGCTGGATACTTTTTTGTGTTGTAAGTTTCTGTGATAGCTGGACTTTTCTAGCTAAGGTGAGGACTGAAATCTATGTTGCCCAAGGGTTTAAGGGTGGTTTGGGCTCAGAACCCCCAGTTCATGGGAAGGTGGAATACCAGGAAATCGGCTTTTATGTTTTTGGATGACAGCTGCATGTTCTCTTGACTTTCCTATCTCCCCTCCCCCACCCTGGATTTTCCCTTGAACTTGCTCTAGCTGATTATATGAAATTAAACTTCACTGGAATGACTGCATCAAGCAGCAATGAAGTCTCCTGCATGCACTTTTGTTCCAGTAGCTAAGAGGCTGCTGTTGACACCTAAGTGTATTGCCAAGTTGCTTTAAAAACTACGTCCGTATTGGGTCATGGGAAAGGTTTTCAGTGCAGTATTTTACCCTGATGCATCTATAACTCTAGCAGCAGCCATCAGCAGCACCACTTCTGCAGCTTTTTCAATAAAGAAATAAATCTCACAGTCATTTTTCCTGGGCTCTGCACACCAGTTCCCTGAATTAAAATGCACAAAGAGAATGCAGCATGAAGGGAGGGTGGTTGTGTACCTACCAGTTACCATGGAAATAATTAAGGGCATACTTAGATTAGTGGACCCAGGAGCCCTCAGATCTGGGCATAACATGTGTGACCCATCAGGGTGAGCCTCGGGCAGGTGTTCCCCCTCTTCTTGTCTCTCTTCCTCCCCTGCAGCGTGGTTTCTGCAGGAACGGCACCTGGGTGTGGGGTTCAAAGGGAGCTCCCCACACCCCTGCTTTGCTCGCCAGCCTCCAGAAACCTGGGGAGGGACGTAGTGACAAGAGCACCTGAGTATTTCTGGTAGGTTTTGAAACCTATGTTTACATCAGTGAGTGGGTTTTATCTTTGAGTCACAAGCACCAAAAAGATCTGGCTACCCGTCTTGCTCGCCTCTTGTACAGTCTGCCAGCGTTGTCCCTGTCTTGTCCAGCAGAAGCTGAGGGTTATTTATTCCACCCTCGTGGTTGTATGTGGGGAGCAGTAGCTGTGCTGGAGGCAGTGCAAGGGTGGGAGGCATCAAGCAGAGCTGTAGCTGGCTCCTCACAGCGTCCAGCAGATGCTGGGTGGGAGAGACTACGGGTCTGGACTCCCTGTGGTAGACCCTCAAGCTGTTGATGTGTCTAAGAAAGACAGTTTGAACGAAATCCATAGCTTATGTAAATTGGTATTGCATCCTTAACACAGGCACAGAGCGTTATTGTTTCATATTTTGAACAAGCTATACTGTAATGTCAGTCCATTTTATTACTGTTCTGTGCTATTGGTGCCAGCAGAGCTGAGAAATGAGGTAAAGCAAAAGGTATGTTCTAGCCCACTTGTCCCCAGAGTGTATATTTTACTGTGCCTGCATACCTGTGCTCTTTCATGGACTTGGCTCTGGTCTCCTCTGACCTTCTCCTTCTGACTAGATGTGTTTCTTTTTCTCACAGGTTGTCTTTTCCTGAGCCTTATTCTTTCTTCTTTGCCTCACTTTTACAGCTCTCCTAGGTGTATTTCGCTCTGCAGCCACTCTTCCTATCTTAGCAATCTGTCCATTTTCTCTTTTTGTCCAAATGGACTTGCATTACTGTCCTGTGTTTCACTTGACTCCCCGTTGTTGCCAGCCACCCATGCAGCTCTCAGGTCTCTCTGGCTCCTCAACCAAATTTTTTTGCCTATGCTTATGCTTCATTTTCCCCACATACCTCTCAGTCCCAATTTTCCCCTTTTCCTTCCTCTTCTCTCATTTCTTTGCTCTTGTTCCTCTTTTCATGGGATTACGCCTTCGCCATTTCAGAAGGCAGTAAAAAGCATCTCTGACATAAAGCTTTTTCCTAGGTCATGTCAACTCCCTACTTCAAAGAGTAGAGATACTTGAGCTCCTCAAAGAAAAAGGATGCCAAGACCTTCTAAGTGCAGAGTAGTTTGGCTTTATTTTCAGATACATGTGCATCGTTTTAATGGAGATACCCAAAATCATATTTAGTGTGAGGCTGCATTTTTTAACCGTTGAAACTGGCTCTGAGCAAGGGGAATTGCCCAGCAGCTGTAAGAAGCAGCTCTGCCACCAGCTTCATCTCTGGTATTTATCATCAGGAAATGCCATTACAGTCTTCCAATTCATTTTTCTCAACATGTGACAAATAAGTAGTCTTGGGAAGATTTAATACAATGCTGCAAATTTTACAAGGCTCCCAGTAGAGTCAGTTGTCCAAGGAGAAGGAGATGCATGAGCAGTGAATTGCTGCCTGCATTGCTGGCTTGTGAGGGTTAGTTGAGGAGTGAGAGCCCCACTTTGGAGCTGGACATTGTTTGGGAGTCCCTTGATGGTAGGACTGTGTGTGTGTGTATATATATCTATATATATATCTCCTAATCATCCATGCTCCAAGGCTAGTTCTATGTATGTAAATCAAAAAAATAAAAGACACCTCACCAGTTGCAGGAGCCTTTATCACCATAGCCTTCATGTTTTGTAGAAGGATCAGACTGGAACGCTGATACCCAGAAGACAGTTGGCGATACTGCAGAAAATTTACAACTGTAGAAATAGATTTTTGGATTTTAATGGGTGAACTCGGAGAGCAGTTCTGCCAGGCTTATATTGTACAAGATCTGTCTGTTGTATTGTACTTTTTCCCAGATAGTAAAAGGAAGACGTGATCTCCAGTGACTTGATACGAATAATTCTTTCATGCTGGGGAAAAAAAGTGAAAGGAAAAATGAGCTACATAAGATTTGCCTGTGACATTTAAAGACTAAATCTGAGTTTGTCTGAGTAATTTATCTTTGGATATTTGCAGGAGGGAGAGCAGGAGAATATGAATGAGTGCATCTCAGTTATGTCTGAGCTTTCTGATAGATGAAGAGAATTTTTTGGTGACTCCATCTGGCTGGAAGGTCTATCTGTGTGATCTCTTGTCTGGCAGATGGTAGATAACACTAGGAGGAGTCCTTTGATTATCAAAGCATGGGAATTACTTCAGTGCAGTATCACCCTGAGACACGATCTTCTTTCAGAGTGACAGGTGATGTTTCTGGGATGTTAGAGCTGATTTACCCCTGCTGCACTGAATGTGCGTACGCCAGATTTTCTTCAGTGATATTAAAGCTATCCACCTTTTGTACCTGTTGCTGGTGAGGAAAGAAATTAAAATAGAGAGTATCCATGTAGAGAACATAGCAAGTACAAAGGGACTGAAGGAAAAGGATTCATTTATCAACTTCATTAGTATTTGTTTTACAGTCTGCTTGGATCCTTGGAGTTTTTATGAACTACTTTTTGAAACATGTAAAAGATGATTAAGTTGACATTAGTTGAAGTCTTTTCTGAATGTAGAGGTTCTTTCTCAAAGAGAGTAGCAGTTTTTATTTCCCACTACTGTTGGCTTTGTGCTTGCATGTGTTTGCAGTATCTCATTGAGCAACCTCACACTTCTGTCAAGACTTCTCTTTGCAACATGCAGTGCTGCAGGTGAACCTACCAGCACTCCTGCATGCAGACCTTCCTTTAATTTCTAAGAATAAGATTCATCTTGTTCTTGTGAGTATGAGAAGTAATGGAGCCAACATCAACCTTCTGTGAATTGCCTACTGCTTTGGCATGTGACTTGCATATAATTGTCAGAAAGCAGCTACACGTGTCAGTCCTTGCTCAGGGGGAGAACAGGAAAGGACTCTGCAGCCATGGGAGTTGTGGTTCAGCTGGGTTTCCTCTGGTGCCTGGGGAAATGTGGGCTGGGGAAGACACTCTATCTCTTTTTCTGCACCGGAGCATGTTCTGGTCCATAGGATGAGGATCCACATGGCACTTTTGGGGAATGGCTGTGTTTCCAGGAAGCAAGGCTGCAGCACTGTGTTTATTCTTCAGCCCGTGCTTGTTTCTCATATGCTTTTCCTCACAGTTGCACGTCACATAGAGTCACTTGAAATAAGGTTGTTTTCATCAACTGTTTGCTGGCGAAAGGGCTGGAAGGAATGTGCTATGAGGAGCAACGGAGGACTCTGGGTTAATCTAGTCTGGAGAAAAGGAGGCTGAGGGGTGACCTCATTGCTCTCTACAGCTTCCTGAGGAGGGGATGTGGAGAGGGAGGTGCTGGTCTCTGCTCCCTGGGATCCAGTTCCAGGACATGTGGGAATGGTTAACAGCTCTAACTGTCAGGGAAGGTTCAGACTTGATGTTAGCACTGGCGTTTCTTTACTGAGAGGATGGTCAAATGCTGCAACAGGCTTCCTAGAGAGGTGGTTGATGCCCCAAGCCTGTCAGTGTGTAAGAGGCATTTGGACATTGCCCTTAGTAATATGCTTTAACTTTTGGGCAGCCCTGAAGTGGTCAGGCAGTTGGACTAGGTGATCATTGTAGGTTCCTTCCAACTGAAATAGTCTGTTCTATTCTAATGTTTTAGAGTCTGGACACTGGCTGTGCAGTGGAATTCACCTGTGCTAATGGTACATAGCAGACTATGAGGTTAAAAGCCATGCCTGTGAGAGCATGTGTGCCTCAGTCACCACTCCCCTTGTGCTGGAGGAGAAAGTCTTGTGAGGGAGCCTTTTCCTACAGGCAGATGGCCTTTCCTGACTTACCCATACTAGTCATTGCAGATGAGGATAGAAAGTTAGTGGTCTGAGTCACACCTTCATCCAAAGTCACAAAGATGTGTAGAGGTCATCTTTGTTGGTAGGAAATACTTGTGTAGGGTATCTCACTGTTTATCCATATGGGTCATATTATGTATGAACTTGCCACTTTTACCACATAGCTATTATAGCCTCATCTGTGACATTAACTTATGTTTATACAAGCAGTCAGTGCTTTGTTCCTCAGAAACCTGAGGCAGATGAGGAACAGTCAGGTTTTGGGGGTGAGATGAAGAATTACCTTCTGTGGAGCTTCCTTGCATAATTCACAGATACATCGTGTTATCTGCCTGATCACTGCCTGTTTCATGTCACCTCTTGCTCAATTTTGGTTTTCAACATGAAATTCTTAAGTCATAGCTTGTGTCATATCTTCAGGAAGTGCCATTATAATAATCTTACTGTTGGTCTTTCATTGTCTTTTGGTGCTCAATACAGAGAGGACACTGTAAACATTTGAGGTTCCAAATGTCAAACCTCAAGATCCTGTTAGGGCAGCAGCTGAATTACTCTACAAGCTTTGATTAAAATGAATGTGTTTACTGCTTCTTAAATATTTTCTTTGTTTTACAGTAATACTTATAAAGCTTTTCCTGCCTTAACTAACTTTTGTCAATCTACTTATCTGTTAATACCCTAACATGGCTGTATGTAATTGACATTTAATGGAGTTTTGATCTTCAGTGTGATTCCTTTGGCACTCTTTCTGATTTTTTTTCTCTTTGCTATTCACATTGGCCACCTGAGACACTTTCTAATTTTTTTTTGGCATAACATTCGTTTTAATTTTGTAGTTGATAGCATTATTATTTTATCAAATAACCTGATAAATTGTTACAAGACTACTGCAGCAGCAGCCAAAGCACTGATGCTTTCTAATGGCACACTTTACCTCTGCTCTATTATCACTGCCCATTTCATTATTTGCAAGTTGATTACAGCTGTGTTTCTCAGGGGCTATGAAATATTCAACAGTGAGGACCAGCCTGGGGAGAATTGCAGTCTCTGCAGCCAAACCAAAGCCAAAGAGGAACCAAAAACTTCTCGTGTTTAAAACTGATGGGGAAATTCCTTCTGTGCTTTCCCACAATGCTGACTTAGAGGTGCATGGTAATTAAAAAGTGCCGCTTTACTTATGCTTGCCATTGGAGGGGGAGAAGAATAGGAATAAATATACAGCTACTGCATTTCTGCCATACTTGCCTGGCTACAGGAAAGAAGCAAAGAAATGTTGGTACAATTGGCTGCCTGTGTGTCAGTGTGAGGCAGTTGGCATTCTGGGTGGAGTTGGGAAAAAAGCTCTCCGTTAAGGGCAAAAATTAACACTAGCAGTTATGTTCTCACACTTTGTCTCTCTGGAGGACTAGCTAGCAATGATTGACTGAAATGTGCAATATTTTACAAAGTAGGAAACAGATAAGATTTTTATAAACAGGATACTCCATCATTAAAGTAAAGAAACAATTGCTTTGACCTTGACACTGAATAAGTAAGGCCAGCATTGTGATAATTGAGAATGTAACTAAGCAACAGTTCTCTGGGAGCTTGCACTGCTTTATTTTTAGTAGACTGCACAGTAAGGGCAGCAGGGGGTACTGAACAAGCAAAGCAACTGGTTAATACTTACAAAAAAGAAATTATTTCTTTGTGCAAAAAGTTTGAATTGTAATATACCCTTATACCAATTTTAATTTGAGTTTATGTCAAAAGAAGGTAATTGAATCAGTATATCCCTCTGTGGTCTGAACAAGCAGATAGCCTGACAGTATCTCTGATTTCTTAAGCTCCTTTAGAGACTTGAGTCTCTTCTGAAAATTAATGATGTAGAAGAAACGGCATATTCCTTCAGAAATATTCTGGTTTATATCTATTTCTGCTTACTTTAGTGGTAATTAGATTTTCTAATCTTACTGGTTAGTACTGTACAACCTAATTTATTTGAAAAGTTGGACAGTAGTTTAATTTGGAAAGTCCTTTAAATAAGTTCTTGCAAACACTTGCTGTAGACATACTCTAACTTTGGTTTAGACTAGTCTTACAATACTATAGCAAGCCAGTTCGCTACAAATGGTATAAGACCTTTCAGTCTGTAATGAACAGCCATGGAAAGGAAGGTGCTCTCTTCTAGCTAAATCAATTTACAAAGCAAGTTAGTTAAATTTTTCACTTAGGCAATGGAAAGAAAATCAGTCTGAGATGTTCAACATTTTTATTACATAGGCATTGAAGGATTGATTGCAACCATATGGCAACTCTGTTATCCCATAACTACAAGTATGTGTTGCAAGACTGGTGCTAAGGGAAAGCTGGCAACCTCTTTACCTCTCTCTGTTCCTAGCAGATTTCTCATCACTGACTTGGGTGTTCTTTAGATGCTGAACCAATGCAATTTCCAAGAAACAATGAGTTTCTGCTTATAAAACCCAAGCAGTTGCAGAAATCTCTCTGAAGGTACTGTCACTGCATCAGTATAAACCATCCTAACTTTACATATAAGAGCCTTTAATTCTGATTTGGTCTATGAAATCCGTATTATTGGCGACATTACATAGGTGAGAGCATAAAAATGTCCTAATTCTAAGCCTAACTTCTTTACCAGATCTTTGAAAGTCAGAAGATAGTAAACAGACAAAAATAATAAAAAGGAGTTTAAAAACTGTATTAGTTATTCTCTGGTATTTTAAATACAGGAAGAAAACCTTTTTCTGAAGTACTTTTTTCTGGGTATGATTTTAAATTTGAAAGAACAGGAGATGATATATATTGTCTGTCATATTCTTATAGTGTGGCATAACTGAATTCAGAATTGGGAAGTGGTTCTTGCCTAAGAGAAAACGCTTGTCAATACTGTATATCACTTGAACATGAAGCTCTACAGACACTCCAAGGTAATTATTTATGCAACTGCTTTTTGTTTCCTGTGGTGGTCAGCTTGGCTCGAGTTCAGTTTTGTGAAGACCCTGTAATTTTTGAAGATGCCAGCACCAAGCAGTTCAACTGGGTAGCAGCAATGTTACAAGAAGCTTTTTCAGAAGCTGTTGCCTACAGCTTCATGATCCATGATGTGCCATGTGAGATGCCAGTGTGCGTGTATAAAATAAAGACGTGATACAGTTTGAAAATGGAGCTGTTGTTTTCGTGTCTTAAAAAGCAGCAGTACTAGTCCCAGCTGAAAGGTAAAATCACTCAGCTGGCTGTGGGTTTGTATATGGCCGTTCAGAAAGCCTTTCCTTACCCCTGAGCGCCTCAGCCTTCCAGCTGGTTGTCTTCCTGGAGCTGTGTGGGAGGCACTGGGTGCTCTGCAGCACTGCACAGCCTTTCCTGCCCCAGGTTTTGGGTGGTGGGCCTGCTTTGGTCAAGCAGAGCGATGACTGGCTCCTCAGAAACTACCATCCTTGCTCACTCTGCCAAGTTCTTAAAACCTGGTTCTATTGTTGTGATTGCTGTAGATGCCACAGATCTATACATGGCATTGGCTTGTTCCAAAGCCTGTTTTGAAAGCATAGCTAATAGCATAGCATAGCTAGATAACAAAATAGACAACTAGGGGTTCATATTTCATGTTCCAGTTACAAAGCTATCCCACCAAGGAGCGTACAGAACAGAATACTGTGGTTAGGAAGTTAGTCTGGGTGTGCAGCCTGGAAAGCATATCTGGTACCTTTGTGTGGAGACCAGTGAGATCCAGTCTTCAGTGTCCAGACTGGTGTTGCATGCATTCGTTACTGGAGGTCTGATGAGATTTGAGCAACATCATATTTATATTGGATTGCCACTTAAATAATTAACATCTCTCAACATCTGGCAGATGGTGAATTTTCAAACAATGCAGTTATTTTATATTTCAAGTATCCCGGCCCTTGCTGGGTGGCTGTTTCTCATAAGTGATGATATGGTACCAGACTGGATTTGGTTGTATGTAACATACACAATTTGTGGCTGAGTTGAGAAATACTGGGAAGATTTCAAGTCCCTTTCTTAGCGCAGTGATAGCCTTGAAACTTTGCAGGGTATCAGTGTCTGTTACTGCATACTAAGCATGTGGTCTCTACTTAAGGCATATTGTTAAGACCACAAGCAGAAAACTTTCAAGGTAACCACATTGCACTAACTGACCTGGTGCATGTTCCTAGCTTTTCCTGGAGGAAAGTTGCTTTGCTGAGACAAGCTTACTGGTTTAACTTTGAAGAAGCAGAGTGCACACCTCTGGTAGCATACTTGGTTACCACAACTTGTCTGACCAGGTGCCTCCTGAACCACAGTGACTGGTTGTATGAGTTTGTGTGGATGTGCTCCGAGTCCCTCTCTCAGTCTCTTTTTGTTATCTGTACACAGTACAGAGATGCTTTGATCCCAAATGCAGAGCTCATGAGAAATGCATAAATATGACCGATGTATGATTAATAGAAACATTGCTTCTTGGTAGCATTTGTATTTAAAATGAACATACAAATCCATGAGCTTGACCCATGGAGATATTTTACCTTAGAGATAAAATTAATGTAAAATTAATTTAGTACCACTCATGCTTCTGGAGTCTTACTTCGTGGAAGCCAGAGGATTGTGATAGTTGTTTTCAAATCTGTCAAAGATGATGCATTTTAGTTCTGAACTCTTATTCTCTGTAAAAGATACTCAGATCTAGAAATGAAACGTCTCTGAAAGGTGAGGGTTTTTTCTGTCTCTTTCCTGTTGAGTAGCTTATCATTTTCGAAATTCTGTTTGCAATAAAAATGTGTTGATTACTCTGTGTGTCTAAAGGACCTGGATAACCTGAACTCTTGCACAGGAAATCAGAAATTGCGAACACATTATCACGCCATGTAATCCTCTGTCGGCGTTAGACAGTGGCACAGTACTATATGAGCACAGTTGTGGGCCGAGTGAATTATCCTTCCAGTTCAAAAAAGCTGGCAGTCTCAGAGTTGAAAAAACAAGATTGTTTTATTGGGGTTCTAGGGTCTTTTAAAAATCTGGATGTACTTCTCTGATCCCCTTTATAGTACAGCCCAGAAACAGCTGTTTGGCCTTGAGTGAGGCTGAAAGGCAAAGACAGGATCCTTTCAACCAGCTGTGTTGGTGGACAAATAGTATCAAACTTTAGCCCGGCAGCATGGGATTTTTGACTGTGTAAAAAACCAAACCACCCCTCCATGGATCACTTGGCAGGTATGGTTTAGAGAGTGACCAAAGGAAGTACCTTCAGATGGAGGTAGGGAAAGCAAGTGTGACCAGTGGTAAAGGAGATAGGTGGACTGAGGACTTCTTTGAGCCAGTCAGGCTGCCAAGGGTTTCTCAGCATGGAATCACATCTCCAAGTGTTACATGCACAGATGGGTCTGGATATTTCACTGAGGGCTTCCTCCCCCAAGGTTGGTATGGCTCTGCCATGTTGAGGTTGAGAGGTTGTGTCAGTGTCAGCTTTAGGAAGCATAATTATTCATTTAAATAGCATAAGAAGCATAAAAGAGTACAAGTCAAGTGGTGGTTGGTCAAGTGGTCCTGTCGTCCAAGGGTTTGGCAGAAATATGTGTTGTGTCGTCGTTTTGTTAGAAGTGGAGGAACAATGGTTTCCTGTGAATAGGTATTGTGGGGTGAGGGATGTCTGAGAGGTGAAGAGCAGGGCAGGGCTCTCTTGAGTAGGTCTCTGTAGCAGGACAGCTGAGGTGTCTGCAGGCCACCCCTGCAAACCTACCTCTTGCGTAAGTTGCACAGGCCTGGTTTGATGTGCATGGTGGCCACTGCTGGGCTTCGCAGTGGTCTGCCATGTTCCCTTTGTCTCTGCTTTGGGTTGTCTGGTCTGGCGCTGGCATGGCAGAGGCACGAGGCATGAACTTGAAGGAAAGGGTGCGAGCTGGTGATCAGGTGTGGGAAGGAGAGGGCTTGCTGACATCTGAACTCTCACCAAGGCTGAGGGAGCACCATCAGGAGCCCAGCCATGCTGGGGCCATGCCAGCTGCCGGAAAGGCAGCGAGAAGGGATGAAGATGTGCTTCTTCCAGAGTGGCTTCTGTGCATGGGATGTGTGGTTTGGTGCTTGAAATTTATAGCTTGCCTGTGTTGGAAGTAATTCAGGAATAACTGCTTTTGCTTGTGGTTTCCGTCCTGTTTCCCTAATAACATTCACATGCAAACAGTCCACCGCTGCGCCCAGGGGTTGGGGTTTGCATATATTCAGCATAAATAAAAAGGCATACAAGCCTCAGCCTGAGCCTTCTCCTTTTTGTTTGTGTGTGTTTTGGGGTTTTTTTGAGGGGAGTGATTTATTTGTTTGTGGGGGGTTTTTGTTGAATGGTTTGGGTTTGTTGGTTGGTTGGTTGGTTTTTCCTGTAAAGCCTCTTCTCCGTGTCTTTCGCATTTTGCTTTCCTTGAGTTTGTAAAAGTGTTTTCTGTCTGTGGCGATGGTAGCCATGTTGGCTAGGGTGGACCTCAGGACATCTCTTATCTCCGCCGCCGTCAGTGGCAGCTTCTGCACGTCTGCAGGTTTCCTTCACCGGGACATCAGGTTTTCCCTCTGCTTTCTGTAGACTGCCCTTCCAGATGGCCAGCTCTCCTCCAGGAGGAAGCCCCCCGAGGCAAGGGCACTCATTGCAGCTCCTCAATCTGAAAGGATCATAAATACGTGAAGTTTGTGCTTTTCATTACAGTGAACGTAACAGGAGGAGCTGCCATGTCAGCATGCTCCCAAGGGGAGGATCTACACTCAAATGTCTGCATAACAGCACAGGGGGGGTGAAAAAACCCTTTTGAGAGCAATGTCCCTGGGTTGGGTGTGGGTGACTTGGAGTCAGTGATCTCAGAGGTCATCCATGGGTCTGAGTACAGCTTGCTGTCTTGTCTTTACCTCTTCGTTTTCTTCCTCCTTTGGTGTTTGTGTGGCTGCACTGCTGAGCCTGGGTGCTTGTGGCTGTTGTGAGGGCTGCTGGCAGTGACCACTAGCAGCTTGCTGCCATCCCAAAATAACCCAGCCACCTCCTTATGGGTCTCCAGTGTCAGGTTGAGGAGCAAGGAACACGGTGGGAGGAGGTAAGGATCTGTGAGATTACGGCCTCGCAGGCCCTCAGTGAGCCGGGGAGAGACGCGAAGCACCATCGGCAGGGGCTGAGCGCTGCCACCTGGCGCAGCCCCAGCTTTCCTGGTGCTGGAGGACATGTAGGTGGAAGGAAGGAGGTGCAGGAGTCAAGCTTGTGCAGGTCCACCTTCAGTTAGGTGTGGGAAAGCAAGTGAGCAGCGATTCCTACGATGCTGCTCGCTATATGGTGTGTTTAACATAACCCACAGAGTGGCTGGGGTTGGAAGGGACCTCCAGAGATCATCTAGTCCAACCCACCTGCTAAGGCAGGTTCACCCAGAGCAGATTGCACAGGAATGTGTCCAGGCGGGTTTTCAATGTCTCCAGAGAAGGAGACTCCACAACCTCTCTGGGCAGCCTGTTCCAGGGCTCTGGCACCCTCAAAGTAAAGAAGTTTTTCCTCATATTCAGATGGAACCACCCATGCTTCAGTCTGTGCCTGTTGCCCCTCATCCTATGGTTGGGCACCACTGAAAAGAGCCTGGTCCCATCCTCTTGACACCTGCCCTTGAGATATTTATAAGCCATCCTTCTTGGACATAACGGAAAGGAATTAAAGAGCTGCCTTGCAACAGGAGTTGTTTTATTTAGACCCGTCCTAAAGAAGTTGAGGGATTCAAATATTCCTGTGGTGGGTTTGCATCTGTGGGGCTACAGTGGCGGGTGTCTGATCCACGAACTGCGCTGACTGCAAAAATAGGCTTAGGTTGCAGGAATGACTAAGGTGGTTACTGAGATGCATGAATGATTAATTTACACTGCTTTTGTTTCACTTTCAATCCCAGGCCCTCTGGAAGAAAAAAAAAAAGGCAATTTTGGAAGAGGACATTTTTGAGATAAAAAATAAATCAGTTGTAATAACAGCTTAACAACACAGTTATGCACCAAAACTACTGCAAGAGGAGCAGAGTAAAAAATCAGTTGCTCCTGTATCTCTGTAACATGAATATTTGAAATTTGTAGACAAGTAATCACCAAATACTTTGCAATCAGAATATCTATTCACATTTTAAGAGGATAATATTATTATTCTTCAAATAAGATACAGAGTGACATAGTGGTAGTGCTTTCTTAATAACCCTCCATTAAGCTCAGTTTAGAAAGCATTTGTTTTGTTATTAAAATTACTCTACATATTTGAGACAGACTTCAGCTAACAACTGCCTAACACGTGCTAGACACATATTGATTTTTTTTGTCTTAGCCCAGCGTTTCCCCTGGGCATCATATTATTTATTCATAAAGCAGAAATGATGTCTGACAGGCAGTTAGAGGGGTGTAGAGCTGTAGCCCTCAAACAATGTGAAAAGCTTTGCAAGGACCCCAAGAAATCAATGTGCTCATGCTAAAGAGCAGCCTTTTAATTCTGAGCACACATTCTTGCAATCATTCAGTGTGGAAAAGGGAATTTAAATAACAAATAGTTACTATTAAAACTGTGGGCCTAAATTTTCATTCATCTTTATTCAAATTATCTGAGCCAAGGTGGAAGGAGGCGCTGAAGGCAACCGGCCAAGCCCAGGCACCTCTCTGCCTTAAAGCAGACTTGCTGCTCTAGCCCTGATTTGCACATTTGTATGCAGATTTCTGTTGGATATTTTTATCGATAAAGATTTGAAACTTGAACGTTGTTCAGAGAGCCAGATATTCCTAAAATGTACATGATTCATAACCACTTGCTCTAATTGAGTGTTAGACTGATGTCTGTACAGCAGATTAAAATAATAAATAGCTGATATTTTTAGAATGCGAGTTGAAATATTTTGATAAGCTAGTCATTGTGATAGACTTGTTTGAAAAAAATACGGCAAAAGGAGATTCGTTCTGGTTTTGTTCATTCAAAATTAGATCACAGCATACTATCAAGCAGTATTTGCTGGTGGCAGATGTATTTTATTTCCAAAAATGTTTTGTCTATTGAAAAAAAAAAAAAATCGAACTTGTGGGTGATCTTAGGAAGATTTTTATCTGACCTTATGCTTCTCTTAGCCAAATAAATAACTTTAGTTATTGAGTATTATATTTGAAATGAGATAGACATCTGAATATCTTGCCAAATCAGACCACTTTGGAATTTGTTTCTTGTTATTTAAAACACAAATAATGCAGTCAAAAAAATAATCATGTAATTAAATATTTCATCTTAATGTATAAACACAAGAGAGCTGAACTGAATTTGCTCTGGCATTTCTTGACTTTCTAGTACTTGACTTTGAACCTGAATGTTCTTTGATGTATAGGGTTGGGAATTTCAAAATTCGCTTTGCATATTTTGAGGCGGGGTGGGAAATATAAGAAAATAATTAATTTCTACTCCATAGACATGAAAGTTACTGTCTTTCTCTTGGTTAACAAAAAGGTTGTGTTATTTACAGTGAAACCAAGGCACACAGTAACCTCACGAAGCTACAAAGTTAATGCATATTCCTTAAATCGTTCTGCAGAACACCTTATAGCTGCTTTCCGCAGGGAAGGCTTTGACCTCTTCAGTCATTAAACATCACAATAGACACCATTTTAAATCACTCAACTGGGACAGCATAGTCTGCGTCCATCCAGAAAAAGTAAGAGTGCCTGAAGCATGCACACATTTGTATTTCTTCCCCAGGAAGTGGTATGGTTTTAAAAAGAAGGGAAAAATGAGATACCTCATTGATATCTTCTAGAAAATCAAATGTATGAACTTTCAAATTTAGTGTTCTGACATATGAAGATGATGGCATTGGCGAAGCACTCCAGTGTTTCCATCTGCCTTTCATGGATTTGAAAATCCAGTTTCACTTGACTTAATCTGAAGAAAGGGTAGCAAAAATGACATTTTTCTGGGCTACTGTACATGTTGCAATGGGCACATTTTTTACAGTTGCTATCTGATGAGAATATGAAGTCATGAAAATACTTCTTTTCTAAAAAGTGGATGCATTTTGATTTGCTCTTGCCAATACTTTTGAATGCTGCCAGCTCTCAAGAGTTATGACGTATTTACAAGTAGGTTTTAAATAACAAATTTACTGCATAGACTTAAGCATGTCTGAATGTTTAGTGGCTTTAAATGTCACTTTTCCAAACTGTTAAACAACAGCTGTAATAATAATTCTTTTAATCTATTTAGATAGCTGGTAGCCAGTCAATTAATGGAGTTTGTTCATCCAAAGCTCAACTGCATCTCTCTGCCTCTCTGAACTCTATTTTCTTAATTTAGTTCTGTCATTACTGTTGTCAGGAACATAGCTCTCTTGCTTTTGACAGCAGAAGAATACCTACCTCTAGATAACACTCTAAAACGTGAATACAGGCATTTTCTGCTTCACCAACCTGGAGTGCTCTTCAGGACACTCAAACAGAGGATGTCACCCAAGGTCTCCCACTAGTCAGGGGAGAGAAGTAGCTACTTTTAGGACATGGTCCATTTAACATATTTTGGAGGCTTATTTTATTGTATGGTAAGTTGCATCTTATAAGAGCTTTACAGGATGCTGTAGTCCGAAAGGATGGTAGGTACCCAGTTGTGGGGTGGAATTCAGCTTCAGGCTGAGATAAACATGTTGAGTTACTTCTGAGCAGCTAGGTCCATGTGCGAGCACAGCATCTCCCTTCACATCAGTGGAGATGTCCTTTGGGTGTCGATTCTTAATAGGTTTTAAAGGACATAATGAAGAGCACCAAGCAAAAAAATGAAAAGTAAGCATATTTTTAAAAGGAATTTCATTGTTAACGTGTATCGGAAGACAGTACAGCATAAAGAGTTTCCTTAATTTTGTGATGTTGTTGTGTTCCTAAAATTGCTTTCTTCTCATGCTTTGCTGGAGCTTTTGATGAAAAGTGGTTGATTTGGAAACCACCGTTAAAAAGGTCATGTATGGGAAAAAGATGTCTGCCTTTTTCTATTTGTACCTTTTTTTCCCCTAAAGAATAATTCACCTAATGTCAGCATGTCTTGGGTGAACACCTTGCCCCATCAAACAAACAGATATTTTCAGAGGCTTAGTAAGAGGTTGGCAGATATTAATCCATGCCATGGGTTAGCTGAATAAAAGGCAGCACTGCTGTCAAGACTCTCATCTACTGAAAGGCAAATGTGTTTTAAGACCAAGGTTCATTACTGAGCTCAAATGGGCCCCAGATGCCTTTGCTCTCTTAACTTTGTAAAATGGCTGAGCTAAGGAGATGACAGAAAAAAACATTATCTGCAATATTTTTTAATGGAATTAAATAGCAAGTACATATGTGAATCAATTTATAAAAGACCAAATTAGTTGTGGAACACAGAAGTTTCCAGCTGTTGTGTACAGATATTTTAGGAGTCATTAGAAGATAATAATTCATGAAAACAACCAACTTAGCTAACAATGTCCTGGGATAAAAAAATCAACTGTGAAGGATATTGAATAAGCCATTCTTCTTCCTCCAGAGATGTCTGTTGGCCAAGAGGTGTTTAGGGGCCAGCCCTAGGGATGCCTGTGGTTGTGAAGCAATGCCACCCCTCAGTGCTCTGTCAGGCATGGTCCGCGTATAGCTTGTCTAGCTTTTACCTTGTTCAAACCTGCTGTAAAAAGAAACCTGTTTCCTTGTGGGCATTTCTGTGATATTAATCTATCTCTCTTAATAATGGTAGTGAGAAGCAGCCTGATTTCACATCCAAAGCCCTTCTGGCCCATCCGTTCACGCATCCCTCCAATTCATCTGCATATCAGCTTCGTCACTGACCTGCCATGTATCCAAACCAGCATCTGTGATTTATTTGCTGCTACTGCTGAGGTTAAGGATAAGCTGTGGGCAGACATCAACATACTTAACCTCATTTTCTCCTTTTAAATCCCTTCTTAAAATCTCCTCTGCCATAATCCCTGAAAAAAAAAAAAGTAGGTTAGTGATGTGTTACAGCCACTGCCTCCTGTGTTGACTGATGCTGTTTCTTTGTTTCCTCCTCCTTCCTTGTCAACCATCCCTATCCACTTACTGGCCTTTATTTTATGTTTAAATGTGACTCTCAGAGGCAAGAACCATCATTTTTGTCCTCTAGTGTGCCTGTATCCTGACCTGGGGCTCCTTGATGCTACCGTGATGCTAGGAAGAGAAAATAGGTGTGATGGTTCAATGCTTCACAACTTTCATAGGCTTCTTCACAGTACCATGTGAGGACAATGAATGTTATTATTGTACGGCAATGGTGAAAAATGAAGGCATATGTCTTTAATAAGGAATGTTCTTAAAATATTACTATTAATTTTGAATATCTGAGCTGAAATAGAGAGTATCTTTTTTCTTAAGAGCTTGTGGTGTTCCTTAGTGTTTAACATTGGATCTCCCAGCGCTTTCATTTGCAGGCGCATGTTCAGTGCTGCTGCAGATCAGGAGCTTGGGAGATGGGAGGTCTGAGTCTGGACTGGATGTTTGCTCAGTGTTTTCCCAAGCGTCCGTAGGAGCTCTTTGCCAGAACTCATGCCACCAGTTTAATCATAACACTTCCCCAGGTCTTCTGGCACAGTGACTTCATGCCTTCCAGATTATGGAACAAAGACAACACAATCCTATGTGCTGGCAGTACTCAGAAAATCAGTCATATAGGAGCCGCCTCCTACACCTGGGTTCATATACCCCGACTGTATAGTCAAGGGGTGTCCAACTCATTTTCACCGGGGGCCACATCAGCCTCGCGGTTGCCTTCAAAGGGCCGAATGTAATTTTAGGACTGTATAAATGTAACTACTCTATGTCCCTGGTGTAGACCACCAGCCTTCACACGAGGGCACGATGCCTGCCTGGGCTGCAAGGACAGGCTGGGGCAGGACGGCAGGCATTAGGAGCTGTGTTTTGGGGGTGATGTGTGTTTTGCCACCAGCAGGTACATGCGGGTGGTGCGGTCCCGGGCTCCACACGCTGCCGCAGCGCTCGGCTGAGCCGCGCTGGCCGCTGTGGTGGGACAGCATCAGCCCCGGCAGGTGTGGGGGGGTTTGCGCTGGGACCGCAAAAGGTTCCTCCACATCTGCCACGTGTACGGAGGATTTTTGCACCAGTACTATTAAAATATAAATATTATAATAAAGATAAATATTAAAGATTTTTTTTTAATTTTATTGCTGTTACTAAGTAGTTTTCTTACAATTTAAGTTAAACTTCAGTGTCTTTTATCATTTCAATAAGAATTATGCTAATTGGAATAGCACATTTAGTGAACAAATGTTTATTGAGGGACAGTGGTCTTCCTGTAGATCGCATATCTCATAAAAACACACCAGTGTGCTGTTAAAAGCATTCGCTCCTTTTTATTGAAAAGTAGGACCTACACACAATACATGCCAGTATAAGGTGGGACAAAGTTTAGCTACTATTTGGGATGGGAATATTGTAATTGCCATGGAATCTATTTTTTTCATGTCTCCGTTGGCAAATCTGGGTGTTGGACTCTTATTATATGTGTTTTGGTGGTGTTCCCTTCCTGAAATCATGCTAAATCTCAATGTATGGCTTTTTTAGTGTATAGGAACATCATGATTTTAAATGTCACTGTCTGTGACACATTTGAGACAAGTAGTATGTACCAAGGAGAAACTAAACTGCCTTTTCAGTGGTGTAAATCCTCTTTGTGATGTCTTTAGATGAGCTGTTGGTCTGTCTCAGTAAAGCAGGTACCGTTGGAGGTTCAGGTACCCTGTGTCTTTGGTGTGATAGACAAGAGAAATGCATCCATCACAAGTTGACTCAGTTGATGATGGTGGCTTGGGGTTGCTGGCATATGCTGCGAGAAAAGTTAGTGAATAGGAGAAGTACATAAACTTCATTTGCATGTCTTCTGTATTTGCGGGATGTTTGTCAGTATGTGCATGTGTAATGCATTTGTAATTGTTGCTTGAACAAACATAGCTCAGGCTACGCTACAACACTTTTTACTGGTGGGAAAGGGGTTATAGAATGAAAAGTTTAAATATCCAAAGCTCAGTCTCTAAAAATACATGATACATTTCTTGCTTCTTGAGGAAGTTATACGATGGATCTGAAAATAGAAATAAAACAAAACCACAAAATCAGAAGTATTTAGGTCAAGCTTTTCCAAACTGAATTAAAATATATTTGAAAGGGAGATCTCTAAGATGCAGCAAAGTTAGTTTCTTTTTGTTCCTTCAGAGAGTCTGACCTGGAAATCCATGTTCAGGGCAGAAGAGGAGTTCAGTACGCGTGGGACTCCAGCTGCAGGGCTGTCCTCCCTACAGCCACTGTCAGCAAAGCTGCCCATGGCGATGGCACTTGCTGTAGTGTGGGTGCTGAGCTTCTCCCAGCCATGCTCAGATCATCCCTTCAGTTCAAGCAACCATCCCGTTGTCACAACTTGGCTCAGTAGTGGCTTGACCAGCAATTATGTTCAGTACTGGGACTAAAACCTACTAAGTTCTCTTTCAAGTATTTTATACATGGCATAACTTAACGGCTACTTGGAAATTTAGATTGACTATTGTTAATCAGTGAAATACCCACATATTAATTCTCTAGTTTTTCTCAAGAAAATATTTAGCACTCTCTGCCTTGACACCACCAGGAATGGATGCAGGCTTTGGCTTTCAGCCTTACCTCTGCATGTTCTCATGGTTATATTAAGAGACTATACCTTGTCTGATGCAGTCAAAACATTTTAACATATTTCGTGGCCATCCACTGAACAAAGAGAGCTGCAAACTTCTCATTGTATATAAACTTTATTCAGAACCATCGATGGACTTCTTTTTTCAGAGCTAGTGAAGCTGTAGTTTGCAACTTGCTTCAAGGTAACTGAAAAAGAAAATGGGAAGAATCTATGTTTCTGCTATGTTTCTATTTAGAGGCCTTTTCAGCATGCCTTTGCAAATGATTGCTGTAAAGCTTTTAATATTCTTGCATTGCAAGAAGCTGAGCAACATTTTCGCTGCTTATTCATAGCATGTACTCTTGGCATATATTCCTGCAGTCCACATCAGGCAGAAATCCCCCTTGAATTAAATGGGCTTTTTGCCTGACACAGTCGCTCATTCTAGCTAAATTATCAGTAACAGACTTAATTTTAAATCATGTTTTGCTCTGGGCACATTCCCTAATAGTTGCCCTCCACTAGTAAATACTTCACTGTATCAGTGAAATACAAGAGCTTTTAATTCTTTAAACTCAGCAACCATCTTTTATTTCAGGACTGGTTCTGTTGGAAGAGGAGTTTGTTTTGGTTTTATGGTAGTAGAGATCACTCTTAAAAACAAACCTGAGTGTAGAAGTAGGAAATTGCCTTATGAAATTACTGCCTTATAATATGTGAAATATGAAGTTTTTCCTCACTGAACACCTCCTGCATTAGAGATTGGGGTGGCCAGGTCTAGGAGGGTTGTTTCTTTTTTTAATGCTTTCATTTTCTGGGTATGCATTAATATTGAGAAGAGGCTGATTCATGCTAGACTACATTTTTAGTATGGATTTAATTCCACCAGGAATCAGGGGAGTGAAACGTGCTGCATGGCAGCTGGCACAACAGCATTTTTAATCAAATAATAGGTTCCAGCTGGTGGGGAGTCAACTGAGTTCTAAAGCAAATGTGACTTAATGTAGGTCTTCCTTATTTCTTCAATAAAACGTGTTACCTTTGCATATTAAGCAAATGTAAATGGAGGAGGGGAAGTGAAGGAAACCAAATTTGTACATTTTCTAGAAATAAAACTAATCATTATAACCTCATAAGATGAATTAAACAAGGGAGAACAGGGAGTTTTGTGTTCTGCATGGTAAATTATCTTGAACTCTTCTCGCACACATATCATGAAAGGATTTCTGGTTTGCAGGTGTGCTTGTGTTTACAAGATTTCATTTTCTATACTCTGTCCTTGAGTATTGCATTGGGTGCTCTTTAGCTACCTGCTACTGTCACCAGAAGTCACCCCCATGTTGGTCGTCAGTCTCTGTGCTGTGCTTACCTGGCAGGTTACAGTGCAGCGGTGTGAACAGGTCACCCCAGCAGCAAAGTGGGGCTCTTTCTGGCGTCGCTGAACTGACGCTTTTTTCAGACAGCCATTTTTCAGTAATGTGTGTTTCTCTGCTTTCGCTAGGAGTGTAAAGATTTTGATAGGATTCAGATAACAAGGCTCCTATTGATATGTATAGCTGAAGCAATGTGATTGTGCTGCAAAGCCAAATGTACGGGTACTGGAAAGGTCAGTGTGTATTGAAAAATGTCAACAGGTGCTGCATTTTCAATTATTTTTCTTGTTAGTTTCTGTCCCATGATCTAAGCTCAGCATTTAGCCAGGAAGAGCAACTCATTCGTCACTTGATGCTTACCGAGGCTTAGTTCATGCTGTTGAGAGAAATGGCAAATGCTACAAAACAAACAGAACATTGGCTAAGGCTTTTTCTTCTCCTAGCTTTCTTCCCATCTGGAAGCTGAAAGTTGTATGCTGGCTAGTTGCCTTTCTGTAATTTTGCTGTTGGATATTCCTTGCAGAACCAAGGTGAAGTTCAGCATCCCCTACGAGAATCAGCAGGGTCTTGGTGGGAGCAGGTATCCTGCTGTCCTGTCTGCAGCCGAGAGGAATGAACCTTTGAGGAGCTGATAACTCCCATTCCATTAGCTGGGGCTGCAGAGATTTGATATTTCATACAGTCCAGCCTGAAAATGAGTAGGAGAAAGCATGTCTGATGTGAGGAGACCCTTTCTGAGCTGAGCAATCCCCATTCCCGCCCAGTCCCCCTGAGGTCACTTGTTTCAGTCAGGAACGGCTGCATGGTAGCAAGATCAAAGCCACTGGGAGCAGTCAGACCTCTTCATGACATCTGCTGAAAGTGTGCCTACAAGGTAAGTTTTCTCTTAAAGAAAAGAAATCATTTATTTTTACTTTATCTGTGTGTTCAGAACTTCATCCTCAGTAAAAGTCCTATGGAAGAATACTATGCAGGATTTTTCTGTAGATGGCTGCAATTAACATCAATCTATTAATCCAGACTAGCAAGAGAGTATTGGTTGCAGTGATTTTGCACTACCTTCTGACAGGATGGAAAAGTGATGAGAGAAAAACAAAGCCAAATTGATCTCATAATTTCAGGAGCTGTCTTGAAAATAAAAATAAATATTCACATAGCTTCAATTTATTGCCTGTTTTATTTCCATGATGTTTCTTTAGTTATTGTCCGTTTCTGACAACGTTACACTATATATTAGAGACCTTTTGTGTTAGATTTGGTTTTGCTATGTCAGTTACCTTTTTCCTCATGTAACTTATTGATGCCATAAGTAAGTTTTAAATGGTTTTGAATGTGGAGGATGCACAGAAAAAGAAAAAGGTAGTCTGAGATCTAGAAAATACTACTAGGACTTTGAAAGAGATGCTTAGATAAGCTTTTATATTGAATGTTATGAAAAGTTTATACTAAGCTTCTGTTGTGCATTGGTAGTTCAGGAGTGGCACTGATTGCTTTTGTCAAATTTATTTTGCTGCAAAATGCTAGATTTGAAACTTGCTTTTTTTATACAGAAGCAAAACTGGGTCTTTTGGAAACGTTAATGAAGCAATATGGAGAAAAATTAATCCCCAAGCAGCCCAGTGTATTTTGGCCAGGCACTTTGCTGTAGCACCAAGAACCCAGCCTAACACCTCTCATCTGACACATCCTGGACAAATGCTGTTGAGTACACTCAGCAGCTTTTGGTCAGGGACATGTAGCTCCTGCTTTCTCCTGCTCTCTCTATTAATCTTGGAGTTTTAACCCGCGTCTGAGAAATATTTCTAACATCAGCTTTCTTAGGAAGTGACTTATTGGTGCAAAAACATTTTAGTCACCTTCTAAATTTGATAAATTTAGAGCCAGCTTTGGTAATTTAAACTAACCTGGGTGAACAGTGGATGTGTTCTCATTTTCAGAAGGGCCCTATGAGTTAACAGGCTTTATGTTCTCTAAGGTGTCTATGCTGATGCACATCAAAGAGTTGAGGTTGTGATGCCCAAGTTAAAGATTTGGGGTTGAGCCTTATTGACTGGAATGGCAGTACACTGGTTTTTATTTGGATGTATTGAGTTTCATGTACCACCCACAAAGATTTGACCAACAATCTGTTGGTTTTAATGAAGTTGTGTCGGATTTGCAGGATTCATTTCAATGAAAACCGATAAATGAAGGGTAACATATGACATATTGGTCATTTAGTTTAAGAAAACAGCTATTTCAGAACTAATTAGTCTATTTATTAAATAATCTAATAAATATTTAATGATTTGTTTGATTCTTATAAACAAATACTTGTGCTTGTAGATGCTAATTACATGAACAGAGCCCTTCACTTTGCATGGGCAGAGTTATATTTGTGTTGAAGTGTTTATTGTATTCGTGCCAAAAAACAACCAGGAAACCTCATTAAGATCTGATCCTTCAGATGTGCATGTGCTTAACTTGACTGCTCAAGCAATGTTGCTTTGGCAGTGCTGATTTCAATACTTTGATCATGAAATACCTCATGTAAGGCAGAGGGAGGATTAATACAGTGGTAGCGTTGATCTGTATAGACAGTCATTAATGAGTACATGTTGCACCCTTCCCTGGAGGCAGAAAACTATGTTTCTGCTGAGTTGATGAGTAAAATGAAATAGTTCACTGAAGATACTTACTGTCTTGAGATCCATTTTGCTGCTGCTATCTTAGCCCCAACTCAGTTTTCAGAGTGATTGTTTCTCTATTTTCCTGCCCACAATTTCTCTGGGTGCTGCTCTCCAGCGTTCAGGCTCTTCCTCCCGTTCCCCAAATGTTATTATTAGCTGCAACACCTTTGGCTCAGTTTCTTGAGTTAAACTAGGGATAGCACAAAGACATTTATGAAAGTAAGCCAGAATATTACTTGAGTGTCTCTACAAATAACAGAAGATAATTTGCTTTTGCCCAGTGGAAGAGGATTGTTTACTATGTATCAAGGAAGGAAAAGTATATTTCCTCCAGGCTTTACTAACAAAATTACTGCATCCTAAAGCTGAGTGGAGCCCCTGAACCCCTCATATTAGATACCAGCAAATCCTCAACTGAGGTTTTAGGGATAGAAGAGAAGAGCCCTGGGATCTAGCAGGGAGGTGGACTAATGCAAGATTAAGAGAGAAGTATAGGAATAAAAGTGAGAAGCCATATAAAATTCATGAAAGGTGGGGGAAGGAGATCACCAAGAAGATGACAAGGGTGGATTTCTGTGATTGTTGCTCCTGAAGGATGGCTGGCAAACACTCCCACCTGACAGCATCTCATTTGCATTTCTGCCAGGCCAAGACCTCATTCGTGATTATAACAAGGTATTTGAATTTCTTCTGCACTACTCCTGTGTGGAGTTCTTCCTGCATTGATGTGCGTGTTTGTTTTCTCAACGGAGAAAAAAATGTGCAGACTGCCCAAATATTCTAAAAAGAAAAGCCAGACATTTATTTAAGCTCATTCTCAATATGCAGAAAGTTGCCTCCAAAAGAAAATGGTAATGTTTGGCTTTAGGCTTTCCTGGGAACACAAATAAACTGTTGTTTATTTTTTGTCTTTGAAGATTTTTTTAGGTGTTTTTATTTCTTCCTTCTTCTTTTAAGCCTTTTTGTCCTACTTATCTAGCATCTCACGTAACTTTGATATTTATCTTTGCAATAGGATAATTTACATGAAGATATGCAGGGTTTTGAGAATGTTTTCTTTACCGGTAGACAGAATAGGAAGTTAAAAATCATCTGTTTTCCATTCGGTATCTGTTTTGCAGTGCACGTTGAAAGAGGTATATGCTGCCACATGTGTGATGAGGCTAATTCTGTCTTTGCCTTAATGGAGTTGTTCACACTGAGCTTCCATTCTGATGAGTTAAATAAGAAATTATGAATTTTGGTTCATGGTGGGCTCTTAGGAGATGGCTTTGTTATAGCACTGACTTGTTGCTCAGAGCTCTGTGAAACTCCCCCAGCCCCAGGTCCCCCCCAGCCTGCTGTTGCCACGGGGCTCTGTTTCTTGAGGGTCATCTGATGGAAGCTGCGGGTGATTGAAGGCTTCAGGAGGCTCCAGCGCTGCTTCGCCTACTGCCTTGCTGTGAAATTAAAATCGAGTCTTGGTAAAGCAACAAAAGCTCACACAGGTCAGACTCTACCAGTCTACCCAAGGTTTTGGTTTCTGAGGCTCCTGGTGGTCCTCCCAGAACCTTTGTGCATCAGAGATTCATGGAAATGGAGTAGCTATAAAGGTGGATTTTTGAGTGGGTAAGTTCATCCTCAACTCCACAGCATTTACAAATTGCCTAAGTCAGGGATATTGCTGAGGGTGGGCTGTGGCCAGCCACGTGGTCATTTTGGCTACCCACATCTGTGCCTCGGTGAATGGCATTGAAGGATTTCTTTTTAATGGGTGTGCTAAACATGGGACAAATTTAATTTTAGTATGGTCATTTAAAGTCATTTCTGATACAAATGATTTGCTGGCAAATGAGACGTTAGGTCTACCATAATTTGGGGTTCATCCAAGTTTCTGTTCCTCTAAATGCGACTGATCCAAGTGCACAGTGCTCTTTGGTATTTTAATGTAGACAAGTCGTTCTGACCGCAATGATGAGTCCAATTGCTAAACCCCTACACATTAATAACAAAATGTGTCTGCCATCACCTCCTTTAAAAACACTGAAACCCCAGTGTGGTTGGCTGTTACTTTCATCCACTGCAAGGAGAAACTGCTTTAAACAAACCCATATTGCAAAGTTCCCCATGGGCATTTTTAGTGCAGAATGTAGTCTTACTATTGAATATCTGAAAATATCACCAAAAATTTATTTAAAGGAACAATGAAAAATTAATAAAAACTCTAACTTGATATCATAGAATAGAAACTAAAGCTTAGAATAAAGCCCTTATAATGAGGCATATCATATTTTATACATCCATCACAGTGTAAAATATTCTGGCAAAATTTCCCAATTCAGGTATTTTGCTGTATGCTGCTACGTTCACAAAGGTACTCGTCCCAGCTTTACTAAAGTGAGGACAGTAATATTCTTTTAGAACCTAAATGTGTTGTGCATGTGTAGTAGAAACATCTATCATGAGATTACATTGCATTTAGATTCATGATGACCTGTCTTTCTTTTTACTTTGACTTGTAGTTATTGAAGTCCCCAAAGATAACACAGGCAGAATGCCTAAAAGTGCTCTGACAGTGTTCTACACACATTTTAAGCATACTACCAGTTGAAGGATAATGCTGTATGCAGTATATAGGGTTTACAGAAGAAGTAGATGGGGATTTTGCAGCTTATGATGGAGAGTCTTTGATATAACTGTTTCAAAAATCAGATTAGGGTGTATATAATTTGAAACTTTCTTTCAGTTGTGCTGTAAATTTTATGGCAAGGTTTTGTTGAAATGAACTCTTGTGGTCTGCAAGGAAGAAAATCAATCAGCATGCACCTTATCATTTTTCTATATCCTTGGTAGGGACGCAATTAAATTCAGTCTAGAAAGGTCACAGTGTGGGGTATACATTAACCTCACGCTAACCCTGTATATGATACTGCCACTGAGAACGAGTTAATAAAGATATCGGTTGGAGCTATACGTTTGTTCTCTTTTTTCAAATGTACCTGCATACACACACACACTAATAATTAAGTCTTTGTGCGTAATATCAGTAGTTATCTAGAATATTTGCAGTGCTGCTAATTTGGTTGTGGGCTAGTGTACAATGGAATATACAGCAGAGTTCCACAGTTGGTGGCCAGAACCACTTAAGCTCATTTGTTGAAGTTAATATTAATACAGAGATATGTCAATGAGTCAAGGCTTTGTTTCATTTCTAGACTCTGATGGTGTTTAAAAACAGCAGCTGCAAAAACTGGGTTTAATTCCAAAGTGCAGTAGAGTTTCCGATTGCCATTTGCATTATACACATTTGTTCCAGATGAGAGAAATTAAATTTCTTATTGAGAATTGGACAAGTACTTTGGTGATGAAGAGAATCTTGACCTTTTTAACCTTTTAAATTAAGTTATGGGGAGGTATTCGATTTTGAGTTTGATTTGGGAGGCCTCTTGAAAGAGGAACCACATGTTCCCCCTATTAGCTATTAAAAAAAAACCACCACATGAAACACAGTGTGACATTAAGAACAGCGATACAGTTTCAGGGACAAGTTAGAGAAATATAATATCCAGCACTTCTGTTCCAGAGACTAGCAGTGAGAGGGCATCAAATTTTACTTCTAAAACCATTTCTGCTGCTCCCTGGAAAGACATTTATTGTTATATGAGATTGCAGAGTTTCTAATGAATATATTGAACAATGGGGCATGAGAATGAGAAATACAAAATTTATACTTCAAATTATGGCATAGAGTCAGGGAAAGTGGATTTGGGCAAATAACAGCGTGTTAGGCCAATCTCTAGAGTATGTAATATTTTAGAGCAAATTTTGAACAAGATAATAAAGTCAGGGAAGCAAATGGAAAATGGGATAAAAAATATTAATAAATATTTGTGCCAAAGGTAGCTGTTTCACCTTCTTAATTTCTGTTGCTGAAGAAAGGCAATGGATGTAAACTATCTCAATTTTGATAAAGAATTTGAATATGGTATCCACATGGAGATTTATCAGTATGGTAAGAGAAGAAGGAGATTTGTGGAAGAAATGTTAAATAGGTAGAGAATTGAATAAAGAGGAGATTGCAACATTAGTCTTGAAACAGGAGTGTTGAGCCAAAGGGAGGCTGCTAATTAAGTTCCTCAAAGGAGATGAAATGTGTAATATCTTCCCATCATTGTCACAAATAAGCAGTAGTACGCATATGAATTTACAGATGACTCAAAGGTTAGAGTCACTGACATTTCAGGAGAGGATCATAACATCATACAAGAAGGATTAGGTTTTCTTCCAAGGTGGAGTAATAGATATGGCATGAAATGCAATTGTGCAAAGTGCAAGGTCATGCTTTAAGGGAATAATCATCTGAATTTAGTCTGAGAGCTGGCAACTCATCAGCTAAAAAACAGGAAAAAATACTTACAGCTGTGTTAGGTCATCTAGGACCAGGATCCTAGATCTATGACCTGTTGTAAAGCAACAAGACTATCCAATCTAGCATTAAGCTACCAGTATGATGCTGCTGTAAATAAGAGAAATGCATGCCAAGAGGATAGTGGGTGAGGTATTTCTAGCAGGGGAAGAAAGTATTAACAACATATTTTGAATTGTTGAAGAAGCACAGTGAGAACAGTGTGTACCATTCACATTACACTAAGATGAGTTTAACCTGGAGCAGGCTGACAGAAAAATCGGGGGGACGATAAATTATGCGTTGTACCAGAAGGCCCTGCGAAAACCTTGGCTTGTTCGGAGAATAAAGCAGAGGCTGAGATACTCCTGTCTTCAGGAGGGTAAATATTCAGGAGGAGAGTAAACAGCAGGGAGTGAAAAGAGCTAAATTTTAGGTTAAATGACAGAGTGGGCATTGGAAAAGTAAATGGGCCATGGGTGGAGTGAGACCAGGCAAAAAAAGACAGTCCCCAATTATCTCTGATGTTCATGAACAGACTATTCCTGGTGCAGCAGAGGTAAAAATAAGAAGCAGCTCTAGGATGGAGTTTCTTCAGCTGATGGAAGGGACTCTGGGGTTTTCTTGCAGTCGTGTGCTCCTGTATTTATTTAAGGTGTTTCTCTTGAGGAATGGGATGTGCACGTGCCTCGCTGTGTGAGTGTTTTAATTAAATTGCTACCTGCTTCTGTGTGTTTGAAGCATTCCCCAGTGGCGTGTGTATGTGTCTGTGTGCTGCAGGCAGCGTAACAGGAGGTATGTTCTTGTGCACGCAGCTGCAACGCAGCAGAAAAAGGAAAAGCTTAGGAGACAGCAAACTCTGCATCTCCTCAAGGGACGGTCATCAGCTGCATCCACTTATCCCAGGTCCTTCACTACTGTGGAAACGTGCTGAGTTTTGGCGCCTTTTTTGATAATCAGTGATCACTGCTCATGAGTGCAACTGAAGTATTGACCTGTCTGCAGAGAAATAGAAAATCTCCCTTCCTACAGCACATAGGTTTCTCTACTTGTGCTGTGAAGGAAACTTGAGCTGTTTCTCAGAATCACAGGAGGGCTGAGGTGAGAAAGGATCTCTGGAGCTCATCTGGTCCAATCCGTTACTCAGGCAGAGCCACCTAGAGCTGGTTGCCCGGGACCATGTCCAGGCAACTTTTGAATATCTCCAAGGATAGAGGCTACTACCTGTGGAAGATTCTCAGTGGAAGTGGGTTGAAATCATGAAGATGGGCATTAGATGGGAAGATTCCAGGCAGTTACAGGAAGGTTTGGGCTTGCAGTGAGGTTTAGGTAGCCAAGACGCAGGAGATGAGAGGGAGACAAGTCCTGAGTCAGTGTGGGAGATGCTGCATCCCGTGTTTACCTGGTTGCCTTCCCAAAGGCAGGCTGGAACTCTTAAACTGACTCTTTGGTCACGTTGACTTTCCATGCCAGGCACGCTAGGGGTAAGTACCAGCTCTGCTGTGCTGCCTTCCAGCCAGAGTCAGGCAGATAAGTGCCCTGAGATACTGTGTTTGTGCCATCCGCTCTCTGAGCAAAGCATGGCTTCTCTGCTGCATAGCTACTGCTATCGGGAGAGCACCTTGGATGGGTGAAAGAGGCAGCTGGGGCATGAAAGGAGGGTGTAGCGGGTGGTTTGCTGGGCACTGGGGTCAGCCCCAGCCCTACGGGCAGGTCTGCGCCACGGCCAGGCTTGTGATGCTCAGGTTGGAGCAGGTGCTGCCTCTTCTCTGCTCTTCTCACTACTCCTGTTTCCTCCTTGCCTGCAGTCCCCTGAGGTTAATAGGGCTCTGAGGATTTCGGGAGAAAGCTTGTGTCACTGTTTCTGTTCTCTCTAGTTTTGAAAAAGCAGAATTGAAGATTTCACAGGAAACCCATCCATTTGTTTTGTCCATTCATATGCTAATGCTCATGTTTCCTTAACTGCCACAAAAGGAAGGAGCGGAGATGATAGTTTATTCCACTTTGAGTGCATGAAGCTTGCTTTTTGCATTAGTCATAACAATGGTTATTGGTAGTGAGGTTGTATCCTGAAGCATCTGCTTCATTTTTTTTTTTCAGATTATTCTCACCCAGTTTCCATGTTTACATTGTTTACCCTTGACATGAATGACTACTTCTTCCAAATATATTAAACACATTAATCAAGCTTCCATGGCTGAAGTAGGTTTAATATGCATTTTTAGAAAAGTCTTGGACACATTTCAGTGCTGTCATTCCAGGAATTTTACTTGCTGATTTACTCTGCTTTGAGAGTAAGATGATGTCTTTTGTGTCAGACGCGCAGCATGGCAAGCCAGCAGATGTGAGAATCAAGAGTGACTTGATGCTACAAGCAAGAATGTGCGATTTTCTTTCCTCCGTCTAGTTCTGTTTAATACCAACAGAAGTGGCACATCTCCCACCTTTGTATGAGTGCAACTTCTGCATTTCTGCACTGAATCCAGAAAAGTTTGATCAAGGCTTTCCCCAAGGGGACAGAGGAAGCTGTGGCACTGCCCACCAAACCCACCACTTCTCTGAGAGCTGCTTCACAGTCCAAATGAGCAAAACTGCGTAATTTTATTTTTCATGGCTTAAGGACCTGTGAACATGCTTAGGAAATACTTCAGTGTACAATCTTCTGGTTGATTATGCCTTAAAATTGTGGAGCAGTTGTATTAATTTTTATACAGCAGTATGGTGAAGATTCAAGAATACTAGTTAACCGGTATTGATCTTCAACTTGAACACTGAGGTTCATGGGTTTATTCACTTAATATGTCTTGAATTTAGTACTGGTGATAATCACTGCCAGGCTTATCATTGCTGCTTCTTGAGGAAGGCAGAAAGAAATACAAACTAGCTTGTTCAAACATGCGAGATGAAGTGGTGATGGTCCTCATAAACTCGTTACATAAAATGAAGAAAACTGGCACAGAAGTTCACATCCTAATTGTTGCTGCAGTTATAATGCAGTGTGGGAACTATTCTGTTTCAGGGAATAAGGGAATACTTGCTCTTTCAGTCAGAGACCTTATTATCTTTCTTCTATTACTAGCAGCATCATGATTCTGCCAAAGGAAAATATGTATCCAGACGCTACGTGGTCTTGTGCTTTTCACAGTTCATTTTTTCTGTCTGTTGATGAGTGCAAGTTCTTTCACCGTGATTTGGAACTTCCTAATGGTGTCAGCAAGAAATGTCCATTCCCATACTGTTAAAATATAAATTTGTGGCTCTTCTTACCCTTGGGGTGGGAGAGGATCCAAAAAGATTATGTTACAGAAGATTGATTTGTGCTCTTCATGTAAAATGGAAATCTGTTTCTAATGTGGTTTGAGATAAGAATTCGTAGTGACCATCTGTGTGAAAATTTTATCCATAGTAATTTATTAAAAAAAAAATCTGGCTCAAAATCTCAGCTGCCTTTTTTTTTTTTTTTCTTTTTTCTCCCTGAATAAAATTTCCTAGTCTGGCATCTCAGGGAAGAGCATCTGCTTCAAGTTTTTCCATCATGCTGCCTTGTACAGCCGGCAAGAAGTCTCCAGTTGTTGTGGGCAAGCTCTGTAGTATAGCCATTGTCTAGTTTCATCTGTCTTCATTAGAGATATAACCACACTTCATTCCTTAATATGAATCTTTGTTCATCTTTCTCCCTGCCCACCCCCCGCCCCCAATTGACATTGTGATTTTTCTTTCATTATTCACAATTTTGACAGAATTTTTCTACTAAAAATGATCATGGCTCATTTTCCAGACTATTAAAAAGAAAATTACAGCAGAGTCAGACAGAGGGCTAATAATATTTAGAATGTCTAGTCTGCAGTTAAATTTTTCATTATTTTTGACAACTTGTTTAGAAATTCTGTGTTTGTAAGTTCCAGCCTGGATTTTCAGTGGGTCTCAATGAATATCTTTATTAGGTTTTGCAAATACTTTGTACGTAGGCTGAGCTGTTTTCCCACAGGAACTTTTTTCCACTGGACATTCAAATAATTATACTTTATTCAGATAAATGCTTACACAAATATTTAACATTTACATTACAGTAAATAATGTACTTATATTAATGTAATATATTGACATTAATCTCAACAGAAATGTAAAATGTTAATTGCATGTTAGGGTGCTACCAGGTATCAGAAGGGAGCAGTGTTCCCAAAACTCTTTGACCTGGTTCACTACAAGAAACCAGTTAAAAGCCAAACAAGGAGATGAAAATATCTTTCACAGCTGTGGCAGCACAACATATGTTACTACTTTGTGTGAAAATGAGCAGAGACAATTTAAACTCTACATTCGGCCGATTAGTCTTATGGCGTCTTGTCTTTGACAATAAAGATGCCGTTGGCAAAACCTATCCGGAGAGGATGGAGTGGGTATTCCTGTGGAGACTGCCTAGTAGATTGGGATGCTTCTGGCATACAGATATTTGTAGCAGATGTTTCCAATTAACTGTAATCATGCTGAAAAATAAATGAACTTTCTTCAGGATCTCCTCTACGAATATTGATGTGGCAGCGATCTGCTTCAGCCTGGAAGGGCTCACGGTATCGGTGCTCAGGGAGGAGAGGAGCAAAAATTGAAAAGTGATGATTTCGCTCAAAAGCTGAAGGCCCACGTCCTTGTGCGGGGAGAGATTGAGGAGGGAACCGTTGTCTCATTTTCACTGTGTTTCCTGGCTGTTCTCCTCTGGCCAGCCCTCCCTTGCGGCCCACCCCAGGCCCGGCTCCCAGAATGGTGCCTGGGGACAGGGGCAACGCCACCGCCTGCCCACCGGGCACCGCACCGGGTGTCACACCCAAGAGAAACGTTCATTTCTGCGGATCGGTGTGGACAGTTGCGTCGGGCCGCTACGTGAGCTTAGTGCCAAAATGAAGGGACGTTTTCCTTTGGGTGCTGGTGCTTCTGAGGAGCACCCTGTCCATTGGGCTTGTGGGCTCCTCAGGGGTCCAGCAGCTCTCCACGCAGAGCTCCACGGCTTCCTTGGACACATTCGTGGTGATGTACGGAGAGCTGAAGTTTGGTGTGGTTGTGCTGTGGGAGACTAGAGTGAGCACGGGGTTTTCATCTGCTGTCCGCAAGCAGATGGGAAGCTGTACTATTTAAAAAAAATAAAAGGCAAAAAGTCTTTCTCAACCTGTACACAATTTTATATGGCTTTATCTTAGCATAGTTTCATTCCTCGTCAGGTCCATATTGCTTTATTTTCTTCCTTACGGGTATATTTATTTTCATACCTGTAGCTAAGTTGAAGTAGTTTTAATTTAAGCTTGATGACTTAAATAATTTTTATTGTTTGCATTTGTTTGAAGTGCACCAGTATTTTTGCTAGTTCTATTTACTGCTCTTCTCATAGGTCGGTTTTAAGACACATCTTTGTTCTGATTTCACCTTGTTCTTCCTACATTCTTAAACTCTTCTGTTATATTTCAAATTTTTCAGCTCATATGGAAGATTCCACTTTTTGGCAGTGATCGCAAGCATCGCTAGTGTCATTTCTTTGCTTTTATTTTTACTCGTTTCCAAAGTTAAAGCCATGAATGAGATTATTTGAACTAGGAATGCTCTAAGATTCTCAACACATGTTCCACAAGAGAACATGAAAGCTTTGACCTTGTGGAGCTCCTGAGTATTTACCAGACAGAACCGAGATTTCACTGGAGAAAGGGAACTCATGCAAGGTTATCTTGGGGTTTCTGAACTTTTATTCCAATGGAAAGATATTAAGTCTTGTTTCAGAGCATTTTTCCCAAAACCGTGTCTGAAAGAAAGCTCCAGCATGGCGAATCTCAGGTGGCCATCCACCCTAGCCATCAAGTGCCTTGATCTCATTGCTTGTTGTTTTAGCCCAGATGCCCATCTAACCTGCTTAATCCTGAGGTGCCTCTATCTTTCCAGAGGCTCAAAAATCCATCTTTCTCCTTTCCATCTGCCAGACCCTCCTGCAGCGCTCCAGGGAGTGTGAGTCTGCAGGAAATGATCCCACACTGATGATGGAGAAACGATGGGCTGGTCCAATGGCCAAAATTGAGTAACCTAAAGCAACAAGTGCTGCATCCTTGTATATTTTTCGCATTCAGCTCTCCAAAGCCGCCTCATCTGTAGTGTTTGTGAGATGTCCTGCTTGTGATGCCTCAGAGTTGAGGTCCCAATTCAGAGCAGGGACCAACCTGGCCATGGGGAGCAAAGCTTCCTGGCTGGTATGGCTGCTAGCTCTAAAAGCCACCAGGAATTAATCTTCTCGTTCATTACCATTTATCGCTCCTGTGATGAGCGTATTAGTGCAGTTGCAATGCAAACCCATTGTGTGGGGTCCTGTCTGCTGCTGTCCTTTGACCCAAGCCTTAAGTTATTCTGTGTTTCTTCTTTCAGCTTCTAGAAACTCAGCTCTGCAAGCCATGAAGGGTCTGTGTGATGTTTCTTTAGAGAAAGCCCAACTGACTGTGTATAATCTTAAGCTGCTGCATTTTCCGGTACTTCACAATATTCGCTTTCAGTAGAGGAATACATGTTTAAGAGACAAAAACTTTAACACTACCAAATAGTTCCTTGCAAGGCTTTTTTGAAAGGAATTGCTTGCAAAGCACGCTTCATCGCTAGTTTTTGCCATTCGGGAGTGTCTAATTTACCACCGAGTCAGGAAAACACAAAAGATAAGGTCTCTGCAGCAATAGCAATCCTT
Source organism: Caloenas nicobarica (assembly GCF_036013445.1). Taxonomy (NCBI): domain Eukaryota; kingdom Metazoa; phylum Chordata; class Aves; order Columbiformes; family Columbidae; genus Caloenas; species Caloenas nicobarica. Next base: position 135,155,636 of record NC_088246.1, on the reverse strand, counting down.
CACATTGCACATGTGCGGCTCTGCTAGATTTTCATGCGTTCATCTGCCCTTTAGACACTATTAGTAAGAACATAAATTTATTTGGAGGGGTAGGGCTTTTGCCTTTTTTACTTTAAGGCAGAATTGAGGGTAGCAAAGTGATGCTCAGTCAAAACAACTGCATGTGTAACTCTTGTAGGGCTAGCACCAAAATAAGAATGAGACATCACAAAGGGTCTTGAGCAAATGGAAATTATAAAGCTGAAAATAAAAATGTGAAGGATAAATGGTTCCTATAACTCCATCTGTATTGAAAAAAACTATGTCGAGAGCATGGTTTAATTTTTTTTTTGGCTGCATGCTTGCATGTGACAGAATGTAGTTAAAACAATTCCTTCAAAAGCTTTGTCCTAAGCAGGTGGATGTCTGGAGAGAGCATAAAAATAAATAAATGACTGACATGGCACCGCAAGCCCGTGGCAGGTGAAGCGGTGGTGCTTCTGCCCACTGGATCAGCTTCTGGGCTTGTCCACCTGCACGAAGCCAAAGCCTTTCTAAGGATTTCAACCGGGTAGCATTGCACTAGGATTTATATAGGCAAAAATAGGATTTAAATTGGCAAACATGATGGAAATGCAATCTTTCAGATTATTTGCTGTGGTTTTCCCCATCAGTTTTAACTATGTCCTGGCCGGAGTGCAGTGAGAAAAAAGCCATGGTCATCTGAAATGATTTTCCAGTCATTTTGAGAGATGCTCTTGCAGCGTAGCTGAAGCATTAATGTAGTCATGCTTAGGCATGCCTGGGGGATTTATGTTGTGTCGATCCAGTGATGAATCAAGTAGCAACATCCCGTGCTGGGAGCGGTGCTGCTCAGGCTGCCGCAGGAGGGGCCGGAGCAGCCAGCGGGGAAGGATGGGGACGCGGCTGCAGCAAAAGGATGGCTGGAGAGCAGAAGCACGGAGCAGAAGTCAGAGGTGGTAGCTCACAGGTAACAGTGGACTTTGACAGGTCTGGTCTTTCTGTCTGTTAGCAGTTGTTTTGTCTGTGCAGTTGTACTGGGTGGAAAATACGTACTTTGTCTAGAGGCATGACTTCAGATGCTTATCCTTTTATGTCCTCCCCCGTGTTAAATATTGTTGTTAAAAAAAAAATAGCACTGTGTTTTACATTTTAAAAAAGGCGCTATTGGCAATTATCGTATCAGCAAGAAACAACATAAGCTTCTAACACCTCCTGTGCTTACTGACAAAATGAAATTAAAGCAAAGAATGGCCTCCTATTTAAATAAGCAAACAACTAAATGACTGCCTAACATATTCACATTTTTTGCTTGGAGCTTTTGGTCATAAGCTCATGAAACACAAGCAAAATAAGTTTGAGGTATTTTTGTGGTTTGGGTTTTTTTGTGTGTGGGTGTTTTTTTTTTTTTTAGATCAGGATTTGGAATTAATGGAAATTCTGAACTACAAAACCAAACCAAACCCAGCAACCCCCCACTCAAAACAACACCCAAAAAAACAGCTTAATAAAGAGAGGCAAGGAGATTTCGAAGAGCATATACAAAACCTGTAATTTTTTGAAGTGTATCTACCAGCCCAGTTGTATGTCTACACTAATAGAATCTCTTGGAGAAGATCTGTATATGACATATTCTTAATTTCTGTGGTTTAGTTTTCGAAGAGGCTACCCCATGTGAGATAGCCTGCCCTTATTTGAGTTTATTTTCTCTGTGTTCTATAAAATTAGTTAAGTAAAAAAATCAAGAGACCTGCACTAGTTTTCTTGCCATTTGGGATTATTTGCTGTGATGCTTTTAGTAGCAGGGAACAGGAATTGGTTTCCAGGGGGATGCTTTTGAAGCTGTTGTTCCTTGGAGATTTGTCTGAGCAAAGGTTTAGGCTTTGACTCACTGTGATTTCTGGGGTGTAGTACAGAGAGGTTGCTAACAGCCACCCTGAAAATCTGATTTTAAAAGTAATGGGAAAAGAGAGCTAATATTTTATCTTTCCCTTCATCAGACAGTAAAAGCAAAGGGAGGGTCCAATCACCATTATTCCTGAAACACTTCGGAGGAGTTGAGGCTTTTCTAAACATATTGTGTGATTATTTCCTCTACCCCACTGGTTTCATCTGAAATGTTTCTCCTGCTCACACTGTGTAAGGCACACTCATCTCCCTGGCTGCAAAATGAGCAGCACTTCACTGCCTGGACTCCCACGGCAGCAGCAAGTGATCTCATTTGAAATTAGGATGCTCCATATCATCGCAGGACTGTCGCCGATGTCTCAGAGGCAGCAGTGGGCAGGTCCACATCTGGCTGCAGCTGCCCTGGCGCCTTCCTCGCGGAGGCGGGAGCGTGCATTAAAGAGGAGAAGAACTGTAACGAAATCCATTAACAACTGTTAGGAAGGAAACAAGCTAGGGAAGATGAAGTTTAGTAGAAGGAAAACTATTTACACAAAGCCACCTTCAGTGTTGCGGTAACTTGACAGCTACGAAACAGGATGACCTCCCTTCCCGGCGCCGTGCTGGATGGCAGGGTGCCGGCGGTGGGAGCCCTAGGCTTGCCCCCCGCTCCAACATGGCATGGGGCACCCCAGGGATGCTTCCCAGCTGTGGCAGAGGTGCTGGCAGGAGCTCGGCCCCGCTGGCTGCCCGGCTGCTGCTGTCTGTGTGCTGAAGGGAAGGCAGCTCTGTGAAAGCCAGGCTCTGAGTGCAGGGCGGTCTGCATGCCTCAGGGGGGTGCGATGTACGCTGGGGCTTCTTTACTTGTTCATCTCCTCTCAGGCTTAATGGAAAACGTTTTTCTGACATCTCTGTCTGCCCATCTGGCTGCTTTGGTGCAGGAGAAGACACATGCTGAAACCCATACAATTCTCATGGATTTAATGCAAATAGTGAACAAGAATTTCAGGATTTGGTTAAGTGTGGGGCTTTTTCCTAAGGAAGGCTAATGGGATCCTCTGTGGTGTGCAGTTATTATACATCTTCTGGCAAAGCTTGCTCGATTAAGCAAATCCTCCTTCTGATCTATGTTTTAGGGTTTTATGCTAGCATCTCTCCCAGTTCAATAAGTTGGCATAGGCAATACTATTTACTATTTTGTACAGCACAGAGTCTGGAGGTGGTGAATAGGGTTCTGCTAACGTGCTGCATGTCTCAGCAGCTTATGTAAAAATGACAGAGGTCACACTCAAAGACTTAAAAAAATCTCGTCATCCACAAGTTATTGCAGGATTCCTTAAGCATAGTGTTCAGTTCCAACTGGTAGAGTGATTTAAAAGGTTATTTCCCAAAGACAGAGACACACACAAGTGTTGTGGTGGTGATGCACTCTCCCCGGAGCACTCTCTGTCTGTCAGTCCACTCCGTCCACCACCTCCAACACATGGGAGGAAGACGATGGGTGATGGCACACAGGCAGCTGGTACCTGCAAAACTCATCCACTGAAGTGAAGGCATCATGGTAGACCAAGGCTTGTCAGTGCTGGTCTGTCTCCACAGCTTCGATTTGGCATCACCCGCTTTGTGAGCCATGGTTCTACAGAGGTTTACTTCATAATTACAGGGTAAAGTCTCCATTCCAGACATACTGGCTTTCGTATGTCAAGGGCTGATGGAGTGGAGGGATGCTGAAGGCTGAGCCTCTGCTTGCTGGCTGTGATTGATTCTTGATGCTCAAGATAGTTTTTATTATGTTGTTATTAAATATTAAAAACAAACAAACAAAAAACCAACACCAACCTAGCTTTTGTCACAGCTATGCTGTGTGATCAGGGCAAAACCTTTATGAACAGATACAAGAAGGGAGGAATTGGCAGTTTTGGTTTATTTTAATTTTTGCACTTCCCACATGAATTACTGCTGCTGGAAAAGGGAGCAAGTGGAAAAGGGGTTGAATATTCTGCTTCAGTGGCTTTTTGCAGTGGGGATGAGCATTTCTGGACTGAAACTCATCTGAATAGTTCAAGTGTATATCTAGCTGCTCAATTTAACAAAAAAAGAGAACCTCTGGCTTACTGGGCCACTTCACCCTGCGAAGTGTTTGCTTCAGATGTGCCATGGAGTTGAAAGCATACTTGAAAATGAGGGCAGGGACCAGTTTCTCAGCACCCTTGCGTAAGCCTGGCTTTTTCAGACACTTGTGAGATTTGCTCTTTTAAGTTTCCTTCTTAATTACTCTCTAAATTCTTTCAGTCCAGCCTCACGAACCGAGTTTGGGTGATGCTTCCAGATATATGCCAGTCCATCCATGGTGAACACATCCAAGGGAGGCCCCTGTATTTAAGGACAATATAATATTAGATATAAACCCAGGTCTGATCTCTTATACCTAGTGTGCAGTCCAGGCAAAAAGCATAAAATCCCAAGACAACAGTAGCAGAAGGAAGCTGGAAACACCTTCTCTTACTGATCTGTTGTTCATCTGCTCCATGAGCTCTATGAATTTGCGGTGCCAGCGGCTTCTTTAGACTGTTTTGTTGTGGGGGTTTTTTTAATACCTGCAACATAGGTCAAACTTTGGGCAATATTGCTAGATTTCAGGTTAGTGCCACACGAAGCAGGTTGCATGGGCAGCCAGCGCTCTGTTCTGCTCTGCCCTGTAGATACTTAGAACAGCACAAAACAGTCTTGGTGGCATTAAAAAATGTTTGACATTATTAATCAACTTCATATGTTGAAGAAGATTAAGGTTGTTCATCTTGTTTTTCTTGCTTTTTAATCCGATTTTCATTATGAAGGTTATTGTGATGATAGTCAAAGAGACCAAGAACTGTTAGCTGACAGTCTGCATCCCGTCCTGTTTTTCCTGAAATGAATCTTCCAGTGTTAAACACTATTTCAATTCACTGTGGTTAAAAAAATAGGTTTCTAAGAGTGTGGGCTTTTTTTCTTTCTTTTTTTTTTTCGTTATCTCTTGTTTTCTGTATAAATAAATGCTACAGACATCTTTAGCACTGATTCAGTACTTAAGCATGCTTCCAACAGTTTCTACAGAGCAGCAGCTCTGGTAAGAGGACTTGTATTAGTTTGTGCTAATACTTGCTTGCACAGAGAAAATTACATCTTAATAATTACCTTTCATATGACGCAGTTTGCTGAATACGAACAGTTTTATCTCTTATGCTTTTGCTGAGTATGATGCTACCACTTCTGGCAGCAAAATCGAGATAGTTCAGTCGGGTCTGACAGGATCAGGACTCAGAAACATGAGTCAGCCGTAGGAGGCAGAATGGTCGTGGCTGGTGATGCAGTAGTGACATGGGTCTCATTCTTCTCAGCTGCTCTATCGCAACTTGTCTACCAATGACAGGAGGATGTCATTCTTTGTCTTTTGCATTTATAACCTCAAGATGAAATCCTCAAATCGTGAATAGGTTTCTGTCTTCTGGTGGCTGTTTTGCCAATTAGCGTGGTGTCACTTCCATTTCCAGAACCTCTGCCCACTAGTATCCTGCATTCTGGCCAATTATTTTGAGCACAGTTTAATCAGATTTGACATTAAAAAAAAAAAAAGACATAAAATTCCTGTGTGCATTTAGAGTTTAGCTATTTGATTTAGGTAATCAGATCTTGTCCATATATCCAAATAATTCAGGAGAGTTTCTCCTCGTTATCTATGACAATACAGGATAATGGATTTGCACTATTTTTTAACCAAATCTGAAAACATTTGAATGTCGTGAGTCAGAAAGAGCTTTGACCTGAAATTTGATTAGGGACTGGAAAATAGGAAAAGTGGGAGAATGCACGAGAGGATTAAACAGAAAAGAAAGTCCCTGGTGATTCAAGACTTTGCTCTTGTTAAATGATCTAAAAAGCTCTTGCCATAGAATAGTTGGGCCTTGTAAATGGGTTATATTTGAAGATTAGGATGAGTGGAAAATGAAAACTTAATAATATGATTTCTCTCTTCATTTTTAATAAAAATGAGCAAGCTGCAGGGAGGAATAAGAGGCAAGCTGAAGTTGAAGGAAGTACATTTATAGCCATCCATGTCCCAGTGAGTAGCATTAGGAAATCATATGTAAGTATTTAGTCTTGACTGCAGCAGATTGAATACATTTGGTCTTGTCTGGACTAAGCAAGCCCAAATCTATCAAGTACTTGGGTGAAAAAAAAGTTGGAAATTCTGGTTGCTGCAAACAAAAACTGAAGAGCCTTGCTCACGTGGTTGATAAATACTGGAAGCAGATGAGGTGAAAGTTTCAGTTCCATTATCAGTGCCAATCAGACAGGTGGAAAGAGGAAAAATGAATTTGCAGACAACATCAGGTGGTCTTAATAAAATGCTTCCCTGAATGTATAATAGTTCATAATTGTTGTAATGCTGCAAAACAACTTCCATAAGAAAAAGATTTAAGAAAATGATTTGCGTTCTTTCATTGTAGAATCATTTAGGTTGGAAGAGACCCTCAGGATCATCAAGTCCAACCATAACCTAACTCTAGCACTTAACTGTGTCCCTAAGAACCTTGTCTCTATGCCTTTTAAACACCTCCAGGGATGGTGACTCAACCACTTCCCTGGGCAGCCTGTTCCAATGCCTGACAACCCTTTCCATGAAGAATTTTTTCCTAATATCCAATCGAAGCCTCCCCTGGTGGAACTTGAGGCCATTTCCCCATGTCCTTGTAATACAAAAACTTAGATTGTGTTGGTTACACTTCAAATCTTTGTAAGGCTTTGACTTGACTGCTCTTAAAATTCTCATGGCGGTAACGGTCTTACGTAACTTGTGTGGCTGATGTCTTCACCTGATCACGAGCCTTCAGTGGGGAACAGACTGTAGACTCAAATGGTCTATGTCCAAGTGAAATACTTCAGTAAGATGGATAGCTCTATAGGAAATACTTCAGCAGTGGAGACAGTCCAGGCTGTGCGTGTCTTCGGCTTGCATAGGAGATCTGCAGGTACTTCCCAAGACTGACAAGCTCCCAGACAGAGCAAAAGGTGATGCTTGATTAAGTGTAATTATGTATTTAGTCCCTGGATCTCCCGTAGATGGAGAGAACCTGGTACAACCCAGCACTGGGCTCAGACAGGTTGGAAGGACCTGATGAAGTGTGCATACCAATGCCATGCTGTGCTACAAATAGAACTCTCACTGGAAGTAACTCTCTTAAAAAGTTAATGCAGGAGGGAAAGGAGCAACAAGTTTGACTGGAAAAACTGTAATTAAGTGAAGTCTAAAATAAACACTGTTATCAAATTGGTTTTCATCAACAGCTAATCCAAATTTAACTAAGATCTCTAGGGTTAAGACTTCATTATCACCTGATGCAGCCTGAACATGTCTTTCTTTGACTGGTGGAAGATTTGATGTAACACCTATTTAGAGAAGTAATTTACAAGTGTAACTTTTATCTGTAGGGACAGAGACATTCATAATTTGCTTAAAGATATTTGGTTTATATTTGTAAAGATTGAATTTGATATCAGGGTATAAGAGTGGCAGCAAGTCTTGGCATTCTTCACTGGAGAAAGAAACTCTTGGTCTTGTGTTTTCTGAAAACTAAATGTTGCATCCCTGTGTCTCTTGGTTGTAGATGTGAAGTAGGAGTGTGAATGTAACAGCCTGTTAGCAAACCAGATTTTTCAGAGTAGGAGCACACTAACAAATCTAATAAGCCTTCTGCAACTCCAAAGACAGATGCTGCTCCTTACTATCCCTGTCAGAGCACGCACTGTGCTCCTTCCTCTTGCATGTTTTTAAGGAAAATATCTTCTCCGAAACTTTCATTCTGTGGTTCCGTAGTCCATCCCTCCATTTAATGAAAAACTCATTTGTGACCTAAACTTCCTTGAGCATTATCTTTGTGGTTTTATACTCTTTGAGAGCTAAGGATGTGTGAGATACGTGTGAGGGATATCTCAGGTGGATGGTGTACATCCAAAGATACTGGAAGTTAATGGCATTACTGTGGGGTTACACCAGTGAAAATGAAGTAATTTTGTGTACTTTTAAAATAATCATAAGAATTATCTGAAAGAATTCATTTTTTTTCACGTGACACTAAAAAATAACGGCTGGATCTTTACATGCCGTAGATATGGGGAAAAAAAGACAATAAGGCCTTTAAAAAACCAAAATCAAGTAAGATCACAAAGAGAGAAGGATCTCCAAGGAAAAAATCAGTAAGCTATGCCGTGTAAACCACTTACGTGTAAATGAGAAATCTTTACACATCTGCTGACCAATGTAAATACTATGAATTTTGATTGTCACATTTGAGTTCATGTACACTAAGTACAGCATGAGCCTTCAAGCGAAATGTAGAGGTGCAAATTGTTAGAGATGAAGTGAGATGGCACAGGCAGGCTGTAGCACTCTCCTCTGCTCCAGACCTAAGATTTGCAAGAGAAGTAACCATCATTAGTGTTCTCAACTACCTCCAAGCCGAAGCATGCCGTATATTAGACATTTTGCATTAAGCAACCTATTTATGTGATGTTGTGGTTCCCAAACTTTGCACAGTAAAGGAGGGAAATGGCAGGAGAAGAGTAGTGCCAAGGACCACTGGTTCGTGTGGACTAGAAACTTAGGAGAAACAGAAAAGGGAGGAGGAATAAAGCTGGCCTGTAGGACATTGCTCTTGATTATACTTGACCTGTTTTAGTTGAAGTAATTCTTCTTGCCTCTAGCAACAAGCGTTTCCTAATGCATTTTACCATTAGATGTTGCATCCTTTACGAGTTATTGAATGGTGCATTTCGGCAGACCTCTATGCGGTTCTCGTTTAGGGCATCTTTTTGACTCTAAATAACTGCCTCAGCACTTTTTTTAAAGGATAGAAGTATATGGTTTTTTGAGATTACTTATGTAATTCTGCAGGGCAAAAATAGATCACATTTGAGATCCATCGGCTGTGATACTGACCCTGGTAGCTACTTAAAAGATGTTTTAGATATTTATGATGCTCTGTCAAAGAACATTTGATTTTGTTTATTACCACGGAGTCGTGGGGCTCTGCTGATATAAAGCAATCCTGATCCTGCTTAAGTCCATTTGGCAAGATGCTTAAGACAAATATCTTGATCTTATTAATGGCTAAAAGGCAAAAGTTTCCTTAAGAACTATTATTAAAGAATACAATTAGAAGAGGTGGTTGCTCATTTACAGCTCTCCTTTTTCAGCTTAATTTCGAGTCTGAGATGCAGAGTCTTACTGGGCTGTTAATATCCACTGGCTCTGCTACTCAGTTCTCCTGAAAACTATGTTGGAGTTTGGCCTCAGTGAAATGCTTTCAAACAAGTTATTTTCTGAAAATATTAATAAATTCTCTGTAGAAATCTCCCTCTTACTTTGCTTTCTCATGTTATAAACTCATACGCTTTAATGTGGAAGTGGCATATTTGTCATTGTCTTTTACTCAAGGTAACCCTTGCCAGTTCCCCAAAAATTTAATAGCAAAAACAAGCCCCAAGAGCTGGGGCACCAGCAATGGCTGCCTGGCCTTGCTGATAATCCTCAAGCCTGACCTGGTAGGACCTGCTAAATGGGTGAGATAGGGCCTCTGGGGGATTGCCAGCAAATCACCAATTAATACTAATTGCATGGGAAATTATTGTAACACTGTGATGGTTCATCAGGGACCTGGAAGGAGTTCATGGCTGTGCTGCACCCTAGGGCTGCGTGTCCCTTGGTGCTTGCTTCTAGAAGAAAACTGATTGTTGCTTGCTGCTCTGTTCATTTTTGCAGTGGTTTAAGATCTCAATTATAATTAATGTGGAGGAACCCGAAACAGCTGCCATCTATTGTGGAGTTGGCTTGGGAATGTTTTGAGTTAAATTATAAAATTCCAGTTGGTTTCAGCAGGAGTCATCACCAACTTCTCTGGAGCTGGGCCAGATCGCTCCTCGTTTTCTGATAGGAAAGAATACAAACCTGAAGTTACGTGAAATGTTTGCAACGTGCACACCATAGTCCTTCCAAAACAAGAAAAATATAGGCATCTGATTTTAAAAGGGCTTTCTGCTTTGCCTCTCTGATTTCCAAGAGGAGCTTTGCAGAAAACTGAGGTGTAAAATGCTGCTGTCTTCCTCCCATCCTAGTGACGGCTGTAAACATCTGCTGAGGGTGTCATTCATTATCTCATCCTACAGTTGCTCATTAAGATTGTGAAGCGCCGTGCCTTCTTGAAAATTAAATTGGTAATGCCATGGGGAGGGAGCGAACAGCCAGCGTGCTCAGAGGCTCTCCGGAGTGTGGTTTTGGAGCAGGGCAAGAGCAGCTGCCACTTTGGAACTGTGTGCCGGGGATAACACCGTATCAGGGAGGGGACCCTCCCGGCCCGTTTCAGAGGGCAGGTGGTGGCAGGTGGGCTGGGTAGCGCATGCTGCCGTGTCATCGCTCTGATTTCGCCTCTCCGTCCTGCTCTCAAAGGCAGACAAGGCTTCAAGTCATAAATTGTATTTCATGTAACTCCTCCCCTGTTTCGGCTGCTTGCTCACGCAGCCACCCACGGATCTGAAACACAAATGTGCGAAGCGAGGCAGGGAGCACTCTCACCAGTGCACATCTCGTCTCCTCTCTGGGTGCTGGGGTGCCCATCCTGCGCCGACACCGTCATCCTCCCTAACATCCCAGAGCTTTGGCTAATCACAAATACATACGCATTTTTCTCCCATCCACTCTCATCAGTCCGTACTCCAAGAAGAGGCAAAAAGAAAAGTCCGGGGCGGTACGTGAGCGTGCCTTTGTGCCAGCGCTGGCTCGGGCTGACAGAGGCGGCTTTGTTCCCCGGCTGTGGCCAGCTTGGCAGCCGGGGAAGGTGGGGGTCTGCGCCGCGCATATGGAATCGGCCAGCGGCCGAGGACGGGGGTCCCGAAACTCCGAGAGCTGCCTGAACGACAGGAGGGAGTTTCACAGCACCCCACTGGCAGCTTGTCCTGGTGTCTTCTGCGCAGTGCAAGTGGGGTTCGGGATGAGGAGTCCGTGTTAATTGAAGGTAATGTTTTCATTTTTATAGTAGCGTGGTAGCAGTTGCTGCTATTCAGTTATCAATTAAAATGTGGGTGATAGTACTGGGAGATGAGGTTGTAAAGTCTGCCATACTCCTTAGGAGAATAAGGCTTCAGGATGGCATCATGCTGGAGCTGAAGGTTATTGAAGTTTGTCTGTTCCCCTGTATGTGGGCTTCGTTCGTGTTACCCATAATGAGAAAATCTGTATGTGTTCCCATCAGAGGAAGAAAAGACCATTTAGTCTTTCCTCCAGCTTTCTTACTTTTTAAGCCAAAAGCTACTGTGTATATGCAATATTAAATGAATTTTGCTGATAGAAATACATTAGCATATAGCCATTAGGCAAGGTAAATACTTCTTCCTATTACCAGAGACAGTTCCTCTCCCCTGCAGGTACTCCTTGAGGTAGAAAACATCCTGTACAGTGGTAAAAAATTCACATTTGTTCCACACACTTCAGGAGAAAGAATAATTGTTGTTGGACTTATTTTTTTCAGCCACTTTGTAATAACTAAGATTATGCAGACTATGCTAAACAGAATTTATGGTTTTGTGCAGATATTTCTCCTGTATTCTTACTACTTCAATGATATTTTTGGTAGTTTTTAAATTACTGTTATTTTTCTAGTTTAAAGATATACTTTGTCTGAGCACTTCTCCAGGTCTTTTGTTGTTTGTATTGCAGTCTGTCCCCTGTAATTGTTAACTATATTTTTGAGAGTGCGTACTGCTATTTGGGGATGATAACAAACAGGTTCTTGTAAGTGCATCCCTTGGAGCTGCAGTGGTTGTTCATTTTGCGTGCCCAGGTTGACATACTTTTGGGGTGAATGGGCTCAGCTGTGCTGGGGGCCCCCCAACACATCTCCAGATCTGGAGCTCTTAATGTCACAAGTGGCATTTGAAAGCTATGGGGTGAGGGGGCGGGGAGGTTGTTTTTTCTAAGAGGGGTAAAAAAGAGAACAGTATAATTGGTGTGCTGAAGGACTTCATGCCTTTCTGTCAGTGCAGCACTGTTCGTGGCGTGTAATTCGGGAGAACACAGCTCGTACCTCCCGTTCTCCCGACGGCACGTAGCAGCCCCAGAGGAACACACGCTGCTTTTGTGCTCCTGTTCGGCTCTAATCTTTAGGGAGCAACTGTTTCAAAGCATAAACACATTGCCTTGTAGGAGAAACTCTGGAAAACATCCTGCTAGTGACAGCGGCAGCCGCTGCCCATCACGCTGGACGTCCCGCTGCCAAACCCGGCGGGGCTTTGCTCGCTGGCGGGGAGCTGCAGGCTGTGTGACCACGAGGGGACTGGCATGGTGGGCCAGCGAGCAAGGGTGGCCAGAAGAAAGAAGGTTTATCCGTGGGAAACCACGAGGCTGCCAACTGCTCGCTCAAAACGCGATGCCCGGGTTCATCCTGGACTGGGGGATTGCGGCATCCCCTTCCTGTGGGCGTCCCAGCCCCGCTGATCCATACGCAGCCCCCCGGCTGGTCAGTGGTGGGGCCGTGTCAGCACCAGGCGGGCAGGTCATGAGCCCGTTCGCTCTCTCCAGGGAGGCTTTACCCCTGTGCCCCTTCTCCCTGGGAGATGGAGAGGGAGAGGAAGGGCTCCCTGGCTGGGCAGCAGGGCTGGAGGGACGATGCTGGACCGTGGGTCTGGCTGTTTGGACATCAGCATCTTAACGATGCCTTTCTCATCAAGGAAACACATTGTAGACATCACCTACTACAGTAAAGAGTGACATTTTAGAGTAATAATAAGTATCTTTAGACCCATTTATTTTTTTTAATCTAACAAATGAGAGATATTTACAGTCATTACCTCCAGAAGAAAGAGAAGTGAGACTCTGGATTAGATTCTGTGTGTCAGAGTGATTTTCTTGCACTTGTCAAGGACCAGCAAGTGTGGAAATCCCAAATCAGAGCTTGTCTACACAATCAAAAAAATGGAGCCAGAATACAATGTGTTTCAAAAAGATGGACCCAATTTGAAATCACTGCAACCATGAGCCACCCATGAATGAAACTCATACCAATTGAAAGGGCAGGCCAGAGAGTTTCAAATGATTACTTGATAACTCATTAAAAAATTTGTAATTTTTTGTGTAATTGTAACATGTTGCCATTGTGAAATATACTGCTTGAAATTGGGTCCATCTTTTTGAAACACCCTGTAATTAAAGGGGTTGCAATTCACACCCATTTTTTCACTGGGTGCTTTACTATAGGCACTCTTGTTGGGAAATAAAAATAGATGTGGATAAATGTGGTTTTACGTTAAATCAAAATTGGACATTTATCATTGTGGATACATGGACTTACACTGCTGTAGAGCCTGTTACTTTACTGCTGTGTTTTAACTGACAAAGTTTCATTCACTGTTAGTTTAAAAGAGTGGAGCAGATACGTCTCCCACACATTAAATTATCCTGCTTGAAGTTTGTTTGCTAAATGCCGCATGCCTCATTTATACAGTGACTTTTATAACCCATTTCCTCTGGAGTATATGACACTAAGCGGGCAGGGTCAATTTAAAATAGATTAGCTTTTGCTTACACAGTCAACTTTCATCTATTGTGTATGTTTCTGTAAACAAAAAGATGCAGCAGAGTTCGTGATGGACGTAAGCACAGGCAGAGCCTTTGCAGTAACTTCTTAACAAGCACTTCGTTGTTTTTTTCAGCACAGAAGCTTTTGCTTCCTAACTGGGAGAGGCTGTATGAAGACTAGCGTGGACGGTGCTGTAAGGTAAGGAATACCCCCACTGAGAGCCAGGGTTTTAGGTGGTTCTTCCTAATTTTACATTGTCATGGACTTCCCACGTGAGAAGTTGCTTCACTCTGCATCTGATTTCTTCTCAGAAGGACTTGCATATGTTCAGTAGTAAAAAATACGTGAGCAAAATTAACTGTTTACTGTGTAGACTGTAATATGTCTTACATGATGTTGACTTTCACTGTTTTGTGAGGTTTTTACATGCGTACCTTTTTTCTCCCGTGAGCCTCAAACGGTCCCTTTGGGAAAAGGATCATGCTATGTGTCTGGTGTACCTCTTGGTGCAGCAGGTCCCTGTGCAGCATCACTTTGCAGTATTTTATTCATCTTTGAAGCGTTAAATTAAAATAGCAGAGTCTGATGTGTTTTCTGATTCCCAGAAATACCATCACTTCGTGGCCTTCCCCTACCAGCTTTAGTGTCACCTTTCCTTCTCAGCTTCACTTCTCCTGATGGGTAGCAGCCCCCATTGTCTCTGCAGCCCTTCAAACACGCACCTCGTGGCTCGAGGCTTTTATCCGCAGGCAGACTGATCATCGGGAAGCAGCATCATTCTTACCTCTTCTCCCAGGACCTGTGTCTCTCATGTTTTACTCTACCTCATGCACCAAGTAACAAATAAGCAGTCAATACATGGAGAATGTGTTTGAAATATGACTGGAAATTGGGTAGCTCTTCTGATTTGGGGGCCTAAAGGACAGGCTTTCATGCAGCGTTAGGCAGATTACGCAGCTCGCATGGATATTACAAAGTCCAGCAGTGTTAGTATAGTATAGCTGTGCTGCTCATTTCCTTAATCTGCTTGTTTAGAGACACCAGGAATATTCATCTTAATCATCTGTTTCCGCTCTGTAGTAGGTACAGGAGGAAATACCACAGAGAGCCCTGTCACTGGGAAAATGCATCATTTGAATGTGCAATGTAAATATTTTAACTAACCAAATGTAAACACTGTTTTGCCTGTAGGATGGGAAAAGACTGTCACAGTCAAAAATGAGCTGACATAAGAGTGACCCTGGATAGATGAGACACAAAATCGCGTTCACACATTTTGGTAATCAAAACAGAGCCCTTAATGAATTGCCTAGCATGAAAGGAATCACAAACATAAATGTGCCTGACACGAGATGGTCGAAAGTCGCTGCTTTATTAATGTTAGCGGGAAGGACTTCTAGGATTCATGGGAATCTGAGGTCCATGGGAAGGATGATGTGAGATGAGAGAGGTGAGATGCTGTGAGATGGTAAGAACTAGAGAGAGGCTGGAGACCCCGGAAGAGAATCTAAACTCTAAGTGTGCTCTGAATATCCATTCTCCTCCATGCCTCTGGCTATGACTTGTGGTCACCATGCCAGGACACTTAATTCAGAAGCTTCCAAGGGTTAGAAGATGGCAGAAGCAACAAAGATACTAGGTACAAGAAGAAGCACTGTATTTCGGGGGTGTCAGACTCACTTTTACCGGGGGCCACATCAGCCTCGCGGTTGCCTTCCAAGGGCCTTATTTCATTCACGGACATGCTGTGGGTTTTTCAGTTGGTGGATTCAAAGGAAAGCAGAGTTCTTGGGGAGCTCCGCGCAGCTGCTCATTAGCGCTTCCTACGATGGCTTCATAAGTGCTTGAAGACTTACGGTCAAGTGGTACTTGATGGAAACCAGACATGGGGTTTAACTTTTGGTGCTGAATATGGTCCCAAGAAACAGTGCTATAGCATAGGATACGGGGTCCTCCAGATACCACTTGACTTTATCGTGCAGTAGATGCTGAGAAGTAGAGACCCTGAATGGTCTTCAGGCATTCATCAGATTACTAAGCAGAAGAAACATACAGAGTTTATTTCACTGGCTGTACGTTGCCTGTAGATTACTAATATCAGAAGAGGAAAAAATGGCACAGAGGATTTGTCTAGACTCCGTGGACTGGGAGAAACTACTTAGATCTTATTTCTCTAGGCACAGGTTTATGTAAATGCCCAAGCAAGTAGGCTTTTATTACTGGAATAGCTGGGACATTTTTTAAGTTGATTTTTGCTTGTGTTGCTAATAATGGGTAATATATTAACATCTGCCTCACATTTGCTATTTTTTTGTTCTTACAGCTGGAAATTTACATTTACACATAGGCTTTAGAGCTAAAAATTTCATTCCCAGGGTTAGAAACCCATACTGATTCTTGTCATTGTCCTTTTTAGGAAGGGAGAGCTGGAAACATGGGGGGAAGACAAATGGGAAGGGTAGCCCCCAGATGATAAATGCTTTCAGTTGGAGAACAGATTAATCAGTATAGAGTAGCCTAAAAGTGTCATTGTCTGCCATTACTACAGTAATTTAGATGTAGCCAAATGAGCAAAACTATTAAGAGTAAAAATTATCCAAAGAAAATAGAAGAAACCAAATACTTAAGTCATCAGTGAAAAGAAAACTACAATAGCATTTTTTTTCTGTGTGGAGGAAATTAAGAGCCTTTTTTGTATGGGTGAGAAGTGTTTTGCACAGATGAGAATACCTTTGACATTATCCTTGAGTAAAACTTCTGTTGCTAGAAAATCAATCATTTTATGCAATAAATTCATGCAACTATTCTCACAAATATAGATAATCCACATCTTCTTTACCTCCCAGACAGATGTATCAATTTTCATGGAAAGCATGAATACATTGAAAAGTAAGAACTTCATTTTTTCCATTTAGGAGCAGGAAGCAAGCAAGCAAACAAACAAACAAAAACCCCCAACAAAACAACAACAACAAAACCCCCCAAACAAACAAACAAACAAAACAACGATCTAAAATGGCTTGTTTTAGCACCAGAAAAAAAGGTAGGAACAGATTACTTTGTAGTGCTGAATTCATAGCATCATTTTTCTAGCAGAAAACAGCATTATTTGAAGAAGGGTTTTAGATGGCTGATGAGAAAGAGGGAATTTAAGAGGAGGGAAGAGAAGTGCCGTTGAAAAATGTTTGGAATGACAGTGTAAACCTCAGGGAGAAAGGGAATTAGATAAAAGAAACTGTGAGAGTAGGAATAATAATGTGAAGGGGAACAGGCTGTGCTGGTGAGATCTTTTGACCTAGGTTTTGAAAAGAATTCAGAACATGATCTGCAATCTCAGTCTTTGTTTGAGAGGGGGAATGGAGTGTTCCCATCTATGGTAAAGTGGAGTGATAATGTCATTGCCCCAGCTGTTAAAATATTTTGAAATCTACTTCAAACTGATTATTTATTGCAGTGTTAAAGTATAGACTGTTGTTGTCAGAAGAAGGAGAAATTGGAATAGATCCTAAAAAGTGGAGTGAAAGCATAATTTATGCTTCCTGAGAGGGGACGGGACCGCTAGTCCAGTCCGGCTCATTCTCACTCAGTTTGCTAAGAGACTGTTTTTTAGGAAGCCGCTTTGGACATAGCTGTAAGTGAATAAATCTCAAGGTTCAACTCTTCAAGAGAAACTTGCAAGTCTCTATCAAAGCCAGGGATAAATAGGATGCATATTTTGAGACCAAAAGTGCATTGAGGGTACCCTTGCAAAGCACGTGAAGACCATGGCATCCCAAGCATCTCTGGCATATATTTGAGAACTGCCTTGGGTGAGACACTTTTTCTGTGGAAGGCAGACGGACTACACGGGACTCCCATGGCTATGATTGCTTCAGAAGCCACTTTTTCATCATGGTACAGAGTAATCTGTGAACTTTGCCTGTTTAGTCATTTCTGTGTAACATAGTCTTCGAATTCATATCCACATATCACCTAGTCCAGATGAACAGCAGTAACTTCCAGCATTAGGTAAATCTGTCTGTGAGATGAATTTGTAGTTGTGTTGTCGTAGTCTGTCAGTAGCCTCAGACAATCTGCTGTCATCAGGCTAAATTGATTTCTTAGTTCTGCTCTTGTGGCCCAGCCAATTCCATTTCAGTATATGTCAGTTAAGGACAGTATGCTGTAATAACATTTTATATTTGCACAGCACCTCTCATCCCAGAGTACTGTATAAATCATGTATATTCAACACCACCAACCTTTTGCAGTCCCTTGAGAGCAGGAGAGCAACCGTTTTACAAAAGCAATACAAACCATAGGATTTTTTTCTCTGTAATACTGGGGAGAACCCATTAATTACAGAATGAATTATATGTTCCCTAAGCTACAGCTTCAGTTTTTAAATACCTTTATTGAAAATTTCCTCAAGATAAGGTGCACGAACCTACATTTTGTGTACACCATGAACAAAGGGCTAATCCAGTTTTCCAAGATTGGACCATTGGAAAAATTTTGCTATTGCCTCTAAATGAACATAAAGGATGTAGGAAGACAACTAGGAAAGCTAAGGCCTCCTTAGAGTTAAACCTGGCAAGTGGGGTCAAGGACAACAGAAAGAGCTTCTTCAAATACATGGCAGATAAAACTAACACCAGAGGCAATGTAGGCCCACTGATGAATGGGGTGGGTGCCCTGGTGACAGAAGATACAGAGAAGGCAGAGTTACTGAATGCCTTCTTTGTCTCTGTCTGCTCTGCCGGAGGCTGTCCTGAGGAGCCCCGTACCCCTGAGGCCCCAGAGGAAGGCAGGGCAATGGAGGAGTTTGCCATGGTTGATGAGGACTGGGTTAGGGACCAGTTAGGCAATCTGGACATCCATAAATCCATGGGTCCAGATGGGATGCACCCGTGGGTGCTGAGGGAGCTGGCTGAAGTCATTGCTGGACCACTCTCCATCATCTTTGCCAAGTCTTGGGAAATGGGAGAGGTACCTGAGGACTGGAGGAAAGCAAATGTCACTCCAGTCTTCAAAAAGGGCAAGAAGGAGGACCCGGGTAACTATAGACGGGTCAGCCTCACCTCCATCCCTGGAAAGGTGATGGAACAACTTATCCTTGGTGCCATCTCAAGGCATATCAAGGATAAGAGGGTCATCAGGGACAGTCAGCATGGCTTCACCAAGGGGAAGTTGTGCTTGACCAACCTCATAGCCTTTTATGGGGATGCAACCAGGTGGATAGATGATGGCAGAGCAGTGGATGTGGTCTACCTTGATTTCAGTAAAGCATTTGACACTGTCTCCCACAGCATCCTCACGGCTAAACTGAGGAAGTGTGGACTGGACGATCGGGTAGTGAGGTGGACAGCAAACTGGCTGAAGGAAACAAGCCAGAGAGTCGTGGTCAATGGGGTGGAGTCTGGTTGGAGGCCTGTATCTAGTGGAGTGCCTCAAGGGTCAGTTCTGGGACCAATACTATTCAATATATTCATCAACGACTTGGATGAGGGAGTTGAGTGTACTATCAGCACGTTTGCTGATGACACCAAACTGGGAGGAGTGGCTGACATGCCAGAAGGCTGTGCTGCTGTCTAGCAAGATCTGGACAGGCTAGAGAGTTGAGCAGGGAAAAATTTAATGAAATATAACAAGGGCAAGTGTAGAGTCTTGCATCTGGGCAGAAACAACCCCAGGTTCCAGTATAGGTTGGGGAATGACCTATTAGAGAGCAGTGTAGGGGAAAGGGACCTGGGGGTCCTGGTGGGCAGCAGGATGACCATGAGCCAGCACTGTGCCCTTGTGGCCAAGAAGGCCAATGGCATCCTGGGGTGTATTAGAAGGGGGGTGGTTAGTAGGTCCAGAGAGGTTCTCCTTCCCCTCTACTCTGCCCTGGTGAGACCTCATCTGGAATATTGTGTCCAGTTCTGGGCCCCTCAGTTCAAGAAGGACAGGGAACTGCTGGAGAGAGTCCAGCGCAGGGCCACAAAGATGATTAAGGGAGTGGAGCATCTCCCATATGAGGAAAGGCTGAGGGAGCTGGGTCTCTTTAGCTTGGAGAAGAGGAGACTGAGGGGTGACCTCATTAATGTTTATAAATATGTAAAGGGTGGGTGTCACGAGGATGGAGCCAGGCTCTTCTCGGTGACAACCAACAGTAAGACAAGGGGTAATGGGTTCAAGCTGGAACACAAGAGGTTCCACTTAAATTTGAGAAGAAACTTCTCAGTGAGGGTGACAGACACTGGAACAGGCTGCCCAGGGAGGTTATGGAGTCTCCTTCTCTGGAGACATTCAAAACCTGCCTGGACGCCTTCCTGTGTAACCTCACCTAGGTGTTCCTGCCCTGGCAGGGGGATTGGACTAGATGATCTTTTGAGGTCCCTTCCAATCCCTAACATTCTGTGATCCTGTGATAAGAGTATTGCTGCCTCTATACCTTGGCTGTCATTTTGTCTGTAAATTGTCACCTCTTCCTGCAGGATCTGCCCAAAATCATAGAATCATTGAATAGTTTGGTTTGGAAGGGACCTTCAAAGCTCATCTAGTCCAACCCCCCTGCAATGAGCAGGGACATCTCCAACCAGATCAGGTTGCTCAGAGCCCCGTCCAGCCTGGCCTTGAATGTCTCCAGGGATGGGGCATCTACCACCTCTCTGGGCAACCTGGGCCAGTGTTTCACCACCCTCATTGTAAAAAATTTCTTCCTCATGTCCAATTTCAACCTCCCCTCTTTTAGTTAAAAGCTATTACCCCTTGTCCTGTTGTAACAAGCCCTGCCCTCTGTCCCCATCTTTCTTAATGACTTCTTTTAAGCACTGAAAGGCCACAATAAGGTCTCCCTGGAGCCTTCTTTTCTCCAGGCTGAACAACCCCAACTCTCTCAGCCTGTCCCCACAGCAGAGCTGTTCCAGCCTCTGATCACCTTGGTGGCCTCCTCTGGCCCCTCTCCAACAGGTCCATGTCTTTCCTGTGCTGAGAACTCCAGAGCTGGACGCAGGACTCCAGGTGGGGTCTCACCAGAGCAGAGCAGAGCAGAGGGGCAGAATCACCTCCCTTGGCCTGCTGGCCACGCTGTTTTTGATGCAACCCAAGATACGATTTGCCTTCTGGGCTGCCAGCGCACATTGCCGGCTCATGGCCAATCTTTCATCCACCCTGTAGTCTGCATTCCACCATCAGCTGCTGAGGGTCCTCCCGTCTCAATGTGAGAGGTACAGAAAAACAAATACATCAGAAAGCCTATTTAATTGCTTTTGAGGGATTCAAATGTAACTGATCTTTTAAGGTATTGAGCTTAAGATATTCAGCATGGCTATGCTATGGGCCAGCACATGCAGAGGAGAGATGAGCAAGGCCAAAGGAACAAGGAGGGAGGATGATGGCGATGAATTAATCTTCCTGGCATTCAGTGCCCTATCCCCTAAACATTAAGAGGACAATCCGTAGCCTACTGAGATGAGTTAACGTCTGTCCCTGCAGCCCTGGAGCCGCGGGGAATGGCAGTGGTCTGTGAGGGAGCGTGCCAGGCCCTCGGTCTGCCCGGGGCATCCTTTTTGTGATGTGCAGCAAATGGATTTCACAGCCCCAGTTAACTGCGAATGCCATGGATGGTAACTCAGTTAACAGTAGATTAAAAGAATCCTTAGGTTTTCAGTGTATTGTTTTGCCATTTGTCTCTCTTTGTAGCTTGTCTGGGTTTAATGTAGTTTTTTCCACTTAGGAGCATTACTGAGACAAACCCTATTAAATCAGGCATTATAGTCCTTGTTTAGATTAGCAGTCAAGGCCACTAGATAGTGATTCTTAAAAAAAAAATCTTGTATTTCTCTCATGGTCATTAGCACTGTGATCACCACCAACCTTCCTACAACAGTGTCTTTTTTTTTTTTTTTCTTTAAATCCCAGAGCCAATTGTGAATGCCTCTAATACAGTTTGTGACACTTGAACTGTAACATTTATCTCAAAAATAACAGTTCTTGCTCTTTCAGTGCTCATACTTGCAAGAAATCAGATTGCTGTATGTAAGACTTGTGGTCAAAAACTCTCATTACTAGCTAATGTTTTGCAAAGCTATTTTATCGGGGCAATTTTCTTTCATTTTATTTTGTAGAGAGGCTTTCTAGACATTCAGGTATGTACATGTTCTTCTCAAACAACACCCTGGCCTGAGAAAGACATTTGCACCCCTCGTACCAAGACAGCGACCAATATAGGGCCGTTTCAGTCCTAGACTTGATGTGGGCAATTAAAATAATTTCCTCACATCACGTTTAAAACAGTGACATGTAATTCTAGGACAAAGCCTCTCAGCACCTTTTTCCAACACTCATCTCCACTCAGAAAATGAGCAGCTGCTATTAGATGCTAATGTCTTTTGAGGGTGAATGGCCATTTTCGGACATGTTATTAACTCTGTGCAAATGGGTGCATTTTCCAACCTAGTGCACAGAGTTGACTTCACATGCTGTTCCCTTTACAGGTTGTAGTTTTGTTAACCAAGAAGAAAAACAAGAAAAATTATGAGCTCAATGACTCGGGCTTGGTATCTTGAAGGATGGGGAATGTCCATCTGTAATTGCACGCTCTGGCCGTAGGGACCAGACCCTCACCTTAGAGGCGTGTGAAATTGGAGGACTCTAAGGGCAGAAGGCTAGCCAGGACAATTAACATTTCTAATAATGCAGCTGACTCATTTTACTAGTACTGCTGTGTTTTACCTACTGTAGATGGACATTTACGTGCCTGAAAAGAGGCACTCACCCTAGTCTTCATCCTCTATACATACAGACCAAAGTTGCCCTGTGTTTTCACTAACTTGCCAGCTCCGGGTACGAGAGCCCAGCAGTCACCTGAGGCCCTTGGAGCCACTTATCGAAGCCTCAGAACAGGCTGAATGCTTATTTTCATTAACATATTTCTACATTAAAAGTGACACTTTATTTTTTCTCTCTTCCTCCTGGAGAGGATGAAGATGTGTGCACAAAAAAAATGTAGCATGTGGAGGCTTATCATAGACTTGCTTTGGCTTATGACTCTCCTGTGTTACCACTGGCAGTGTGATCCACCAGCCCCTGCTCCAGTATGTCGGGGACAAGTGGCCCAGAGTGCCAAATGTAGAAAATGTTAGTAATTTTTGTTGGACTGTTTCTCCATTCTTTCCACCAATATAAACCCTCTGAGTGCAGAGCCCTTTTTGTTCTTCTGTTGTATTGTAACCTGAGTCACCTAATCTGTACTCCTTGGGTTTGGGGGTTTCTTGCTGAATTTTGCTCACTA
This sequence comes from Caloenas nicobarica, assembly GCF_036013445.1. Taxonomy (NCBI): domain Eukaryota; kingdom Metazoa; phylum Chordata; class Aves; order Columbiformes; family Columbidae; genus Caloenas; species Caloenas nicobarica. The sequence goes on along the minus strand of NC_088246.1, from coordinate 135,132,887 downwards.
GAGCATCTAGTTCTGCTCTGTTCCTACTATTTGTTTTGTCTAACCTTGCTCAGATTAGATAACTAATGCAGTAGTTAAAATACCATCATGTTAATGTTCTATGCTTGTCTCAGAAGCAGTTGCACATGAACCAGGATGAAGAATGAGCTTCACAGTAGAATAACACTGGATTTAGTATTCAACCAGTCACCACACTGGCTTGATTTGGCCTGTTATTATTTTTACCTAGATAGTTGCGGCAGTTAAATTAAAAGCCATTTCCCAATTTCCAAACAACAGAAGTGAACCAGATGTCTGGAAGATATTATCTTAATAAAATCCATTTAAAAATATGTAAATCCTCACTTGTGAGTTCCTGATAAAGAGAGAATAAATTCCCGCAGTTCCTTATTTATTTAATTTATATGCCATCATAACTGTGAATGAGGCTTTACAAAACCACAGGGACATAATCTTTGCCCTAAAGTGATTGTAGCTGAAATTAGACACAACATATAACCAATGGCTTCAATAGACAAAGTAGGATTACACCGAAGAAAAATGATTCATATTGTTTATATTGCATATGTTGTAAACTTGTGATAATACAATTACTTAGAAAAGACCTGTTTGTTACCCGAAATGTGGTGATTAATAACAAAGCTCTGGAATAAAACCATCATTAGTGTTTGCTGGTTTAAACCAGAAAACTTGAGACACTAATGACTCATCATTGCTTTCCTAAGGGCAGTTTATTGGAAAGCTGGAGTTAATGTAGGCAATATTCAGTGTCGTATTTGACTTTCTAGATTCTGTGGCGTCCAAGGATCTTCACTCTGTTTTTAGACCCTTCTTCTAAGCTAATGACATTAAATTTACCTTCTGTGTTTTATTACGTGATGAAGGTAGAGCCTCTTAGAGGCTCTATCAGGACTTCCATGGTTTCTTCAGCCTTCATCGTGCACTGTGCACAGTGGATAATAAGATTTCTCTGAATTTTGAGTAAAGGAGTGTGTTACTCCATACATGCAGAGCTCTTTTTCTACTATTTAGTTACAAGTACCTGTGTAATGTTTTGTTTCTGGGATTAAGCCACAATTGTGCAGTACATCCCCGTTGGAGTGTTCCTCGCAGAACAGGTTACCGTCCTCATGTAAATACTGCATGTACTTGTATCAAATCCTCAGGCTTTATTTTGACATTTGAATATCTAGACTTTTTGTTTAACAGGACTTTGGGTAACAAACTGACTTTTGGCCACTGTTTCCAGACCTCTGCTAGAACATAGCTCATCTCATCTGTTCTCAGGAAGAGAAGAGCAGTTCACACACCAGTGGTGGGAGCAACACGGGCTGGACGAGGGGCATGAGGCTGGACACCTCCCCACCTTCCCAGCCCCTTTGGTGGGCAAAGCTTGGGGTTTTTCTCCCCAACAATTTGCTCAGATACAAAAGGGGGTTAATGTACCTGCTCATCTACCCCACAGGATACTGCTGTGGCTAATTAGTCAATATTTGCACAGCTCTGTGAAAATGCTTTAGAAGTGCCAATTATGAATTATAATTATCTTGTGAAGATGATTGGGAGTCCACATTTGCATGTTGATTCAGGCCATGGGAGTAAGCTTTTCAAATAACAGCTCTTATTTAAATTCTGTAACTATTCCTTATCTCTTGTTGTGTCGTTTGTTTTTTGGTTTCTTTTAAGGATGACGAGAAACATTAGTTTACCCTCAGGAAAGACCAGGTCTGACTGTTTTTAATAATGAGTTATGTACTTAGTCACAGTAGGTAATTCTGCAAACCAAGCAGGACACACTCAGAGGTCGATTCTGTCTGCTTGGCAGATGGTTTTACACAATCGGCATCAGGACAAGCCTGCTGAGACTTTAAAACAAATACTTATAAGTAACATTGCCATAAGCCTGTTAATACAGTGGCAATTCCTGTTTTAAACTCTGCAGAGCTCCTACTTTATTTATATCCCATCTATTTACTGAAGTATGATAGATTTACTCTGGGAACAGGCTAAATCTCAGCAGGTTTACACTGAAGGCTGACAATTAAGTTTCAGCTTACTTTCACAAAATAGTAACTAATGCTTAACACTAACTGCAGGACACTTAGCTATTTTTCATAGCAGCATACCAGTATTAAAGATGAAGTGAGAATAGCTTACAAAATAAGTCCATGATTTGACTTACAGTTTTTTATATTCCTGGAAACTTTCTCTTGCAGCAAGAATACTTTTGTATTTTCCTTAAAGTCTCTGCATTTTCTTGTAGCTTTATAAATATTCTTAGTCTTTTTAGCTGGATAATAAGAGACTTTATTATTTATTCTACTTTTATGTAAATCAGTTGGCAAATAGTTGCCTCTAATGCCGATTTAATATTTTAGTGTGTAGATGTGTATGTTAATGCATTAAAAAAAAGAAACCTGGAGCTGCACGTAATTCCACAGAGGGGACAATGTTCTGCCTGCAGTTATTTTACGAGAACCATTGGGAACAGAATTGGGCCAGAAGTTCCCTGCATACCTATCTTTTTGCAGTAACCTAAAATTTTAATGCGGAAAAATTAGAGGGAAATGAACACTTTGTTTAAAAATGTTCATGAAGGGAAAAGAACTTTTTTTTTCCCCCCGAATATGGGTCTTTTGACAGTTGTTTGCTAATCTTCTGCTCATACTTGCATTCTGTAGCTGCATAGGGATGTTTAATGCAACATTGATATGAGCCCATGCATTGATGCTCCAGTAGAGGGGTCTTAAATATTCATATGATGGCCAGACTCATGTGGTTTTATTTGCTTCTTTTCTTCTCTACCCAGAGTCCTAAGCACCATCAGATAATTAAACATTATAGAGTCTGCGGTAGTGAATGTTTGAAAATTTGGACGTTCATTTTTTGTCCTGCCAGCTGGGAGGAGTGTGATGCTCAGGCATTGTTTTGCTTGGAGAAAAGTGTTAGACTAAAATGTTTCATCCCTGCATAAATCCTTATGTCTTTCGGAGAAAGATTTAGTGGTAAGAGCATTCAGCCTTGTGTAGGAAATGACTGCAGATGGAAGGTGCTTGTATCTGTGTGAAAAGTAAGCATGAAATTACTGGTAGGAGATACAAGTGCAAACGAAAACGCCTAAATTTAGGCAAGTACCTGCAAGGCACCTTCAGGCCCTGTTACAGTCAGCGGCGACCAGGGCCACCTTCAGCTGCCCACCCAGAAGCAGCTGGTGCCATTTGAGATGCCTTGGGATGTTTTTTCATAATCTCTATTTGAGAAGCATCAGAGTTTTCTGGAGGTCCCAGGCCTTTTCTGCTAACCATATCCAGATGCAGGTTTCATCTGCCTAAAGAGAGGGTACTGAGTGCTGTTTTAAATGCCACAGTCTATGCCCCTTGGCCTCCAGCTGCCACTCCAGAAGGGCAGAAATCTTCTGCAGTTCCTGCATTAAGTCGTTCATTTCTACAGACATATTTGCATAGACATCCGGGTAGCTTGGATGTCCTCAGCCAGCTCAGGTGGTCCTGACTGCCCGTGTTTAGGCAACTAAATGGCATCTCCATGGGCTGGTCAGCCGCATCCCTTGTGAGCCTTCACTGCCTGGTAGCCCCTGGGAGCGCTCAGACACATCATTCACACGTAGACACACGTGGGCATCTCATGCATCTCATGATGGGTGGCTGACTACCACCCATCACGTCACACGTGTGACATTTCACTGAGCCTGCAGTGCCACCTGGGACTTCGTTGACAGAAAATGAGAAAACTGTGGAAGGGCTGAGAGGAAGAAAGGAGAGAAAGCTGTAGTTGCTGCCCATATGACTGCTCCGTTGTGCTCTGTAACCCAGCTGGTGAGACGCACTGTGGATTTGACCCATGGTCTCCCAATCTTCCTGTCTCATCTGCAGAGCCAACAGCAATGTGGGCAATCAGGCCAAGTCAGAAATCTGCACTGGGAGAAATCAGTGTCCCTGAGGCTTGACCACTGGGCAGCACCAGCACAGTGCAACAAACCGGGAGTCAGTGGGTCAAATGACTGTGTTTCTGAGACACCAGTAGGTACTCCATGGTAACTGGCTTTTTTTTCCCCCATCCATTTTGTCTGATCTTTGAATTTTCCATTGTCATTTTGCCTTTCCCTTGCCTTCACGTGTGTTTGCCAGCAGTGCTGTCTTTGCCTGTTAGCAGTTGTGTACCAGCTGCTGTGCTTTTTCTTTTTTTGGCAGTTTCCATGCCGATTTTGCTTGCTTTTTTGCCCCAAGCCTTTTTGGTGCATGTCAGCATTTTATCTGCATGCACTAGGGAATGATCGGAGCCGTGATCTATTTGGGTCAGTGCATGCCTGTGTATAATCATTCCAAAATGAGGGATTTTCTAAGAATAAATTTTCCCTTATCAATCTGGGTTCTTGTTCTTGCCCACATAATATCTCTTAGCTCAGTTCTGCTGTTTTGAGACTTGTGACACTGGGGTAAAGAGAGTGATGAGTCTTTCTGTTGTTTTTGCTTTCTTGCAGCCGAACTCAGTCTTGCTTTTCTCCTGTTAGTTGAATAACTCATAGAAATACATAGCAGAGCAAGTAGTTTCTTAGCTGACTCAAACTGAGGTCGGTGGTCATGTGCTACAAGTCAGCTGAAAATTTTGAAAGGATTCTTTAAAAGTATGGTGTGGTTGTTTTTCTGAAAGTAGCACGTCAATTTGATATTGCATCTAAGTAAATGCAGAGCTGGATGACCTCTGCTTTTCAGGCAGTTGGCCAGCTGTTCGTCACAGTCAAGAAAATCTTTCAACAAAAAGAAAAATTAATTTGGTATCGCTGCCATCAAATTAACATGTAAGTGTTCAGCTTTCAATAACTAATGGTCACCCTCTTGATCTATGAATGGTTTCTTTGAAAACTGTTTCCTTCTGCAGAATCTGATTGCTTTACAATAAAACCGTCTCCCTAAGCGATGGAAAAGGATAAAAAGAGGCTTGTTCACCTTATAGCGCTAGGTTATCCTTTAAAATGAGCTGTGTTCAGGAGGGTATTACAGGAGGCTGAGCATGGCAAATTTCTCAAAGAATAAAGATAAGGCAGATTAAACCCAGACTGCTTGGTGAAGGAAAATCAGACCTGAACAGGGTATTGTATCAGTGCTGTAATGGTAAATTGTAAAAGTTAACTAGCTGTTGAATTTACTGGGGGGATGGTTGGGCGTATTGTAGCTGGATATGTTCTTGAGCAGACATCTGATTATCATGTATATGTTTGAGTCTTGTGTGTCACTTAATGTTGTTTATCACATTTTAGGTAAGCAGTCCTATTACTTCATTCCTATCATTTCATTCTCTTTCTGAGAGAGTGGTTTCGTGTATTTCTTATTATCTGCCCTTCGTATTTCTTACATACCCTGCCTTTTCTTATCACTTGGGCATCCTAATATTAATAGGCCGTAACCAAAGTAATCAATAGATGTTGATATCAGTACTGGTAATTTTCTAAGGAGTTTGTGTGAGTATGTTTGATTGGTATATTATTATAGAAAAATAATTCAGGGGGGAAGAAGCGCTAAAATAAAAATGTTGCCCAGGGTGGGAAATACTCAGCTAATGGCAAGGGTGGCAGTGCTCTGCTAGAAGGACCAAGCCTGGAGGTGGTTGGAGAACTGGTGGCAGCTCATGGAGCCATGAGGCAAAAGTGAGCTGTGGCACCATCACCGTGGCCTCTGGAAAGGAGGAGGAGGTGGCTATGGCAGGAGGAATGAGGGTCTGTGCGTGGCACAGGGTGGGTGAAGGTACCAGAAGGCGGCAAGATGACAGAGGTGGAGGCTTCCCGGCCATGGAGTGGAGGCAGTGGCTGTCATTGTGGTGTGCATGTATGTGGACATGGGCTGAGGCCCTTGGTGCATGCGCATGATGTGGTCAAATCTGCACAGCTGAAAGACTCTGCTCAGCTGCTGTGTGAATGAGACATGCTCGGTACTGACCAGCCATACAAAGGTTTTGAGCTTGCTGTCTGCTCTTCCCCTCGTACATCACCAGTGTGAGGCTGTTGTTCTTCTTACCTGGTCTGCCTTGACTGTCTCTCCTGTCCCTGGGGAGCAGTTATCCTGTATCCACTATGGGTCTTCATCAAATTCCCGTCTTATTCTTCTCCATCAAAACCTTAACAAGACCAAGTTCTGTGGGGAAAAAGTAATGATTTTGGTCAGCACAAAACTGAAACCTGGAAGAAGAAAAGCCAGGCTGGTTATCGATTGTGTGAAGTGATGAGATGCTTGTCTTGCCTATCAGCAACTGCTTCTCTGTCATCATGCTTTGGCAGCTCTTAACTCAGAGTAGTGGCGAAACTTTTTGCACCAGGCATGATGTATTTATCCTTCTCTCTGCAGTGCTACCCATATTGTAGCGCTTCGTGCTAAAGTAGTGCTAGTGATAGTAACGTGGGAAAGCACAGAGGCAGGGGAAGTCTCACAGAATTAGTGACGCTTAAATTGCAGAAAAACTGATGCCAACAGGCAGCAAAAAGGACAGACTGGAGGAAGGGGAAAAAATGGAATTTATTTTTTCTTTAGTCATTTGTTATTTGACAAATTCAAGTTTACAAGCTACAGACCAAATTCTGTCTTCTGATTCTTGCTTAGGTGCAGGAGGGGTATATTTTTATTAGAGATCACGATTATTCATGTTTAGGAAATGTTCTGTTTATATGAAGTTCAGGCTGCAAAGTAGTAGTTAGTAGACATTCAGACTGGAGATTTCCCTTGAAACAACATGAGAAAGTACTTATTTTCTGAAGTCCATTTCCCTTCACAGATAGTTTCCTAGCATTAAATGTCCTGGAGTCAGGAGAAAGAGCCCAGAACTGTGACAGGCAACTGCATTTGCTGGGTGTGTAAATGCAGTATTCATACATAGCTTTATGGAGGGTTTCTTTTCCACGGAGTATGAACCAAACATCTCAATTAAATTGAGAAGGGGAAGACCTGGTTTTCATTAGCTGTGAAGACTTTCGGAATTACATTAGTTGCAGTTCATTAGATCTTATAATTGTATTTGCTGTGTGTCATGATGAGGAAGTGAAGGGTTTGGGTGTGCGTAGGGGGAACCCAGCTCATAGATCATTCCCACAGGAGCCATGATTAGCTTCTACTGCCGCAGTCCATTGGGACCAAGCCCAGACTTTTATATTTCCCTCTCTGCAGGAGGCAAGCAGGCAGATAAAACGCACCATGTGCCAGTACATTGGTGTGAGGAAGCAGTTTGGTTTATTTTGCCTCGCTACGCCATGGGCAGTGCCTGTGCTTTGCTGGGGAGGTGAAGCCACCAGGATGTGCTGGATGATGGCAAGCAAGCGGTGTTTTCATTTGCCCCAGCCCTGCTTCCAGCTGAAAGGACAGAATGACATCATTATGCTGGTCTCAGAGAGAAATTGCAGTGAAACAGTGCAACAACATGAGGCCATGAGAAGACATGGTCTGTCAGTGCTGCTCCTGCCATGCAAGGGCTTAGCCACGTTTTCTGTTCTGATGCGTCAACCAAGGAAGTCAACTCAAACAAGTGCGTCTGAAGACCTTTCCCATCAGGTCACCACACATTAACCTCCCCCGCTTTTGTCCATGATTTATAGGTATCTCCTCTCCTAATTCTAGCTGCCTGAAAGTTTACTGGTCTGTAAGAGGAGACTGGGTATGACCAGGTTTGAAGGTCATACCTGATCTCCACCTCTGAAGGTAGTCCTCTCTCCACAGGCAGAAGTTAGTCTTTACTGACCATGCAGAGTACACAGGCAGCCAGTTCAGATTATTTTCAGATGACTGAAGTTAAGGCAGCACCTCCCCTCAAGGACCACACAGCTGTTTCCACATCAAAGGAGAAAAGGAAGATCGCATAGATGCAGCACTGGCTGGGGACGCGAGGTACCTGGGATCAGTTCTCATCTCCGCCAAAGAGCCCTTCATAAACCACCAAATCCTTCTCTGTCTTGGACTTTTTTTCCATGAAAAGGAAGGTTTTAACACAAGGATTCTCTCATGGTTTGCCTTGGTCATATCTAGGCAAAATGTAAACTCTTCAGGACAGGGACCATCTCCAGCAATGAAGAAGGCCCTGCATATATGCACCAAATATTTAAGGAAAGCTGACATTCCTAAAGAAATACAAATGCTAAAAAGTTTAAAATCACTTTGCTGAATGAATTAGAGTGAATAACAAAAATTTGAGTTTGAAATAGGTCTTCACCTTTACAAAGCACATCATAGAGTGAGCACTGTTTTCGTAAAATTGGTCTGTTGCTAAGCTAAATGACTGATGGATGCTTCTCTTGTTGTGAGAGAGTTACTGTTTTGCTCAGTTCAGTTTCACCCATTCCTTTTGCTTCAAATTTATTTAATCTTAAATATGAAGAAGCCCATCTGATGTAATTTGTGCTGTACCTCCAAGGACCATCACTTAGGTTCCCTGGAACACTCCTGTCTTTCAGTCATGGTATCTGCCGATATCGTATTTATATACTAGTGTTGGCACTCAGTAATCTGGGCTTTCTAGATTTAAAATTCTTTTGCTTAGGTTTTTCAAAGTTAGGGTGATTTTGGTGGGCTTCATTTTAGGGGGATCTCACTCAAAACACCTTAAAAGGCTGTAATATCCAGACAGTTGGATAAAAGGCATTTTTAACATTTCTCTGTTCAAATGCGGCTAATCTCACTGTAAGTAATAAAATTTGAGCAATCTAGAAGTTAAGTATCTGTTTGGTGGAAGTCATTTAGCTTTCTCCTGTGGTGAGAACAGAGGTGAGATCCCATAGACAGTGTCTGGGTGAATAGAAGCTTATTTTTAGAGACATACCCATATGTAAGTTGAATCCCACTCCAAATAGAAGTCTTGCTTATTATTAAAAAAAAAAAAAAAAAGCCCCACTTCTTCAGTGGCTTTTCATTGGGAACAATCAGAGTACTGTGTTTTGCTGCTGCATATTTTGCAATCTTCTGTATTTTTGTAATTTCAGAGTCCTTTGAATTGGAAGTAGCGTCTGGAAAAGTACTATCTATCTGTTGCATTTCATGGGCCTGATTCAAACACCATTTTGAGAACAAGTACAATTGCCATGGATTTTAGAGGTCTTTTAGGTCAGAGTACAGAGGAAATCTCTGCGTGCCTGTTTTTGCATTATTACCTGAGTTTGCAAAAGGGCTGCTCCAATTGTTGTTGCACTGTAAAGACTAACAGGAGGCTTGGCGTGGTAGATTTACATAAACAGCGAAGCGCAGTTATAAACAGCCTGTGTTTAATAAGAAGTCACATCTAGTTCCAGGAAAAGCAAAGCTATCAGGAGTAGTTGTGTCAGAGCTGGAAAACACTTCACAAAGACAGCTTTCATTTCTATATGCTCTGAAGTATGCAGTAATCGTGCTCTAATTACCTCACTGCAGCCAGAAAGCAATATGGGATATTGTGGGGTGTGGGAAAGAGAACAATGTGCTACAATTAAGCTGTAATCTTTGGCATGGTCACTCGTCAGATAAAGCTTTTCTGCTGTCGCATTTGAGATAGTCATTATTTGGCTGCGCAAGCCTGGGGAAAATATGTGGTGATGTTCCTGGGAGCTGTTTCAGACACTTCATTATTGGTTTCTTCCTCAGCAGCTGGCCCGGCCCAGCCGATGCTCTGTGTTTGCAGGCTGTGTCCGCAGCGTTCCACTTCTCCCTGCTCGTGCCAGGGGGTTTGTACCGCTGGGAGTGAAGCGGGGGCAACGTTATTAGCCACCGTGGAATGAATTTGTGCGCTTCAGGTTATTGCTTTAAAAACCTGTTTGCTCAGGACCCGATTTATAATGGAAGATACCTTTGGCAGAGGTTTGTGAGTGTATGGATTATACACAGAAAGACCTCAAGAATATGGGAAATAAATGTGCTAGTTATGTGATAAGTTAGGTGCATAATTATGCACATATATTAACTCCAGGATGCAGACTGTGTTTTGCTGGGACATAATCATGTTCACATGCAATTATGCTCGCTTTCCTTTGAAAATCTAGTTTTACAGTCTATTAGAAAACCTTGCTAGTAACATCTCTTATTTTCTAAGATTCTCCAGCATTTTAATAGAAACTATTCCACCGCCTTGAAGCAAGCTCTTGAATCCACATGTTTAGTTGTTCATACAACTGTCCTGAGCCTTCCCGCTTTCCCAAATGTCTTTCTGAGGAGGAGAGGGAGCGTGCAATGCAGGGGGGTTGGACTAGATGACTATGATTCTATGAATGCAGGCTCATGTAGAATTGCTAAAATTCTAGTAGGAATAGAGGGGAAAGTGTGGAAGGAGAAGTCAGGTCAACTTTGAATATGTTGACCTTGAGGTGACATGGTCTGGCAGGGCATGAATGAGTTGATTGGAGTATGAATGCAGACGGTGGCATGGATCAGCATTTACTGCTGCAAAAGCCTTTTAAAATTTTTCTGCTATGTCACAGATAGATCGTTTCAGAGAGGCTTGTTTTTTCTTTAGGAGATGTTACGACTTAGAAGGGGTTAAAAATGACCGGTAGTTTGCGACTGCTCAGTTTTGTCTTAGATCTGGTTTTGCATTATAAAGCACACACATCCCTTGATAAGCCGGCTATGATTTCTGTAAAAGTAGGTACAGTGGGGAATTAGATCAGAACCTCATTATTCTGCTGCTTCACAAAGCAGAAACATGAGCTATTTTGAAGGCTATGGCATGCACGGTCTCTGCGAGGCTCAGCTGACAGTCTGCAACAGCAGCGCAGTCCATGTCAGTAATTCCTTCCAGCATCAGGCTTTCAGGACCAGGCCTTAATTATCTGCACATCTGGTCTTCTGCAGCAGTTCTTCACTGCTTGGAATCAGACATGTCTGTCTTTAACTGTTCTTGTTAAATTGGTGCTGCCAAGCCAAGCAGCTCAAAACACAGCTGCACCAGAAGAGCTTTTATCTGTTGTAGGAAAGGATTTGTCCTGATTTAGTGCACAGAAACCCCAAAAGTGAAATGCAGTAGGTACTGCATGAGAAAGGTGATCTTGGTCTTAAGGTTGCATAGTTCAGTACGGAATCTACATATAAATAGCTAGCAGCTGAAACAAGGCAATGCAGGTGCAGAAACAATAACATAAGTCGGCCTTGAAACTGTTTTACGGTGCATTTGGAGAAACTTCACAATCTTGATTCTGGTGACACTGTGGTGTTAGGAGAGGTTCTGCCAAGCAGGACCTCAGTCCAGACAGCAGTCCCCTTGCCTGTCATCTCCAGAAGCATTTAATAGCAATTGCTCTTATGCACCTAGCACCAATACAAAGCAAGGATAAAGTTTGTGTATTGAGGCAGTTCCATAGCATCATCTATTTCAATCTAGAAATGCCTGACAATTATCTGAATTTTCTCAATTTGATAAAATGTGAACATCTTTGTATTTAGTTTATTAGGTACTCATACATGCTTATTGCTATTTTGATATCTTAATGTAGTTTTTGTCTTCTGTAACAGAGGTGCTGGCCCCAGAAAGCACACAAAACTGGGAACTGTGAGAGAGGCAGGAACTGGTGAGAGGAGCTGGAGTGGGTAGAACACTGGGCATGTTCTGTGGTGGAGGAATACTGACGGAAGGGGGATCGAGGCCAAAAAGACCCGCTGTTACCTCATTCTCAGTCTGAGGTACAAGGGATTTGGTTTTACCAACTTAGAACAGCCTGAGGCATAGTTTTGGCTGCAGTCAAAAGGCTCTTTCCAAAACTAATCCCAGGCACCACTCAGGAGTTAGCTCTGGTCAGGGACCACTCCTGGAAGACAGTTTGGATATAACCACCACCATTCTCTGGAGAATGAGAAAGTTTAACAGTGTGGGCACAAGCTGCGCCATGCCAACTGGCTATAGGACAAGACAATTATCCCTGACATGTTTAATTTACTGCAATGGATGTAACCTTAATGTTCGGAGCACAACTCCCACCGACTTCTGCGCACAGGCTCCAAACCAGGACTTGCAGTAGGAGATACCTGCGAAAAGTTTGGCCAAGTATTTAGCCCACACAGGAACAAATGCAGCCCTGATGGTGTCACAAAATTTGAGCATAATGCCGTGTCGGGTTGTGCTTCAGGAATCCACCAGCTGTGGGAAACTACAGAAAGGAGATACTCAGCAGCTGCCTCCAGCTGCTCTGCTGCTGAAGCATGGTGAGGCCACATGGTGAAAAAAGGTCAAAAAACAGTTCGATTTAAAATCAAAAGGTTTAGAGAGAGGATGTTTGGGTGAAGGAAGTGTGCTTTGAGTTCATTTCAACCCAGTTCGCCATAGCCTTGCACCTAAGCTCCTGTGAGGAGCATGAATGGTGTTTCCCTGCCAGCAGTGTGGTGTCACCATGTGTGCAAAGAACAGTCCTGACATGGAAATGGTTCTGGGTAGAGTAGAATGAATCTGCCATATCCTCCCTCTTCTCTACGTCAAGTACATGGTTTGATGTGAACTCTTGTTGGTACAGGAGTTGTGGTGATGGCCTGCCTTCCTTCAGGTGTTTTCTTTAGGGTGGCCTGAGAATGTTACATACAAGGGATGTACTCAGTCCTTGGGCACTTGGAAATACACTGCACTCACTGACGCCTGACCTGGGTCTGAATTTGCAGAGGGACTTTTCTGGAGAGAGGGAGTAAAGTAACAGGACCTCATTAGGTCTCCTGTAGGACTCTAGCTTCATAGAAAAAGTCTGTTGCAGTATTTGGTGGAACAGAAGATAAAAAGGATCAGCATCCACAGATGTTACTCACACCTGCTGGACTGTTTCTGCCGCTGCCTGTTTGTTGTAGCCCAGGTTTCTGTTCTGGTTTTCTGTTTGAATGACAGTGTTTGCAGCTGGATGTAGACAAGAGGACATTAGTTTCATACTTCTCAGCTCCTGTCTCAGTTCATGGTTCCACATATCTTGTACTTCACCATTTTCTGGTTTAACACAGCTCTCCGGGGGCTTGCTACTAGACCAGTAAAATCTCCTTTAAAAATTACAGCCTTCTTCCCTGCGCTCCCCTCTCCCTCCCAAGGAGTTGGGGTAGAGGGGATCATACAAATGGTGATCTGACTGATCTGTCGTGCAGTTCAGCAGCAGATAACTGAAGGAAGAGGAGGGCTGGGAAGGAGAAGAGAGCAGCAAAAGACCGAGCAGCCCGAGGGGGAGCCCTGTAACCGAAGCTCAGCACATGAAGCTCCTGGGCAGTGCCCCCGTTAGCCGAATTCAGCCTGACAGCCCCGGACAGGGACTTGAGATCCCACAGCCCTCCCCGAATCCCTCCTGTCCTGTCACGTTTGGCTTCTCGCGTTCAAAGTCACTCAGTTGTCAAAACAATTTCTTCCCTTGCCAACCCTCCATCTATAATTCATTAATAAAAGCACAGAGGTGAAGCTCTTGGTTTTTCTCACTCTTTCTCCTCTGGAAAGCATGGGCTGAGCGGGGTTTGCAGCAGGACAGGAATGAAGGGCTGTGAAATCCAGAAGCCAACGGGAAGAGGGTGGGAGAGGGACATGATGCCATCTCCTCCCAGGCCACCAGGGCATGGTGGCCACCTCTCGCAAAGCACATCCCCTTATGCGGGTCTTTGCTCAGAAAACCCAGGTCAGATCCTGGACCCAAAGCACTTGTCCATTCCCAGGCTTCAAAGGAGTTCAGGTCTCAGCCCAAGCTTGTCCTCACTAGTTGAAATTGTCACTCCATGTCCTCCCTAAAATTGCAGCCTATATCTTACGCTAAAAACAGCTTCACCCGAGATGCATTTCTTATTCTTCAGTTTAGCAACAAATTTGCACTTGCACATCCTACAGTCCCCTCATCACTGACTCAGGCTGAACAGCCTCAGCTCTGCTTTATCCCTGCAACAGCTGGAAGGAAAAATGACACGTTATTTGCCATGAAAATGCAGGTCATGCAATGAAATATCTGTCTTTCTGAAACCACAAATGTAACCGTGCATTTAAGCGCAATTTCAAGGAAATGGCTATGTGCCTTATTTGTCATATAGGTTCCACTGATGGCAAATATTGATGTCTAAAAAGCAAGAGAAAGTTGCCACAAGAAGGAGAAATTGTATGCAATATAGTGTAAGGATTAGTTTTCTGAACTGATAATGGCTTTGAAATGTGAGTGTGAACTGTGGTTTGCATTTTGCCTTAGATGATGAAGTAACCAGTTTTCATACCAGGCCTGTCTGTGTAACTCTTTTTTAGAGTTTAGCATCATCAGCAACTTGTGTGGAGATGTCTGTGGAAAGGATACAACAAAATTCTTCATCGTAAAAGATTGATACATACAAAAAAAACCCCAAACCAAACCAACCAAACCCCAACAATCTCAGACAGTTCAATTGACCATTATCCTGTTTCGGCGATGTCTCTCTCCAAGGCTAAACTATTCAAGTCTGGCAGTCTTTCAGAGGTGGAGGTAGGACTTCTTTCAAACCCAGCACACAGAAGACGCTGTGTAAGCTCCATCTTGAGCAGCAGGGTTTGCATTGAGCTCTGAAGCACCCTCACAAGAGCCACAAATCCCTGTCCCTAAATGGAGAGATTCACCAGAGGGCAGCACAATATCACTTTTTATTGTAAAAGCAGGTGTTAACCATTTCAGAGTCAAAAAGCCATTCAAAAGAGCTTTTTGAAATTAGCTGCTTCTTGTTCCCTAGTTATTATTGCAAATAATTCACCAAGCAGAAGCAAAGGGAGTCCAGACAGTTGTATTTTCAATGTATCTCCCTGCCAGCTTTCTGTCCAGGGCTGGGCAGGGCAGCTGATGGATGCTTGTCCAGCTTCACGTATTTCAGAGGCTCTTCTGTGTTAAAGGCACCAGCCCGAGTGAATACTATTTCAGCCTCGTTGCTTGGGAGGCATTAAACAGTCAGAGTAAGCTCTCTGATGGCATTTCGTGAGAAGGGTTTACAGAGGGTGAATGTAGGCATGCTCTTTTTGTATCACAATTATATTTACTTCTGGTTGTCCTGTATGCTGAGCAGCTTCTAGGTCCTCTAGCACTTACGCCAAACTCTCGCCGTTCCAGGAGCTGAGAGGAGTCACTGGTCGCCTCTTGGCTGATCAGCTTCCCTCATACAGGGCTTCATCTGTCATCAGTCTGTTCTGATTTATTTTTCTATTTTTCTTGCACAGGTAACCAGTGTCTCCAGCAACTGCCTCCCCTGGATCGAGTGCCACTGTACTTTTCCGACCTTTTCTGACCTCCTTCTCTCAACTTACAGTCAAAGCTTCGGTATCTGAATTCTTGCTCGTTTGCTGCAGATTAACTACAGTGTCTGTCCTTGGCCATTCTCTTTGCTCCATTTGGCTTCTGCCCCGTGGGATGTCTCACGTCCACCTTCAGTCCTGCACTTTACTCCTGACATTCAGACGTGGATCTCCCTCAACTCTCTCTCTCTCTAATATCCGTCCTTTTTAAGCTCAGTCTCAACTCCGTCTGCTCTCGCTCATCCCAACACTTCCTAACTCTCCACTGAAGTTTTCAAAGACTCAGCTTTTCTATGGGTCTGCTCTCCATGCATCCTGAGCTTTCCTTATCTCAAATATTTTCTTTATTTGAAGGCTAGCAGCCTTAAGAATGTATGTGTAGAATAAGATAACAACTTTTCCTGCTGTACTAGATTTTGATATATTACTTAGTTTTTTGAGAGGAGTATGGTATTGTTCTTCAGAGTAGGTAAAATAATTAACTTATTGGTTGAAATAATTTCAATCATAGCACTCAAGACAACTTTGTGTCTGCTTTAAAAACTGAATAATCATGTGTTTCTGTTTTTAGAAAAAGCAAATGTTGTGAAATCCCTATTCTTTTTCTTATGCTTTTCTTTGCCCAATATTTGGGAGGGGGGAACACAAAATATATTTAATTTTCATTTTCCTTCTCTCTTTTTATTTCCTGGGAAGACTAAGCAAGAAAAGACAACAAAAATGCTGAAAAAATATTGTATTCAGCTTTTTTTTCCACGTTTCATTTTAATTTCCTTTTTTTTTTTTTTTTTCCCAAAGAAGGAAGAAAATATTTTTTTAAGACAAAAGGGGAGGGGGGGAAGAGAGTAAAAGATCTTTTAGGAGCCTTTTTAAAAACTTTAACATGTCAGAAAATGTCTTTGAAAATTCATAAAAAATAAAAGTTGAAAAGAAAAATGCTTCCTATTCAAAATACTTAACAAAGGTTTGGAGCTAGCTGGGGCAGCCAGTGCAGTGTGCTTTGTAGGGTTTTCTACATGAGGATGGCCCATCACCTCTCCAGGAATCCATTCCAGCGTACAGTGCCCTTGTGCTTCATCAGAGATGTCTCTGAGGGCATTACACCAAGTTTTCTCCTGACTAAATCTGATTCTGCTTCTCTTAAGATCTCCCCATGTCACAGTCAGCGATGGGGCTGTGACTCGGCGTAGACATAACCCAAGATTTGCTTTAAAGTAGGGATGAGGCAGGGCCGTATCAGATTCACGTCTGCAATAGACGTCACTTTTAGATTGGTCTGCCATTGCTTTTACATGTTTAATTTTTCAAGATATACCAAGATACCCACAGAGGCAGATTGCACAGCAGCTGTCATCCCCAAAGAGTGGTGGCTCTTTGGTGTTGGTGCTCAAGGCCACCAGTGAGACATCTCTGTGCTTTGGCAAGGTGTGCGACACCTACTCTTCCCATCCTGGGGATTTATGGGGGTTTGGAGGAGTTACAGATTATCTGACTTTCTTATAATGTGGCCAAACTAGAAATATTAAACTACACTTTGAAGTTTGTCTTTCAAGGATCAGCAACTTTTACTGTCTTTTGTTTGTTTCTTCCCATTTCAAGTTGTTGAAATGCCATTAATGTCTAAAAGAAAAAAAAAAAAAGGCTCTTCTTAGAAGGTGTCCAGAAGTCTGATCCTGCATGGTAGAAACCAATAAGCCCATTTTATGCAGGAACAGAATTGTTACTTGATTACTTGCAAGAGCTACCCAGTCACATAGCTTAGTCGTTACAAGTTTCTTCTGCTCACTCACCAGATTTCCTTTGCTGTGAATGGCCTTTTTCTGGAAATTAATCTTTTTTCTTGTGAGATTTTAATAACAAAATGATGACATGGTGTTTTTTGATACAGATATGATATTAGTATCTAATTGAATTGCTACTACAAAGTGCGCTTCTGCTGAAAAGAAAAAAAAGTTTACATATTCCATATATAAAATATATATATGAAAATGTATGCAAAAGATTAAAGTAAATCCTAGTGACTTTAGACTTCAGCCTTATGTTTGTGCTACTTTTTAATTCCCAAAAAAATACTGCTCATTTCTTCAGCATTGTGGTCTATTTCAGTGTTTATCAATCTTGAGGTATGGCTGGAAGCCTGTAAGTAGACTTTGCATAACCCGTTCCTAAATTATGGGGAAATGTATATCTTCTGCAGTGCACAATGAAAGACAACTTTTTAATTTTGCGATGTCAACAATGTATTACATTAAAAACGTGTATAAAATTTTTAGAATATATTGTATACCGAAACTTCTATAGCATAAATGCCATTTCACCAGGATGTTTCTCCAGGGGCTGCTGTGCTGTAGCAAAAGTTGTGTTTATCCAAGTTCTTAAAAACCACTCTCTATTTTTCTCATTAGTTGTTTTCTTAGACTCAGGAGGGAGAAACAAAAAAAGAAAGTTCAGGATTATTACTCTCCAGACATACTATTAAGAAAAGAAGCATTTCACATAGAAATAAGATTAGATCTGATCTGCTGTGAGAAAGGTGTTCACTCTATTCCTTTCAAAGGCTGACCTCACTTACGTGTCACTGTACCTCAAGCACTGAATCACGTGCAGGTAGGAGATGCTGAGAGGGAAGGAGATGAATGCCTGCTGCACCTCTCTTTTTGGCTTGTCAACTTTGCAGAAGTTGTAGTTGGTTTTGAAAGCTCACTTTTCAATGAAGTTAACAAATACCACTGCAAAGGAGACTATTCTGTCCCTCAAAGTGGCTTTATAAACTTTTGCCTCAAAATACGATTACAGAGATACTGGACTACCTTTGATTCGTGTTGAGATTATAGATAGGTAACAGCGTTCGTTAATATTTGACAAGGTTTGTTCTATGTCGCCATCAGGAACGTAGCTAAAAATATCTTCGGCTGACTGGCTTATACTCAAAACTGGTTTTTTGTAAGATCTGGATTTGAAAATCTGTCCTGTCAGATTTCTAGCTGTCAGATTCATTATTTTCAAAATTTACATTAACCTATAATGGTGTTTTTCTTTCTGCAGAAACAGAAGGTGCACGCAGCACAGATGCCGGCCTTCTCCAAGGAATAACCTCTTCATCCCCAAGTGACGGCAGCTCCTGCTGAGACCATGGGGCCAGAGGGTGGTTTCTTAGGCAGTGGAGAGGTCCACGTGATCCTGTGGGGAAGTTTGGCAGCCGTGACAACACTCTTGTTCCTCACCTTCCTCATCTTCCTCTGCTCCAGCTGCAACAGGTAAGGCTCAGGAGCTTAGGGGCAGTAGCAGTTCTTGAGTCAAAAAGTGCAGGGACTGAAATAGCTTCATGAATAACTAGTTAGGAAGAAATACTGAGGACTTAGGTACAGAAATTTAAAAAAAAAAAAAAAGGTACAAAATCTGTTTTCAAAGCAAACCTGTATTTGAACAGTTCTATTCATTCCGAAGTCTAAATTCTCTTTTTTTCTTTTGCTGTGAAGGAAAAACACTTGTGTTTGCTAGGTGCTTTCTCCTAAGCTGAAGCCTAGAGCTCAGGCAGACACTTGGCAGATCACACCACTGATGGGAAACTGAGAAAATTAGGTTGGCCAAACAAGACCAAAAAAGTATAGATAAAAAGGAAAGGAAAATAATTTTGATGTATCTCAACTTTGCTTTGGCCATTCCTGAAGACTAGGGAATTGATCCTGACATTCAAGCCGAAATGAATAAGAATCAGTGATACTAATTAATGTCTTGTACTTGTAGCTGATCCTTATTTTCTTCTCCATAAGAGGGTTCAGTTTTACCAATACAGGCACTTCTACTGACTTTGTTTATTCACGTTTCAAGGCCCCTTCATGACAGGTAAGCTGAGCCCCGCTGATGGCACAGGGGAGCTGGGCAGCCTGCGCTCAATCCAGGACACCCTTCCAACACCTCAGACCCTTCACCATGAGGAGAGGGGCTGTTTTGGTCCGTATCACTACGTTTTGCCAGCATAGTTTTATAAACCAAGTGTATGAGAGTAAAAACCTCTATCCGTAACTCAGTGTAGCAGCAAAATCTTTGTTTTGGACCCTCATGCCTATAGGAGCACATTCTTTCAGCACAGAGAGCCCTGAGGAATCTGTGCAGCCATAAAATACCCTACATTGACATAATTTGTGTCTGTTGGAAGACCCTGTTTTCCAGCAGGATTTCTTTAATGCCCACGCTGCAAAAAACAGTCATGCACAAGACCAGACCCCAGAAGTTGGTTGAAACCCTAAAAAGCATAATTTCATGTGATTCAGGAGAAATGCTTCTGTTGCACTGTAAGCTGTTAGATGACATTTCAGTGTCTTATTCCTCACAGTTTCCTCTGATACCTGAACAAAAATAGTAGAAATATGTTTAGGGCTTTTTAAAAATTAATTTAAAAGCATAAAACCTATTTGAAAAATCCTTAAGCCCACAACAAACATTGCAGTTAGGTACCATGTTTTGTCTTGTAACACTCCAGCCCTTGAAACATGTCTATAAATATGTTTTTAAGACAGAATCAAACCTCTGAGTATGTCTTTGCAGTTACAGACATATATTGTCAGAAACCGGTGATGCTCTTCAATAAATTCTTGTGTTGCTAGTCTGGACACAGTATCTTTTATTTCAGGTCATTCTGTAGGGCAGGTTGTTAACGCATAAATGCAATTATGTAAAATTTCTTCCTAGCTTAGTCTTCAAAAATGATTGAGGACATGGAAAACAGAATAAAATCTACTCTTTCTAAAATGTCAGTCAGAAAAATTCCAGAGAGGATATTAAGTATTAGTAAACTTTAACCATGCTCGGCATTGATGCAGACTTAACTTGCTCCATTTTCTTATTTCACTTCAATGTGGGAAGTACAGTGCATTGCAGACTTCAGAAGAAGCACGGATTTTCTATTGTCAATATTTTCTCAGCTTTTTACTTGCACTTTCATCTGGGAAGACCTTTTAGTGGCCTTCTAGTACTAAAAGTAGGCCTACAGGAAAGATGGGGACGGACTCTTATCTGGGAGTGGAGGGATACGACAAGGGGTAGCAGTTTTCAACTGAGGGTGGTTTTAGATTAGATATTAGAAAGAAATTCTTTATTGTGAGGGTGGTGTGAGACACTGGAACAGGTTACCCAGAGAAGCTGTGGATGCCCCATCCGTGGGACTGTTCAAGGATGGGGCTTTGAGCAGTCTGGTCTAGTGGAAGGTGTCCCTGCCCATGGCAGGGGGGTTAGGACTAGATGATCTTTAAGGTCCCTTCCAATCCAAACCATTCCATGATTCTATTATCATTTTAAGCTCATGTTTTATTATGATATTTCAGAATAAGAGTTGTATTTCCAAAATGGTAGAATCTGGAAACATGATCCTTACTTTGAGTCCTGTGAAGTAGGATTGGTTTTAAAATTAAGCTTAAGGCCTCTGCTGCTATGAAATCTGTAGGCTTATGCTTATTATTAATTATAATCAGCATCCTGAGTGGAAGAAGGCTGGATTTTGTGGCCCTTTTCTACCTCTTTATAGGATAAACTCATTTTACTGACACAGATTAAGGTAGTCTGTCACCAAAACATGTATCTCATGTATCTGCGATCATTTCAGATATGTTTAAATTGAAGGTAATAATATTTTGATTATCATCAGTTACTCCTTACTGCAATCTTACACTGAACAAGAAGAAGGGTTGTATGTTTTTTGTATATCTTCAGATATGTTCATCACTGCCCTACCTTGTTGGTGACCTTACACAGAGGCCATATTAGTCCCTGTAATAAATTTTCAGCTATTCCTTTTTCAATATTTTTGTGAATCCCGGTTCTGCTCCCTTCAGGTGTGTAAGATCTATTAATGACTGACATTTGTATATTAGTATAATCTGTAGTAACAGTTCATACATCTTTTTCATTAAGGGAAAAGAAGGCCAAACATCAGAATGGAGATCATGAAAATCTGATGAATGTGGTGAGTATTTATTTCTGGCAGCTTGTGGCTGGCTTGCACCAAGCTCCTTGCAAAATACTGCAGGTTGGAAAATAGCTCAGGAGTTTGGAGATGGTTGAGCAAGGGAAATGTTAAATGTTGCACAAGAGGAAAACGAGGAGAACTCATGTAGACCCCAATAATCTGCATTTTCTCAATGTTCTTTCTGTCACCATTTTCACTCCAGATCTCCTGCTTTTCTTTCACTCTGTTTGCAGCGCAAGTGCGGTGTACCTGTTTGTCAGCTGCTCCCTTCTCACAGGTTAAAGCCATGGTGATTTCTGTTACCATAAAAGTTGGAAGGGAGATCACTCTGGACATACTTGTATTTGTTTGTTTAAACATCTATAAACACAGGCACCTAAATCTTTCAGCATAGTCAGCATAGTCCCAGCTGTGAGTCAGGGTTCTGAGATCAGAATGAAATTTGTCGCGTGATCTACTTAGGCAAACATTTGTTCTGATCCAGCAGTGATGAGATCTTACTAATTTGTGTTGCAGCCTTCCGATAAGGAGGTGTTCAGCCACTCCATCACAAGTTCAGCCACAGAGCCCCCCCCAAGCAGCGACCAGAACGGGGTGCTCAGCAATGGTGAGGGTGAGTAGCGCAGCCCCTGCGGGCGGGTGGGCGAGCGGCGCCGTCCCCTTGCCCACAGCTCCCACCGCAGCTGCACGTTGATGGTGGAGAACATAATTCACACAAAACTTATGTTCAATTAAGAAATGTGGTGAGTGCATTTACCTTGCTGGGAAGGCAGAAGCCCATCCCATGGAGATGTTGGGATTTTAGGCTGCATCTGCGCTTCCTTGCTGGGCATGCCCTGGCACAGCCCTGCACCCTGACTCCTGGTCCTCCACACCAGCCAACACTGGGAAGGTGCTGGGGTCCTCCTCTGGGCCACCAAGCCACACCTGCAGGGAGGCCAGGCCATCAGGCAAATGCTGCTGCCTTCCCAAACTTCATCCAGCTACCTTGGAGCTTCACTCCTGGAGGCTGTGGAAATATTTCAGGTCCTCCTCCAGGGACTACAGCTTTGGAACATAGTCCTATGCTGCGTGACGCTGTGTATTTTTGTATTTTAGAAAACAAGGCAACATAAATAGGCTTCTTTTTTTTCCTTAGTCTTTGTTTTGCTGAACACTCAAAATGATTCACAGTGAAGTATCATTGGAAAATATTTTACTCAGCTGCACCTAAAAATAAACACGGTCTCAGCTCAGAGCCGCCGGGAGCCGACTGTTGTCTCCACACTAGGCACCAACACCGGGGGCTGCGCTCCTCATCTCCTACCTCCTCAGCTCACTGTGCAGCTGGAGATAAGCTCTTCAGTCTTCACCCCTCAGAAACAAGTATCCAAGGGAATTTTCAGACTTTGTTTTTGCAGCTAATCGCTGTTCCCATCCATTGGCTTGTTGCATATGTAGGTGTGTGTGGCTCACCGAGGGAGTCACGCAGAGCAGTGCCCCGCAGCAGGGCAGCATTTCTCTTTGCCACGAATCACCACACATGCAGCTGCCAAAGCTGCTACTAAAAGGTGTGCTGTCAAGCAGCAGTTTTCAGATTGTCTGATGTTACTAAGTTTTCACTCTGCATAACAACCCTTCTGAATAACAGGAACCAACATGCTTTAATTTTTTAATTTATACTTCATGTGTTCTTTTTGTTAATAGTTCGTTGGGTTTTTTCCTTTTTTTATTTCTGCCAGCCTTTTGAGCAGGGGCAGGGCTATGGAAGCAGCACCATCAAATGTTGGGTTTTTTTCCTTTACCCAACGTGGCACCATTGTGTTTATCTATGCCAACCCCTTATCTACGCCAACCCCTTATTTACACCAACCCGTTCTGTGTCACTACCCATAACCACAGGAACATGGAAATGTGAGCTCTCATTACTTCTGCTTATCCCCCCAGGCTGAACAGAGTGGGTGCTCTCTGGGGTCTGTGACAGTACTCTGCATAGCACAGAAACCCCTGAGAGAAAGCACCAGAAGGGGAAAACATGTTCCAGCTTCTCCAGGCCAGTTCCTGATGTTCCTCAGGAAGTCTGCAGCCATCCGGGGTAGTGACTAGGACATCTTCAGTCCCAGTCAGGACACAGTGGACATGTCTTCCTATTCCACCTATTCCTCCCCAGTTGTATGCAGGAACCAAGTGAATGAAGAAGGATATTTTCCTTTTGCTCTCCTCTCGTCTCCCATCCAGACAGCAATTACTGTCTCAGGCCTCCAGTTCCACAAAGAATTTTGCTGTCAGGGTGCAGCTCACTGTGGGCGCTGCCTGAGTCCCTGTGCCCTGAGCACAGGACAAAGCAACATCCGTGACGCTCACCAAATCAAGGGTACTGATTGCTTCAGCTACACTTTATGTCATCATATCAAACACACTGATGGAAATGGAAGAATGGGTTGATTTTGCTGAGAGAGTGCCCTAGGAACTGTACTAAGAAAAGTAAAGCTCGTCAGAAGTGATTTTTCAAAGAAATGCTGTCATGTAAAGTTACATACCATATACCACCTGAAACGTGCTTGTGTGTGCCCATGTATACATCCCTGAATGCAGGCAAATGTCATTTGTGTGTATTCTAAGATGAGAAGTCCCGTAGATCTCAGTCCCTAACACCCTCTAGTGACAGTGACATGTGACCCACTTCTGGGACTTAAAAAACATGTTCTGCCTAACACTACTTTCTGAAGTCTAGTCTTCTATCTTGTGCATATGGCTGGCTCGTTAGTAGGTTGTCAACCTACATTATGTGCTGCGAGACTAAGAGAAGTACAGCATAGCCTTCCAGCCAGGAGCTTCTGGTGTGGTGTGCAGGGAGGCAGCAGGGCTGGGCGAGGGGTGATCCAAACGAGAATTTGGCCAGTGTGTTAAACAAGGTGAGGAGCAAGCAGGAATGCCTTCCCTTTTGATTGCAAAGGGCAGGGAAATGGAAGGAGGAAAATCTCACAAGGCTTTTATTACAGGCATTTGGTACAAGGCCTCCCTCCGGTGTCGCCCATCTGAGACTACTGAGCAGTCTGTCAGAATTCAATATAGCCAAGCATAAGCCAGCAGAACATCCATGCACACCTACACCTACCCACCCATCCCCGGCTCATACTGTCGATGCCGTTGCTGTGTAATGTGATGTGGGGGTGCACAAAGTATTTAAGATGCTGAAAGAAAGATATTTTAACAGTAGAGTGCAGAAATCTTTGTGGCTGAAACCTTTTGATAAACAAAAAGCATGATGACCACTAGACGTTTCCATGCATTAAGTATCATTTATCCTTTCCGATGAAACACAAAACCAAAATGATGTAGAGAGTACCAAATCACACTCACCTTTCTTAGTTAGGCAATTGTTTAAAATATTTCTTTATCATTTTCTCCAGTACTCTCAGAGGACAGTACAACTGCCTGTATCCAGCCTTATGAAGAAGTACAAACATCTGTCTCTGATCTGCTAGATCAACAGGATAGCCTTGGAAAGTCTATAAAATGTCACCAGAGCCGGGAACTACCCAGTATTCCCCCTAACAATACCATGGAAACCATCATCTCAGCTAGAAATGCAGAAAATGATCAAGGTCTTGGAATGGAAGGGCCTTACGAAGTCTTGAAAGACAGCTCCTCTCAAGAGAACATAGTCGAAGACTGCTTGTATGAAACTGTGAAGGAAATCAAAGAT
Organism: Caloenas nicobarica; assembly: GCF_036013445.1. Classification (NCBI taxonomy): domain Eukaryota; kingdom Metazoa; phylum Chordata; class Aves; order Columbiformes; family Columbidae; genus Caloenas; species Caloenas nicobarica. The sequence continues at coordinate 135,108,039 of NC_088246.1, read as the reverse complement.
GTTGGAGCAGTAGCCAGCATGGAAGGGAGTTGTAACAGCAAATCAAAGGCTTCACTGACAATTTCTGAAGATCAGGATCAGATTCCTGAGTGCAGAATTGAATCAGCAGAATATGCATCTGTTGACCGAAACAAAAAAAGTCGGCAAAGTGCTAATTCAGAAAGCCCTCTTGACAACACACCAGATGTAGAGGATGAGCTTCCCCCTCCAGTACCCATGAAGCTTCTTGATGAAAATGAGAATGTGCAAGAGAAAGAAGTGGAAGAAGAAGTGACAGAAGGAGCAAGTAAACCAGAGAAGGTAAATACTGCAAATACTTGTCCTTGTCAAACAGGCAGATAATGATAAAGAATATATGGACGGGAGAGGATTTTTTTTTTAATAACAAAAAAATGCCAAGGAAACAAACAAAAATACTCAAGGTGATACAAGACTGTAAAATATGGAAATATTAAAATGTACGGTATAGCCTTCACATTATAGGCATGTATTCATTCTATTGCAACCTATATTTTGGATCATCGCAGTATGTGCTTTATAAGGCTTTTCCCAAATATTATCCAGAAATTGAACAGGAAGCCTCTGGTTCTTTATTTGATAGTATTCTACCTGTGGCAGCTATTACAATAGGTATCCAGTACCCCTGTTAACATTTATATCTTGTTCAGAATGGCTCCCCCTTTTACAGAAAGGAGAGGGGGGCATTCTTGGAGGATGCCCTAACTTTAGGTGTGCCTCCTTTCTTGGGCCACTTAGGCTTAGCCGTGTGTGAGGCATCTGCTTAAAGCCACTTGCCTCGTCCGTCTCCGTTGGGAGAGAGGGACAGAAAGAGAGATTGCAACTGTCAGCTTTTATTTTTGTCAAATTCCGTATGTCCCATGTAAACAGCGTAATAAATTTCTACCTGCTGAAATCATGGCCAAAAGTTATGTTTCCTCAGCAGCGTATTCTTTCTGCCAGCCTTGGGATAAGTTAGTGGTGTTCTTGAAATGATGAATGATGACATTTTCAACAAGTTATTTTCCTGTTTTTAGTTTTTCACCAGAATTAATTTTAAAGATGCTTTCAGATCATTGGCCAGAGTTTTCATAAAGTGTTGAGTCTGCATTTTTCAGAACTAGTTTAAGTAGCTTGTTATTAATTGTGAATGAAAGAACTGTGATTTTAGCAGGCTAGTATAATTTTGGTGTCTGAGATGTCAAATAACATTAGGTACTGATGAAAATATTCTAAAAATTCTTAAGATGTGATGTGGCATCTTAAGGTAAACATTTACCTGAAAAATCATAGCAGAGCTGAGGTATTGCTGCCTGATTGTGGTTGCTCTCTTATTTGAAGTATTTCAGTGATCCAGGCAAAGGGCAGAAAAATACCTTGTTAAATAACTGATTAACCATTTAAACTCTAAAGCACAATAGAATCAAAATGAAAAAAAAACTGAAGACTACTCATAATATAAAAATGGCTTATCTGGACTTTTCAGTGCATATTCGTACAAATAACAAGCTCATTAAGTAAAAAATTAAGACGTGATTGTCAACAATAATCCACCAACACTCCCTCCTTCCAAATTCCAGCCATATGTAATTTCTAATTAAACTTCTAGAGAAACAGCGTGCTATAACAGTGACATTTTTCCTACCAGGTGTGAAAAGCCTTGCAGAAAATCATTGTATTTCCCGGGCAACAATACAAAGGAAAAGCATTTGCTGTTCTGTAGCTCCCCAACATACCGTGTATAGTGTCAGTAACTGCAAGGAGTGGGCATTGATTCAGATGGTTCAGGTTTTGAAGGATTAATCAAGAGATGACACATGCAGTCCCCTAAGTGCCAGAAGAAAAAGGTGTTTGTCTAATTAAAATTTATTCAGAGCTAAAGCCATCCCGAGTTAGAGCTTGGGCAGCATCAGAGCGTTCCCGCATTCGCTCCTCAGTACATGCATTATGCATCGAAGCGAGCGCCTGTGCTGTCCTTCAGAGCTACAGCTGCTGCAGAGTTGGAAATGGTAATTGATGGAATATATAAATGTCATTATTGCTGGCATTGTGTGGGAACGTGGTTACGGGATTGTTTTTCTGTTGTGATGATGATAATTTTCCCCTCTGTTTTGCTGCTTCAAACAATGCACAGCAATGCCTGTTTTTTCCGATGTGGCAACCAAAACCAAGACGTTGATGGAAATGTATGTTACATTGATAACTCTTTTAGTTCAACAGACTCCGTAGGTGTCTGGTTTTGCTTCCTCTCTTGTGAGGCTACTTGGCTGCCTTGCTTAATTCGACATCCATCTCCCAGAGTTTTCAACCTTCTGCCCTGACCTTGATGAAGAGAGAGGTTAGGCTGCAGTCGTGCGAGTGTCTCTCACTGCAGTTAGGCTTTGCTTTACTAGGGCAGCCAGGATGATCCCCAGCCCATGGCAATTCCTGAAGGACACTCATCTGGGAGAGCACTAAGTGGACCAAGCCAGAGATCATTCCAGTATATAACAGCATGGAAAGGATAAAGCTAGGCATCAAATAACTGGGTTAAAATTAGTTATCTAAATTGGTTATTGGCCATGACCCAGCCAAATCCTTTGGAAGGTTTTGGTGAAGCTAGGCACCTTTAACAGCATGATGCCTCTTACAGGCCTCCAGCACCTGGAAAAACTTGGGCATAGTTCTTCTCATAAAACTGGAGAGGCAGAATAGTGTTTCTTTAGTTCTTCCTTTTTAATTAAAAAGGGAAATTACAGATCTCCTTTTTCACCCAGGCCTTTCCAGAGTGAGCACTGGTGGAAATGCTCTCTGTGTGTACATTTGGCTGCTGCCATCCGATTTCAGACTTGCGCAGCCTGAGGATGGGCAAAGCATCTCTTATAAATGCACCAGAAGAGAATGATCTTCTTGTTCTGATGCCTGAGGCAGGTGCAGCGGCTGAGCCAAAGAGCAAAAAATCAAGTGCCATCGAGGAACAAAAGGAAAGTGGAAGGCAAATAAGGGCACGTGCTGTTTGCATTGCTGCTGTTGAGGTTTCAGGTATAATTTATAACATTGCTAGGTACAAAATGTTTAGGAGGAAGGTTTTTTTCAGTATCCAAGATGATGATAGCCTTCAAAATTGATGTGTCAAAAGTTCCACATTTAGAAGAAAGAACGCTAAGTCCTAGGGAAATGAGAACAGGATTGCCAACACCCTGGGGTATTTGTCAGTACTTGGGTGGGAAACTGTAGAAGGGGTCCTGACATGTGATGTTTATAGACACACTGATGAGAGAAAGTCACTGCAGAATTTTGCAAATACGTATTTCTTTTAATGTGTGAGCAAGGAATTAGTAACTTACTTCTGAACATAGAAAGTATCCTGCAAATAAGAAAAACAAAACTGAGCTGCTGCAGTGAAGCAGAACTAATAAAGGGCCAAAATACATTTGAACTTCTCCTTTTTCTTTTTTTTTCCTTCTTTTCTTTTTTTGGTTAGTAAACAAACTGCAGGTTAAGGAGCACATTCTCTAGATGGTGAGAAAGAAGCAAGGGAGTTGTTAGACATGAGGGAAGCCCCCCGGGAGCAGTGGGCAGACCTCTGTGTGCTTTGGGTCAGGGTCTTTATTGGAAGTGCCCCAGGGGTTTGAAGCTTGATATTTACCAGAAGCAAAAACACCAAGAAAAATGGGAGTAGGAAAGAATTTGTTGTAATCATCCTCTGTGGGGAAAAAAAAAGAGTCTTGTGTGTCTAGTATGTGCCTGGAAGCGGTATTCAATCAACAGTGCTAAAAATAGCTCTACTTCTCCACCTTGTTCTGCATTGTAGGAGGCCTGGAGTATTTTAGGTGGAGAATGTGCATGAAACTCCAAAATAGGGCCCCTTGCAAACAGTTCCCTCTGAATCACTGTGGAGCAGGGGTCCCGCAAAGCCTTCTCGCCCCAGGGGCGAGGAATCAGACACCAGCGTCTTCCTTGCCATGAAGGTCCTAAGATGTTTTTCGTAAGAGCAAAATGCTTTTCCCCCAGTGTTTCATTACCTGATTTCTATATGACGCTTTGCATGCTGGAAGTTAGACATGACACCACACCAAGGCCTACGTCCTTTAGTGACTTTGATACGTGAACTGGACCCAGCCAGAGGCTTTGAGGGTTGAGCTGCCCGTCTCGAGGTGGGTTGCAGCAGGTCTTCTCCGTGGTCAGGGTCCGAGCAGTTGTGAGGCAGCGCTGGGCACCTCTGCACAGCTGCTGCATCTCCTGGGGGAGCAGGACACGGCACCTCCCTCACAGCACCTCCAGGATCCACTGAGTGAAGGATCATAATCGTCAGGAAGGTGCCAGCTGAGTACTGTTGTTTTGTCATCTGAAACCATATCTGAAAATCACGTGGAAGGCCAACTAGTGTGTCACAACAGCTGAGTTTTAATTGTTCAAAAGCCTTTGCAGACTCTTTCTTGCTTCATTAGAAGTGTAAAGGCAGGGATACAGCAGAACAGAGTTTGTTTTAACCATTACATTATTTTTACCCTTTTCAGGTCAGGACAAGAAGAGATACATTAAAAAGCTCTCCTAACCTCAGGGCTGTTATCTCAAGAGATGTACTCTGGTTATTAGGGATATTAGCTGTGTAAAATGGAACTAGTGAGCCAATGACCATAAAATATAATGTATTGATTGTAATGGGAGGGTTTTATTACAGGTTTCACACTGTTGACTGGTAATGAGCTTTTTTCTTTCTTTCTTTCTTTCTTTCTTTCTTTCTTTCTTTCTTTCTTTCTTTCTTTCTTTCTTTCTTTCTTTCTTTCTTTCTTTCTTTCTTTCTTTCTTTCTTTCTTTCTTTCTTTCTTTCTTTCTTTCTTTTTTATAGAGGCTTAGTTCGATGTCTTACAAGTCTCGAGAGGAAGATCCATCTCTTACAGAAGATGAGGTAGGTTTCTTGCACAAAAATCCAATAACTGACTAGAGACCTTTTTTCAGGCAGAAATTAGCATAAGCTCTGCATGATTAAGCAAGATCTAAAAAGGTGAAATTCGTCTGAAGGGAAAATGAAGGCCAAAGTTTCTCTGCACAGAGTTTGTGCTGCCACATGCCAAAAATCAGTAGTATTCTAGCATATGGCTGTATCGGGCCAATAGGTTAAAAAATGGTGTCAGAAAATACCGGGAGGCCACAACTAGCTCATCGTTAGGGCAGCTTCCTAGGTTTGGATGACGAGCTCTACTTAAGCATAATAATCAGCAGCCCTTTGAAACATGTTCCATCTGCCCTACGCAGAGTGTTTGTGGCTCTGGGAAATAAAAGGAAGCACAATAAAAGCACTGGAACATAAACTGCTCTTTAAAATGTCTGTTAGTCAAATAAATTGAGGACATTGAAACAAAGACAGAAAAATTAAACAGAAATAAGGTTGCTTGTGATCATCTGCAATACACCCATGCGATTTATAAATATTTTCTTCGGACATAAAGGTAAACAGAAACTTGGCAACGAGCTGAGTGAACTAATGCTTTCTGCCAGGAGGAGCACTCCCAGACATTAATGAATAAATTGATCCTTGAACTGACTTCATGCAATTTAGTGCTGGAAAGGGGTTGAAGTATGGATGAGCAGAAAAGCCATTTTTTGTTTGGTTGGCTGAAGTAAGTAAAAAGTAAGAAGTATTGCCATCTGCAATTGGAGATCTCTTTTTACTAAAAACAAACAAACTAAAAAACCACACAACAACAACAAACAGAATTAACAATTAACAGAAGCGATCTGGTTCATCTGCACCACTCAGTGTTGCTTAATGGTAATGGATATTTTCATGCGAATCTACTATTTTAGCGGGGTTGGTACAAATCCAGAGTGGCCTTGTATGCCTGGGAAAGACTTGCAATGTAACAGAAGAGCTATGCTGCAATTGCGATGTTAGGTCCCAGAGAAGCAGTGCAGGGAATCTCATCCAACTGCCCAGTTTGAGGGATATTATCTGGGAGAGGGAGTCAGAGCAGCTCCCTGTGCTCGGCACCAGCCCCGGCAAGCCCTGAGCAGATGGACACGTGGACACAGGCTTCTCCTGCAACTCTTCACGCGCTTGTTTAAGCACTCCACCTCCTCAGAGGGGAGTTTTAGAGCGAGGAGTGAGACTCCAGCTCCCTCTCTTGTGTTTGTAGTAGCCGAGAGGTTTCAGTCTCTGGACTGAAGTTCTGCAACGCAGTCACTGAGATGCAGTTCCTCCTTGTAGGCAAAGTTTCGTCAAAAGAACAGGTCTTAAGTATCAAGATCGGCACTGACTATTTGCCATTTCCTGTTGTGCATAATTTGTCCACTGATTTTTCATGTTTTCTTCACGTGACTTGGTGCCTCCTTGGTCCTGCCTATGAACACAACAAACAACTACTCTCCTGTTGGGTTGTCTCTAAAAACAGAAAAGTAGCAGCTACCATTAAAAATAATAATAATTTTTAAAACCTCAAGGATCAGACAACATCATTTTCCTACATTGTAGCAGCTAAACTTGATCATCCCTTTGACACCTGTCTCCACCTTGAGCCCAAGCTGGCTCCAGGACCATAGCAAAACTTGCAAGAGCTCCTGCTTACAAAGCGATTCCCTTTTGTCCTGGGTCTAATTTGCCTGCACAGGATTTATGTTCAAAGAAATTTTACATTCATGAACTTCTTTTATAAAGCATTCTTTTTTGAACAAAAATCCATTTAGAAATGCACGCTAGAAAAGAAAGGATTTGTAAGAAATTTGTAAGAAAGGATATGGTTTTTTTAGGAGATCCTGTCTTTTCTTAAATAACCAACATCCTTGTGGTGGAAGGGGTACAAACTGGCACACAAGCTTTATGCCATGCTTAAAACACTCAGCAAATGTTTCCTTTTCCTAGATCTCAGCCATGTACTCGTCGGTGAGTAAGCCAGGACAGGCCATCAAGGCACTGGATTCTCCTTACACCTGTATCCAAGAAATTACGTCTCAGAGGTCCCCATCTGTTTGCAGTGGCCTCTATGCAAGTGTGAAGGACTTTGAAAACACCCTAAATGCTACCACTGTGCCTCAGTCAGTGGACAGACCAAACGGGGAGCTGGAGCCTGACTATGAAGCTATCCAGTCTGTGAGCCGAGAAGAAGACAGGACCTTGTCTGTGCCTCACACAAACCACTCTGCTCTTTCGGGAGAGAATGACTATGAGAGCATAGGGGACTTGCAGCACCACAGGGATGTCACCAGACTTTAACTACTCCGGCAGGCATATTTCAGCACGTTATCTTACTCGCTGGTATTTTCAAAGGAACATGTGAAACACGGAGAGAGAAGTGCTTCTCCTTTTGAAGAACAAAGCTAAGTAGAGAGCAAAAGTTGTGAAGAAGCAGTGTACATTTCAGCCAGGGTGTGATACCCATAGATTATTCTGGGTGGTGGATGGAGGCTCACGGGAAAGGGTATGTCAGGTCGGAATGATGACCAGGACAACGTAAAGGCTTCTTGATCGTTAGCTCCACAACAACCAGAATTTGTGGTGGAGTACAGGGCTTGTCATCCCGATAGGATTCCATACCAAAAAGACTGCCTTTACACAAAGCTAACTTTTCATTTGAAAAGATTATTTTATGTCATTTGCTTCCAAGTAGCTTTTCAAGCATCATTTTTCATTCAAGTATGGGCATCCACAACACTGAGTAAATCACAGATCACCGTACCTCAACTCAGACTTACTTAGCAGGGCTGGGGACAGTGTGCTCACTTCTGTGTGTTTTGGGGAGGTCTGTCCATATTCATTGCAACTAAAGTGCAAACAACAGTACTTCACAAGGGACCTAATCCAAATGTACTTGAATTCATTCTGTTGGCTTTTTCTTTTCTTTAATGTCAAGAGCTGTAGCATATGACTTGCAATATTTGAGATGTGTCCTGGTATTTGTAGATTTTTTTTTTGTTGTTTAATTATTTGTGAAGTCCTGCGACACCCTTAGTATTCTTGTGCCATTCCCCTCACGTGCACACATATACCTACGCATACACACCAGACGATTGTCATGTTGAAAAAAGTTGTGCAAACGAATGCATTGGCTTAATGTTTAGTCTAACCTTAACAGTGTTGAGTCATTTTTTTTAAGAATTTTGTCCTTTTGTAAGACTGAAAATATTTTAATGTTTGTCTGGTTTATTATAGAGGAAAATTTATGTACTCTGGGTGATATTTTTTATTTTTACAACATATTTTTCATCTTCAAAGTTTTTGTAGATTAACTTACTGGTTTATGTAACAAGAAGAATCCCATTCTTTGGGCTTTATTCAGTTTTCCTTTAATATTTTTTTCTATTTCAGAATTATGTAAATGAACAATTGCTTTTTTTTTTTTTTTTGGTCTTCTTCAACAGGGATGTGGAACATGCCTTGCAGTTTTTAAGCTCAAAATAATGGAGCCTATGTAAAAGAACACTGCCAAAGGGCAAAAAAAGGCTGAAGAGACAGTGGGATTTAGTCTGGGATAGCCACTGGTCCTCCTTGTTTCTCCACTAAAAAGAGTAGGAGGGCAACCAAGAACTTCTTGGGGCTCTGACAAGCAGTTTGATAGCCACTGGCTTTTCAAACTTATCAAGTTATTCTGTTACTATTAAAAAGTATGGTGCTTGTATGAAATAAGTAGGTACTGGGTTGATACTTTTATTTTCTTCAAGAATAGTGCAATGAATAGTACAATAGTACAAGAGTAGTCCAAGAGTAGAGAACTGGCATTGTGTGATATGCATTTGTACACGTTTATGCGTACACGTGCATATATCTCCATGTATATAAGCATACACGTATAGTTTGGACACAAGTATAAATTATGGTCTGAACCTGGTAGTATTCAAATAACATTGACATATGTAATATTTGGCATGCGCTTGAAGAGTACTTTCTTTTCAATTCAAAGTAAATAGTACATAAACTGAGGTTGGCTTATTCCATAGTAACCTAGAACAGGTTTAATTTCAGTTCAGTTGGTACTGGATTTTGATATATCAGATTGAGTCCTTCTCAGATCAGTGGCCAGTGCTCAACGTTAGTTGGTACTATCAAGCGCAAACAAAGGTCTGGTTATACACATTTATTAGAAATAACTTCATAACTGAAGGAAGTGTACTAATTTATGGGCTTTGCTTGTAAGGAGTACGGCTCTGAGGAGAGCAGCCAAGTTCTGCCCGCAGAGTGATGCAGACTTTTTGCGTCCTGACCTCATGCAACAGCGCAGTACCTGTGAGCCATGACTCTTCTTCCAAGAAGAAACAGTTTGGATCAGTCTACATCCATCGCGTTCTTGACCGTGCCACCGTGCTTCCAGAGCTGCAGCAAACCCTTTGCTTCCACTTCACTGCAGTGCTTTTTAGAGCTGACTTCGGTCTTCCTTTCTGGAATTTTTTTCCCTCAAAAAAAGGTTTCTGTTCCCTTTACCGTGAATTCATGAAGTTTGCTTTTGACTGTTCTCTCCTTCTGCTTCACACTGTTTAAGGCCAAAGATAAGATGCACCACATTTCATAAGATCTTTTGTGCTAAGTCCGGAGAATTTCTGAAGTCTTTAACTATGTGTTTGCGGTCTGTTCCTTGCTCAGGGGTAGGGGTTTATATATGTAGTCCTCAGTCTGACTCCTGCATCTTAGTGGCAGGCACACCCCAACTCCTGACATTCCCAAATACATCTCAAGATGCAGTTATACCTTAAAGATTGTCTTACTCTTCGTGTGGACAACTGCTTTTGGAGAAACAGTAGCAACATGAGGCTTGTCGGGTTCACTAGATGCAATTTCAAGACCAGTTTAAAGACAAAAAATAATGCCAGTTAACAGTAATGAAGAATAACACTGAACTCTTGATTATAGAATTTGAAGGCGCAAGAGGAGAAAACTAAACATCACTGTAGAAGTGTCCCCGTGGAGATCAGCAAGCCAAAGGGAGGAGGAGGGCTGCCCCGCTGCTCTCTGCCGTCTGTCAGAGCAGAATAGAGAGTGTTGGTTTGGGGAAAGGGCCATGAGACTCAGCTCCTTTCTTCCTTTCTTTCCCCTCTTCTGACAGCTGCTCCTTGAGACCACCAGACATCCCTTTTCCACAGTGAAGCCCCTTCCCCTCTCTTTTTTCTTGTGTTTTTATTTTGAACCTGCTTCATACAGCCTCGCACCGGGAGCTGGTACTGAGTTTGCAGTCCTGTGGTGCTGGCACGTTCCTTCCCATTTAAATGACCCTTGGGCTGGTCACCACCTTTTCAGCACCCACTGGACCCTCAGCCAGGTGGGGCAGGAGCTCAGGTTGTGGGTTGCTGCTGGCAACGTGTGCATCTGCCCTCAGCTCTTGAGACCCCCCTGCACTGGGAGCTGCAAAAAGGAATTACTCTCCTCAGCAAGGACGCACGGGGTAGTCCATAAGTCCCCTACAGCCTCCATTATAGTCTAATGCTGAAGAAAAACGTTTTAGAATTCAGTCCAAGGTTCTTAAGTGAATAATGACACCTTGACAAATAATCAAGCTTCTGTTTTAGTTCTCTCTTTCCAGAAGTAAGATCTATTCCTTTATAGCTGTTGCCAGTGCTTCCTTTTTGCAAATATACCGGATGGCAAGATTTTTCCAACAGTAATCCCCAAATAGATTAATCTGACAGTAAAGAGAAGGGAGTCTCTCCTACTCGTCTCTTCATTGCTGTTTTTTCTCTTTCACCATATCCCTAAATAAAATGCCATCGTCCAAATTTCAGTATTTGTTACCTGGTGATCTTTTCTGGGGAGGCTTCACAGTCCTATTTCAGGGGTGTCAAACTCATTTTCACTGAGGGCCACATCAGTAGTTACATTTATACAGTCCTAAAATTACATTCGGCCCTCTGAAGGCAACCGCGAGGCTCATGTGGCCCCCAGTGGAAATGGGTGTGACAGCCCTGGTCTATCTCTTTGCCTCCATTTTTTGTCATAACAATATAAGGTCTCACATCAAGTTGCCACGGTGAGGCCAGGACAAGCTGTAATGTGTGTATAACTGCGCTAGTGTAAAGGTCCTTTCTGATTTCCTTCTGGGAACTGGTAGAGATATGAAATGCAGTTTAGATGCCTATTCCATAAATCATGTGGGAGTTGTTCTAATCACATACCTAAACCAGTTCTTGCCACGTACCTAAACCAGTGCTAACCCCATATCTAAACCAGTTGCCTCTTTCTATGATGGCACAGAATTGCTTTCTCAGTCATGGAAACAGATTCTTTACAGATATTTGTAGCACAGGCAGGTGCCTCATTACCACCGTTAGATCAGTTATAGTGCCTTTTTTACAAAGTAGCTAGTACTTGCATACTCTTTTCCATACTGTGTTTGTTTAATACAAAACTACAAAAAGACAACCCCCACTTTGTCTAAGTTGGAAGCAGCTTTACAGAGACACTTTAAATGTACTGGAACTCAGTTAGCCCTACAATAGCAATAGTCTCTCACAAAAGTCCTTTAAAAGGCCCAGTACTGTAGCCTTGATGACTAAGCTTTGCAATAAGAATTATCAGTCGTCTTCTGAAGTTTTTCAACAGTGAGCATTCAGGGAGGTGGTGGCCTTTGTCCATGTCAACTGTGAACAATTATTAATAGTTGCTTCAGTCTTTGTGTTAATATCAGTTGCAGGCTTGCTTACATGTAGCAGGATTTGTGGGGGCTGAGTAGGTGAAGGGATTAATATTTGTGAGTCACCCAGAGCTGGACCGTCCCCACAGCAGCAACTGGCTGAGGACCAGCTGCCTTCTTCCTCAAGCCCTCGTCTGTCCTACCTTCAGGGAATCCATCCTGCAGGGATTCTTCTGGGCTGTGTCCATCTCCATAGCTCCCTGAACAGCTCCTGTCTGCTCTCTTGGTCACAACGCTGTACACGCGGTGCTCTCCGTTCAACCTTTCAATGGTGCTTTTATCAGATGCTGGCTAAATGGTTTCAATGTGCTCTCTGAAAGCCGATGTGCAAAGTTGTGACGCAGACCACTCTCCCTGGCGTTGTCTGCTTCCCAGAGCTCGGCGGTGACTGTTCCTCTGACTACAGAAGGCTGGCAGCGCTGCCCTGTCTCGCGTTCATCCCACGCACGGTCAGGACCGAGTCATCACGTGTAACACGCCCAGCTTTTGCCACGGGTGTTTAAACCCAGCCATTTGGGCCAAGTGCCTTGGCTCGCAGGCAGCTGGAGACGTGACTCTCCTCTGTGCAGCGTGGGATCGGAAACATCATCAAGCCCGGCGCAAGGACTCTTTTCTGTCTCTGATTGTGCATTTACCTTTGTTTGCAATATGACTGTAATAAATCTGTTCCTGCGACAAGCGTTTTAATTTGGGCCACGCTCCAATGAGGGATTTTTGCTCTTAAGCAAATTACCAGTTATTTCAGATGAGTGTTACTTAGGTAGGTTGGAACGTGCCCGAAAAAGGCTGTTAATGTGCCTCACAAGTAACTTGCTGTGTGTAGTCTACTGCAAAATGGGAGACTGCAGAAAGAGGCTCAGTCTGACAGGTGCTCCTGTGGTGATGTGCTGAAGACTTTCAACAGCAGGTCTTCTCCTGGGAGAAGGGAGCATAATTGCTATTAATATGATTTCATACCCTGGTGCTGAAGTTGATTTGTAGATCTCTTTTGGGATGGTCATGGCTGAAGACATTGCCAGAGCAGACCTCAGCCTCCAAAAACCAAAAATTTTTTTAAAGTGGTTTTATATTGCGTGCTAGCTTGCAACATATGCTGAGGATTATGCTAAAGATAAATGCTATGGATGTAACATTACAGAGATAAAAACACAGGGTTCCCTTTCTTCAAGGAGAGAGAACCCCCTTTGGTTGAGTCAGTATGAAAGATCCCAGGCTTACAAAAAGTATTAAACAACAATAGTCTTAAACAAATTATTTGCCTATGTGGTAATTTTCCAGGAGTGCATTAGGGTATCACATACACTAGACACTGTTATTTTCCTGTGGACAACAGAAAGATGAAAGCTTATTTGTAATACCAGGTTCCCATTGATTATTAGTAATTGATAAAACTTATTTTACATGTAAGCCAAAGGTCAGGCAGGATGTCTACACAATGTAGATATATTTAAGCTAACTCTAAATAATCCAGCTCAGGTGGTGTAGGCAGAATCACTATAACAATTTAGTGCTCTATTTGATCTGCTCACGTAGCACCCCAATTTCCATAGCAAATGTGTGGATTATATTTGTATTACATACCCATTGGCCTGTGCCCACTCTATAGGTAACATAAAACTTATAGTTCTGATCTTTCAAGTTGTGAGGTTTTGTTTCTGGAGGTCTTGAGTTTCAACCTGTCAAGAAAGACAGTCACTGCAAACATGATAGCAAAGTGCCTAAAAATAAAGATGTTTCTGTGAAGGTAAAGATACTCACTGTTACTGCACAGCAACTTGTCTACTGTATGTGGTCCTCTCTTGCCATACACATTCATGAATATTGGGTTTCATTGGTGATGTTCATTTATTGTTATAATAGCACAGTCTGGGAAGTCTTCTGTCTCTGCAAATTCATTGTCTAATTTTAACTAGCATATGTTTGTTACAGAAAATATAAAATGAGATTCTTTGTTCAGGTTAGAGGGCAGCTATGTTATTCCTTACAGTTTGTGATAGTGCAACAATCTGCTTAGATGATTTACAAAGCATATAAGTATCACGTGACTTCAAAATGCTTCATTTGAGATTTCAGAAGGCCTCTTGTTTGCTAGAACACAATGTTACTAACTCTTGTCATTTTAGTCCTGTCATGTTAGGGGAAGGGGTTTTAAACCTTACAAATCTTGTTACTTAAAAAACCAACCAAACAAAAACAACAACAACAACAACAAAACCCCACAACCAATCAGTGCTGATGTTTTGACTTCCTAATGTCTGCAAAGAGACTCTGATATTTTAACTTTCAGCATAGCTGGATTTGGACTACCTTCTTGTTTATGGGACTGCTCCTCCCCATCGCGTTCAGCTGTCACCATCCAAGTATCTCGTTTGTCCTTGATGAAATATGGCAACTGTCCAGAGGGTACAAAAACTGCATCATGTTAGACTTCTGAATGGGACCTTTTTAATATGCCTGTGAGATTTAGAAGCTTGGACTTAAGTCAGATGATTTGGGGAAACCTTGTCTTACAGATTTCTTTGGAAGTCTTCACTTTCTTTCAAGGCAAGAAGTTCTGTACCTTGCAAGCACTCAACTGACATGGAAAGATGTATGTAAGGGGTGAACTGGTACTATGTTTAAATCTATTTGTAAAAAAAAACAAAACAAAACAAACAACTATGAGCACAAGAACCTTCTTCCTCACATGCTTGAGGATACTGGAATTTGGTCTTTATTGCTGAGGCTATTTGAGAATAGTCATGTAACCAGTCTTCTCAGAACGTCCCACAAGTGTGTGCACCTGGATCCCTCCGGTGGCTCCTGGATTTCCACATGTGCCACCTTCATGATTTCCAGCAGGGCCTGTCTCTGCCCTGTGGTGATGATGATTTAGGAATGGCCCTTTGCTTCTCAGTCCTGACCCCTTTAACTTAAGAAAGTGGGAGGTGAGCTGCTTCTCCTCAGCCTGACTAGTCTTTGTAGATGAAAAGTGTGCTAAGAGCCCACCTGCAAACCCAGAAAAGAGCATTTGCTGTCAGGGCAAGACAGGTACAGCCTACTGCAGCAGTTAGGGAGAGAGAGGTAAAAGGAACAATAGCAAAGTTTCATTTGCACTTAACCTGTACCACAGACTATGGGTTCAGAAAGATTTTTGACAGCAGGAGAGGTTACAGTGAAGGGACAAGTTGCCAAGAATCTCACAGGAGATGGATGGAATCATTTACTCTTCTCAAGGAGAAGGGGCAGGGGCAAGTCCTCTTTGCCCCACCATGATGCAGTTTGCTGATCTTTCATCATCCTCCATATCAACAGAAATGAAACGAAAATAAATTCTAAACACATGGTTTTGTTCTATCATAAATCCAAAATGGACAAATGTAGGTGCACTAATGTAAGTACCATGTGCAGATCTGGACTTGCATAGGTGTTTTTTAGCAAAAAAAAACCAACAGGATTACTTTATTTAAATAGAATTATTTGCATGTGACAAGGGTGCAGGATTGGACCCTAAGAGTTTAGAAGAAGTTTGGTTTAGTGCTAGGTATTTTTGTTTGTATTTTCAGTGAAATATATTTTCTTTCTTTTATGTTAGTGAATTAATATGACATCCATAGTAACAAGAAAAAATAGTCTTCTGTATGGATAAGTATCTCTAATAGCTATGACTAAAATCATGCCTCAGTAGGAGTCACTTTAAATGGGGTGCTATCAGAACTTCATCGTAAAATTGCTTTATATATGAAACATTGCATACTTAGAATATAGTGGATATATATTTCTAATTACAGACACTTTCATGTATTTTATCCATTGTTTTATAATGGAAAAAATATTTATTACTGGAATGGTTTTCCAGCAATGTTCTCTTACTAAATGTTCTTGCAACAAACTGTGTTTTCTGACAACCATTTTATTCCTTGGTCACTGATGCTGCAAAACATCCTCAAACCAGTAGAAGCTTCTGGAAAGAGAGGATTAGAAGTGTCTCTGGCTGTCTTTGTGTGGAGGCAGTTAAATACTGTATAGTTCAGACCCGGAGGCAGTGAGAGCAGCTCGAAGGACTGACTGTACTATATAACCCTGGAGTCAGTGCATGCAGACTCCAGAGGTGGCAGTAGCTGAGGCTTGTTTGCTACATGATGGGTTATTTGTCTTGCTACCTGTCGGAAATCAATATCATTTCATTAACACCACTGCAGACACTGAAATACTGTAGTTTTGCAGAATGTATGTTCCATAAATTGTAGCTTGACTGTAATTGCAGGGCTTATCCTACTGTTAGAGCAGTTCAGATCCAACACTAAGTTGCATTTTGTAAGTTGATAAATGCCATGAAATTCTTCTCAACATTATGTAGTAGTATACACGAGTTGATGTAATTTAGTCATGCCATTATTTCAAGAATCTTCATCTGATGTTTCCAGCCAATTCAGCTTTTTGGCTGCTGAAAGCACAGTAGGTAATTATGGTTATTTACTGTAAATGTAGACAAGTTTTATGTAAATATTTCAGGGGGAGAAAATGCTACATATGAGTCAGTTATCTAAAAGTAAGAACATAGGTCAATAATATAAAATACATGTTTTATTTATGTACAGTAGTATCCTAATATTTACTTGTTTATATGCAGAAAAAATCTGAAGATTCTGTACTGTATTCTCTGAAAGCTTTTAAAAGAGGCTCTGCCATTTTATCTGGTTAATATATTTGCAAATAACTTTGGAATTTATTGGAAATCTGTGTAAATTAAGTCAAATGGGAAATGTTACATTGCAATGAAATGAGTTTAATTCAAAAAGCCTGGCAAAATTCAGTGGATTGAAATCTATATACGAATTCAATAGCCAGACAGAATAAAACACAATAAGTAAGCATTGTCTTTTTTTTTTTTAATCTGAACCTTTTTTGTTGTTTTTCTTTACAAATGTTTTATTAAGTCCTTGTAGTCACTTCCTCCTGCAGGTGCTAAAATCTGCATTATTTGGTAGAATTTTGTTTATTCCAGGCATTTTGTGCTGATTTCATCATCTGACAAGAACTATTAAGTCTTCTTTGTGTTATATAGCACCTTACTCCTCCCAAAGCCACAATCCTGTCAAGATTCAAGCAGGCACACAACAGCACCAGTTTTAAGTTGCCTCTAGACTAAAGCAGAAACTCCCATGGACATAGTGGCACTATGCTGTTTAATACAGGTAAGAACACTGGGTTTAGCCTTTAAATTTTTGCAGCTTTCAGCATATTTAAAGGACTACAATTACCTGCTTTGTGGATTATCTTCTGAAATTGCCGTGGCATTTGATTCCATTTTCTTTGCTAAAGACGCTCTCCAGGTAACATTCCCCAGCCGCTTGCTGCACCGCTCTGTCAATGGCAAGACTCTAATTTGTGTAGAAATACTTTGAGAACATCCTGAAACGTTTCGGAGGCAGCTGAGTTAAGGGCCACAGCTGAATACATAATGCAGATTGTGCATGTCAGTCTAACACAAGGAAATATCATCTTTTCGGCATGCCACGGGAGCAAGGCTACTTCATAGACTCCAGCACGGGGCTGAAATGGAACCTGCCTGCTGGGACCTGCATCGTCCATGAGTTGCACCTTCCCCCTCATTTTCTTAATTACAGATTAAAGCAGCTTTACCCACTTAATACCAAGTAGTTACTGATGAGCGGGTCCCTGGAAAATACACAGCGCAGGCACGGATCAGTTATGCTGAGCTGGGAAGCTGAGAAGTCAAACTGGTACAGAAAAACAATCTGTTCACTGTCAAGGTGACGGCTCTTTAATGTTTAACCTCAGTAAATATATTTTAGTACTCTAAGACCTAAGGTTATAGGTCAAAATAAGGAAATAGGTAAAAATAAGGAAAATTGAAATGAAAAATCATTCAGGATTTGATAGTTTAAAACAAGATTGCTTTTTACTGAACATTTGATCATAGACCAAGAAGCTGAAAAAATTGAAATTTGATTTAATTTTTTAATGAAATAACTTTCCAAATATTACCCAATAGAGGCTGTTCTTCTCAAAAATGCACACATTATTATTATTATCAAAATAATAGTATCACAGATACTAATTTCATTCTTCATTCCAAACAGTTGCTATCAGCCATAAAATAGTTCTGTTACAATGGCTAGCTTCAGGTTTGAAGCCAATCACACAGAACTATAAATGTAGCTGGTTGAAATATTGAACAATTTGCCCAGATTCTGGCTAATCATGTAGCTGTATGCACACACTTGGGAATAGAAAGTACAAGTGTCTTTGTTCTCCACTGATCTTTGACATCACTTAAAAGTAAAGCTTTAACCTGATGGGAGCTTGGTATGCAATCAGGAGTATACTGCAGTGACACCTGGTGTTTAAAATAGAATTTTTCCCTGTGAAATGTGACTGTCAATTTATTTTTAATTGGGTACATATTCACTCAAAGACTCACAGTTCACCCTGTGTTCATGGAGCATAGCTTTATATTGAACTAGAAAGCGCTGGAGCTAAAGAGTGGCGTGACATTACTTGGTAGAAAATGTATCTGACAGGTTTGTTTCAAAAGCTCAAAATTGCAGTGCAATGATCTTTCAGGAATGGCTGTTCTTCCCAGCACTCTCGCTGACGCGACACTTTGTCACTACTTCCTCTCCGTTGGTTATTACACAAATGAGATTGACCCTTAATATAACTCACATAACTGGAATTTCCGTGCAGCCTTTGTGGAAGGACTGATAGGCAAGAACAGAGAACTGCCAGTTCAGGCAGAAACCAGGGAACCCGTGCGTGTCGTCGTGCTGGAAAGCAAAGGAGAGCTATGATAGATACTTCTGAAGTAGTCTCTGCTAAAGGGATTATTGACCAAAGTAGTCAAGACCTCTACGTTTACAGATGTAACTGAAACAGAATGTAAATCACATCATCACTTCATACAATTAAGGATTATTAGGGTACTATAAGATAACAATTGCAAGGGTCATTGTTATTAGGGGTTACACTTTGCCACAAGACGAAGAAAAAGTAAGGAAGGTCTGGTAACAATCTGTATATTCAGACTGTTCGGCCATTTCTATTATGTAAAAGTTTTTTGTGAGTGGTTTTGAAAAGTACATACATGCTCCACATTTATGTAGTTCATCTTTGAAATGTGGCAAGGACAAAACTCTTATGGTTAGCATTGTGTTTCTCCTGTGTCCCATAAAATTCTGTAAGTGTTTGGCTGAGATAAAAAGCTAGATTATCCTAAAAGTCTTTGTCTTCCATCTTTATTTTTTTCAGGGAAATGATGGGAGCCTGCAAAACAAACAAACAAATTAAACAAAAAATAATAAAATAAAATAACATAAAATTAAATTAAATTAAATTAAAAAATAAACACACCTGAACCTGAACTTTCTAAGGCTGCACTTGCACCTCAAGCCAAATAGCAGAGAACGAAGCCTTCTCCAGCTGATACTCAAAGGCCAGCACTCAAACCAGCACTCAGAGGTCTTTTGCCTCTCTTTCCCGCAGCTTATTTTCAGCAGCAAAGTACAAAGAAAAGAAGACCTGGGCAAAATGAAATCTAGATGGGCTATGAAGGGAAAAAACAGCTGCTGCTCCTAGTAGTGTAATCAGTCTTGTGCTTTTACACTTTGAATTGTCTGAGCAATAGCCTATAGTGAAAACTGTCAGAAAAGATAGCATGAAAATGAGAGAAGAGCCTCCCATCCTGAAAAAGATTTATGGTTGTTGCGGTCAGTTCAGCGTGGTTCACAGAAGAGCATTTGGAAGCAAAGAACTCTACTGCTGAAAATGTGTGAGCTGGAGGCAACACCATCATGACGTGCTAAAGCAACAGAAACCCCATTCGTGAAGGGAAGGTGGCCTGGGGGTTATCCTGCACCCTTCAGCCACACACATGACAAAATTAAAACAAACATGACTATCCTGGTGCCTGAGGTGGCTGGACAGGCATGTTCTCACGTAATTTTAGGTTAATCTAAAAAAATCTTAAAAATATGAATTATTCCTTTTTGGACCTGAGCCGAACAACTTTCCATTTGCTTTCAAAAAAAACCCAAACCATGTATGAAGGACACTTGCGAGGATATTATAGCCCTAGATGCTTGACACAAAATAAGAATTGAGTCCCTGGATCCCCTGTACCACTAATGGAGTTAGGTGCCTTTGGAGGAGTCTCAAACAGGCAATGTAGTGAGAACAAACTGCTTGAGGTAGTCGGGGAGGAACGCAGAGGACAATATTAAGGGTTTGCTGGCCCATTTCAGGGACCAAGCTAAACCAGGCAGGTACTTCTGGCAGTCATCTTTCACAGACACAATCCATTCCAGTTTGTTCTGACAGCTTGTGTCTTGAAACCTGCGTGTTGGGTGAGATGATGACAACTATTATTTGTAGCATGAAAAAATTAGCCTGAAGAAATACTTAGCATGTATTCGCTTCTGGAGAAGTGCAAGTATGAATTCATTCAGAGACGAAGCAACCATGACTGCATCCATATGGGGAGAACATGTCTTTTCTGTTAAAAATGTCTCTATTTGTGCACCCTTGCCCTCTTGGCAAATCTGCATAAATCCAATGCTTTAAAGCATGTGTCACCTCCATTACAGTATATTGAAAAACGTAAAGTGCTATGTATCACTTTTGTCAGCATTCAGAATTGATTTAGAGGAGTGCTTGAACTGGTCAGGCCACGACATCCCTCACTGATTTCAGTAAAGTTCAGATTTCCCTCTAGTGTTTCAGAACTAACGACAGAAACTGCATATTCAGGGACTTGTCGCCAGTGCTGCGTGTGCAATTTCCATACTGCAGGAATAGGAAAGGTGCAGCACTGAAAGCCAGGCACGTCAAATAGCACTATGTGAAGTGTAGTTTATTTGTGATGAAGTCACCTGTTCCTCTGTAAAGTACATTTTCAACAGAGGAAAAAGAATGAGAATGCTATCACATCGCATTGGCTTCTTGCTACTCTTACACTTATTCTTTGCAACCAGAGAGAAGAGTTTGAGGTAGGTGAACAAACTGCAGGAATTTTCTTCAGACAGATTTTGCTTGATTTTTTTTTTTTTCAAGTACACGTTCACTGAGGGGGACTGCTAACCCAGCAGCTCCTGTTCTTGGCTTGAGAGATCCAGTTTGGTAGACTTCAGTCATGTTAGGCTTGAGGCTAGAGCCAAGGGATGACCTAGATATCAAAAATCGCCTAAAATCTTTTAAGTGCAATCCAGACCTGCTGCTGTTTAGTAGCTGCTTGGTTAGCTCCACAAATACATGAATTCACTACATTCCCCAGTGTATGACCTACAAGTCCCCTGAGCACTTGTTTGCACACCAACTGCACCATCCCAGCAGTAATCAAATTCAAGTAATTAGGTGCCTGATTTAATTATGTTGGTGCCATTAGGATCCTAGACAGATCCTATTCCGAGGGCACCGATCCAGCAGGCATGCTCTGAACACACCTAATGCAACTCAGTGTCACAGAGTTCAGCACAAAACCAGTCACAGACACATTCAGAGAAGACAGGACATTTTCTAGTGAAATGCTGGGCAAGGGGATGAGCTCTATTCCCAGGCAAAGAGAGTTTAAACCCACCTCCCTGCTGCCAGAAGAGATCTCCAACCACTCTGTTACTTGACATGAGGGAATGTTTTACCTCTCCTGTTGAAAAAGGGCCATGTTATTACATCCACATCTTGTGGATTTGACATTGCAGGCCTCACCAGTAACTGCTGTTATATGTTTGCCTTTCCTTACCACACTGAAAAAGTATTCTGTCTTTCCTAGACAGGTGGAAGCCCTTGGCATGATTGGCTCCGAATCCATCAATGGTCTCCACAGGGTCCAAGACTTCAACTGCTCTTCTTAATGCACTCCTGGGGGTGGTGTCATCCTTGTTATGTAGGTTTTGGGGCCATGAGGTAGCTTTCCTCATGCACTAGAAAAGTACCTTGGGTGCTTAATTCATGAATTGCTCTCTACATTGGGGCAGAAATAAAAAGCTTGCCATTAAGTTGCCAATAATCCCCTAACCCATTTCTATATCTGATGAACAGATTCTGTAGCAAAAGGATGAGAAGAGAGGCAATCCCCAGAGTCCATGGTCTTGGACAGCTTTAGTGTACTTACTGTTTATACAACATACACCCACTTGTAATAACAGCAGCTACTGAACAACTTCTGGTCCTCCCCATTTTATTGTGAGCTATATTTCTGCTGCAAGGGATGTACCTCTCGCTCCACTGAGCACAAAATAAATCACATATCCCAGAGACAATTTTGGACCAGCATGGCCATCCAGGGAGACTGCCAAGTCTTTTGCTCCTAATGGGAAGAAGGTGGGTACTGCAGGGCACAAGAAATTATTGTTTGTGTCTGATGCGGTGGAAGAGCTGGGAGGGGAGGGAAAAGAACAGGAGACAGAACACAGTCAGGATTTTCATTTTTAAGATTCCAAAGCTGAATCTACAATTAAAATGTTGGTCTTGGGTTCTGGCAGATATGCAGGGCAGCAAGTACCCTCCATACAAATGTCTCAGAGTTCTAGGAGGTTTTAAGGTCAAAACACTGGCTTCGGTTTTCAATAGCCCTGGCAAGTGTTAAGAGGAAAGATTTGGCAAGTGTTAAGGATCTCAAAAAGAGGGGGAGGCGGACTACTGCCAAAAGCTCTCTGTTTTCAAACTCATTTTCTCTCAGAAACTCAGTTTCTATTGCTGTTCATTAAAGCTGCTATTCCTACACCTGGAAAAACAGAGAGACAAAGGACAGGGAGAGGTTAAGGCTCTTCATGTAGAACAATGTTCACTTCTTGCAATCCCACCCCTAGGTTTTTGGCTGT
Source organism: Caloenas nicobarica (assembly GCF_036013445.1). Taxonomy (NCBI): domain Eukaryota; kingdom Metazoa; phylum Chordata; class Aves; order Columbiformes; family Columbidae; genus Caloenas; species Caloenas nicobarica. Next base: position 135,085,628 of record NC_088246.1, on the reverse strand, counting down.
CCAGTTGTAAGTAAAATAATTATTGCCTATGCTTCCCAACTTGAGTTTGTTTTAGGCAGTAACAAAGGCTTTTATTGGCAATTTGGCTTAATCTAGAAACTGAAAACAATGTTCAGTGTTTCTTAAAAAGAAACAATGTTCTTACTGTTTATTAAGGGTTGGGGTTTTTTTTGTCCTCTGGTGCTATTTTGAGTTCTAGCATGTCTATTGTACGCAGACTGGAATGCTCACTCTGGTTGTTTACAATTTCCCTTGTGTTGCCAGGCTTTTCTTCTATGAAGCATAATTTTGTAGGCAATGTACAAAACAAGCCACAGTGTAAATAAACTGAACATGTGTGAAAAACGTTGGCTCAACACCCTTCAAAATTGTCTCTAGCCCTAAAACCATCATGGGAGCATGAAACACTCACGGCAAGTCAAAAGTACAGTAGGTACATACTTGGATTCAATGGTAAAGGGTTGTTTTATTTGTGCAAATTGGGAATTTAAAGTATTTCTCTAATTTCAGTGTCTTTAGGATAGACTCTGGTGGTTACCTGGATTTCACTGTAGCTCTGCTGTGCTCACCGCAGTCACAGATGTTGTTGCCACCAACAAGACTGAGACCACTGATTTCAGGGTCGGAGGAGATTTTTTTGGTTGCAGTAGCTGGAAACTGGTTTTGTGGGGCAGCCATGCCCAGTTGGCCACATCTGGGAATGAACAGGGGATAGAAGCGCTCTGTACCATTGTCTCTCACGTTCTCCACAAAAGGCTTATCTAGTTTGCTCGATGCACACCTGGGTGTGCCTTATGGTCATAGGATAAATCAAGTAGTTTGCTGGAATTTTAATTAAACTTACCTGGGAGAGAGTTCTCTGGAGAAACAAGCAGAGTGAAGCAATGGGGAGTCCTCTTGGTATCAGTTGCCTCACCCTCGAAGTGGATTGGTAGGTGGTGACAACAAAGCATCTCCCCAGCCAGGTAATCCACCACACACACATCAAGTACTTCTACCAGCCCAGTCCTGCACGGTGGTCCCTTCACCAGATACTTCTTCTGCAAGGAGGTTAGAAGAGTGTGGTCTAGAAGACAACCACAACCAGTCTACATGAAAAGGGCTGCTACTTAATGGATGCATTATCCTGACTAGTGACAGCTCTAATTCTTCCTATCTAGTGGGCATTTCAACATAAATTTGGTATGTGCATGCAAGTGTATATGTATAACACAAGTGAGATTTAAGATAAAAATATTGCACAAAATAATGTTAAAAAAATCCTTAAAGCACTGAAGCGTACAGTTATACTGTAAATTCCCTCTACTAGCTTCATGACCAAAATCAGGGTCCAGCAGATAGGAGCATGTGTCATTCTGCTGTGTGCCCCTTTTCACAGTTAGAGTTGTCACATGCTCATCCCTGCAAGCTTGGGGACAGCTGCTGAAACCCTCACTGACGGCTGCTGCACAGATACATTTTCATTTGTTCTCATAACCACACCGGTGTAAAAGTTGGCCAAGACACACAGCTCTCGTAAATGAGTGTCTCATCTGTTCCGCATGCTCAACACCTTCTTCTCAAAGAAAAATTTGACTCAGATGTGCCACCACAAACGGACAAGAACACCGTCATGTACATAAGACCTAGGAAGGTTGTTACAAGTCATTATTAAATACAATGACAAAGAAAGCTATTAACAAGACTTATAAATTTCTCATTGGGATGGACATCACTGTCCCCAAGGTAAAAGCTGTCCCAACTTGAACAGATGCTTAGACTCCTTTGAGAGCAGTTTCTGTATGCCCAGAAGTGGTCATTGCTGGAATTACCTCCCCCTGAATCTGCAATGATGAAGACAGCCACTAAAATGCTTAAGTAACTCACACATGGTGCTTTGGTAGTTTGTATGATCAAGCAAGCCATCACAGAAAGGAAGATCCCTTTCTATCTATCAGTTGATTAAGAGATGGTTAATAAAACTGCTCAGTTTTCTGATGAGCTGGTGAAAATCTGTGTCCAGAACTTCTGAGAACCGGCAGTTTTAGAGCATCTTAGATCTCCTCAAGAAAGAGGTCAGCTGCACTGTGACACTGAACACTAGAAAGAACTAGGGCTGATGCCATTGGGATTTCCCAAACAGAATATGTACATATGCGATGTGGAACACAGGCAAGATAAATTCAAAACTTGACATCTCCAATTTTCAGGAAGGCTGCAACAGATCCTGTGTTTCCTAGAGGTGTCAGAGGCATTATCTGCACTGAATCATTCTCCAATTTTTTCACTCGTAAGAGCTCCCTAACTAGCAGTGACATAGTAAAATAACATTATTTCTCCAGGTACCACTTGGTATGGTTAAAGAATATGGCAAAACTGAGACTAATTTGCTGTGAATGCTGGAGCACTAGACCATAAGGTTGTGTGTCAGTAGAAAGCTGCACGTAATACACAGATTACAAGCTATTTTTTTATTGTCAAACTCAATCTTTCATTCAACTGAATACATTGTCAGAACCCTAATTATTTCTGTTAGAAATACTGCAGCTTATTCAAAAAGGGGCATAAAGTCTTTCTCTGTAAATTCTTGATCATCACATTACAATTCCAAGCCATTTGTGACACATTCCATCATTTAATTTACAGCCTGTTTCTCCCTATGTGGTTCTGATTACAGAATCATCAATCATTATACAGTATTAGCCCTGTGATCAACCATGCACTGGGTTTTTTTAGCTCTGGCTTCAAAATAATGCCACTAGTTTCTTCCTCATTATCACCTGTTCCTCATAACTTCTGACAGGCAAACGGGAAAATCTTGCCTTTTACGCAATCATCTTTCTCCTTTTCAGCAGTGGGAATTTGGGGCAGATTCAGTAAAAATCCTTCTGCCTTCAACTAGTGCTACCAAATTTCATGGAAAGGTTTTCATATTCTTCATTATCAAGCAAATGTTCTCTGCATACATTGAAAGCTGTTTCCCTGATTGTAACTCTGAATGGAATTCAAGTTTGATCAACGCAAACGTTTCAACAGGCCCAGTCCCTGTTGGTACATGTCTACATGCAAAACTTGGAGCTTAATTATACTCTGAGGGAACAAATGCACAATAATAATAATAATGATAATGATAATGATAATGATAATAATAATAATAATAATAATAATAATAATAATATCTCTTGCCATTGCTGGTATCTTCAGGCCAGGTCAGCGTACTAGAATCAGGGTGGCTGGAACATAATTAAAACTCAGGGATTAGAGACCTGTATTTTTTACCTTGGATAGAAATGCTGACAGCTGAAAGATGTTTCAGGTACCGTGTGACTTGTGCTGGAAGCTACGTAAATCTGTGTAGGTGACGTGATCCCAGTGGAGCACAGCCCCAGACAGGTATGTGGAAACACTGGGTCTGGCAGGAAGAGCTGGAGGCAAAGCCCAGGGTCACGCTGCAGGAAAATATCTATTTGAGTACAAAGAGGCACCGTTATTAACACTTCCTAATGATAGGATTATAAAGCCCGCTGAACAAGATTCAGTACATCCCTGGGCAAGTAATGACGTGGGGGCAACCTCACATTGCTGGGTGGCAATTCAGACACTTGCCTTTAGTGAAACCCTGCTCTAGATTTAACAGCCCAAGGCTATGGCATCTTTCCCACCCAACACCCGGAGCAGGTGGAAGCAACCGGTGGCTCACAGCTCGGCCGATCTGGCACTTGGAGCCAGAGGGACGTGACGGCAGCTCTCCCGGGCAAGCTGCTATCAGTGAACACGTTCTTCGTGGCTGATTGCTGTGAGCGTAGCACAGCACCGACAGAGCTTTCTTGCAAGGTTTTTACGCCACCGCCTCTGTTTTTGTGCTGCTGATGTCAGAGTGTGTGTTATGTACAGAGGCAAATGCCCTGAGTGATCCACTGGATTCATCAGTGGGAACTTCTACCTCAGAGGACAGTAAAGGCCTTTGGAATCCAGATAAAGATACTGAGTAGGGCAGATCATGAAAGATTTGCCTAGAAGAAGCCTCTGAGATACTACAAATAAATTATATCCTTTGTTGCGCATAGACTGGGAGTATAACAGCCAAATCCTGAGCTGAGAACAATTTCCCTGTAGAGAAACTACCGTCAAGGTCTGGTTTTGGTTTGGGGTTTTTTTGGTGTTCGTTTTTGTTTTTCTCCCAGCATTACTTAATACTTTCTACTTCTCTTACCTATTTTATGTCTGTGTAGGTGGATCTGGATTTTCTGTGAACTAAGAGCTCAAACCTCTTTTGCTTTTATTCTTTTGAGAAAGTTGCTTTAGTAAATTTCTTTAGTTTAATAAGGAGTTCACTGTGCTCATCCATTTTCTGAAACCAAACCCAGCTCTGGAGACCAATTGCTGTTCTCCTGGAGCAATTAAAAGAGCAGTCTATAGCTCAACCTGAGGTCTGTTTGCTTCCATAAATTTAACACAGTATTTTTGAAAGGTTTATAATTTTCTGTCTCATACATAAAGTAATACTGCTTGTCTTAAGAAAATTTCGGGAAGGAGAAAGAGGCTGATCAGTTTTCTTTGAGAAAATTTAAAATTTGTCATTCCAAGATCCTGCTTTATCATACAAGTTGTTGTGTTCAATGCATTGATGGAAGTAATGTGGTAAACATCAATATAAGATATTGTTCAGCCACATGGTATGTCTTACTAACATGAATGAAAATAAACCCCAAATTGCAAATACTCCTTCAAAAAAGTTTAACTCCTGGCTTTACTTCTCTAATACTGCCTAGTTTTATTCATTGAAATTAATGAGCAATATAAGGCCCTGTTTCCATAAGGGATTTATCCAAATGAACACATTTTCATTATTTAGGTGATGATAATGGTGATGTCCCACCTAGCTGGAGTAAGAGAAATACACAAATGGAAGATTTTTCATACCTAGACCACCATCCCATCCCATCATTACCCATTAGAAAATCTTACCTGTGTGACCACTTTGCAGTGAATGGTATAAGACAGGGATGAGTTTGCTAATAATTATTCTATTTTTAAATGTAAGCTGTTCATAATCACTGAGCTCTGACTACACAAGAGCACTTTACCTGTTAAGTATCTTCATTTCGGAAAAGAATTACATCTTAAACCTGGGGGCAAGAAGGACTTTAAAACCTAAATGTTCTCTTGGTCCTGAGTCCCTAGAGAAGACTAGGGACTACAGGTATAAAAGAAAGCCTCTGGAAGTGGCAACATACAGTGTGGCTCATGCCCGTGACCTTAACTGGAAAATTAGAAATTAAGATGATGGAAGTCTCCAATGTTTTCAGATTTCACTCCATGTGTTATGTGATTACATCATGAAAAATACATACGCATCTAATATCTCTCTTTCTGGGTAACTCAAAGTTGAGGCATGTGTCTGGGGAAGGAAGAAGATTATTTTGTTATGTTGCAGTGGAACTGAGAGAAACCTTTACAAGAAAACAATACTGAACAGACGATTTGAAGAAAAATTATCCTCGTTTTAAAAAAGTGCTTGGCACAAACACTTCAGTCAGACTTAACAGCTAAATGAGGTCTGTATGTGTTACCTGCTATGTGTTACCTGCTAACAGCTGGAGAGGTTAATGGAGACATTGGCATGAAATGCCAGTGATCTGATCTGATGCCACCTAAGGTTGTACTTTCACCCATTCTCTAATTCTTGTGGCCCAATGTCTCATTGGGGACATGTAACTGGGACCCCATGTAACATCGGGACATGTAACTGGGACCCCTCTCCTTTAAAACCGCCCACCTCTTCCTGCTCAATTAAAGAACTATTTCCGTTAATCTTGACTTGGGAGAGAAAGCTTTATTTGTTTCCACCATGAAGAGGGAGATAATACATAGATATTTGCAACATTTTCACCCAAAATAAAATCAAAGAGGTGAAGAAAGGCTGCATTCAAGGACTAAAACCACAAATAGATCTGTTTATGCATCACAAAGAAGCAACGTAGAGGAAAGAGAAGTTTTGAATTTAAACCTTTTTGAATGGGATGGAGAATCAAAGAGCAATGGAAAGCAGAACTACTAAGGTATTATCCATTCAAAGGCAACAACAAGCATGAAAATGACTACTAAATCCATTGTCACAAATGTCTTTGAGATCAGTGAAGCAGAGATATTTAGTGAGCTGGCATTGCTCAGAACCCACTAATCTCCATGAGCAGACTGAGATTCAAAGCAGACCGGAGAGCAACCTTTTGTTAATCATAATAAAGAATTCGCTGTATTCAAATGAAGTCACAGCAAAGTGGATGCGTGCCAGTGCAGCACCACTGTTCCAAGAGAAAGGCAAGCCAGGAAATTATAGACCCTTCATCTCAATGTCTGCAATTTGCAAAATAAAGAGTACAACTGCGGAGTAAGTTTGTGAAATGCATGTGCAAACGGAGTATCATTCTCTCTAATCTAGTTGCAGATAACTAGTAGGAATAGATGGTTAACTAACCTCCTTTTTGAAAGAACTATGCTACACTTTAGTTATTAAATTTAAAATAATCAAAATAATAATTTGTGTGGCAGGCTACTCACCTAATGTTCTGTGGCAGAAGGGGTTAATTCTTCTCTAAAATCGGTGTCTCTTATTCTGTAAGAACAACTTTGTGCTACTGTAGGAAAATGGTAATACAGGTTCCAAGTCTCCCAAGTTTGGGTTTTGCAGACAGCTGAACTTGTGAGCGGCACGAGGGTCAATGTGACCAGAGATATAGTGACGCAGAAAGAAAATTACCCAAATTTTTAACATGAGCTCTATCAGGTATCTTCAGGACACGTACCTGTGTCATGTGTAATTATCCCAAGCCTCTTTCACAAGGGTGTGATATCACTTTGATTACCTGTTTCTCCCCTGACCCAGTAAACCGGCAATGAAGAAGAGTTGTGTTCAAGGGAAAATTGCAAGGAAATAAATATCAGAAGCAAAACTCCTGGTTTCATCAACATCTCTGCTATCATTCACTACTGGGGGACTATTCCCCGATTTATCCCCCCTGCTTCCCCACTCCTCTTTTGCTGTCCTCCCGCTGTGACTATTGCCATCCTCTGCTGTTACTGTTGCTTCTTCTCTATGTTGTTTCCCTGAGATGCTTCATTCTGCTTTAGTTTTCCGCTTTGAGCCTGTGTTTATCTAAGTAACACGTTCCAAATTACTAACTCAGACAAGGCAGTAGATGCTTCAATAAACTGTAGCTCAAGTGAAACTCATTATCTTGCCATCTACACCAAACTTTTGCACTGTGCTAGCACCTTTTCAGCAAATATCTTCAACACCAAGAGGTGGGAAAGCCTCCAGGGGGACTCGGGTTGGCTTCTCCCCTGTGCTCCCCTCTTCCCTCCACCACCGCGCTGCTCCATCCCTCCCACAACAAAGCCTGGAGCAGCAGTTGTGATGGGTGCACTCGACCCCTTGACCAGACTGGCGATGGTTCGGTTCAGGCTCCGGAGGAAGCGAAGGCCTGAGCCGTGGCAGAGACGTGATCTCCAGCTCACCCACAAAGCAGCAGAGCGGCACGCTGAGCACCGATGAGCTTGGAACACCGATCATGCGAGAGACGTATGAATAGTGGGTGGCGTTTCCAAGACTCATTTATCAAGGAACAAAGCCATGGGCACAAGGAGTCTCACGCATACCTTTCCCACCACGTGTATGATTTGACTGCGAGCCAACCACTTTATCCATGAATATAGTGGCGTAGGTGAGTTATTCTTCAAGCTCTCCCTGCTGGGCAGAGTGGCTGTACAGCGGTGATATCCCCTCGAGCTGGGACACCTCTCAAGGTTGCTCCTTGGTGCAGAGAGACCTTTTACCAATCACACATCTTTGGTAAGTGACCGATATTGCACATAACCTTGTAGTACGGTAACTTTGAGTTTGCCTTGGTAACTTTGAGTTTGCCTTGGTAACTACGCTTGCATGTTGAATTGATACTAAGGAAACATTGCCAATCCACATAGCTATTCAATATTAATTATAACCTCTGTATATCTTTATCCTTAGACATAAACCATTGACCAAATCTGAGACTAAGTCTGGATCCAGCTGCACCAGGACTCCTGAGAAGTTTAGAAAGCAAGGGAGTTCCGTCTGAACCTCGTGACTCAACAGGAGGGTCTTCCTTACTCTATGCTTCTCTTCCTTACCCTTAGACATAAACCATTGACTAAGTCTGGGACTAAGATTGGACCAAGCTGCACCTAGGCTCCATAAGGAGTTTAGAAAGCAAGGGGGACCTTTCTGAACCTTGTGACTCAATGGGAGGGTTTCCCAGACCCTTCGTATCTCCGGTCCCTGTGTGAAACATTCTAACTCAATTTTCCTCTGTGTATTTCTTCCACGCAGTAATTAATAAGGTGAACTTTGCCATCAAACTTAGTGAACCTGGGTAAACCCCTATTAAATTCCATCAAATTCATTGAACTCTGACAAGTTATTATTTTATGTCAATAAAACATGTTGCTGCTTCACTCTTTTGAGTGAAGTGCATTCCATTCATCCACTACAGCAGTCCATATAAAAAAAAAATGTATACACAAACCAGTTTGTTCTATAAACACTGGAAAAGAACACTTTGTATTTAGTAACACTTTCGGTGCCCAAGGTTTTCTTTTTGCTTACACTAATCACAGATTAAAATATAACACACCTCTACCAAAGGAAGCCAGCAAAATGGAACAGTTCTAGTGTTTCTAAACAAAACCCAAACATTTAGAAACCAAAAGTTAATTAAAAGAACTTAGAAACTCAACCCAAAACATTACCTTTGAAAATATAATCACAAGAAAATGCTTAAAACACTTCCACTGCAAAATTCAGTTTTACTAGATCTTCTCTCCCAAACCAAAGTCAAAGCCCCACCAACTCACCAGGCAATCAAATGAGATTTAGTATTTGCAATTTAAGAGGTTTTGGTGTTTCCTGAGGGGGTTGTTGCAGTTGAAGAATTGAACTAGCCACAGCAATTAGTTGCTGCTTTCGCTGCATTTTATACCAAGTGTATTCTACCCAAAACCCACAACGTGTTTAATGTTACATGCTTTGTGTTGTCTGTAAACCAGGTAACTGCTGGAGTACAAATTGTCCCAACCTAATTCAAGTAATGGGTTCCACTTAATCAACTTCAGCTCAACAATCACGAGGTGTGCCAAGTTTGGGTCATTTTATGTATTTGCTTATTTCTGAGCTGTTTACTTGTATCAGGTTCCCAAACTTTTATTTTTTTCCCCTCACAGAGGAGGATTACAAAGGTTTTGTGTATTTTTTAAGGAAGCTGAGAGTCTTACACAATCCTCCGGTTTCAGCGACGAGGGCTTTAAGTTATTTATAACCCGCTATAAACCCGGTCACTGCGGAGGCCACGGCTCACAGAGGACACGGCGGCCTGCAGACTCGCAGGGCCCGGCCACCCCCCGCCCGCCGCCGCCTCGGAACTGCGCGCAGCCGGAGGCCGGCGGGACAGCCGCCCCACGCCGGCCGCGCCCCCTCCCGCCCGCCAGCCCGGGCCGCAACGCCCCCTCTTCCGAACGCCCGGGCGGTGCCCGGGGCGTCCCGCCGCCCGCAGCCGGGCACTGCCCGCCCGCCCCACCGGCCCGGCCCGGGGGGCGCCACGGCCCGCTCCTCAGCGCGGCGAGCGCCGCCCTCCCTTCAGCGCGTTGCCCGCCGCCTCCCGCGCTGCTGCGCAACGAGCGCCCGGCGGCGGCCGCTGGGCCGCGGGGCGGAGGGCGGGCGGGCATGGCCGCACATGTTTACGGGCCGCGCTCCGCCGGCTTGGAGGAGAAATCTGAGGCAAAAGCTGAACAGGATCCCGGGCGGGAGCATGGAGCGAGGCGGCGGGAGCCCGCCCGGCCCTCGCACAGCCGCGGCCGGGGCTGCCCCGGCTCGTCTCCGGAGGGACAGCGGAAGGCACGTTGCCGGAGGGGAAGAGTCCGTTTTCCAAGCGAGTTCGCCTTATTTCTGCCCTTGCAGCTCCGTGTGGAGGGGGTTAGAGGTTTTCATTTGTTCGGGGTTTTTCATGCAGGAGAGCGGGGTGGGAGAGGCAGGAAGAGGCCAGCCGGATTTCCCCGCGGAGAACGGGGCAGCTCGTTCTTGCAAGGGGACACAGGAGAAAAGCAGAACAAACAATCCGGAGATGTCTTTTGCAGCTTTTTTTTTTTTTTTTTTTTAATTAGGGGAAAAAACGGGCCATCAAAATTCTCATTTTTTTTGTGAAGACGCCTGCGGAGCTGACTGGAAGGAGCAACTCCAGAGAAACTTCCATCAGGGAGCTTTCCTGGGAAAAACCAAAACAACAAACAAACAACACCCATAACAAAAACACCCCCCCTAAAAAACAAACCCGCCCCAAAATTAGCTTTAATGAACTCACTGGAAAATAGGAACATGTACAACATGGAAAATGTCTCCTGCTTTACAGCTAGTGACCTTTCAGATGATTAATTAAAAAATCTTTGAGGCGTGGGTGGTCCTCAAGTTACCTGGCTGGCTGGCATTTCTCTTACATTTTGGTTGCAGTGGTATTTACTTAAAGAGCCTTTTATGGTTAATGTCAGTGGGGTATGCAAGCCAAAAAATGTGGAGTACCGTTTCCAGAGCAGAGCATTCATCTCCAACATTAAGAATTTATGTAGACAAAACTATCTCGTTTTAGGTAGCAAGATGATCAAAATAAAATTGTACCCATTGCTTAATTTAGTGGAGTAAATATTCTTGCCACTGACTGACAGATACTTTTTCCTTTCTTGGTTCCACAAGATTTACAGTGGAGTTTCTATGTAAAAAGTGAGTCTGTATGTACTGTTTTATGTGGTCTTGTCATATTAATGTTTTCCTGAGCGCCTGATCTAATTTGTTCATTTTGAAGGCAACAGCTAGTTATTTTCTTCATAATTGCTGCCTCTGCAAATTCAGCCTTGACGCCTAAGAATCGAGCCGAGTTCTTTGACACTTCACTGACGAAGAGGCAGTTGACGCGCCAATCCTACATTTTTGTTAGTACATGTTTAACTTATAGATGAAGTTCTACCTAAATTAAGACAATTAATAAATACACTTACTTAAAATAATGCTTCAATTAAATTATCATCCTAATTTTTCTATATTCTTCCTTTAATTCCAGTGTCATTTTAGGGGCCATTATTTACCACATTGCTGTTACTGCATATGAGTGAGCACAAACAACTTTGAAACTCCTCCAAGTAGTTTTGTTTTCTTTTGTCAAAAAAAAATATAAAAAAAATTCTAGTATGTGCTCCAACATTTGCATGACAGAGGCCTATGTTTTCTGTGCTTATGCCCTCAGTGTAGACTAATTAAGGTTTTTTTTGTCCTGTGCCGCTTTTGTTAAGGAAAAGTATTATCTCTCTCTCTTCCCCCCCTGCTGCATAGTGGTCATTCTGGGTTAATTAATTAGGAAAATGTTAGTCTTATTTTTTCAAATTCAACCCTTTGTCCTCAGACTACTTCATTTGAAAAAAAGGCAAACTGTAATCATTGTATTAGTACCAGCATGAAACTCTGATGAGCTGACCTGTTTTTCTAGGAAACAAAGCCTTTTAAGAGCCATAAACACATAAATCGTGTGAAATTACTTATTGACAAGAGCAAAAACTTTGGGGAGGGGTTTTAAAAAAAGCCGTGCAGTTCTGGTCGACGTTCATTCTCTCAGTCCAAAGACGGACTATCCAAAATTCCTGTATTATTATTCACATTATTCAGAACTAGTAAACGTCCCAGAGCAGTAACTGGCAAGAGTAATGCGTGATGGCTGATGGATGTTGCCGCTTCATTCCAATGCATGGCTGGCACTGGAACCTCCCTCAAGCAGAAGGCGTAGCCGTGTCTGCAGGGTGGCATTTCGCTGCACAACAGCCAGACGCCCAAGTGACCTTGTGCTCCCCGCTCGGCTGATGAGCGGGGCAGGGGTATGTCGCAGAAGCAACGATTTCGCTTGCTGAGAAGGGGGTCAGGAGGTTGCCACCTCTCCTTTTGAGCAGCATCTGGTAGACAATTTTCTGCCTAATATTGTCAATCATTCCCTTGTTCTTGAAGGTGCCTGACTGTCCTCCCAGCTGGAGTGAGAACTTCAATGATCACTATAAAGCAAAACAAGTGCAAAGTTTACAAAGGGGGTGTGGAGAAGGCAGGTCCCCAAATAAAGAAGTTGGCAGGGGCTCAAATGCCTGGGATTGTGAGAGAAGTGGAACACACACATGGTTAGTGCACATGCTGGTTTGAATACTAAAGCTCGCACAAATACATTTGTTGCACATTAAAAAGTGAAAAGTGAATGACTACTTGAGCAGGTTATGTTAAAAAAAATTACGGTGATTAAATGCACAGAACATTGAGGGTTTCTTCATATTGCTGCTAGACTTTTTTTTAAAGGCATCAGTCTGGGAGGAGGTAGGAGCAGAGGGGATCTTGCCTCTAGTGATAAAAAGCTGGCATTCATGGACAAGGGGAAAAAATATTCAGAGATTAAAGAAAATAAATCAAGAAACATATTCTTTCCTTGCAGGCACATTAGAGGGAGAAAAAAAAAAAAAAGGGCAAACCAGAGCTAGCCAAGGCAGGATTCTGGGTGGTCCAGCAAAATGCACACTGCAGCGTACCTGCCTGCTCCTGTGAGGCAAAGTGAAGCACACCCGTACTAGTTAGTGCTTGTTAGCCACGACTAGTGCTTGTGGCTGCTGGCAGCTGCATTGCTGACTGGTTGTCCCTGATGCAACCAGTTCTAGGACCAGCAAGCGAGGCGGTTAGAGTACTGCCTCCCTGAGCATTATGGAAGAATCTCCACTTTTTGAAGCAAAAGGGACTCTTTCCCCAATTTGGTGTCAGGCAAGCTTTGCCCGCAGTCATGATTACAGTATAAAATAGCAGCAGCTCAATGCAACGAAATGTCAAACAGATCAGTAAATAATTATAGTAATACACTTAACTGAGAGATGGACTGTATAAAATGTTTGGAAAAAGTATGTATCATAAAAAAACTCCACCAATTAGTATAGACTAGTTAAGGCAGTGCCAGGGAAGGCGAGGGTTTTTTTTCTGTGGCTGATGTACAGAACTGCCCAGTGGATTTGCTGAAAGAAGGTAAGACAATGATTATTAAATGTGAACCGCAAAGCTGACACTGTAATTCACCTTCACAGATTGTTCAAGAAGAACTTCTGGAGGGAGATATATATGGTTATATATACTTATTCAAATTATGTCATATGTCTTTAGAGAGAGAGACATTTCTTTTTTGGAAATATGAACTGACTGCTGAGGTTAGAGGCGAAGAAGCATCTGAAACACTTCTGCTGTGTTGGAAAGCTGTATACACAAAGGGAGTGCGAATGTGCACATTAACTTTTAATAAGTTTGGAAATCATTGACATGTAAACAGTTATTATTACAGCCAGAGCCTGTACTTCCGTTAGAGGCACATTATGCTGTAGTACAATCATGAGATATCTCTGTTTAGCTAAGTGTTACCATATTACCGTGTATATCACAAGACTTTACTCAATGTCAGGACGTGGCTATGGGCCAGAACTGATCAGCAGTTCACCCCAAGAGTGCTAAGACTGATCATCAGGGAAAAAATGTTGATGAGTGATAGAGGATTATGGCTGGTGTTTGACTCTTAAGTGTTTGTGAATGTAAAGATACTTGAACTGTATCTAGGACTCCCTGACTGTCCTTAGGAAACTTTCTCCACAATTTAACTCCTCTGGGAAGCACTGAAAGGGCAATATGGGTTCAGCTTCAGCTCCATTCAGACTGCAAGTCAGACAGACTGGAAGAAATGGAGAAAACAGTCATTTCTATCTTTTGTTTGTATCAAATATTGTGAGAGAAGTTATTCTTACTACAGCTCCAATCTGGCTTGCCTGGGAAGTGCTAGAAATCTTTAACCAATCTGTTGTAGAGTTGTCAACACTGGCTTCTCATTGCATTTGATAACCCAGCAGGAGTAAAAGCATTAGCAACTCAGATTACTAATCAAAAGTCAGCATTCTTCTCTAAACCCCTTCCCGGGGTTGCCCTCCCCGTCAGCCCAGTGAACTCTGGACTGCCATTGCCTCATCCCTCCTGACACCAAAACTATTTTGCCTCCTCTCCTTCCACTAGAATTTGCTTACACCCTTCCACCGTCACCCTGCCCAGCTTTTCCAGGGCTCACCTGCTGTCCTGCTCTGCTTTGCGAGCTGAGGGGCCATGACACGCTGGAGTCCTGGGGGAGAAGAGGCAGCATCCTGGAGATCCTGGAGGACGGAGCAACCTCCTGCAGGCAGGCAGGCAGGCCTGGGATGTGTTACGTGTCCTTAAGAACCTGTCTGAGCCTCTCTTCTCTTCCTCCTGTCTCCATGCTTCCAAACCAGAACAGCCAGTTAGTAATTTTTAAAACGATTATTGTTCAACTGGCAACTAAAGGCCTCATTATTGGTTCACAACCTCTGCTTTTTTGTTCACCCACCAAACCTCAGGGCAAGAGGCTTCACGTTGGCTGTACCTGTTAGCAGGTCCCTGATGTACACAGACAAAAGGGTTGAATAAAGAGTTCAACTAGAGGCTGCAGTGCGAGGTGTCACGGAAGAGAACAGATGTGTCTGTGCAAGGCCAATTATCCTTTATCGTCACTATTTTCTGGAAGACATCCTTTGGTCTCCATTCAGTGATTTGCAGTGTTCATACTAGCACATATAATCCAGTTCAGTGACAACACATTCAGTGCATATAATTTCTAATTCTGATTCCATTCTTGCTACAATTAAAACATACAGACCTTTGAAAAACTCAGTGAAGTCTCTCAACATTTGTCCCAGTGTGCAGCAGATAGGAATGGAACCATCAATGAAGTTATTATAATTCGTGTAACTGTGAACACAGGCCACTACAGAAGATCACCATTAGATGTAGGTGATATTCAAATGATACAAAATATTTCAAATACTTATAATACTAGGAGGTATTTGAATTATTTCATTTCTATTCCCTTGAGGTATGAGTATGAAGGAACTGAGAATACCATTTAAACTCATGGTGGAATTCACATTTAAGGCAAAACTGAAGCGTAACTTTTTGTCATACCTAAACCTTAATTCTGAACATTGTTTAGAAATAAAACTAAAAAGCATTTAGTCTTGTTTGGTTTTTGTTTGGTTGGTTGGTTAATTTGGTTTGGGTTTTTTGTTCGCTTATTCTTTCTTCCACAAATCTATCTTTTATGCAACATCAGATTCAAAAAACATGATTGATCCGCTAATCAGGTATCAAGAAGCTACATACTTGTGCGGTGGCAGGAAAAAAGCCTGAACATCTCGTGGCAGCATGTGTCAGCAGCTTTGAGTGCTGTTCTGCTGTGAGACGGGCTGACCTGCCAGTGCGGTGCAGCTGATCAAAGCCACAGTAAAACATCTGGAAACATCACTTTTAGATGCGTGGGGAAATACTACTGGAAGATCTAATACACTGGAATTTGCCAGTGATGCTCTTGTGGATTTTCCCCAGAGATGCACAGTCTCTGGAAACCTTGAAAGGATGAATGATAACAATGGGTTTGTGCAGCTGGGTTGGGAAAATTGAAACAAATTCCATAGTTACACACGAAAAGTAACTTCATCATTTCATTAAGAATGGGTACTGTATTATCTAGAGTTTCTTGCACAGAAAGTGCTGCATGCTGTATTTTAAAATGAGTTATTACTTTTTGACATAGACAAATAAACCTAGCTTTAGAGGTGAAGCTTGGCTCCATGCTGACATATGATGTGTACATTTGGCCTGTTGGCATGTCTCTAAAACAGAACGGATGGGGAGAAAAGTACCAAACACTGAAAAGGGCATTACTGTAATTCACTTGTAAATGTAAAAGAATCACAGAATCACAGAATGTTAGGGATTGGAAGGGAACCTTGAAAGATCATCTAGTCCAATCCTTCTGCCGGAGCAGGAACACCTATACATATATGGCTCAAAAATAACATATAAATGCAGACTTAAAACTTATTTATAGCGGAAAAGGTTAGAAAAAGCATGTAACAACCCTAAGAATAACTAAATTATTTCAGGAGGCTTTAATAAATGGTACAGAAGCCTGTAAGAAATGTAAATGGTGACTGCAATATCTTCAAACTTGGTTTTGAAACAAAGTGATTTAATTTAAAAAACTTTTTAGAAAGGCATTTTAAACCTTAAAGTGCAGTAGTACTACAATTTAAACTGGAATTTTTTTCCCTACCACTCCTGGGTAGTTTTCTCCACAACAGGCTGTATATAGATCTGCTTCAATTTTTCATCCCGAAAAAGCCCAGTCTTTTCTCAGCTTCCCCCTCCCCGCGAAAAGAAAAAAAAGAGCTCATTTTGTTTCTATTTCAGATAGTTTTGGGGAAAGGTTAAATAATTTCGTGTCACCCATGCCCGAGACGTCTGGCAGCCCGTCCCGCATGCGGAGGCTGCCGGGCAGCCCCGGCCCTCCTGCCGTTTGAACCGCCGAAGCGCCGGCGGGGGCGGGCCGGCAGGGACGGACCGGCACCCCGCTCCCCGCCGCCGGGCCGGGCCGAAGCAGGTGGGCGGCGGGGGCCGGCGCCGCTCCGCAGGGAAACCCGCCCGCGGGTGCGGGCGCGGGCGGAGGCAGCGCGGCCCCGCGCAGCGCCTGGCGGAGCCGCGGTCGGCGGGAATCCAGTCCGGGTTTTGGTGCCGGGGACCAGCGGCAGCGAGGAAGGGCGAGCGGGAGCGGACCCCACGCCGCGCCCGACAGCCGGGCCGGGCGGGCAGGCCGGTGGAGGAGGACGAGGAGGAGGAGGAGGAGGAGGAGGGCGGCGGGAGCAGGTGGGCGAGCGGCGGGGCGGCCGCGCCGGTACCGGGCCCGCCTCGCCGCGGGCCCCCATGGCCGCGGCGCGCCCGGCGCACACACCCACCGCCTTCCCCCGGTGAGCGCCGCCGCCGCCCCCTTGGGCTCGGCGCTGCCGCTGCGCGCCCGCGGCGGGGCCGCTGCCCGCAGCCGGGGCTGAGCGCGGCGGGAGCCGGGCCGGGCGGAGGCACCATGCAGGCGCGGCGCTTGGCCAAGCGCTCCAGCATGGGCAGCCGGCGGCTGAGCGCGGGGCCGGCGGCTGCGCAGGCGGACGGGGTCCGGCCCCCCAAGCCCGAGAGCGCCTGGAGGCCGCCCCGGCGGGAGGGCTCTGCCGCGGCGCTGGAGGAGGAGGACGAAGACGAGGACGTGGTGGTGGAGGTGGAGGAAGAAGAGGAGGAGGAGGAGGGCGGCCTGGGGAGTCCCCCCCCGGCGCTGACCGGCCACGGCAAGGGCCCCCTCCGGGGGAGCCTGAAGGTGCGTCCCGGGAGGGCGCGGGCGGGAGCGGGGCGGTGGCGGCAGCCGCCCGGCCCGGCTCGCTGCCAGTGAAGGGGCCCGGGCGGGGGTGCCGGGGCGGTGGGGCGGGGCAGGCCGAGCCGGCCGGTGCCCCGGGGCGGTGGTGGGGGCGGCCGCTGTGCCCCGCCCCGGCCGGGCGGCCTGCGGCTGGCGGCGGGGCTGGGAGCGGGCTGGCGGCGGGGCGGCCCCGGGCGGGGCCGGGTGCGGACGGGCCCGCGCTCGACAAGCCCCGCGGGAAGCGCTGCCCGCTGCGGCGGGCCGGCTCCGGAGCGCCGGGGGCTGGCGGTGCGGGCAGCTGCGCGGCTCGAAGGGGGCGTGCGTGGGGAGTCGCCGGTGTCTCAAGTAGTTTGAGTGCTGAGAATAAAGACTTGGCAGGGTACGGTGCGCGGCAGCGGGTGTTCAGGCCGGCCGTTTGCACGGAGGTCTTTTTCAAAACTAGAGTCGCACCTGACGGGGTGCGCGGGTTACCCGGTGTTGGGCAGGGCACTGGAGCCTCCTGCAAGGAGGGGTGGCCGTGGTAAGGACACCTGGGTGGGCGAGTTGGGAAAAGTTTCTGGAGGCAGCAGTGCTGTGTGGGGCCGGACTCAAATCCCATCGATGTGTGCTCGGGCAGTCCTCTGAATTTGGTGCCTTTTGGAGAAACCTGCTGAATGCTCTCAGGCTGAGATCCCATGGACTCAGGCTTAGTTATTTTATCATAAGGGGCTTTCTGTAATTATCTTTCTCTTGGGATAACCCAGACAGTAGGGTTGAGTCTGACTGTAGGTCTACGGAGGCTCATGTCATAGGTGTGCACTGGCTATGGAAGATAAGTGTGTGTCTAAGTTTAAATGGTATCCATTTGCAGTGATGTTTTCTTTTATAAATCTAGATAGTGATTCTTACTTAACAAGATCAGGCTTGACCTAGCAGTAGAGCCATGTTACTGCTAGGGTCTTCCCTGCATCCACAGAAGAAAATCAGAAAAGGAAACCAAACCAAACAACAGAAAAATTCATAAAGGAAAGCAGCAGCAGAAATACAAGTTATCCTCGTATTGCTTCAGAGCAAGTTTGATATAGCATTAACAGGATAGATCTGACCCAGGTGGGTCATGGGGCCCTGTCCATCTAGCTCTTCAGTGAGTCTGTCAAAGGCCACAAGATGTGGTTGTGGTCCGGATGGGTCAGACCGTCCATGCTACTGAGGCCTGACAGACTGGGTAACTTTGTTGCTACAAAACCTTTTGGCACTCGACCCGTAGCCTAAGGATGAAAGGCACCATAATGGGTTTCTGGTCCCATCAGTCTCCCCATCGCACTGAAATTCCAAATGGTAAAGAAATCTTAGCAAAATTTCCCCTGTGTACATAATAGGTAAAAAGTGCAAAATTCTCAAATGGAGCACAATAATGGGAAATACCAGCAGGATTACATAGGTATAATCTGCATATAACATGGGTTTTGGAGTGTAGTCTGTCAGCCCTCTGCACATTTTCAAGTAGTAGGTCTGTTAGTAAAATTCAGGTCACTGGTATTTCTCTTTTGCATTGAAGACTATATGTGCATGTGAGAACATCATGCCTGCATGTATGTACTTCCCTGGATGGTAAATCTGCCTCATAAATGAGATGAGTGGAGTAATGTCTATCGAGCTACTTTTAGTACATAATAAACCATCAAGTCACCTGCAGCATTGTAGTTCAGTAACCAGGTGCAGGTATTTACATTCTTTGGAAGAACATTTCTAACCATCATGACATGCTTATTTTTTGCTTCCACTATACTTTTGAGTACTAGAAACTAAGAAAAGTGCTATAATTTAACATTTTTTAAAAATTTCTTTGCTTTCTGTATATTTCTTTAGAGATCGTTAGTGTAGGAGTACATAAAGCTTAATATAAGGATTCTTCCAAGGCAACAGATTAAATGTGAGAAAAGTGGCCATGAGACAAACGCAGAGGACTAACTGCAATGCTGCAGGAGGGTAATAGGGCTGGCACAGTCTGGCTGTGGTTTGTCAAATGGGATTCCTGCCAAAGAAAGAACTAGCATGGAGTCAGCAGAGTTTGACTCCCAGACCTGGCCTTCTGAGTTGGGGTTTGGGAGCAAAGTGAGTCATAAATTGTTGCCAGTGTCCAATACCCTTCAGAACAAGAGACATCCTGAAGAGCTCCAGCATTTAATCAGACTTGAAATCAAAGTGGTCTAGGTGCTGGTTTGGCAGTATACACTATTCAGATAATGCAATTAAAAAGCAGGATGCGACGTTTTGGTGTGTGATATAGATTCAGATGATGCACATGTACACTTGATGTCTGGACCTTGGGTGAAATGGCATTTTAAAGCTGGAGGTTTCATGTGCACTTCATAAAGTCATTTCCATGGAGTGGCTGTGATACACAGATCAATACATCATCGGGTCTGCAACAGAATTAGTATTTTTAAAAAGTGCCTGAGAATTTGGACCACTAGTAAGATGAAAAAGCTACCTGCACCATCAGGTCTCATAGCCATATTGTCTCCACCAGAAAGAAGTCCACTGTGTGCTTGGACCACTGGTGGTCTGGTTTTGACCCTCACTCTTCGGGGTGGGGGTAAAGAGACGGAAGTATTTTCTAAAATCTTATTTCTCCAATTTCTGAAGTCTTGGAAGGAGAGAACAGATATGACAAAAAAAAAAAAAAGAGAGAGACTGTTGGTCATGGGGAAGATACAAAAATTGCTTCTTTGTATTGCTGTAGCCACATAGGTGTCCAAGTGGAGGACACACTTTTTGCTCTCTCTTACCCCCTGCTGTTCTAATGCCAGGCTGGAAGAGGCATGAGTGTGCTGTGTAGCTGGTGGGTAATGGTAGGATAATGAGAGAGACTTTGAGGGCCTGTAAAGCCTTGTTGAGAAGTGCTGGAATTTCTTTTTTTTTGTCAGAACTAGTTCATTCATCTGTATAGGAAAACAAATAACACCCAGGTGCTGATTATACAGACTAATTTTGCATGTGAAACTCTTTCTGTATAACCTGTACTTGCTGTTTTGGTTGCATCTAGATGTCCAGCCATTTGAAATTAGATGAAAAAGAATAAATAGCCTAATTACCAGTACTTTGTCTTGAAGTGTGGATTAATTTGCAGTCCTGTTTATTTCATCTTTTGTATGGAGCTTGGTTCAGATACCACAAGCAGCCACGTGAGTACTGCGCTGGGGTTAATTCAGTCTGTGAAAACTGCTCTTTTTGGTGATATGGAGAGAAGGTTATGAAGTAGGGTCCATCTGTGATGCGGAGTTTATCTGGTACTTACAAGGAAGCCCCAGGGTGAGCCCCAGAGCTATGCTAATTTGCCTGTAAACCACGACAGCGATGTGACCGAGGATTTGCGCTGGTAATGAACATGGGCTTGTGATAACTTCCCAAGATGGTGCAATGTTTTCTCTACTTTTATAAATAGTAAATGGGTTAGTGGTTTCTTCTGTTTAGCCCAGTTGAGCTACTACTTGGTCTCCAGCCCAGTTTCTGTCCCCAGGCTTGAAGTATGGACACAGGACATTTCTAACCCGTCTGACTATGGGGACAGCTCCTGTTCCTCAAGCATTATGTTGCTGTGGTCTCTGCGCTTTACCATAAACACTCGTGAAATTAGCCATTCCAGGTATTGGCTTGTGTGCGAGTGCTTCTTGGTAGTTCAGAAGGATGCATTTCCTGCAAATGGATTTGTTTCTGCAAATATGCAGCTCCCAAAATCATGGGAAATGAACAGAAGAAAAGACCCTGAGAGCTGTGCTGCAACTCTGGAGGAACATGAAAGCCCAAGCTACATAAACAAGGTTTCAGCTTCATGCCCATTGGGCTCAGTTTTGCTCACCTTGTGAAGTAGAATTTGCACCAAGTACAAAGTACAGAGCACTTGCAAGTCTCTGCTAAAGGTTTTGGAGCAGGGGTGGCAGATGTCGGTAGAGTTAATCCAGTAATAAGTGCGCTCTTGGACATGATGGGGTTTTTTAGGTTGGTTTTGAGTTGTGTTTGGTTGTGTTTGTGGTGTTTTGTTGTTGTGGTGGTTTGTTTGTTTGTTTTAAGTTTCAGAGTTTGTCTGAAAGAACTCAGTTGCCTGTTATTTGCGTGCGTTGTTTGGCTGGGTTATATTCTCTCTGCTCCTTGGAGCCTTTTCTCTGCATTCTTTCCAAAGCCAGGTGTGAATTCATTGTCATCATTTGAATCAAAGTTTCAGCTTTACTGTTTGAGTGGATTATAGGTTCGTCTTGGGCAAAACAAACTTATTTTTTGCTTGATTAGCAATGTGCTATTTAATTTAGATTTCATATGTGCATGCAATTATATTTTAACAGGCAATTTGCAAAATGCACATTTCAAATACCAGATTCACTTAGTGGTGGAGAGATCTCAAAGGCACGCTAGAAACTTGCATACTAAATGAAGAGTAAACTGAAATGTTCCCTCTCATTCCGGTTAATAATGATAAAGGTATTTTTATAAATACTAATAGCTATTATAACACTAGGACTCATGTTCTGGTCTTGGAGCCGGATCCTTTTAGGCTAGGCTGTGTAGTGTAACCCTGTGCTACTCTCTTCTGTGAAGTTGAAGAGTAACACAAGAGATAACGAATGGAGGCTGATGGACTGTTGAGAGCAACTAAAGGGCAAGATCAGGGAGGCAGTTTAACACCAGCGGTTTAGCCATGTTTTTGTAAATTGATAAAAATTATTAATTTTTATATTTCAAATTTCATTCCATTTCTTATAGTCCTTGAGTGAAAACCTGGCTAGTGAAGTTGGTGTGGAAACTGGACTAGACTTGGGATTTTTTTCTTCCTTATTAAAAAGATTTAAAATGGGTTTTTTACAATATAGATTAGTGGAGGCAGAGCTGATGGCGGTCAGATTGTAATAAGTTTTTCTTCTCCACTCTCCCATAATAAAGAATGAATGGGAGTAATTTCTGAGGATATCTGATGTAACCTTTTGTTTGTTGGACACAGACCAAGCATAACCACTTTGCCGTGAAAAGGAATTGTGTTAGAAAACTGTACTATGTGAGAATAAAAAGGTAGAGTGGAGCCATTAGCAGTTTTGATAATTATTTCCTAGACTGTTTTCAGTGTAGCCTGAGTTCAACTGAGAATGATCGGTTGGCTGCCTTCAGGTATGCAGTGTGTACCAGTAGAGATGTACTACTCAGTCTTTATCACAGAATCGCAGAGTGGTTGAGGTGAGAAGGGACCTCTGGAGGTCATCTTGTCCAACCCTCCTGCTCAAGCAGGGACACCTGGAGCTGATTGCCCAGGACCATGACCAGGTGACTTTTGAATATCTCCAAGGATGGAGAATCCACAACCTCCCTGGGCAACCTGTGTCAGTGCTCAGTCACCTTCACAGGGAAAAAGTGTTTCCTGATGTTCAGAGGGAATCTCCTGTGTTTCAGATTGTGCCCATTGCCCCTGATCCTGTTACTGGGCACCACTGGAAAGGGCCTGGATGTTTCTTCTTTGCACCTTCCCTTCGGTTATTTATGGACACTGATAAGATCCCTCCCAAGCCTCCTCTTTTCCAGGGTGAACAGTCCCAGCTCTCTCAGCCTTTCCTCACCATTGCCATAGTCCTTTGCTGGACTTCCTCCAGTATGTCCGTGTCTCTCTGGTACTGGGGATCCCAGAACTTGACCCAGCACTCCAGATGTGTCCTCACCAGTGCTGAGCAGAGCGGCAGGATTGCCTCTTTCCATGTGCTGGTCATACTTTGTCTAATGCAGCCCAGGACATCACTTGTTGCCTTTGCTGCAAGAGCACATTGCTGGCTCATGTTCAACTTAGTGTCCACCAGCACCCCCAGGGCTTTTTTACAAAGCTGTTTTCCAACAGGGTGGCCCACAGCATGTACTGGTGCCTGGGCTTGTTCCTCCACAGGTGCAGGTTTTTGTACTTGGTGAACTTCCTGAGGTTCTTGTTGCCTCATTTCTGCCCGTTGAGGTTCCTCTGGATGGCAGCACAACCCTCTAGCGTATCAGCCACTCCTCCCATTTTTGTGTCATCTGAAAACTTGCTGAGGCTGCACTCTGCCACATCATCCATATCATTAATAAAGATGTTGAACAGGACTGGATCCAGTAGTGACCCCAGGGGTACACCACCATTTACTGGCCTCCAGCTAGGCTTTGTGCCACGGATCAACAGCCCTTGGGCCCAGCCACTCAGCCAGGTTTCAGTCCACCTCACTGCCTGTTCATCCAGCCTGTGTATCAACAGCTTGTCTGTGAGGATGTTAGGGGAGATGGTGTTAAAAGCCTTCCTGAAGTCTAGATAGAGGATATCCACTGCTCTCCCCTCATCTACCAGGCCAGTCATTTTGTCCTAGAAGTTCATCAGGCTGGCCAAGCATGACTTGCCCTTGGTGAAGCAATACTGACAACTCCCAGTAATTTTCTTGTCCTTCATATGCCTGGAAATGGTTTCCGGGATTAGCTTATCTGTCACCTTCATGGGGATCAAGGTGAATCTGACCAGCCTGTAGTTCCATGGATCTTCCTACTTTGAGATAAAAGTGGTGGTTTTTTTGAATCTGAAAACTAAGTATAAAGAAAGTGCTTTTCATGGTCTGGTAATTAACATTTGTAATGTGCCCTATGACCGCTGCGGATGCATGGACCATCTGTGCCTTTCCTGTCCCTGTATTATTCCAACCTTGCTTCTGACCCAAGGCTACGGAGATGCCTAATGGTCCTGTAGGTCACCTTTGAACCCTCTAGTCCTACTCTGTGTTTTCTCAGCTGCTAGATTAGAAATTTCAGTTATATGAGAGCACCAAAGAGATCTTAGCATATCGTGGGATAAATCCATGCTTCAGACTGTGCCACTTGGCTGTCTTGGAGATGAGAGTTTTGCTGCTTGGGCAGGAGGGAACGTGCTGGTCCTGGCTGGTGTCTGATCTGTAAGTACTGCTGTGGATTAAGCAATGATACTTTTCTTTCCCCCTCAGAATGAGAGTGCCCATTGGCTTTGTAATAGTTTTGAGTGATTTATTGAATTGCATATTTCTAAAAACTGTGAGCAACTTGACTGTTCCTGTTGCTTGAGGCCAGCCCAAAGACTGCAGGATGGTAGGCTAAGAGAGAAATGCTTTTTAGCATTTTTGTTTATTTGCAAAAATTGAACAGAAAATGTAAAGTGAATAAAAAGAGCGTGCACTAGCTCCTGTGGTGATCAGCTTCGATTTCATGGACTTGTGTTGACGTTTTTCACTATAGCATGTTGCTGAGCAGAGCGTGTAGGAATTTAATGTTACCGCTGCTGCTGAACAGTCTGTGGTGGGATCACTTTCACTGCTCTGACATGGTGCCAAACTTCCCAATCACAAACGATGATTGCGGTGACATTTGTCTCATTGTGTTAAAAAGTACATGTGTGGGTGGTATTTGTTGTTTGACAACAAAACTAATGAAGACAGGAAACTGAACAACTTCTGTTGCTTGAACTTTGGATAAAAATACAGATCTTTTAAATCTCGTTATTGCAAAAGGTAAAGGATCAAACTTCCATAAAATCCTGAGCCAGCTGGAGTTGATGGGGGGAAAAAAAAATAAAGCTAATTTAGGCAGATTTGGGATTTCAGCCTAATTACGTAACCACAAGTGTGAGTCCATTAGTGTCGCAAAACTTTTCCACAGCGGTTGTAATAATTTTTAAGTATTACTTCATACTATAGGACATTATACACTGGACACAGAATAAGAGGGAAGGTAAAACGCCTCAGTGATTAGATACCGAAGGGTGAAATTATATAGCTCATCATTTTACTATCTTTAATGTATTTTTTAACATAGTGGATAAAAGGTTACTTGAACTTGAGATAGGCAGTGCAATTATGACAAGAAGTCGTAAGACTGGATGGTTACTTAAATTTTCTTTTTCTGCTTCAGCAGATACAGTGGCTAATGCCTGCATCATACTGACATACAGAACAAATTTTACAATCATCTTCTATAAACTGGACTTTTTAAAGCCGGCGAGCAAAACATTTGAGCCAACCTGATCTTTTATATATACATGCATATCCCTTTGAAGTGGCTCAAAAGAGCTATCTTTGAATGAAAAAAATGCTTTTGGCCTCATATTTCTCAACAAGTCTCTCTTTTTTAATGTAATTGTGACAAATGTAAGTACCGCCAAAGGAAAAAAAAAATCTTATTTTTCCCTGTAAAATACTTCTAAAGAGAATACTGCAATGCAGTTCTTGCTGCTTTTACAGTCTAGGTTAGCGGTGGTTCCTCTGTAGGTTGTGGTCCATAAGGCCATGGGAAGTGGTCCTCACCTGGCTTTGGGCTTGGTTGTTTTTCAGGTTCTTTGTGAAGGCTCTTCTCCCTCAAGACATCGTTGTATCCCTCTAGTTTGCAAGTGGTTTGCTAGAGGGGTGGTTTCTAGAGTGGCTGAGGAAAAGAAGGTCACGTTTGGCCTTCGCAGGTTTCTACTGGTGTTGTTTCATTGCTTCCAGGGATAATGAGATGAAACTCTGTGATACCACTTCTCTGTGTAGTCAGACCCAAAAATAAACTCATTTTTTGACACCCCTCCCACTCTGAACAGGAAAACTGGTAAATGTTTTTATCTGGAGCCTAACATAGCTTTGGGAGAATCTCTTTACTGGGGGCAACACTCCTTGCTTGTTCACCTCCTCTGAAGGACTGGGCTTTCTGCTTCCAGACTCAAGATCAGTTAGAGGAGATGAGGATGTGTGCTTAATTATGACCTAGTAATAAATATCTCCTCTAGGCTCTCAGCTTCAGGGGTCAGCACTGGCCCTTGAAGCTTTCATTCACAGTTCCTGTTTCATTCAGAAATTACAGCAGTTGGATACATCTGTGAATTACCTTGGTTTAATTTCAATTAAATCCCATAATTTAAACAAAACAAAACAAAATGAGGTCTCTTTGTTCCCAGGATGTTAAGGCAAATGGATTATATTTCTATACCCTTTAAACTGATCTAAGATCTGCATTGTCTCATCTTGGCTGACTGCATTCAAAGTCAGACAATTGATTCTGACCTTAGAAATCTGACACCTCTCTGTACCTTATTTGCAAGAGATCTTGAAAATAAAGCAAATCTGTTTTTTATTTTCAGTAGGCATACTCTGCTCTGTATTTCTATCCAGACAGAGCAGGAGGGCTTTCAAATGCAGATGAACTGAACAAATGTTTCTTACTGAGGAGCAGTGAGGCAGCATTTCCAAAACCTTCTACTGAGTGTGGGGAGTCCCCCACTGCCTCTTGTATGTTCTGATTTTTGGGAGCTCTGCTTGCTTGATCCTGAATGAGATGATAGAAGTGATGATATTTCTCCCTTCTGCTTTGAACCACTTCCATACTTACTGATCTCAAACGACCAGCAAATGAAAAGACAAACGAGTTGAGCTTCATACATCTTCAGCAATTGTCTTGAAATAGTTGAAATTAAATATATTTTATTTGCACATGAAATTTGGGAAATACAGGCCAGATTGATATTTCTGTCCGTAAGACAGTCCATACACAAGGCTGTATGAAACTCCTTAAACTGTTGTGTACAGCTTCTCAATGTAGACAGAATCAAAATTAGGGGTGGCAAAACCAAGAGATGCTTTTCCGCTATCTTGTAAGACTTTCTTTGCATCTCTTACAGTTGGAAAAATTACTATTTCAGAGGAAATAGATGTTCATAGGCATACCACAGAAAACACTCTGATGTGAGGTTTCCAAGCTTGAGCCAGTGCGGTAAGAACACCTGATACGATGATGCCCACTGATTACAGCTTGTAATTACAACCAGTCACCTTATAGAAATAAGAACAAAAAAGTTAGTTTGAACTTCCCTGCTACCCTGCATTAGCACACTTGTTTTTTATCTCCAGTTCCAGGTTTTTTTAAACGTTCCCAGAGGTGACCAGCAAGACCCAGGTGTGTCCTCCTCTTGTGCCCTTCGGTGCTCTTGGCCAGCCCAGGGCACACGTTTCCAGTCCCTCCGCTGTCCTGTGCCTGTCCCCAGCTCGCCCTGCCAGCACTGGGCACCGCTTTTGCCACAGCAGAGACGAGGGGACCCTCCTGCCTGGCGGGCTCCCTTCCCGCCTGCACGGCGCTGCCAGGAAAGGTGATAATTGGTTTCGTTCGTTTTAATCTCACTGTTTGTGAAACCAGTAACTGGGAGAGCAGTTAGGGCTGCCCGTTCCTGGCCAGCCGAGCCCTTTTTAGCCTGGTGCAGTACCCAGGTGCTGGATGTTCAGCAAAGCTTTAAGTGCAGCAACAGGAATGCTAATGAAAAATGAACCTGTTCTTTGCGAATATTCTGCTTGCCTTCTGTTTAAGGCTTTCCAAGGTAGCTTCTTAATTTTCGGATGTTTAGAGGCAACGTGTTTCTGGGCTAGCAGGGTTTGCAGAGCGGTGATGGTAAGTCACCCACTTGTGTGCACAGCATCCAAAATACAGGGCATGGGTTATTTATTTGAGACTTAAATGTTGCAACCAAGCTTTGAAGGTGTACGTGTTCAATAGTTAGCATTAATATTTGGTAACTGTTACTAATTGGTATCTGATTATCTTAGAAGTCATGTCATGTACTTTTCTGTAAGGGACTTACTGGGGCTGTGTATAGGATGGGAAAGGGAGCTGCCATGCTTTCACATCTTCATCCCTTTGTTCATGTGGTGGAGAAAAAAAGGGCCAAATACCTCTGAAACATTTTTGTTTAGACCTGAAAAAGGTGTATGGCAAAGGCCATGGAGTCCCAGTGTTCCTTTTTGTCTCCCTCTGTAGTCTTAGAAACCAGTTTTAATAACATCTGTGGTTCTCGTGCGAGTTAGTGCAGAATTTCAGATGTCACAAATTGGTCGTTTTTCTGTTTCGGTTACAAAAGGTACTTGGATGGGTACTGAATTTCAAATATGGGAGTGAAAGTTTCTGTCATTCGTCTACATGGATGCTGTATAATTCAGAACCACCTTAGGCCTGTGCTGGGGTATATGCTTTTTTGTAGATGGGTTATATTTAGCCAGATAAACACTGTCATACATGTGATAATGAAAGGGTAGAAACTTCTTGCTGACTCCAGTTCTTGCTGCCTAACACCATACTGTGAATCCAAGCAACATAAGTGTTTAGGTTTGTATTTTAATATCTAGAAAATAAATATTCTGAACAGTTTTGTATATTCAGTCAATTGGTGAAGATAGGGACTTCGTCCTAGCCTGGCTGAATATGAATACTACATTGCTATATATCGTAAAGAACACTTAGAGCAACCTTAAAATGCATCATCTTCTGTATTATTAGAGAGCAGCAGTTCACAAATGGTTAGAGTGATTAGATTGGCATGGCTTATGTGTAATGAGCAACCGCTGGTGAAGCAAGTAATTAAATGCAAAGTATACTCGAAAATGCAATAATACATTGAAATTCAGGGCAGGTTATTTCCAAGCATCATTGCAAGAATTTGTCTTATCTCTTTGTCTTCCAGTATGAATAGAGATTTCTGGTGAAATGGAAATTCAATGGATTCTTTCCTTCCGGTGAGGATGCTGTTTTGGGATGGCAAAGATTAGAGCCTTTTTACATAAAAGCTCTGTTATAGGAACTGGAACTAGAAATACTGTACGAAGCAGTAAGAATAAACCAAAACATCTGTCCTTTGGGGAATTTAATTTAAATATTTTTTACTTGTATGTTGTTATTTTGGTACTAAGTTCAGTGTTTCTCCTTGCTGTTTGTTGTATTTTGCTGTGAACTTTACTCCTGATTTCTTTCTTGTTCAGGAAAGTAGCTTATCCTTGTCCCTAGAACATAGCCTAGCTGTTCAGGCTGGCCTGAAAAGAGTCTTGCCGTTATTGAGCTCTTGTTTCAGCTGAACTTTTAAAATGTGGATCATATTAAATATATACATTTCATTATTGTTTTCTATTAATAGGCTAGGCTAAAATATATTGATTCCTTCTTTTGTTTTCCCCATTGAGCTGCATATTTGTTCTGTAGTGGATCAAAAATGTTGCTAAAGCCTTGTTTAAAAAACAATGCTGTGACTTTTGTTTTCTTACCAGATGGGAGCTTTATTGGCATTCCCCAACACTTAGCATGCTTACATCTATTTCAGAAAATGGAAAGAGATAGTCACAAAGTCAGAATGGAAAAATTGTTTATAAAAAACCAACAGTTATACAGTAGATCGGCAGTTGCTAAACCATTTCGTAGCTATTGGTGTTTTTTTAAATTGGTGTTTAATCAAAATTAAACTGATTACATAGTATATCAGATGGAAATAAAAAATCCTCATCCAGAACTGTGTCTTATTGAACAACCTTATTGTGTTAATACTGTACTTAGGCCTAGGACTCACAGTTAAAGTTATTTATCTATTGACAATTCAAATTTATCCAGAATTGGAGCAGCGTGTTGGATGACTGCTGTTGGGGTGGGGTTTTTTGTATGTGTTTTTTAATTAGCGTGTTCCGGCCTCCCCCTCACCCCTTCTCCCCCCAGCCTGGAAAGCAGCCACTGTGGCCTGTGGGGATCCTGTTGTTTTTGGAATGAACAGACACTGGGGTTGAGTCCAATTGTGGTGGCCTGTAGCGCGAGTAAAGGAAGTGTAACTTTACAATTTGAGGGGGAAAAGGAAGTTTGTACAAAAATGGAAACAAGGCAGTGGCATCAGGATTAAGATAAGGTGTTTTGTTTTGTTTTTGGTTTTTTTTAACAGCTAGTTTCCCAAAGCATATTCCCAGTAGCTTTTTTTTTTTTTAATAGGGAATTTTGGATACAGTCAATTTCTGTACAGATACTTCCCTCCACCCTCATAAAATACTTTTAATGTTTTTTAAAGGTACTTTTTTATTGTTGTTGTAAAACGAGCTCTCTTATCTGTATGAACAAAACACAATGGCACCGCGTAGGCCGTAGTTGCAAGATTATTTAGTTTACCCAGGCCTCTAGGAATCAGACTGCACATAGAGGAGATTTTCTCAGACATCTCAGTCCTTCCAGGCTCCCGGCAGACACATGGGGAGAAGCTGGAGTTAGGTGGTGTCCCCTGCGCGGATGGGGGGAGCTGGCTGGGCTCCGGCTGCCGCCTGGCAGCCTGACACAGCCCCTGTTTGCTGGGCCGCTCCTTGGCAGGCAGACGCGATCACACGCCTGGCCAGATCTTCTTCAGCTGGCGTGAATCGCCGTAGCTTCGTCGAGGACACTGCAGCGAGTCCCAGGGTTGGAGGCGGTGCCGCTGGGGTGAGTGATCACAGAATCACAGAATGTCAGGGGTTGGAAGGGACCTCAAAAGATGATCCAGTCCAATCCCCCTGCCGGAGCAGGAACACCCAGATGAGGTTACACAGGAGGCGTCCAGGCGGGTTTTGAATGTCTCCAGAGAAGGAGACTCCACAACCTCCCTGGGCAGCCTGTTCCAGTGTTCTGTCACCCTCACCGTGAAGAAGTTTCTTCTCAAATTTAAATGGAACCTCCTGTGTTCCAGTTTATACCCATTGCCCCTTGTCTTATCATTGGTTGTCACCGAGAAGAGCCGATGCTCTTTTTTATTGGTGTAAACTGAGCGATGCTCGGGGCTGGGCAGCTGCCTTCTGCTGGGGCGCTTCCATCACACCCAGTGCCCCTGCCCAGCTCCTCATCGGTGCATCAGCCCTCGAGTTGTTCATAAAACTGATAGTGAAGTAGGCATGGGGTGTGGCGTGGCAATTCTTTCAACAGTTGTTGCCGTCTGTCTGTGGCGACCATTCCAAAGCCTGTTAAAAATGAAGTCTGCGCTTCTAGTGTGCCCACCTGGATCCACAAGTGCTGCACAAAAAAAAAAAAAAAAAAAAAATTGAGAGAACACAGGTGGGAGTCAGTTTTAACAGTTGAAGGCATATTTCTATACATTTGGGTCACATACAGGTAAATGATGCTAATATTCTTGGGCATTTAATACTTTCCATTTTATAGGAAACACAGACATCTTAATGCCTGTTAAGTGCTAGTGAACTAGTTGAAAATAAATAACTTCAGGTTTTAAGCAACAATGCCCAAGAAGCAAGGGAAGATGCTAAAGCCCAGTCAGATTGTACTCAAGAGGTGACATATATAGTCTCTGTATTTGCATATAGATACGATAGGTCTACTTGTTCTACTGTTTGCTGATCGTTTGACTAGGCAGTTCAATACTGAGCTGTCTGTTTGATCAATATTTTTTTTTTTGCTGTTTAGGGCAAAATCCAAGCTGAAATTTAACTGAAATTAGAGAAGACTGAAGTTTGACTGCAATGTGAGGATCTTATCAGAATGTACTTTTGGGCATAACAAAAATCAACTGCAGATAAGTTAAGGTCTAAACTATTGAAAAATTGCGGTCTTCACATCGTCCGTAAAGAATGAAGAAAAATTTCTCTAAATCCTCAAAATTTCTGTCAATGTTGAGTGTGCTTTAATTTGGGCAGGACTTCATTGCAATGCATGGGCTTGATTGAGGTGTGTGGAGTTGAGAACTGGCAACTTGATTATGACAAGATACCATCAAGTACCAGTTTCTTTAGGCAGGTTAAGATGGCTTTTGCAATGAAAAATTATTAATTTAGTGCTGAAAATAGTAACTGTGGTTAGCTGTCACGTAGAATATTAAACTTCTTGATTTAAATAATAATAATGAATCAACCCAAAACTTTAAGTTAAAAGTAAAACCTTCAGCCTAAATATATACCATTGTCCTGACAACTTCAAAACAGAAACTAAGTTGCTCCTGGTTTTGTTTAATTTTCTGTTTTATTAAAAGCAAGCAATGACTTTCAGTTTTTGCAGGAAGATTGCCAGAGTCCTGGCTGAAGCAGCACCTGTCTGTGTGTGCTGGAGCAGGGCTGGCACAGCACAGTGCTGTTGTTCCAGGTGAGTGACTATTTCAGAATGAGCAAGGGAAGACCACTCTGTGACCCAGCTCTTGCCTTTGCAGAAGTTCATGGAAATGGTCATGCTACTAGGTGTTGAAAACTCAGAGGAGAGTGAGTGGGAAGGCCAGTGCTTGCTGAGAAGCAGTGGAAGGAGTAAAGCTGGATACAACCCCAAACGTGAGCTCTGGGGAGGAAGGTGCTGGTAATACTGAGCTGTTGGTACCAAGCGGCAGCATGTCAGAATTTTCCTTTGCCCAATGGTGGTGGGAGGAAAGTTGCCGAAGGCAGGTGAGGGTAACTGCAGACAGAAACAAAGCTAGTTTTTTTAAAGTCTGTGGATCCTTTATAACTCCTGTTTCTGTGACTGAACTTCCAAGCGATGTTGGTTGCCTGAGGCCAGGTTGCAAAGGACTTGGTTGAAAGTAAGCCGAAGGTTGCTAATGGCTTAAGGGTGAAAATATGCAATGAATTCCATAGAAAAACAATTAGCCTATTATAAAATGGCTTGTATGAGCAGTAATTAATCAGTGCATGGAAAAAACTCTTAAGTTTTTTATCAGCAGTTGATACTGGGAGCAATAAGGTGGCAAATAAGGAGGTGTGATGACAAGAAAAGCCACACCATTAAGGAACAACATAATCGTGCAGTTTGAGAACAACTAAGGAGAGAGAAATGTGAAGTGTTGGAAATAAGCTGAAATAAATTGATGTTACGGTGTTAACAGCTGGCTGTCTGCAAGACAGGCTGTGTCTGCTTGGACTAGACCTTCCAAGAATTTTATTCTGAAATGTGATGGACTCTAGAGGACACCCACAAGCCCTAAAGTGGTTAAAAGAATATGGAGGATCTGTGTGTGGAGGGAGGAGGGGGAAGTTAGTGATAAGCTGTGACAGAACAGTTAACTTATCTGGAAAGATATATTGGCAATTGTCCATGTTATCTCTGAACTGTGAGTGATGGAGAAGCAGAGCTTGAAAGCAGAGAGGTCGTGGTGGTTAATCAATTTGTTTGCCACAAAGGGAGAAACCTGATCAGTCCAGTGACTGTGGCCCTTGTCGCTCCCCACATCAAAGGCTGCTTGTGCAGGTGGTTGGATTTCCAGCAAAAGACCCCGTTACCCTTCCAGGTAGGGCAGGTGTCTCAAGTGGAAATGGCTTCTGTAGACATGGATGAATTAAAATAGAAAAACTGCCTATGGAGCAGAAGAAAGCTACTGGAGAGTGGCCACCAAGGGAAACTTGTCTTTCTCATGTGATCTCCAGCTTTTAAAGCAGAAAAGATTTAGAAAGAGGTTAATGTTCTCAAGCATCTGTTGAAACTGAGGGAGAAAAAGAAGGTTAGTACAAGCATTGAGTATGTCTGTTTCTGGTGATGTAGCCAAAGGACCTGAACTGCTTGGCAGCAGCTCTGCAACCTGAGCACTTGCTTCTGTGGTATTTGTCATTCCTCACTTCAATACGCTTGCTTGGGGCCAGCTATTAATTATGGCATGCTGACATATGAAAACCAAGCTGTTATTTGAATATATTTGAACTGGATGTGAATTAATTTTGATACATATGAATAGATTATCTGGTATCACATTACAAGTATTATGCTCTTTATGTTTGTGGGCTTTATTTGCACAGCTGTAGTCTGAGTCTGCAACCTTTTGTTATCGCTATTTAGGTCTGTAAAGAACACTTAATAATGTATGGCACAATATGTTTGCTGAAGTTGAGTAAAGTATTACAGTTCCATAGCTTGAGAATTTTCTTTTTCCTCCTTTGGTAAAGTCATGGATTTAGTGGGTTAAAAAAAAGTTAAAATATCCCTGTGATTACCATGTTCAGTCTGGCATTGGAGAGTATGGAAGGAGGGAGTTCTGCTCCTCTCCCATGCCCTCGGTGCTTTCTCTCCTAAGGGTTGTACAGAGCGAGGAAGAAACAGCTGGGTCCTGCCTTGTATGTGTGCGCACCAGCACCCAACCAGCCGTGCACCAGCACCCTAATAACTGTGCACCAGCACCCTACCAACCATGCAGCAGCACCCTACTGTGCACAGCGGATGTAGCTGCTCTTGCCCCATGCGGCTCCGTCCTCTGCACCAGATAAAGTGTAAATCCTGGGGATGGAGGAAAAGATATGTGGCCGTGGAAGACCATATGGCAGTGGTGGGGATGGAATTCAAGTCTTATACGTACCTTCTTTTGGCATTATATGATTTCTAGGGTCTGGATATTGGAACTTGGCTGGTTTGGGGCTTTTTTTTTCTTCTTTTTTTTGCTTTAGTGTGTCACTTCTAAATCAATTTTGATGAAAACTGAAGGCAGCTCAGCATCTGTTAAGATCCTCAGACCCTCAAAAAGGGCTTACTCTGAATCTAAGTTTTTTAAAAAATAATCTTTAAATCATAATTCAATTTATATTGTTCATATGTCTTCTCCTAATTCTGTGCGATCACATGCTGACTGTTTTGTCTTCCATGCAGATTTTCTTGGTAATGTGTCATCTGTTTGTGTGTGAAGAAGTGTAAAATGACTAATTCTTCCTACTATTTACATTCATAAAGTGACAATTCTAGTTTTGTTCTTGAAGCAACTGCTAAAAGCCCTTCTGTGGAAACACTAGAATGAGACAATTAAATCATCGGTCCTAAGTATTTGTGCGTTAGCGATGACATGTCCTTTACAGAAAAAAACCCCAAAATTACTTTGGCAAGATTGTCTTTCCTGTTGAACTCTTAAAATAGTTTGCAGCGTTTTTATACTTGTCAAGGTTTGAAAGCTATAAACAGGGAGATTTGTAGGGAGAGGAATATATTTTTATTTATTTTTATGCATAAACACACACAGACATTAATTTTTTTTGACAATGAAAAGGAGGAGGCATAAGCTGGAAGAGTTCACATAGGAGTTTCAGCTTCCTGGTGCTGTTACTATCTGAGGGTGACACAGCTTGGAATTTCTCCACTGTAAAGATCAGCAATAACTTACAGTAACTTACAAGTATCTAAAAATCCAGTTTGCAAGTCCTAGAAGGTGTCTGGATTTCTCCAAGGTCGTGCATGGAAGTGCCTCTGCGCAAGGTGTTTATCAATATCTCCAGGGTGGATGCCAAGAGGATGGGACCAGACTCCTTTCAGTGGTGCCCAATGATAGGATGACGGGCAATGGGCACAGACTGAAGCACAGGAAATTCCATCTGAATATGAGGAGAAACTTCTTTACTTTGAGGGTGCCAGAGCACTGGAACAGGCTGCCCAGAGAGGTTGTGGAGTCTCCTTCTCTGGAGACATTCAAAACCCGCCTGGACACATTCTTGTGCAACCTGCTCTGGGTGAAACTGCTTTAGCAGGTGGGTTGGACTAGATGATCTCCAGAGGTCCCTTCCAACCCCAGCCACTCTGTGGGTTATGTGGGACAAGCAGTCATTTGGTTGGGATGCATTTGGGTTGGCTGTGTGGGTTGGGTGGAGAGATTGCTGCCCTGGGGCATCTCCTGGACTTCTGGCAAGTTAGCAGTTCAGGCTCCTGGTATTAAAAGCACAGATATCTAGAAATAACTGTGTTAACAGATGCTTCTGATAGGCTTTGTCTCTTCCACATGTGTTCCCACAGACGTGAGAAAGCTGGGGGGCTGGAGGAGCTCTGCTGATGTACGGCAAGGGGAGAGGCTGATGATGGCCTGTGAGATGGGTCAGCCCTGTGAAGCTGAGGAAGCCTGGCTGACCAGGGAATGGTACTTCAGAAGAAAACTGAGATCCTGGGCTTTGTTTTGCTTGCTGGGAAGACAGAGCGGCTTGGTTCTGTTGGCCTTCAGTGTTCTTCGCTGCAACCCTGCAACAGTTTGCTTTATAAACACCAACACATTGCATTCTGAAGAGGTAGCTTGTTTGTTAAGATACCTATTTGCTCAGGAAGTCTTTGCTCATGGCAGGCAGCAGACCTGAAGATCTGTGAAGCACGGGCAGCCCAAGAGGCAGCCCGGCACTGTTCCTGTGTGTGTCGGTGCTCCCCACCGCTGGCTCTCAGTAGTGGGGCTGGCCAGGCTCCTCACGGGGACCCTGCTGGTGTTCCCTGCTCCACTTGGCCTTCTGGCAGCTGAGTTGGATTGTAGCGAATTGTTTTTCTGCTCTTGGAGAAACCCTCATTTACAAATATAGCTGTTAAAGAATCCAGTAAGTGGCTGTCAGAAGCACTTTAATTTCTTGGTTGCTTTTTATTTGGATAAATTCTGCCTTTTTTCCTGGAATTTTGTAAGGAGGGCAGCTAGGATGTCTTTTGCATTGTTATACAGCATAGATATGTATACATTAAATATATGTTGCATATACAGTGGTTTCTAATATTTCAATTCAACTACCTTTTTGATTTAGCATTAAGAGGTAACTGATTGCTTGATCAAATGGACAAGAATTGCTTATTTTGCTGGATAGTCTTCAATGCTGTTGAGAAATTAATGGTGATTTCAGAATTTATGAAGGGCAAAGAAATGGTATTCTCTGATTCAAAGAGCTAATTAGAAGGAAGTGCCTATGGGTATTGAGTTTTTCTCCCCCTACGTTTTAGGAGCATTAGACAGAAATTTAATAATTGCTTTTAATTTTACAGGCAGCCAGCATCAAGCGTGAAATGACCTTTCCTGCATTTCATCAGGAGGATGTAAAAAGTGACATCAGTCAAAAACTGCCAGACCAACAGTTTCTCCTGTTCACCGCAAAGGAGGAAGACTCAAAACCAGCAGAGACCAAAAAACCAAACAGAGCTCATGAGCATGAAAAGGAAAACACTCGTTCTGTTTGTCTTCTGGAACAGAAGCGCAAGGTTGTTTCTTCAAATATTGACGTGCCTCCAGCAAGGTAAGAAAAGTTGTGTATTGTTGTGGTGTGTGTGTTTTGTTTTAAGCTCTTTTTTTTTTTAAATGGCATGTTAGAGGCAAATTTGGTAAGCAGTACAATGGACTGATAAGACTAGTATTCGTGTCTAAGCAGTCCAAAGTCAATTACAACTCCACTACTTGAGAGATCTGCTAGAAAATTGAAAACACTAGTAGCAGAAACTGAGACCATCTGCAGTGTAGGACTTTGTATTGCTTTTGCAATGTTTTTGCTTTTATAATGTGCTGCAACAGAGGTACTTCCAGAAGAGGATGTGTCTTAATAGGAAGAAATTCTTGACCCAGCTTCACCCTGAGAAATAATCTTCTAAATTAGACATAGAATCATCTTACCTGCAAGCAATTTTTTTTACTGTCATACCTGCAGCCTTTTTATACTCTTGGGAGTGTGCGTAGTGAGGATGTAGTATCTTATGTTCCATTATATCTCTGTATAGATATACAGCTGGGCCATAATGTATTCTATGAAATGAATTAATAGGAAAAAGTAGCAAGGAAAGGCCAATGCAGGAAAATAAAATTTGTACAAAATGAGAATTTGGGGATTTTGGTATTACTTTTTAATTTTTTATTCCTCGAGGATCTGTTATGAATGCACATAAATATTTGTTTCTTCAGGATTGACATCTGGGCAGTCACACTTTTAATTATAAACTATAGCATATTATTTTGAGAAAAATAGTTGTTCTTTAATCTGAGATGTGACACAGCAAGACATTCAAGGTTTATTTGTCTATTTTCCTTCGTGATATATAAGTGGAATAATAGTAAGAGAAGGAGGAACTGGGAATTTCATACTGGCTAGTGATTTAAAGAGAAGGGAGTGAAAAATACAGTGTCTAGAACCTTGGACTTTGTGGAAGGACTTCACTGCTTTGAGAGAGAAAGGGAATGATTCCTGTAGGAATGCTGAAGTACAGAAGAGACATATTCAGTAATGCTAAACAGACTCACTTGTATCAATAGTGAAAAACTGACGTTGCAAGATGACAAGAGCTGTTTCTTTTTTCTTTTTGTCATTTGTTATTTTGTGTTACATGTTGGCATCAGTCTATCTGCAAAGATTTTTTTCCCAACCTGCCTGATAAGTTCAATTGCACATGATATTCACTGAAATGCCTTCAGAGTTTATAGTGCCACTCTCAAAATACGTAGTCAGATGGGATGTTTTCTTGGGTTTTTTGGTTCGTTTGCCTTCTAGAAAACAACATAAACCAGCAAGTTCTGCTATGTTGTTCAGAACAGGATGACTGTTGCTTTCTTCTGGTTATCACAGATGACACTTGTAAAAACTGCAGAGTTCACGAGCAGTTTAACAGGATTTTTTCCCCCCCACATATATCTAGTAAAAAGTGGTGCATTTAAAGCTTGAAAATGTTAGGATACTTATTTGCGATTTTCACCAGTAGTCAGCCCTGGAATGGCTGAGCCCTTCTCATTCATGCTTACGTGTCTCAAAGCAAATAGGATCATCAGAAAAGTCAGGGCAGCAGGGACCTTAGAAGTCATCTAGACCAACTTCCCCCTGCTCAAACCATGTTAGCATTTCCATTTTACGATTCAGGCTGCTAAGGTATGGGATTCAAGTGCACTTTTGTGTGGCTTCATGCACATAAGTCACCTCAAGAAGGCATCGAGCTCCACTTTTCTGTAACTGCAATATCATCCTTCTTTGGAGGGAGGGATGTTTTTTCACCAAGAATGAAAGGAGAATGAATAAACATCTTTAATGCATTATAAAGACTAATTCTGACACCAGTTGTGAGCATGAGATACTTGAAATGATAGGCAATGGGTTCATTTGCAAAGGTGTCGTCTAAAATTGCTTGTTGTTCCTGTGCTTTGTTGTGAACAGAAAAATTATCATATTAGGTTGTTGCATGTTTTCAGGCATGCAGGTTGAGCTGCTGCATTAGAATTAGAGAATGAAGTAGAAAACAAACCTAGAGTCTAAATTTGGTAGTATGATAAACATCTTGGTCGCTATTGCTAAGTTCTGAGGACAAGTTTAAGTTTCCCTTTTGATCTGAGGTGATTTATTGGGCCATTTATCCATAGGGGACAGGAAGAGCATTAAAACATTTGCTTAGAGGTATTACAACAACAAATATTTAGTAACGAGGTTAATGCCCAGTCTCTCTTCCTCTTCAGCACAGTTTGATCTCTTAAGTCATATCCTCTGAGAAGTGAGAGTCCAGGTTTTGACGTTCTCCTGCCGCTTCCTAAGCCCCTTCCAGTCTTCTGTTAAGGATGAGCTGATGGAGTTGTGTGTTCCCCAGAGGTGAATTCCTCCTCTGTTGTCCTCCTGGCAGGACTTGTTGGGTCAACTGTCCTCTCCTCTGATGAAAACATCCATCCGCCTTGGCAGCTTGCTGATTGCCTTCACAGATTATTTTTGTATGCAGTTGTCTAAGGTCATCTTGAATTAATCAGATGATGTTTACTAAAGCGTGGCAGAAATAAGGAGTTTAATATGGTCTTCAGTTTCTTATTGCTACATACAGTCTCTTTACAAAAAACTTTCAGCTATTGTTTCGAAGTAGAAAAATGGTATGGAAATGAAGCTTGCTATTTATTTTGTTTTAAAACCTTAGTGAAGCTGAGAAGGTTACCCACTTTACTTCAAATGCCAAAGGGTAATATTAAATTTTGCAGTATCCCACTAAACCCAGGACAATATGTAAGTGATTTTGAGACAGAAGTTTATCATTCTGCAGAATCCTGATTAACAAGGGCATATGAATATCTCTATAAGAGCTCTGGAGAAGAGCTGGTAACATGGATAAGTATACTTCACTTTGACCACAAAATAAAACAAAGCCCATCCCATCTTATCTGTTTTTAAGGTTCTCAATGAATAAGAATGAAAATGTTTGTGAGGCACTGTATTCAAAATAACTAACAGTTTGGAAAACACCAGCATAATAAAAGTTGCTTCTGAGGCATTTGGACGCGGGGTTTTCATTATTGCTTATGGACTCTGAAAATTTAGAAATGTGAAAACATCTTAACTGAGTCCCTGGTGTTTCAGGTGGTTGGTGCTCAGATGCACTGAAATTACAGAGGATGGAGCTGTGGAGCAGGGCAGGCTGGCGGGTGTCTGACCTGCGTGTGTAGGAAACTGGGAAACTAATGGAAATTGTGGGCGCTCCAGAATTTTGTTTGTTAAAGAAATCTGGAAAGAAGGAGTATATCTAAAGAATTACTACAACAACGAAACAACCTGAACCCACACCTTCCACGTTCCGGGCAAGTGTGTAACTGTTGGGCTAATTGGATGTAATTAACAGCCCAACAGTTACACACTTGGCTGGAGCGTGGGATCAGGTTCTTTTGTTGTGGTATTTGGAGCAAGGACCTGAACTGGGGTCTCAGGTATACAAGGGAGGTGTCTTAACCATCAAAGTCCTGGCATATTCAAGGTGTTTCACAGGGCAGCTCCTTAAAGTAATAGTGTCAGGCTAAATGTAGCAGACCTGAAATAAGTATACGATTGCATACAGGAGAATTCTGATATTGAAATTAAATTAAATTTTACAGTTCATTGTTTACATTTTCTGTTTCATTTTGGAAAAATACTGCAGACTCTTCTCTTTCTGTTGTGTGATGTACTGGAAGTGTCTTTTGGATTAAAATAGGAGACTGTGACTTTTTCTTACTGATTTTTATGTTTTGGAATGCAAAAATGAAATGAGAGGTTAACAACATTAAATCTTTCCCTTTCTCAGATTTCTTCATTCGGTCATTTTGAACAAAATTTATACGAGTTAAATAGCTTTCCTACTTGTGAAACTCAGATGAGCATAAATGAAACTGTTCGGCTTGAGTAGATGAATTATTTAATATAATACGGAAATTTGACTTCCTTTCCCTTTAAAGTTTAAAATTATTGGTAGTTTTGGTGCATAAAGGACTGCTGTCTTGGAGAAAGGGGTCTGACCGCTCGACTATAAACTGCAATTATCTGTGAGAATTGAGATGTTATCTGTACAGCAGAGCAGAATACGCTTTAGATTGACTTCCAGTTCAAACGTGAGCGATCAAGCACAGCCCAGATCTCTAAGGTCTGAGTAGTGAAAGGTCATTTTCTAAAAAGAGAGTGGTGTCACTGAGGGACTAATCGCATTGTCTTGTAGGCAGAAGCAAGCACAGGTCTACCAGTGTTTTGGGCAGCTGCATCTCAGACGATGAGGATGGACAGGTGGGTGATGGAGAGTAAGGGATGAAGTTTCATTTTTTTCGAGTAAAATGTGAGAATAAACGTCTGGAAGTGTTGATGGGGTTAAAGGTATTTTTAGGCAGAAGTGTTTTGACCAGCTGTAACTGGAAACTCCTCAAAATTTATATGCTTTAGTGTCAGAAATGGTGTCCTTTCTGGTGTCCCAGAAAGGAGTAACTGGAAACATCCAAAAGCTTAAGAGAATTAAAGAAGGAACTAGGCAAGCATCACTGCTACTCTTCTGATGGGTGGGAGTGCTTGAATAGTTTTGCTTTTGTTAACCTTTTGCTAGATGACCTCAAAATATTGTGAAAATTTGTATCATCCCCTTGCCACATTGTTCTCTTTTCCCCAGTCCTCCTGTACCCTGTCTTCTTTGAAAGAAAGAGAGAAATATGAACTTTCTAACTGCCTAACTTTTTCTGCATTAAGTTTGTGCCCTTAAAGGACAAGCCAAAGCTAAACCTCAGCTGCTTAAGCACTTCCTATATTATGAAAATAGCTGTTGTGCAATAAAACCATTCAGATCCTGTGCTCTTCTTGTTCACTGCTATAAAGCAGTGACATTTGCCATGGCAACAAGATATTGGATTTTGCTATCTTCTGTTTCTTTTATGTTAAAAAAAAGTTTTACTCATATACCTGTACTTTATCTACTAATAAGTTTATAATTTAATGGAAGAATACGTTAATAATTGAAATAAAGTAAATTAAATGTCTCTAGGAATTCTAGGGCAAAATAAATTGCAGCCGTGTTTTCTGACTATCATTATAAATAAACAGTATAGGCAGTGCTGCATGTTCATCACTAGATGATTTTCTTGCCTGGTCTCTCCAGGAACGTAGCTCTGGGCAGCCTTCTGATTGTGGAGTGTGGTGTTGATCCATAAGGCCTGTTAGGCATGATTGATTGTGCACCGTGCATTGCAGTGGAAACATTTGCATATTTGCACAGCCAAAACTCTCCAGGAGCCTCCAATATCAAAAGCAGTATCTGCGTAACCATGATATCCTCACTAGGAGGACTTCCCAATTTGCTTGCAGAGGGAAGAACCCGACGATCAAATTGTGCTTTTCTGTTTATCCAGAGGTGGTGTTTATTCAGAGATTGTCTTCTGTTATTCTTCTCCATCTGTTTTAGAAGGTTTCTCAGTTGTTTTTGGGGGAGCTTCTTTCCTGTATCTCTCACAATTTTGTCAGCAAAGATTGATGGGGCAACTTCAGAGGATATAAACTGTTGGCTGCTGAGGCTTTTCAGTCAAATTGGATGAAACCAAAAGGCCAAGAAGCCAGGCTGTGCTTCACACTTACTGACTGTAGCTCTGCGAGCTGCTGTACTCTCTGGCTTTCCTTCCAGCCCAAAAGCATTTCATTGAGGTGTGAGGTTTTCTCCAAATTTTTTCACTATCCTATAGGTTGAGTGCTCCCATTCATTAAGTTTCATTTTTGATACATCCATAATAGTTTGAAACTTTGAAAATGGTTGTTTTTCATATAATGAGAATTGTTCCCACAGTCATTCCTATATTTCAGGACTTCCGTAAAAATGTTGGTAGTTGCCAATACTGTGCATTTAAAAGCAGCTTCTCCAAATATCCACATCAGCTAATTACTGAAGTAGTAAATTGTTGCTTTGTTTTGCTAGACTTCTTTAGTTCAATTTGTGTGCAGCTTGATTGGATTTCACCCAAGCAGTCATTAGAGCTTGATTATGCTTAATATTGATGGTAAACTGCTTGTCATGGTCTGCTGCAAAAAGGTGTGGGGCCTTCTAGGGTCTGACTGTTAATAGGAA
The DNA here is from genome assembly GCF_036013445.1 of Caloenas nicobarica. Classification (NCBI taxonomy): domain Eukaryota; kingdom Metazoa; phylum Chordata; class Aves; order Columbiformes; family Columbidae; genus Caloenas; species Caloenas nicobarica. Next base: position 135,042,507 of record NC_088246.1, on the reverse strand, counting down.
AAAGACGCTTATCCAAAAAGCAATTGGAGAATCAGCCTGTTAGCATATTTTGAAGTAAAAAACTATGTATTTCCTGATGCTGCTCTAAATGCCTTTGATCTGCCTGCGGCATGTGAAATCAGTGTAGCAGAAGCTGCTTTGAAAAATGTAGATTAAATTGCAAATAAAAACTCTGCGGGTAGCTACCGCAGAGCCAGACCAGAACTCCAAAAGTCACCTTGCTCGTTTTACTGGAATGTCATCTTCCAGATTACTTGCCTGAGTGTCCATGGTGTTTGTTACCTTGATAGCTGAACCGGCTTCTCACGGTGCTGAGGCAGATGACAGTGTTAGTGACAGCTTGCAGACTGTTGGAAAGTCACCCTTCAAATGGTGAGATGGATCAAGTCTCAGGAGTGCTGGGGAACAGAGGACGCACTCGGTAGGACTGTCCCATTCAAAGGGTGGCTGAACATAGGGATGGTTGAGCTTGCTATAAATAAGAGTGGATTTCACGGCTGGGTGGTACAGACTGGGGCATTAGCATTCAGGAGTCCCCACTGCCAGTGAGCCGCAGTGATACATTGGAGGGCATCATGTGTTGGAAAGGGTGTAGCATCCCCTGCTGTAGAAAAATTTACTCTCAAAGTGTGCATAAAGTATCTTTATTTTTCAGTGGACTTTTGTCACTTCTCCCATTTTTTTCTTTTGTATTGTTCTGTGTGCATATCTGAGAGTTTCAAGATTTCTTGTATTAATACTTAACTGTATTACTGACATCCCCACAACTATCGTGTTCGATCACTTGCAGCTTGTAGAGGAACCAGTTATGTGACTGGCACAATTTATTTTTTTATCACCAATCTTAGATATGCTGGCTGGCCTATACAGCAGGATTTTGCCAACGTAATATTCTTGTTAAAGTGTGAATTTTGAATGAGTTAGCATTACTCTTGAGGTAGTTTTTTTTCCTGGTAGTATTCAAAGCAGAGGGAATATTAATCTCACCAATAAAGCAAAGTGCTTTTTCTGTTCTGTACTTAGTGTTTTCATTTGATAGTGATTTTCACACAATTTGGTATAATGGCAACTACATGTGGCTGTGGTCTTTGGGCCTGGTTTACTACACTTGATCCTGTGAGAGCAGGACGTGATTTGAGAGTGATGGACCTAGCAAGAACATGCATGAAGCTTACTTCTCACTTCCTGTTTGGTGGGGCTTTTTGTAGCAACTGGTCATCACACAGACCTCTTAGTTCATTGTTCCTGGGTTTCCATAATTTTCAGCTTTCACTCTGTTTTCTAATGTGTGCAGTAGTATTAATATTAGGAGGGGGAACTTCTTAACACCAGCTGGTGATGTTAGCTAACGTTATTATCTAGTATGTTAATGTGGACTTGCAATGGTGTTCCCAGGGAATGAAATTCCAATGAAAAATGAAAGCAGGAAAATTAGATTGTGCAATTAAATGTGGTAATGCTAAGTTATCCTACTGCCTGATACTGGAGTCTGTGTTATTTTAGGTAATTATTATTCTAAAAATAAGATTTTTCTTGTGCATGTATACATATATATACATATATATGTATATATACACATGTAAGTAAGTTTCCCATTTTTCTAGAAAATCCCATATTCAAAGCACTGATGAGAAAGATTTGTCTTCACCTATAGAAGTATAACTGCTTCTCTTCAAAATCTTCTTCCACTGGTAGCCAAGACAAAAGGCTAAATAATTTTATATGTGTGATGGAAGTTGCCAACAGACAATGATCTCATTACCAAGCAAATTTCAATGAATTCCTCTAATGTGGCAGGGAGAAAAAATGTGTCCTTAATCGGCATCGACCATTAGGCACTGGTTCTTGAAGAGCTGCATTCAGCCGGCACTGCTGCTGTATCTGTTGGCCATTGCTGTGAATGTACCGCTTGTTCTCAGCTCTTCAGTTCCCTTAAAAAATGGAGTGTCATTTCAAAACACTCTTCAACAGCAGGCAATATTCAATAAGAGTAATTTCTTTGTGGTTTGTGTTAGCTGTGGCACAAAAAAAATTCCTCTTCAAATGCCATCTGTGCTGAGAAAAAGAAAAAAGTCAATGGGTACATGGTTTATAACTTGTGTGCCTGTGAAATGTGCAAGAATGGGTTAACATGTATATGGCTACAGAGATTACATAGATAATAGTTATGTTCATAGATGTAATTTTATTTCGATGTTATAAAATTAAAATATTCTCGTTTGTGCGGCGGTATTCAACACTGTGGTGTTGAGGTCAGTAGAGATATGAAGCCTGCCTTTCTAAGCAAAGTTGTATCACTGATTGTTATTTGTAATGTATTTTTAGAACTCTCTGTTTTAAGTCCTTTAGCATCATCTCCATGAAAACATTCATTTTACACTTTTTTTTTTTTAAAAGAGGCAGAAAGTGTGACTTTTTGTCATTTATAGTAATATGCTTATGTTATGTGTACAAGAAAAAATAGTTTTTATTCTTCAAGTATGCTAGTCAAGCTCGCTGTGTAAAGGGGTTTGCAATTTTGCACGGGTCTGTATTTTAAATTTCACTTCAGGAATTCCTGCAGGTGATCTGATACTGTGTCTGACGAGTGGCCTCGGGCTGTCTGGGCTTGGTACCCAGTGAACAGAACAGAGGTAGGAGCATCTTCAGTGGACCAGAAGGAAGCTGTGCATGAAGTATAAACTTCTACTGTTAGCGGTCCCAGCAGAGAAAGTACAGCCCAAAGTACCTTGCTGTTCCCTCCATAGAGTAAAAGATGAAAAGAGACATTTTGCTAAAAATATTTAACATTCCCAAGCAGATGTATGTTTACGCTTTGTATAGAACCGAAGTTTAGAAACATAACTTCATTCTCATTTTGGGATAAAACATTCACGGTTAGTGGTAGTGTTTGTGAAATGGTTTATTTGATAACCACATCTTCAAAATAGCCTCCTCGGGGAACTGAGGGAAAAAGTATAGAATCACATGGCCAGAATACAGCAGCAGAGTGTTTCTTTTCTTTAATTATATATCATATTAAATTCTGGGTATCTGAGAGTTGTCCTGGCGCCTCTCCGGGAGCACACCAGAAGCCCACATGTGGCTGGACACCTGAGCTGTGTGGTCCTATGGCAGTAGTTGTCCTCTGCAGCATCGCCTTTGGCATGCTGCATCGAGGCTACTGCTGCGTTGACACATGGATGGTTTCACTAACAGCAATATTCCAGATGGTAAATGGAGTCAATAGCCAATTGATGCTTTTAATAAGTTGTTCCTACATTGTAATGCTGTTGCTCCTCATTTGGTTTGGTTTGTTACTCAAAACTTATGTCTTGGATGTTTCTTTGAGGACGGACAGAGGGTGGTATTTCCACCAGCAGCAGATGTACTATCATTATGATCAGCTTTGTAATGAAGTAAAGCCCGCGGTTGGGTAATGCTTTCCCCAGGAAAACCCCCATTAAAATACTGTGTAGTGTTTTAATTAATTTTATATACAAAGAATATTCTTCGTCCCATACTGTGCTCCCAAACTTAAGTTGCCTGCTGTCTCTGTCTCCTTGTCCCCTTTATCTTAATTTGGATTGTCTCTTTTGTTTTCATCTTAAATGTCCAATTTGTTCCTCCCTTGAAGCTGAGGCAGGCAGTGAAATAAGGTTTAAAAAAAGGCATTTAGGACTGGCAATAGTGAGGCTATCAGTGTGGGGCATGCTCATGCTATCTCTTGCTTCTCAATGTTGCTTTTTTAATTTTACCTAATGGTGGTTGCTTGTATAGGGTTCGCTGAGCCCTTGGCTCCAAGATTACAGATGTGTAATTCTCGTAGTAAGTACAGAGTAGCCATTAAATATAACTTTTATTTATATATACCTACATATATAATCAGAGAATAAACGTGTTTATGTGACATACTTGTGCACTCACCTCTAATATCCTGAGAAATATCTTGCTGATATTTAACCTTTATAGTGTTTCAACTTCTAGTACCTAGCTAGAGTACTTTTAGATCACAGGAATAATAAAAACAGCAACAGTAAAAATCTAATCGATGTTGAAAGCCCTTTAAAACATGTCTCATAAAAAGTCTTGTGGTTACACTTATTTATATTTTGTGGTATGTATTTTATGATGACGTTGACAGAAATTCTAAGTATTACAAAGGAAGATACCTTGCTAATCTCTGAAGCAAATATGTGCAGGGGAATGCAGCAATTTTGTCATTTTATTGTGTTTTGATCTGAGTAAGAAGCTTGGAGAGAAAATGTACATTGAATGTATAATACGGGTCTTACCAAAATAAACGAGATATGTACTACACTTATAATAAATCATTAACATTAAAGCAGTGCAAAACTAAGCTTTCACATCTTAATTTAAGACATAATGTGTAACATTAATAAACATGGCTTTTATTGGTTTTACAGATAGAAGCTTTGAATTACATTAGGCAGCAAATGTTCTTAGTTATCTTTGGTTGGTTTTATTTTTTTAGTTTTTTTCTTGTAGATTTTTTTTTTTTTGGCAACCTGTTGTGCAGACATCCAAACTGTTCGCGGTATTAATTGAGTTGCCTGTCATTATTATGGCAGAGGAACTGGGAGAAGCAGTGTATCTGTGGTGTGGAGCTGGGTTTACAAGCCAGGGACAAATGTAGTTGCTGTGAAAGGAGCCCTGAGGAGTCAGTAGATGTCCCATGTACCAGCGCTGCCCAGCATGGCTGAGGTTCCTTCTGGGACACAAGGGTTGAGGACTCAGCAGCTGCTGCCCCTCAGTGCCATGGTTGCAGCTGGGCCTCCGCAGCGGCAGGGGCCTCCTCGTGTCACCTGCGAAGTCCCCCCACGGTGGAGGGGACCGCTCAGGTACAGCTGGGGGGACCCTGGCTCCCAGGTAGTTTTTATTGTACATGTCTGGTAAAACACAGTCCTCCTGAAGGAGCCTCAGTCCATCACAGTCCTTAGTGCCATCTGTGCCTTTTAAATTACTGTTGGCCCCACCACTGTTGGCCTCTCTGCAGCCCTACAAGTATGGCTTATTCACCTGGTATCAAATATATCAGAAACAGGAAATACAGAAGATACAATCTTTAGTCAGACTTCAAAACTGAAAACAACCTGTCCTGTCCATCCCTACATCAAGGTGCAAATATTAAGCAGTTCTATGTGTTTCTGCTTTTCTTACCTACTTTTAAAATTAAAGCTTGTCCAAGCTAAACGTGTCCCTTCGTATCATGGGAACTTAGAAAGCATCTGGCCTAGATTGCCCTCCTGCCTTGCTGTAAAATCTGTTGACTCACTGTGCTACGCAGCCTCCCACCCACCCAACTACTGCTGCCTATTCTCTCCCTCCCACTTGCTCTCCCCGTGCTGTTCTTCTGCAGGTATGTCTCTGCTCCAGCCACCCCTTAGAAACACCGGCCACTCTCCAAACCTCACCTTCTTTCAAATGCTGTACATTTTTCACAGTGGGACTTCTAAAACTTTCCCTTCGGTTCCAATGAGGAATTCATTTTTCTTCCTCTCCAATAGGTACACTTCCACATATGCTGAAATGACTCTCTCCTCAAGCTTCTATGATGTATTCTATAAGCAATGTTTGTGATAAATTGTATTGTGCTGAATGAAGGAATTGCATGGTTAAAAGCTCCTGTTCTCATATTAGTCACTGAGTGTATTTGTGTGCCTGGAAGATACTGAGGTCACCTTTGCCTGCCCTGCTGCGTTGGGAAGGAAGGATTCTGAGAGCAGTGCGAGCTCGTGGAGGGAAAGAGGTAGTTGGGGGAAAGCAAATCTGGCTTACTAAAGAGGTGAGCCTAATCATCATTTTTTCACCACTATTTTTGTGAAGCTATCAACATTTGTTATATAATCTGTTATATCCAATTTTTGTTTGGGGGATGGGGAGCTGTGAACAATAGGCTGAAGTTCAAAATCTGCTTTGCTTGGTGGTATCTTAATTTCTGTGATCTAGCCAAAAGTAACAAACTTTCATAAGGAAGGGCAGATGTATATACATGCTAGGATATGTTTCTATGCAGCACTAAATCACCAACAGGATAATTAACGTTTGCTGAGTAATACCTGTGGTGAGCCACAAACAACATGCACATTATTTTCTTTATGCAAGCAGTGACGACAAGTTGTTACGGATTTCTGTAAGCACTACAACCTAAAGAAAACATTAGACTTTGAAGAAGCTTTCTAGTTAAAAACAAGCAAACAAAATGCACTAAAAAACCCCAAACAAAAAACCCCAAACCAAAAACCCATAAGCCAATTGAAAGACAACAAAAAGCCCAGAGAACAACTGTTATGAATAGTTGGCTAATTTTCTCTTTTCCTAAACAAGTTTTGTCAGTATATATTGCTAAGTCTAATGAACTGGTTTGAGTTTACACTATACTTGAGCCCAATGTGCATAGTTCTCTCTAGACTATTACAGGAGCCCATTCACAGGAGTATGGGGACCCTGTTCTGCCAGTTCTGCACAAACTTGAGTGGGTACCTGCTACGGAAATCCTGTTTTATGGAGTTGAGGGCACCCTGGTTCCTCCCTGCATAAAAACCCAGGCCCTTTTTGGGCTGTCAGAAAGCTCTGTTCATCACCCACTAAGGCAGGTACCTCTGGAGGACAAGGACTGGGGATGGAGCAAGCGATGCCAAGCTGCACACACAATGGGCTGCTCTTGCAACTAGTGCAGCTCCGCTGAAGCAATTTGGCTGTACTGCCATACGTCTTCACTAACTGATTTCAGTGAAAACAAGGTCTCACCATCATCTGCAATACCCAATATGCATAGAAATACTTGTGGCATTTATAAAAGATGTTACAGAAAGCTGCACTGTGATTGGTAAAGATTTATTTATTTATTAAAACATCCATGTGTGTATGTCCATACACGTACATATGTTAAACTTAATGGGAAAACTGCATATGCTGTCATTACCTCAGAGCCTTGTCTTGTTGATAGAGAGAATTGCTGGTTTTTTAATGGAAAATATTTGAACAGATTTTAACAACCTTAAACTCATACAATGTTCAGTTTAAAAAATATGCTGAATACTTTCCCATACTTTATCATTTAGGAGATACATGACTGCATGTTTTATTTCTGGTGTGTTGCCAGATTTCCTGTATCATCATCTGTGCCAAATAATTGCTCACTTATTATACTGGTAGCTTAAATATAGTTGCCTCAGAGAGATATTTAGAAGATATGATAGATATTGGCATATTTTGATTTATAGCGTTGGAATGGCAAAAATACAGGTGGAAGGTCCTCTGCGGTCATGGAGGTCTTCACTTACCCCACAGCAAAATCAGTTACATGTATCCCTTTTGATAATTGTTTGTCTAATCTGTTCTTAGAAGTTGGTGATTATTGACAGTTCATCATTCAGAAGGGCAGTCGTTTCCAGGGTTTAAGTATTTTTACTGCTAGAATTTTTTCCAATTACGGCTAAAACCTCCCTCATTGCTTTTTACATCCATTGTTTCTTTCCTGTACTCCAGTGGGCATGGAGAACCATACACTCTCTTCTTTTTTTTTTTTTTTTTTTTTTTTTAATTTTCTCCCCTATTATTTTACATAGTGGAAGACAGTCTCTTTTTGGTGAGTGAAAGGGACACCTTTTATCCAATCCTTATTTCATACAGGTTGCATGAACAAAGTTGAAAATAAACATCCTGTGGGTGAAGATCCCATTCTGTGGTGTCACAGATGTGCAGGCTCTGACGTTTTGCTGAGGGCAATGGATTGGGGCACCCTCCAGGGAAGTGGAGGGTCAGATTGGGGATGGGTTGGGATGGGAAGGGGACTGATGCCAGTCAGCAGACATGCACAGTGGCAGAACCCCTTGAGCACGTCACAAGCAGGAACTGAAGATTCCTGTGGCTTCTGTGTTGCTCATGAGGAATTTGTGGATCATGCCCTTCAAGCATCAGTGTTTTCTGTGGCTTTATTATTATTTTTTCCCTCTCCGCCTCTACTCTCCAAATTTAGCATAGAAGGTAAAATAGTGAAGAAGATTAGAGGCGCTCCACAGCTGGTCATGTTGGGTACCTCTGTGAGGTTAGTGAGCAGAATGATCGGGTGAGGCTGCTGGCGATTTCACATGGTAATAGAAGTAACAGGTTCTGAAACCGAATCCAGCATTTGTTTTCTGGGAAAGGGTGCATAATATTTTCCACATTAATGCATCGGATGGGCTCAGCGTTGGACCCGACCCAATCTGCTGTGCTTCATGCATGGCTGGAAGCCCAGAAATGCCCCTTGTGTCCACTGAAGGATGGCACTAAAACTAGTTGAGAGAAGGCATATCTGTTGTTCACTTGTAAAGCAATAGTGTTATCACTGCTGCTAGCTCTGCAATTTGAAGTGAATCATCTCTTTTTCATAATGCTTAATATACTTCATCTGTTCCTTCTGCCCCTGCCTCCTTCCCTCTGTGCTCCCCAAAATGTCCACAGGCTCCTGGCAGCAGGGTGCTGCTGGGTGTAGGGAGGCTTGGTTTGAGGATTCAGTGCTCTGAACGTGGCTTGTTGACAGCGGGTATAAAGCAGACACATTGTTTTATGCTTTAAAGGAAAGGGGAGGTTGGTAACTGTCCATCTGTGTGGCTTTGAAACTTGATTACTGTTTGTTGGATAGTGATGCACTAGATAGGTTTTGACAAACTCCAGATTGCAAAACAGTGGTGATGAAGCATACATTTTGGATGAGCGTGTATATATGTATGTATAGTATATATAAATGTACATAGCTGTAGAGCCTTGTGAACATGAATTCAAAAAGTCTGTGGTTTAGATGAGTCTCAGGTCATTTTTATTTTCCCTTCCCCTCCCAAGGATACTTTAATTGTTTTCTGTGGGAATTGGGTTGAAGTCAGACCTGGGGGCGGTTGAACAGATGACCCCCTGTTAGAAGTGAAGGACCACTTCCTACTGAGTATTTTCAGGTGCACCATCCAGTCAAAAAGCATGACATCCAAAAATTAATCACTCTGAGAACTGCTGCTTTGCTAAGTGCATTTGATACGAATGGTTTCCCATGTACTTTCCCTTGGTTGTGTGTGTGCACTGTTAGGTACTTATGTCCTGCGGTGCATCTTATTAGCGTGCTGTATAATTTGCAAGAGTAGATGCTTTCTGCTTTATCACTGAACTTCATGTGTGCACAGGGAGATGACAATTTATTTTGGGAAAAAAAAAAAAATTACTCAGATACCTTCAAAATTTATCAAGTCTGCTTAAATGTGTGCAGGATTAAGAACTGTGCTGACAATGAAAATAATAATGCTTAGTACAGTGTTTTTAGGATTCAGTGCTGTACAGACACTAACATGTTCTAAAATAGCAGAGATCAGTAAGCAAAATTGCTTAAAGATGTTCAAGAAGTGATACAGCAGGAGGAAGTGGCTGCCCAGCAAAGCAGGGGCTGTACCAGGGTTAGAAATGGAGGTTTCCTGACTGCCAGGCCTGCGCTTCTGACTCCAACAGCCAGCTGCTTTTTCTAACTTCTGTGCCCTGTTTATACTCCCTATCTGAGGTCCATCATTCAAAATCCCACCTCGAAGTCAAGCTGAAAATAGGGAAAGATCTCTGATCCAAACCCAAAGCAAAATGTCTTTTACTCCATCTAAAAGCTTACAGCCCATCTTACAATATGTGTCATTCCTGCCTTGTATGCCTAATGGCCTTAAAAAAAAAGCCCATGTTTTCTATTATGTTAAAATGCTTTTTCTATTCTCATATTTGGCTTCAAAGGATGGTCAAAGGCATGTGTTATTAAAAGGTTATTAAAAGGTTATTTATTTATTCTAAACCTTTTATCTTTGGGTGATTAACTTAAGACATGTAAAGCACAGCTTTTAAAGGTGCTGAGCACCCAGACTTCCAGTTGTCCAGGAGATTTTTGAGGTGAGACCTGTGCATGTATTCGTCCACTTCATGAAAACGTTGAGGTAAGTGAATTTTGTAGGTGAATGCAATGGAGTCATTAGCCTTGGTAGTGGATTCCAGCTGTCTGTCCTGCTACTTGTAGCAGTTTTAGGTGATTGCTAGTCTCTGATCAGTCCTTCTGCAAATAAAACTGAGATGTTCAACAGCAAATTGTAGTAGTGATCTGGGGATGAAGAACTGAGATTTTTATTTTTGTCATCTTGTTTAAAGCAGATTTTGCAGTCAGGTTGGTCTTCAAAGAGAAAAGTGTTTCGCAGCAGTGGAGATTTAAAAGAATAAGAATAAAAGCATCGGTCATTCTTTTTTTGTAGCTTAACTTATGAAGAGATTAGCATCTGTGATACCAACGCTTATACCTCACTTAGCCCAAATATAAAAGGGAATAGCAGAAGAAGGGTACATTTTTCAGACAGGAAAACACATGTTCATAACTCTGATGTTCTCTACAGCTCAGGCCACAGGAATGAGCTCGGTGACTCCTCTGCCACTAGAAGGTGGGGTTTCAGAGCACCTGTACGGTGTTTTCAGCAGTTAGGTGCTTATCAAGCTAAGCCTCATGAAGAATTACTAAAAATGGGACTTAAGCTCTCAAGTCACTCCAACTCCCGAGAAACACCTCAAGGGAAGTGCACTCCACATAATCTCTTAGCTCTAATGATTAGTTTGTTTCCTTTCAGTTAAATAAAAACCAGAGGAAACACCTGTGAACATTGATCTTTGGAGCCTGACCGTGCTCGTGGAAGAGGTGACAGCTGCCAGAGACCCTCTGAACTAAGTTAGCCGTGAATGTTGTGACTGACATGCATGTTGTGACTGACGTGCATCACAGCAGTGGGGTCCCCACAGCCCTGCTGGGGGACACGCAGCCGCTCACCTCCGAGGAGCATGAGGGACTGGCCACTTTCTACAACTGATGCTCCGCAGCCTTTGAAAATCCTTCTTGCATGCTCCTAGGAGGAAGGTGGGAGCTCAGACGTCACTAGTTTCTTTCGAACACATTTATTCTCAATGAGATCTTTAAGACAGAGTAAGCCACGTTTAGTCACAGTGGATTTTATACACACATAAAACTTTTCAGTAGAACATACGGCAAAAAGTGGTTTGTTTTTATAGATGTAAAGCTCAAACTGCTGAATAGATGTAGCTAAAATGCTCCAGATAACCAACCTGCCAGTCCCTTGGGATTGAACCCAAACTCGCAAGTGTTTGGGCTGAAGTGAATTTGTTTGAGAGGGTTTTTAGAGGAGATTAAAATGGTGGGGTGCCTTTTAAACTTTGAGATGAGTTTGTAATTCACAAATATCTGTTACCAATCACCTATTAAGTAAATTGTGGTTCTAGGAGTGTTGTCACTGAGGGATGGGTGATACCTGGGGAGGACGAGGAGGCAGTGCCTGCAGTGCGCGTTCTGGCTGAGCCATTAGTCCTGTAGCCGTTATACCCAGCTGGACAAAGCCTGAAAGGTACAGGGGTACTAACACCCCCCAACTCATAGATATTCTTTAAAAATCAGCATAACTGATTCGGAAGCAGGAATTGATTTGGAAGCGTTTTTGGAAGGTGGTTGCAGGGACTTGCTGTGCAGCTCTGCGTGGGTCGCTCTGCCCTGCCAGCCACAGTGTGAGGTGTGCGAGTGTGCTGGGGGTCCAGGGTCCTTGGGTGGTCACAGCTAAATGAAGGGCTAGATAACTGAGATCCACTGCATTGAATTGTGTATTTTTTTTTTCTTACTGTGGGCCATTATCTTAAGGCTAGAGATTTGAGGGAGAAGGTGAAGAAGAGTTTCTTCTCAAAGCTATATGGGCCTTATAAGTTTTTGTACATGAAGGCATTTCTCATCTGTATAATCATTTCAAAACTCTTGTTCTAATTTTCCCATCTTACTCTCAGCTTCTTCAGATCTTCTCTGCGTCTCCCGTTGTGATGCAGCTGCAAATTTGGTCATGCTTTAAATGTCCACCAAAGAAGCATCTAAGAGAACACTTTGTAGAGCATGATTTTTAGGTTAATTTGCAGAAAAAATAGCTTCTGGGAGACTTAAAATGGGCTATACAGTGTGTGTGCACCTATTTTATAAATATATCAAAATAATTGAAGCAGTACTACAGAAAATATATATAAATGACAGTCACAGAAGTAAAAATGGCTCTGTACAGCATCAGTGGTTCCTACAGATCACATTGCCAGTCTCTCACGGTGCTTTGCTTTTGTTCAGTGACACTCTCCAAAGTCCGCATCCTGTTGCGAGGATCGAATAGCGTGAAAATGTTTAAAAGGCTCTAATCTCAGCCTGATAAATTCTTGTTTCTTGTTCCACGTAGTGGAAACCTCTGCATTCAAAGAAGACAAAATTGGATCTGAAATGTGATGGTTTGCTGTTAGTCGAAGGAAGCAGTGCTAAATAAATGATTCTTCAGTAGAAGAAAACCTCGTACTTAATGACCGATGTGCTGATCTGAAGTAACGCCTTGGTGTCTTGCAGTTCTTGCCTGTTGGTGATCTAGCAGCAAGTATTAGATGAAGTTTGAAGTAATGGAGCACCGCAAAATACAACATTATTGTATCTTAATGAAACTGGAAAAGCTGTGTTTAACCAAAGTAAACCTCTCTTTTTACAGCAGATGTTAGGGACAGGAGGAGCTTAGAAGAGCAGAGTTAGCATTCTCCTGATTATACCAGTGCTATTTATCTTTAACTGGAGAATAAATAGTTTTAGAACAGACAATAACTTGGCTCTATTTTAAAGTCTTTTTTTTCTTATTGTTTTTAAAATAATGACTAGAGCCGTGCTTTAATGAATTGATACCCTCCCCTGTTTAACCAGGCCAGCCCAAGACCTGGACTGATTATCTACCTTCTTTTTTATTAGTAGTATTGTATGATGCTTCACTGGCACATAGAGAAACTGTACAAGAACAGAAATGAAGTAGCTGATGAGGAAGCATCATTTTGTTTTCTTTGCATGTAGTCCTCTCTTTGCCAGTTATCCATCTGTATTGTTGAACTCCAGTTACTTCTGGCCATCTTAGCTCTTGAAATCTTTCTGGTTATTTCATCCAAAAGCCCTTTATTGCTTATTCTCCACATGCTTTCCTTGTGCTGAGCTCCATGTTTTCTGTGGCTTGCACAACCTGATTACTTCCACAGGTCTTTAGATATTCCTTAAACTGCCACTTTTGCCCAGTGTTACACAACAGATTGACCACCTCTGTCTGTTTTTGGGCATGCACCTTCTTTTGCAACTAGTGATGGGGCATCTGCCCATCTTGCATCTTATGGTTTAGATCCCTGCAGATCTTGTGTTATGCAGATCAAAGAAATGTGAATTAATACATATCATTATGAAAAAGCCACATAAACAAGTCTTGCATGCAATTGTGGTACTTGTAAGAGGTTTTCTAAACCATCCTTTAAAAAGTTGTAAATAAGTTATGGTTTCTATCTACATATATGTATATGTACGTGTGTGTGTGTGTGTGTGTATATATAAGTATCATTGAAACAATCCCCATAAAGGATATGTTTTATATTTCATAGATTTTCAGAACAACCTTTACAAAATTAGATTATGTTTAAAAAACAACAATAACTAATCAAAGTGTGCCTATCATGTTGACTGTCCAAGAGGGAATCATTCTGTGCATCTTTCGAAAGCAGCAGAAAAACAAGTCTTCTATGTCAATAGAGTTCTTCCATATTGTAACTCTTCATTTACATATTTTCTGCATGGAGAGGCTTATCAAGCAGTAAAGACTAAAATTCTGTACCATTAGTCATTAAATTGCATTTAATCTTTCTGCTGCTGTGTGCAGATGGAAAGAACATGGGGAAGAGCTTAGGTAAAAAGTTTTTTCTCCTAAATTACAAAGCTAAAATTACTTTTTTTTTTTTTTTTTTAAAGCAGAAGCATTACTGACACATTTCGTTAGCATCTTTTGGGGCAAAGTAGTAACGTAGAGAGGTGAAACCATCTGTCATTTCATCTAAACTTTCTGCTTAGCCTTTGTCCAGATTAATTCCAAGCATCCCATTTTGGCAGGGAGAAGAGAAAGGTTCAAGCTTTTTGACATTTTAAGAAGAGTAAATATTGAAGGGGAAGTATGTATCTTCAAACTGCGGTAGAATGATGCTACAGAATTCAAATCTGGGGGCCAATTGACAAAGACTTTGATGCTAAGATGAGAGATTTCCAAACAGTTCTTCATACTACAAAGTCTGTTTACCAGATTCAAAATTGGCACTTGGATCAGAAGGGATGTTTTGGCTTATTTTCCTCTGCCGAAATCTTATTTTCTGAAATCTTCAGCGTATCAACATGCAACTCCTTACATAGCAAGGCTAGGCAGGATTCCTCAGAGTGGAAGGAGATTCAAGGATGAGCCGAAGCGTTGGTGCAGACTTTTCTTTCCTGCATCCTGTGTTTGTGTAAGTCCCGAAGTTGCACAGAAATCCTCCCCTTTGAGGGGGTCAGGCCTTGCCTTACTGTGCCCTCCTGCTCTTGCACTTGCCACTCACTAAAAGGACTTGGAACTGCTCCACCTGACAGCCACAGTGGGAGATCAGAGGGTCACAGAATGCCTACAATCCTTTCCTTTGGACTTGATGTTTTGTAGTAGTGTTTGCCTCTGCAATGCTATGGCTGAAGTATGGTTTTGTTAATGCATTTATTCTTTTCTGGGCGTATGTGTTTTAGTTTTCTTAATGTCATATCTTAAAATGTTTTTGGGACTTGTATTAGTTTGAAATGATGAGGCTTCCTGCTCATTCGTGGAAAAATTACTCTGCAGTTCAGTGAGCAGTGAACCTCTTCTGTTTTGTTTCTGTGTTAATATCCGAAAAAGGTGCTAGTCCAGGAATGACACCACTACACTAGACACTAAAAACGCTAAGCAAAGACACAGCCCTGAAGTCCTCTAACCTAAAACGTCCTCTGACCTAAGAGTCTGACTTTCTCCTCTTCTACTTGTGCACCGGGCAGGTCATGTCAGGTTGGAACGGTCCTTTGCCCCTCTGCAACCCCTTTCCTCGTGTCCTCTGACTGATTTCTTGTTCTGGTTCTCCCAAGTGCTCCTCAGACATTTTTAGCACTTTCAAAACATGCTGGTTGTGCTCCCCCTGAGGTGCGTGGCCTGGGTGGCTGGAGGATCCCTCTTGCTGTGAGCACTTCTATCTTGGCCTGGACCGTGGGGCACTGACTTCTGGATGTGTCCTGCTGCCCACCGCCTTCACTGCTGTCGAGCGCACTGCTTCTGGAGCTTGTCCGTGCTTGGTCTCTTCTCATTTTCTAGTTTTCACATGCATCTGAAGACCTCTAATCTTTTTTCTTCTGAGGCCTATTTTAATTCTGTATGATGCTGTCTGCAAAGCTCTTCAGGTGTTACCAAGAATCCACTGTGTGTCTTTTTTTTCTCCAAACTCTGGAGTTTAGACAGCGTAGTTCAACAGTCAGTATGAAGCCTAGAAAATCCAGGAATTTGGAATTATGGCTGGCAAGCCTGTAAACCTCCTGCAGCCATATTCTGTCACTCTCATATAGAGCAGAAACCTGGTCCCTTGGTTTTGAGCTGAGCTACAAGGCAAGAGGTGATACTGCACATTAAAACTATGTTACTTAGCCTTGGATACGTCAACTTAAGTTGTTTTCCATAAAAGCTTTTACAAGTGGACAGAAAAAAGTGTGTAAAATTTCAAAATTGCCGAAAGCATATATTTTCATGTTTTGTGATGAATACATAGCGATAAGGTTTAAGAGTGTTCTTAGATCCCAATTTCAAAGATACAGTGATTTCAAATTGGGTTCATATTTTTGAAACACCTTGTATTTCTTCCCCATTTCATACTCATACATGGGTTTATATCCTATGCCCTTGCGAAGAAGGAAACCTGATCGCGGCGTGGGCTGTTTACCAGACCAGTAGATGCTTTGGGACTGAGAGATGTTTCCAATTTTGTTTCATTGGGTGGTATGCTGACTGCATCGGACAACTGAGCTGTGCTTTCTACTGCAATCAGCAATTTTATAAACTTCGCCAGTAAAATAATAACTTTAATTATTGAAGAGTATGAAATAGACCTAAATGAGCTTGTTAATGTTCACTGTACTTACTGAAGTTACTAAGCTGGTTATGGACCTGGGCTAGCGTAGTTAAAAGAGTAAACAAATGTGGCTGCCCTTTCTGTTCATGGACGATTAGGAAAACACCTTGGATTTCTTCTGCAGGTTAGTATCAAAATTGTTCTCTGAGCATTTCATTCCCATACATTATTTCTGTCTATAGGCTTTTTATTAACCGTTTAGTTTGTCCGTTAAGTAATCCAGTATTAACAGGTTTCGACTCATATATTTTTTGTATTTGCTCCTTAAATGTCTGATGGCTAACTGAACACGGTTAGAGAAATGAGACATTTTAGCAGCACTTTTCCAAACACATCTGTTGGAGACTTGGTTTTGAGAGTGGTTTTGTGAGCTAAAGGTCATGAAGTTGCATGTTCAGTGAAAATCAAGCAAAAGCATTGAGCAGTCCTTTGAAAAGTACTTGTGGATCTTATTCAAAGGCATGTCTCTAATACTTTTTTTTTAAAAAAGTATTTTTTGAGCTGGATGGATAAATATGCAGTTTCATTCTTTTCCAAATAGCAAGATGTATCTTTTGTGTCTATGCTGGAGCTGTGACTGACCTAACAGGACAAAACCCATGGCTTTAGCGGCATGTCCTCCAGCTTCTGTTCCTTCTACCTGGATTTATCTGTATATAATGTTGGGGGTTTTTTTTTAGAAAAAAAGCTATGTCAAAAAGCAGCAGAAATCCTGTGGAGGAGACAAGGAGTGAGTGTGAGCGTGCGCCCACGGCTTTGCAAGCATGATGTCATTCTCATTTGCACTGCTGGGGGATGAGCTCATCGGGGAGGGGTCTTGCAGATTTACAGCTGTGCCAATTCATCTCTGGTTCGATTAACGTTCTCCACGCTCCCTCCTTGAACTAAACAACAGGTGCTGCGTTATGAATTATTTAAAGACCTATGAGAGCTTCTACTAAATAAAATGAAGCATCAGTGCAAAACAAAAAAGAGTGAACTCTCTATTATGCTTCCACAATGTTGTTAGAAAATGACATGTCTATCATTCCCAAAAGGATAAGCAGGTTTTTTTTTTCTCCCTCCTTTCTTGCTCCTTTACATTTTTGTGCTACTAGTTTTCAACAACAATCTGAGCTGCCTTTTTGTGGGTATGTAGATCTAATACGTATATGTATATATGTTTCTTGTTTAGATACAGTGTAGCATTGACAAGGTTGTATTATTCCACTCTATAGCTGGCTTTTCATTTCTAATAGGAATTTAGATCTAAAACTTGGACTGTTAGAAAATGCCAAGCATAATCTTAATCTTTCCAGAGGGCACATTTACACTAATTATTTACTAATTTTTTTAAAAAGAATCTGTGAGAAAATATCTGAGAGCTAAATAGGTTTGCCATTCACTGTTTTCAGGAATTTGGCTGCCTTTAATATGAGATAGTTAGGATTTTCCTTACACAACTTTTTAAAAAGAATTTTAAAATCCTGCTTCCACTGTGAAGGAAGTTGGCCACCTAAAACAGCTGAAGATCCAGTCTGGGTTTTTTCAGAGAAACCATGCCATTTTGCAGTCGAGTCAGAGCAGCTGTTTGAAAATCAGATAAATTATCTGGGAACTGCTGCTACTGTACTCAGCCTCCTGCATTGCCTTGGGCTAGAGGTGTTAGCGGATTTGTATACTTACATTCCATTATATTCTCCTCAGAAATGCATTTAACAGATTTTTCCAGAGGTTAAGATACTAGGTTGAGATGTCGGGTGCAAGCGGTGAGAGCAGAATTACGCCTAGCATCTGGAAAAATACTTTGGGACATCTCTAAGAAGTGTAACACGGGATAGTTGTTCAATATTATTTGAGTCTCTTGCAGTTGACTGGTACATTCTTCTTCAGTGCAACACCTACCTTCTGAGACGAGGATAGGGCAAAATTCTCTGTTTCTAAAGCCCTAATTGTTGCTACTAACTGAAAGAGCTTTATAGCATTATTCACTCCTGATGTAAGGTACTTCAGCCACTTCCCTTAGATGCATCTGTCTTACTAACTGTGGTAGAGCAAGCGATACAAATACAGGGAAATCTGAAATTAAGTAGAGGTTGGGTTTGAGTTATGACATCTGGTTACTCTTGTATCACTGTGTCCCCCTTTCAGATTTGGGTTTGGGGTGTGGGGAGAGTCTGGCTGAGTACCCCGAAAGTGAACAAACAGCTGAATATTTTGCTGGGGAATAATAGTAAAGGAGCTTGTTGCTGGGGAGGTAACTCAATCCAAAGGTCAAGCTGGCTTTATGAGTACGTTCATCAAGAAATGGCCCAATAAGAAAAACATCATTTTCTAAAAATCACTGCAGCCAGTTAGAGTATAGAAATTCTGCACTAGCCATCTTCTGCTCTGAAGGGAAAAGAAAAATATTCTCTGTATATAGTACCACAGGTAGATTTTTAATAAAAAACCCCTGCTTCTGCTACTGAAGGTGTAGAAGGGCTTAGTGTAATTCTTGCAGTCCCTATAACTTGAACAGATGAAAATATTCTAGAAGCAAGGGGAGCAGGTAACAGCTTCAGCTGGGAGCCTGCTAGTGCTCCTTGTCCTTCTCCCGCTCCAGGAGCATTAGGAAAGTCTGGAGTAAAGCAAATAGACTTGCAGTTTAAGTGCCTTGTTCCTTATAATCAGCTTTATCTGCAACAGACAAATTGCATACCATGCTAGCTTGTATACTTTCAAAATAGTAATCTTTTAATTTCACACCACAAATGGGAGTGGTGCCAAAATATGCTTATTCAGAGGTGAATTCAAAATATGTTCAGTGTTAACAACCCAGCATGTCCTTCTGAACAAAACCACTAATGCTGAATAAACACCATTTAGTTTCCAATATTTTACAGCACTTTATGTACAGCTGTGCTCCAGGATGAACTTAATCTTCGGGACGGCAAGCAGTTTGCATTCAGAGACAAAACCGAAAATAAGCCTGCTACCCAAATTTAGAATTGTTGAGGCAAACCCACAGTTTGGTTTTGTTGAAGTGAAGCTTAATGAATTGTTTTGGAAAGTTGCCTTGAAATGCTGTTGAGGCTGCTGCTGGTTCCAGGAGTAGCAGTGGAGGGGATCTGCTCTGAGTTTCACTGCTGAGTTGGTAGCAGTGGCTGATAGTGATGGTGTAGCTGGTGCCGGGCAAACTCCTTCACTTTTTTGCCTTTCCATATGTAAAATTGGGACTATTTTACTGTACTTTTGGGGGTCTCCTGGGAAGAGCTAAATATGACAGGATGGTATGGTATATCTTAATTTTAGGAAGGGAGTTACAATTAAGCTTGTCAGTCAACAGCAAGTACCTCGGTAAAAGTTGTTGATTAAACGCAGGAGATTTCTTATTCTGAAAAACTTAGTAAGAATGGGATTTTCCTTTCAGGTGGCAGAATGTAAGTATCTTGTCTACGCTGTCATTGCAGTCAGGATACCTCCTCAATAGAGAGGCCAGTTGGCTTAGAGGTCACTTGATCTTGCCCTGAAGGAAGCACTCAGTGGGAGGTATTGGCCAGGGAGAAGCATCCAGCGCCATGTCAGATGCTCTCAGGTATTCGGGATGCTGTGGGGAGCTCTGGATGTGACCCAGGAACTGCCCCAGACCTGGCTCAGGGAGCAGCAGCTGATGGCTGGGCAGGATGTGCTAGGACGTCTCAAAGATGCTGGATGCCTGAGTTTAGTCAAGCCCAATCTAAACCCTGGTGCTAATGGCTGGTGCCTGTGCTCTGCTCTTTATTGTGACCAGGTTTCTGTTGACAGCAGTGGGAGTGTGGGCATGTAGTCCACTTGTATGCATAGTTATAGGTGTCCTGAACTGGAGCTGAATCCCATGCCGTGTAAGCCAACTTTGCATCTATTTCTAACTCATCCTTTAACTGAAGCTAAGTGTCGTGTATCCCAAGGTTTCGGTTTAAAAATTCTCAAAAGGAACATTTTTAAAACACATTTATCACTTGCGGTAGTGGTTTGTAAAACTTCCTGATGCTTTTAAGACAATTAGTTTTAAAATGCAAAAAGGTGTCTGTGAAAGAATTGCTTCTTGACAGAAACCCGTACTTCTCTTTGCAGATCTCACAGCCGGAGCAGCACTGGGTGTTGCACTGGCAAACACACAGTTCAAGCCATCGAGGTTAAAATGTGGGGCTTGAGCAGGGGCACTTGGAGGCAGATGCAGTCCTGCTTTTCTGCTAGCCCTGATAAAGATACAAAATTGGTTTCAGAGCTGGGACCAAAAAGCATCCCTCAGTTATGGTGGTCAGGGAAGCATATGGAAACTACAAATCAAGTATGATTGTGGGAGACTGAGAACAGTTAGTGCTCTCAACTATACCCTTTTTTGTTCCCAGGAAACTGAATTAATCTGGCTGGAGGCAATATCTTACTACATTTAAAAACTTAAATACAGGCATGGGTGTCCTGGATTTGCTACCAAAATATTCTGAATATTTTTTTTTTGCCTGTTGTTGGCTGTATTTTTTAAGATAATGCTGCCTGTAGGTATGGCGGGAGAAGATGGGTCTGAGGGTGGGAAGAGGGAAACCACGGCTTGGTTTCGTATATTAACAAACTCAACAAAATGTGGTTATTAAATCTGGGGCTGGGGTCTTGATTTCCTGAGGTGCTGCCAAGTTTTCCAGGTTCCCGCTGATGTCAGAACTTTGCCTGGGAGATGGGGGATGCAGGTTTGAACTTCCTCTGCTGGCATCATGGCCAGTGGTCCAGCGTCTGGGCCTGATCCTGAGCTGTCATGCTGCGGTGAGCAGCAGCGACACAGACACACACAGAGTATTTCAGGAGCTCTTGTTTTGAAAATGATTATTTAGAAGGGACCCGACATGTGTGTTTTCCTGTGGCCATTTCTAGTACACAGTTTCCAGAACTGAGTTTTAAATTAAAGAGAACATTTTTTCCTGGTTTGGAAACAAAAGGCAATTTATCCACATAACTGTTGCTTAATCATGCATTTAATTCCCCTAAATAAATAAGTAAAATTGAAGTAATTAATCACATTTGCTTCCATAGGGCTGAAGTCTTGATACAGATGCATTTTAATCCTATAGTAGACATCAAAATGGCAGTTTCTGAGTGGATGGAGGTTCTGTTCTAGAGAAAAAAAAATTGCTAAGAATCTTGGCATGAACTGAATTTCACAGGATTAGATGCTTGATATTTATGGCAAGTACAATAGAAGTAAAATATTTGAAAAAAATCTTTAGTTCTTATTAGCTGACTATTTGATTTTTCTAATCTGAGGACTTCTCAAAGAATTTTATGCAGTGCACTGGTGGTACCCTGCTTTTTGGTTGTTTCCACAAGGCTTGGAATAGCCAGTCATGCACAAACCCATTGATTTTAACAGATTTGGTTTAAAAATAGCACAGGGAAAAGCATCACTTTGCTAAGGAGCCAAATATTGCAGAAACTTCTTGTGGAGTCTTTTGCGTTCCCTGCTGGGTTTTTCTCCAGTGGAAAATTAATGGAAATTAAATCAAGTAGCAACTCACCAGGGCTGTCAGCTGATTTCTGAGTAGAGCAGGTATTTATTTTCTCTTTCCACCAATAACTATATTCTTGTCACTGCTATAAATGAATTTTAAAAAGCGTTACATAATCAATTGCTATAGCACATTAACAAGCTGTGGTTCGAGTTGTTAAACTTCCCTTGTCAAATTGTATCTTAACTAGGATAAGAAAAAGGTAACATGTAACTTCATGAAATATTTCTGCAGTGGAATACAGGGGATAAAAAGGGTACCCCTTTCATCACGTCTGGTTTTTGTTTAGTACAGAGGGCTGTGGGCTACTGAAACAAAATTTTGGCTAATTAATTCCCCCATCAGTCTAACATGGGTAAATGTAGTATGTAAGTGTGCGAGATCCACCAGTCTGTACATACAGCTTTGCTATGTCATGTTTTAATGCACAGCTTGAAGATGCATGGTTTTCATCTGATAAAGTAGTGAAAATCACAGCTTTCCTGGGGGAAAAAAAAAAAAAGTGGAACATGGATACTCACCTAAAACTTCATTTAAGAGTACAGTTAAAATTCTGACTGAAAAAAAATTTTCTTTAAATATTTGTTGTTTACAGACTTCTGTTCATAGAAGTTGAAGCTGAAGTGAGGCTCAAGTTAACAAAGATAAATGTTGACACCACAGATTTTGTCCCTGTGATGTGGTTTTGGGGACAGGCCTTATTCAGATCGTTGCCAGAAATTATTAGAGAAAGTCTCTCCCTTTCATAGCTGTCTCTCCCAGTTTTTGAAGCAAATACCCCTTTTCAGAACTGACATTGTTAGAACCCCCAACCCACTCATAATGACTCAGAAACACTGGGTATTAGTATTGCAAACATTTTGCAGTGTTAGAGAACATATTAAATATACTCTGGAAATACTGTTCCATTTTGTGTTTGGTGAGAACAGGCCTTGATTGCTAGATTAAACTTAAGCTACTTGTGAACATTTTTGTGAAGGCAACTTGTAAAACATCACATATTTCTCTGACTTCAGTGAGTCTTCTGTGATTTTTTTTCTGTGCTGGTAGTTTTAAAAAAAATCGACTGAGAAGAAAACTGCTTCTTGAGAAATAAAAAATAGGAAGATGAATCCAAAAACAAAGCCTGCAGTTACTTTTTTGATTACTACATTTGGATTATCCAAAATCTTGACTGTTCACCATGGCAATAATATTGCAGCAAAGTTGCACTAGACATTTGGGCTTCCCTGTATAACTCATATGCCCTCTAGGCTAAAATGTGAAATCAGGTTAACTTCTGTGCATCTGTGATTCAAGAGTGATGAGTGAGACTGTGTTGATTATGTTGCTTGATTACAACAACTGATTGTGACACCTTTTTTTTAAAAAAAACCCCAACAACTTCTTTTTTGGGAAGTCGCCACCTTAACATTTTCTGAAATACTGATCCTTCCAAGTTGCTGTGTTGTGTGCCCTGAATTACTGGTTATTCCAGAAAAATCATGACTGTGAACATACATGCAACAGCATAGTTTTATTTTGCTTTAGATCTTCATGAAATATTTTGGAAATATTATATTTTTGACAGGTCTTCCACGGTCAAATGATTAAGGTGGGTTAAGATACACTCCTCTGAGTCTGGATACCAAAATAACATGTGTCTGCTGGAGCTGACAACACATGAATATGTTTAAAGAGCCCTAACACATTAGCTTTATGCTACAATTGTCGGTTCTTGCATCAATAAATGTTTAAATTTGTCTCAGATATGTTGCTTGAGAGTGAGGTATGCTGAAGGAAGGTGTGAATTACAGAAGCTGGCCACAGCTTTTTGCTTTCTTGTTTCTTTTTAATGTATTGGACTGTGTGTTTGCGCTCAGCACTATTCAGTTTAAAATCTGTGTTTTCTAATTATTCATCTTTGGCTAAGGCCTAGGTGTTACTTAGGTGTGTGTTTATCTAAACGACACTAAATTGGGGAGAGACTTTTGTGTTTACTAACAGTTCCATTATCCAGGCAGAAGCACAGAAACCAGACCAGTTCAAGGCAGTGGGAATCTTGTACATCCCAGTGCCGGGGCTCTCTGGCTGCTGTCGGACCCACGGGAGCAGGAGGGAGCAGCTTTGTCTTTCTCCTCCTGGGCTGGAGTCTCTGCTGTGCAGCTCGACCACAAACGTTGTAGAATCATAGAACAGTTTGGGTTGGAAGGGACCTTCAGAGGTCATCTAGTCCAACCCCCCTGCCATGAGCAGGGACATCCTGAAAGGGAACATGTTGCTCAAAGCCCCGTCCAGCCCGGCCTTGAATGTCTCCAGGGATGGGGCATCTACCACCTCTCTGGGCAACCTGGGCCAGTGTTTCACCACCCTCATTGTAAAAAATTTCTTCCTCATGTCTAGCCTGAATCTCCCCTCCCTTAGTTTAAAACCACTACCCCTTGTCCTGTCATAACACACCTTGCTAAAAAGTCTATCCCCATCTTTCTTAATGGCTCCCTTTAAGTACTGAAGGGCCTCAATAAGGTCTCTCTGGAGCCTTCTCCAGGCTGAACAACCCCAAGTCTCTCAGCCTGTCCTCACAGGAGAGATATTCCAGCCCTCTGATCATCTTGGTGGCCTCCTCTGGCCCCTCTCCAACAGGTCCATGTCTTTCCTGTGCTGAGGGCTCCAGAGCTGGACACAGGGCTCCAAGTGGGGTCTCACCAGAGCAGAGCAGAGGGGCAGAATCACCTCCCTCGACCTGCTGGCGATGCTCCTTTGGATGCAGCCCAAGATACGATTTGCCTTCTGGGCTGCAAGCGCACATTGCCGGCTCATGTCCAATCTTTCCTCCACCAGCACCCCCAAGTCCTCCTCTGCAGGGATCATCAGATGTCAGCCTGGATGGAGAGTCAGGCAAAATAAAATGGTTGAGGATGAAGCCTTTGCTTTTTCACCTCCCATTCCAGTGTTGTGTTGTTTTGTTTTGTTTTTTCCAGGTTTCTGCTTTGGAAGGGTAGGGTTTTGCTACTTCCTGGTACTGCAGTCCCAAAGGCAACGCAGTTGGTGTTGTACTGCCAGGACTCCATGTGCTGCTCTTCATGAGCCAGAAGCGGCAGTGAGGAGTCACGCAAACGTCATCCTTAGAGTTATTTAAAGAACAAGGAGAGCTTTTTAAATACAAGGCAAGGATGCTGACACGCTTGGCTTTCCTAAGGCGAGCAGTCAAAGCCAGGAGAGGATCCACAGATGGACGCACGGCGTAGCAGCCCTGCTGGTTGATGGATCCCTCGTGACAGAGCACCCCGCAGCTGGGAGGGCAGGGAGGAGAGCAGGCGTAAGGAAACCCTCGCAGTCTGAATCTGCCCTTTTGTTTATTTTCGGTTCTTCAAAACATGGTCCTAAATTTTGCTCGTGAAATGTTTTTTAGAGACCGTGACGTTATAGATGCTTGCTTCAAAGTGATTTATCATGCTCTGCATATTCTGTTCATAGCTGAATACCTCTTGTTAGCAAATGCTGTTTGTGGGACACAAATGTGTGACTATGATTTTTTTCTGGTGTTATCAATTAACAAGTCTCTTTTTAATATAGTCCTTTAAAGTGAAGGACAAATGTACATCTGGCGCATAGTTCTTTATCTTATTTTATATGAAATTAATGAATCAAAAATTCAACTATAACATCCTGCTCAAGAGGATGGAAGATAAGATATTGACCAAAAAAATGAATGGTAAAGTGATGCTTTTCTAATTTTCTGTGCACATGCACACATGCTCTTTCTCTCTCTTCCCAATTTACCCCAGTTTAGTTGCGTACTTTATCAAAACATTAGTAAAACTTCCAGCCATTGCAGTTACTGCAGGCTCTGCAACTGCTCTGCGCTGTATTTCTTCACCATTAGCTGTCATTTTCTCTCCAAACCGTCATGAATGTTGTTGTAGTTGGCCAAGTTATGAGTCCCATAGTTCTCAAAGTCCCAAGTCAAGCAGTTCTTCCCTATGGACTGAAGCACACTGATATTTTGGGGGGATGTCTCCGTGTCCTGTCAGTGATCAATACCTTCCTGATAATGCAAACCAAGGGGTGAGTTGAACCTACTGAAGCTGCAGCCACAGTGATCAGGGCTGTAAGCGTAACGTCTTCTTTCCCTGAAAAAAAAGGGAGAGTTATAGATAATTTACAAAACTTTAGACGTCATCGACAGCAGGGCAGTGGGCTGCAGTGGTCTGGGGTCATACTTTTCATCAGCAAGCCATCTTTACGCTAGTGCTGTCATGGGCTTCAGCTTACATGTTTTGCTACCAGAGCTTGCTGCTGCCAGGAGGAGAACCTGACTCGAGTGTTGGAGCCAAGTGCTTTGGGATGAGTGAAAGGAATAACTGCACGAATTGAAGATGGTACGCCCTGCTATGATAAACTTGTGCTTCCTTACAGCATGCTGTAAAGAAAGGTGCTGGCCTGAATTTGCTCATCTGCTAAGATCTGCTTTGCAAACAGCAGAAAAACCTGTCACATAGAGGACAGAAAGCAATTCCCACTGTCCAGGGGGGCTCTTTGCTGGGCAAGTTATCAGATGTGCCTCCATAGTCACTGGTGTCAGCCACACCATACTGGTGGGACTGGGGGCTGGGGGGGAGAAGGGGTTTTTAAAGCTAGGCAGAGATGAGATGGGTAGTGCATCCAGGAAAACTTTCCTACCTACATATTTTCCTTAATGTCAGGTTATATAAGGACTGTACACTGGAGGTAAAATAAGGCAAAAATCACCCTAAGTGAAGCGAGGGAATTGGTGACCTAATGAGTTGTGCTTAGGAAGGGAAGAGAGTCAAGGTTGTGTGTGTGTGTGTTAAGTAGGGCTTGTTGGAGGGAAGTAAGAGAGAAATAATACAATTAATCTATTTTGAAAAGCCAAAAGGTGATGGTAGCCAAGAGACTGCAGTTGAGCTGTACTGGCAGTTCCACTGGGGCCTGGCAGCTGCATTGCAGTTTTTACATCAGTATTGAGATGCGCATAGGAGAAAGAATAAATTCAGTTGCCTTAATTTTTCTGGGAGATAAAAAAAATCAGAACATATGGATATTCTAAAGGCAGCTTACTCCTTAAGTAAAAATAGTAAATTTTCAAAACACAGTAATGTTTTGCAAAAGTAGTCTCTAGCTGCAGTGCTACAGGTTGCACAAAACGTAGTGTATCTACAGGATAGTAATGTAATCTACCTCTCTAGAAGTGGTCATGTTTGTGTCATACTAAAAACTGCTGTCAGGTGAATGCCGTGACTCTGTGCAGGCTGCATCTCTGTTGTCTGAAGGAGCTGACATCTGAACTGGGGCTCCAGGAGAGCAGCGAGGAGGGGGCTGTGCTTGTCCAGGACTGCAGAGAGGGCTCCATCAAAGTGGGTGTTAAACAGGCACCAAGCCCTGCCTGGCAGCTTCTCACGGGCTGAAGCTGCTCCTTTTCATCTATTTTAAGAAAAGATTGATTTATTTATTTGTTAGCGATTTTATTTAACTTAGCCTTTGAGTTTTCATTAAATTGTAGCAACTTTGTTGGGTGTTTTGGTTTTGGGGGTTTTGGGGGTTTTGTGTGTGTGTGTGGTTTGTTTTTTTTTTTCTCCCGGAAATTTTCTGATGGCTGTAGCAAAAGGCAAGTGTGCTAGGGGAAGTCCAGCACTGTCTGACATCTGGAATGGATAGTCTAGACCAAGCATTTATATATAAATTTTTATTTTTATATATATATATATATATACACATGCACATTTATGTATACACATATATATACATTTATATATACATATATATACACACACACATATATACACACACACATATATACACACACATTTATATATACATTTATATATAAATTACATTTATACAGTCCTAAAATTACATTGGGCCCTTTGAAGGCAACCGCTGGGCTGATGTGGCCCCCGGTGAAAATGAGTTTGACACCCCTGGTCTAGATGGTCTAGACTTTCTTGTTTTCTTGTCAAAGTCATTCTGTTTTACACAGATACCTCAATATTCTTGTGGAGAGCGCGGTTATTCCTGCCCGGGATGTCAGGGGCAGCCGTGTGCACACACTGCAGAGCGCCCAGGCAGGGCTGGATGCTCTTGGGCGACCCAGACCTGCCCACACTCCGGCTGCCGGTGGCTTCTGTGGCCACAGGAACCCGGCAGCCCTGGGACACCTTGGTGTGGCCGTGCCCCGTGGGTCTGACTCTGCCCAGAGGCTTCAGAGGCATTTCCTTCCTGCACGTGCATCTCCTTCAAATGGTCTGGCAGATTTTACTTGTTTTATAGTGTCTGGTTTTTTACATCCACCATTTGAAAAATATCTTCATTTCATATCCATGCAGTGAATATTTAAATCATGGGATGAGAAGGTGGGCATCCATGAGGTTGTGTTTGGTTCCTGTGGAAGAAATTAAGTTGTTAGGGATCTTTGAAAGGGTTGAACTGTTGTTTTAAAGACAAGAAGAAAGATTGGTGTTTAGCTTAAATATATTTCATCCTTGCAGGAGGTGGTTCAGAGAGAGATGGCTTTGTGCTCTGTTTGTTTCAAGACCAGGTGCCCTTGTTGAGACACTTCATGTTGCTTAGGTCTGGAGATCTTCTGATGGTGATACCTCACAGTTCATAATGTCAAGTTCAAATTTCAGGTGCTAAACAAACAACAGAAACCTCTCACCTGTAATTGTAAGATTTAAAAAACCAACCAAACAAAAACCCAACCAAACAAAAACCCCCAAACAAACCAACAACAAAACAACCTTCCTGAAAAATCTGAAAGCCCTAATGGTAAATTGCATCACCTGAAATTAGATTATACAGTGGAAAGTGATTATACAGTGTAGAGAGTGTGTAATATGGTTTTACTTACTGCAGAATATATTTTCAATGTGATGGTATCTATTTAAGTCTGTAATCTAGCATGCTTTTTCCTAAAACAGAGGGACGCAATCCTTCTTTAAGTCTTCAACACCTCGTCAGTGATTCAGAACATCAACTTGTCTCCTGAATCCTCATGGCATAGAATCAGTGAAGGCAGTTTATTGCCACTGAAATAGCCTCAGGGGCTTTGCTTTATATTACTCACGTTTAACTTGGAGCAACTTGCGGGTTGCTATATATTATATCAAATAGTGACCAGGTCTCTGGCTGACTAAGACATTATCATGCAGAAACTCCTGTTACATTTTCTTCCTCATCAATGGGGTGTATCCTGAACTGTGGCTTGATAAACATAGGAAGAGCTTGGTGTGAAGGAATACGGAAGTTACTGTGTGTGTTCATGTCAAAAAGGAAATATATAGAAGGAGTCATCATAGCAAATAAAGCAATGATGAGCAGAAGTTGCACTTCGAGCTTCTGTTCTCCGTGTCTGGTAGTGTGAAAACACCAGGACAGTCAGAAAAGCAACTAAAGCAAGCCTGCTAAAAAGTAGTATTTGTCTCCTGAATAGCATAACTGGATTGCAGTGCTTCTTGCTGTCAAATATGACTGAAGCGCAGACGTGAGGACAGCGTACAGCGGAGGGACATTCTGTGGAAGACTATCCCAGAGCCATAGCTGATAGAAAATGTATTGGAAGATCTAGAGCATTTTGTTTGTGTTTTTTTTTAAGCTGGTCACAGAGTGCAAGGAAATCCATAATTCCTGGAAATGGATGGTATGTTGATCATGGTGATGTCCCTATTCCATCTCCCTTTGAAACAGTCAGTGCTGGTCACCGAGCACCAGACCAAATGGCCCACAAAGCCCCACATATGGAGTGTGAGAGTTTATGCATCCCTGATATTTGCATTACCTTCTGCCCTCCCTGGAAAGTATCTGGAAGTGTTGTTATCTCTGTAATGATCTTTCTTGAGAAAATGAAAACTGAGAAAGGAGAATCATGACAATCTGGCCTGCAGTCAGGTTGGGTGTAAATATAAATGTCAGTCACGTATGTTCCTTTTATTTTAAAGAAAACATTTTTGTCACCCTTTCAAAAAAAATTCATTAATACCAACTGATTCCAACTTCATTAGCTGTAAACAGATGATGAAGAGAACAGCAGTGGGGCTATATTGTTCATTACAGGTGACTGAGCTATCCTTGTAAGTCAAATCAGAGATTTCAGCTGAGACAGGGGAATACTACTGTCCTTGTAGAAGATATGGCCAAGACCATAAAAAGAACATTTGGAACAGCTCTTTTCACAATGGATGTACTCACATCAACAAATGAAGAAGACAGATTTGTAGGATGATCAGGGAAATGGAAAGAGAACCCATCAGAAGAGCCATACCTGGATGCTCTCCATGGAGTGTGTATGTATAGACAAAATAGGTTTGAGCTGGCTCTCACAGGTACCATTGTCAACGTAGCCCTGCAAAACTGATTCAAGGATGTGGTGATGAAGGGAAGGCGGGAGCGGAGAGGACAAGATGAGCCAGCTCTATGCCTTCCCTGTTCTGAGACAGGTTTCTAATGGATTGAGAAGGACAAAAACCCTGTCGGTTATGAGGTGAACCATGGTGTTTGTCTCCTGGATCACTGCAATAGCAAGGAAGACCCTGGAAGATGCTTTACGGTGCTGTGACCTATTGGCTTGTGTATACCATAGAAAGTATGGCTTAAGGTTTGGAAATTCCACTCTTTGGGCTATAATATCTCACCTTGGCAGGAAGCAGAGGATCATCTCAGCAGTGTTTCTGCCTCTAGTCTCCAGGTCTTTTTTGGCAGTACTGGTGGCTGTGGGCAGCCGTGTCCAGAATTCATGGCTTTTTTCTCTCTAATTCTCTTTACATCTAGCTTGAAAAAATGAAGACTCAGAAAGCTCAAAAGGACTGATTAACAATAAACAGAAACAGGCCCCGTGGGTCTTTTTGGAGACTAATGTGATTTCAGCAAAGTGCTCACCATCTTGTTCACGTTAGGAGTTTTATGTGGCAGCAGGGCAGTAAGCTTTTGTGGTTATTTGATTTGATGAGAGGACAAGGGGATAAATGTAATGTAGACTTATAGACTTTTTCAAATGTTTCATGTATATATATGTTTTATTAGAAAAAAATGTATATTTTAATGTGTGGAGGGAAAACAGTGGTTAAATATTGCTTTAAAATTGACTTGCAGCAGGTTTTTATCGATAAATTGTGCTACCCAAATTATCCATATAGATGTGTTAGGACTACAGGTAGGGATTGATATTTTAAAACATATTTGGGGAACGTTAGAATTAAATTCATAGAAATGAAAGTCAGCAAGGTGGTTTGTATTGCGTTGAGCAGCACCTCTTGGGCGTTGTCATGAGCAGCCCAGCCCCTTTCCCTGAAGAAGGCATCTGTTCTTGGAAATGTGAAATTTTCTTTCTGTAAACAGTACCCTGTGCTTGTGAACAAGCTAAAACAGTAACTAAGGCAAAGGCAGAAAAGGGCTGAACGTGAATATATTTGGTAATATTTTGAATAATTGGTCTGTTGCTTCAGGGTGCTGTTGAGCCTTGGTTTGTTGTTTGTTGCATCAGCAAGTGGCCTTTAAAGTAGAGGAGATGGATCAGAAAATTGTCAAGGTTTGTGGGTGACTGTAAGGGATAACTGTTCTCTGCAGGGTTCTGTTATTACTTTCTGAATTTAATTTTTGCTTTGCACTCATAATCTATCAAGTGATTACCATTTATTTGATTGCTCTGTTTTGAAGCAGATAAATTCTATTTTATATTCCTATTTCAGCTTCTGTTGTTGCCCCGAGGGCTCTTTGCCAGATAAGTTCTCCTGATACATCACAGCTGTTTGAGAAGTAAAAATTATTCATTGGATCAACTTTTTCAATATATAGAATAAATTGTTCCTGTAAACTGCAGCTTATCTCCCAGTCTTGAATTTGGCTTGCTTAACTGTTCCCATTTATGCAGAGCATTTAAAAACTGTAGATCCTATCAACAGCCAAAAATGAGGGCGGTGTTTTACTGCCCATCCTCTCCCTCCCCACGCCCAGCACGCTGTATCCTGGAGTCGTAAATCCAAGAGCGAGACCTAGAGTTCAGTCCTGTTCCCACTTGGATAGGTTTGAAGTTTCAATTGCTTTTAAGAAAGGCAGATGAGTTGCTTAAGAAGCAGTGATAAAAAGGCTTCTATGAAAAAGGCATTTTCCATCTGTTTTGCAGGCTTTGCCTTAAGCAAACTTTTCTGGGGAGTTGTTGGGGGCAAAGCAGCTCTTCCTGCCATTGGGCTGCAGAGGGGACAGTGGCAGCAGCAGCAGCAGCATGTGTCCATGGTATGTGTTTGCACCAGACAACAGAAATCACAGTAATTTCGCATCTTTTTTTGTTGCTGGTGCAGCTCTGCCAGCGCTCCCCGAAGAGGTTTGGTGTGGTGGTAGCTACAGAGCAGCCAGGGTCGCGTCATTTCTGTGATGCTAGATAGAATCATAGAGTAGTCTGGGTTGGAGGGCACCTTCAAAGCTCAACTGGTCCAACCCCCCTGCAATGGGCAGAGACATCTTCAACTAGATCAGATTGCTCAGAGCCCCGTCCAGCCCGGCCTTGAATGTCTCCAGGGATGGGACATCTACCACCTCTCTGGGCAACCTGGGCCAGTGTTTCATCACCCTCAGTGTAAAAAATTTCTTCCTCATGTCCAGCCTGAATCTCTTCTCCTTTAGTTTAAGATCAGTACCCCTTGTCCTGTCATAACATGCTCTTCTAAAAAGTCTGTTCCCATCTTTCTCAATGGCTCCTTTTAAGTACAGAAAGGCCGCAGCACAGTCTTCCCAGAGGCTTCTCGAGGCTCAACAACCCCAACGCTCTCAGCCTGTCCCCACAGCAGAGCTGTTCCAGCCTCTGATCACCTTGGTGGCCTCCTCTGGCCCCTCTCCAACAGGTCCACGTCTTTCCTGTGCTGAGAACTCCAGAGCTGGACGCAGGACTCCAGGTGGGGTCTCACCAGAGCAGAGCAGAGGGGCAGAATCACCTCCCTCGACCTGCTGACCACGCTCCTTTGGATGCAGCCCAAGATACGATTTGCCTTCTGGGCTGCCAGCGCACATTGCTGGCTCATGTCCAGCTTTCCATCCACCAGCACCCCCAAGTCCTTCTCTGCAGGACCGCTCCCAATCCTTCATCCCTCAGTCAGTATTGATACCAGGGGTTGCCTTAACCCAGGTGCAGGACCTTGCACTTGGCCTCGTTGAACCCCATGTGCCCCTGTGGGGAGGAGAGGGGCAGGGGAAAGCATGCTCTGGGTGACCCCGGGGACGCGCCTGGCTGGGAAGCAGTCTGCCGACTTGGAGGGGACGGGTGAGACCCCCATGTGTGTGGGACAGTATGTCAGTCAGCCTTTGGAACCAAATGTCATGTTTTCTTGGTTATCTAAATCTATGAAGTGGTTGAAAAAAACAAGTAGATCATTTTCTGTCAAGTTTTAGTGCCTTTCACAATGATGGCCAGAAAACATACTTGTTTTTGTGGAGAAGAGGAAAAGTGGTGCGTTGTCTGACGTGAGGAAAAGCAAAAGACTTTGAGAAAGCTGGCTGCATTACACACTGCTTTCTCTTTAGTTCTTCTGTTAAACGTATTTTCTATTCCAGGATGCTGAGAACACCCTGTGAATATCTCCTGTCCGATATGACTAATTTGCAGAGACTTTTTATTGTCTTTATACCATTACTGTCCAGATAGAAAATCGGTATCTGTGTTAGCGATGACTCTGTCAGCTCATTTTGGGCTCTAACAGACCAGCCAGGCTTCCAAAGGTCTGTCAAATAATCAAATTGCAAAATGTATCAGCTTGGCCAGGGAGAGGTGGAGAGCTTTAAGGTAGCATTTGATGCATTTTTCTTTCTTCCTTGAGAAGTTCATGTAAATGCGATTTTTTAGGAAAAAAGTTCCTAATTTTGTATAATAAAGATTTTTATAATAATTAACTTCTGGTAGCTGTCGGTATCCAAAAAATTGCTTGTGTATAACAAGGACAGCACACACATAAAAAAAGGCAAGTTATTCTGTATATGATGAACTAGTCTGCAAATGTGACAGTTAGTGTGGAAAACATTAATTTTATGTTTGGCTTTGATGAGCAAAGGGATAAATCCCTAGCTTCTAATTAGTGCATCATATTATTGTATCTCTGCTTCAGATATCAAACACAAGTTATCTTTTTATATGTGTAAATAGTAATGCTCCCTTATGTTTTCAGATGTAGCATTATAGTACTGTACTGATTTAACATAGTATTTGAAAATATTTCCCTTTGCTTTTAGCTTTATTGTGAAGTTACAGCTTTTACCAAAGAGTGCTGAGGACCTCGGACTGTTTATATGGATCATTTTCTTTCTAATTTTTGCTTTTGTCTTTGGCAAGTAAGTTAATTATTAGTCTGCATAATCAACAACTGAACATAATAGCAGCCAGCAAGATTGTTTATTTATCTGTACTGTCAGTATTTTGAATTGTTAGATGGTAACCAAGTATTATTGTAAATGTAAAGTATTTTATGGATTAAGAATATTTTGCAGCATGATACTGTAGATCTTTACTCAAGAGAGAAGAGTTGCTTTGGGTATCTGGAGTCACAGCCACATGCTTTTGTGTCTGGTTCCGTGTTAGGGTGTTGCCCTTGCCATTCATGATGAATTGAAGAAACCTAAAATTTTACCTGTAGAATGTAATTTAGGATTTTTATTTCTTTCAGAAGTACTTCTGTTATTACTAGTGCACTGATTACAGTGATTCATTATAGGATGAATCATATTTTTGGTGTACAAAAGCCTGTAACAACATGTTTATCTGTCAGTATTGGTACAGTGCTCGGTATGATGACATCTGTGTGATGTGGCTATAATCAGGTGGTCAAAATAAGACTTCAGGGGTCTCTCTATGAGCATTTAGAAGTATGGGAAGGAGAGAGCAATTTAAATATACTGTTATTTTATGCTAGTTATAGCATATTAATGCATTCTTATTTTTATGGTACTTCCTTAACAAAAGATCAAGGTGTTTTGTGAACCACTGTCTTAAGCTGGTTTTTGGGTGGAGGGCAGTAGCCACCTAACATAGTGTATCAGCATGTTTGTGCTTGAATGCTGCTGTTATTGATCAATCCTAGTTAACATTTTTTATTTTATTAATTTTTTATTGCATCCCTCTAGTGAGGATAGCAGTAAGAAATAGGTAAGCACATCTCTTTGCCAAAACAAAGAAAAATATAAGACTTAATAAATCAGAATGTTTAGGGCATATGGGCTTCAGGTGTTTATCGCTTAGCAAGTAGGACAAGAAAAGACAAGCTCAGCGATGCTGAGCAGCAGAGGGACGTGGCTCTGGAGAAGATGTCTGGATCTGTGACCATCAGCTTCTGTAGCCAACCTCTGCTTGAAGTGATTGGAAATACCCTTCCCCTTCCCTTCTCCATGGGCTCACCTACTGGGGCTGAAGCTTCCACCTGTTTGCAGCCTGGTCCTGTTGGCTGCAGGACGCTGCTGCCCCCGCTCCCCCCTCTCACCTTCTTGGTGGGAGCAGAGCCCTGGTGAAGAAACACTGCCTCGTCTGCCGTCATGCCGCGTCGGAGCAGCTCTGGAGCACAGGAGGGCACTTTCCATATGCTGAGCCTGAGCATCATTGCTTTGAGCATCGCCGTGCTGGAGTTAGAGGTTGTGGGCCAGGGAGTTAAGTGAAAGCTTCGGCATTGTGAGCAGGGAGAATTAGTTTCTGTCTTTTATTTTTCCTTTGCTTAAAATGAAGTTAAGTTGTCCTTTCAAATAAGGTCAATTTTATCAAAAACACCTGCTACCACTACCAGTTTCTCTGCTAAAAGATTATTCTCTAGAACCCTTCAAGTGTGGTTGGATAAAGTACTAACCTAAGATGCAGTCTTTCAAGAGGAAGAATTGCAGGCTTTTTGATCTAAGCCAGGCAAATAATAAAGGATAGACCAAAGATGTCAAAAGTTGAATAAAATATGTATTTTTAAGGATTTTTGAAAGTTTCTTTTTAAAAACAAAAAGTTCCAGCTGTAGATTGCGATGTGGCTGATGAAGAGAAGAGCTAACAGAGGTGTGGTGTAGATGTGTCCAGGTGGGAATGGTGCTTATTGGGAAGTGTGGAGGTGGCGATGGCCAGAGTAGGGCCTGGGCACTCGTCATGGAGGGAGGTCAGGAAGATGCCTCCTTGCCAGAACATTGCTAGTTGAGAGGAACCACACCATGGTGCAAGCGAGTGGTTTGGGACACTTGTGTAGTCTTGGACTTGTTTTGGACCCTCTTTTGCTCATCCTTTGGAGCTTAAATCCAGCCTTTCCTTGTGGAGAGCTCTGAGAAAGATGTAATAGTTTCTT
Source organism: Caloenas nicobarica (assembly GCF_036013445.1). NCBI lineage: Eukaryota > Metazoa > Chordata > Aves > Columbiformes > Columbidae > Caloenas > Caloenas nicobarica. The sequence continues at coordinate 135,006,689 of NC_088246.1, read as the reverse complement.
AACACCATTAAATGAATTTTTTTAAATGGTAAATTCATCAATTAAATGAAGGAAAGGATCGTATAAGAGTGAGGGTTGTAACTAAGTTGAATTTGAGCTTGGCTATTAAAGACGACTGTTTTACATACCAGGCTGGCCAGGTTAGAGTTTTGCAGGGATCAAGTGAAACCGTTCTCCTGCTGAGGAAGCAGGGAGACATGAAGCCAAGAGACATGAGGTTGTGGTAAAAGTGCCCCCAAGTGCCTCTAACTTCTGCTGCTTATGTCTCAGCCGGTTCATTAGAATTCAGCTATTGACATATGTTTGGATTTATGAAGACTTGGAAATAAAGGATCCAATACTGTTTGGTCTCAAATACAGACTGGGCGGACACAAATATATTGGTCCAGGTGTTGGGAGGCTGCATTTGGAGATTGGGATGTGGGGTTAGAGGAAAGAAGAAATCTTCCTAACTATGTAATAGGTGATTTTACATCATGTTTAGATTTCTTTGCACCTAATAACAGTATAAGCAACGGCAGGGATTATAACTTCACTCTGCAGAAAATTACCTTAGCAATGGTGGAATTAATGGTTTGTGAAAACTGATGTGTAACAGACAAGTTATTCTCCCCTCTGAGTGCCAATACTGTTGCACAGCTGCATGCAGGCTCACTTTCCAGCAGAGAAAGCTGGAAAAGGCTGGGGCAGCCTGAAGCCATTGACTTGCATGTGATGCTGACTAAATGCAGATGCCTTAAGTGGTTCCTGTCTTCAGTTTTATGCTTTGCCTCTCTCTCAAAGGCTGCTGTTCCCGCAGGGGTGCTGGCCGAGCAATACATGAAATATGCGTGTTTACATTTATGAGCCAAACTGTAAAAATGTGTTTGGGAGCAGAGTCACATAAGTCAACACTTGTAGCTGCTAAAATTCTTGTGGCTGGGAAGTAGGAGCAGAGCATTCCTTGTTTGCTGGATGCAGCCGAGGAGCGATAAGTGATTCAAAATGGTTAGAGAAAAAGCCCAAAGTTTTATTTATTTGGGCTTTCCCTATTGAAAACCTGTTAAATTGGATCAGGTGAGAAAAAAGCATTCCAGTAATTGCAAGATTGTGGCTTAGCATGACCAGAAATGGCAGGGGGGCTCATGACCTTTCCTGTCCTTTGCCTGCCTGTGAAAACTTTTATCTTGGGCACAGGTTCAAATGCTGACAATTTTGGGGCATTATTGACACAAGAACAGAGCAAAGGGTGGTTTCTCAGAGTGGCAGTCTGAGTCGTTTTTGAGGAAAAATAAATGCATCAGTATGGAAGAGCTGGAAGAAGTTAAATTCACAGACTATTTGGAGAAACTTTGGGATTTGCTCTGGATCTAGACTGTGACATCTTGACACCAACTTAGCAAACGCTTGCAACAACAACTGTAGCGTGATTTTGCAATTCTGCAGAGGCCTGGACAGGAGCACATTAGTCCCATTGCCACACACACAGAAGAGCCTCGTTGGAAGGCTGATTGCAAACACTAGGGACCACCTTCTCCAGCGTATCGGGAACCTGTGGTCTTTTTGTCCTCACATGTTGCAGAAGTGCAAACATTAGTGGTTTATCCACAGCTGGTTAAAGGAGTAGGGACAGTCGGTGTAGTCTTGTAGGAGTGGACTACAGAGCAGCTGAATGCTTCTCAGGAAGTGGATTTTCATACCGGGGTATTAGGTAATTGGAAAATCATCTGGCAGGGTTGGTCTCCAGAAAATGTAGCATCTCCATGTCATCCCTCATGTCATCCCTGCGGAAAAGTCTTCTGAGCCCGGAGGAATTTGGCATTCTGAGTGAAATACTCCTCTGCAGGCAAGAGGACCTGATGGGTGACAGATTCAGGTATTAGCTGATTACAGCAGATATCTGAGACCTTTCCAGTACTCAATGACAGCCATATGGCTGCTCTGCTCTTTGCAAAAGCCTTGGCTGAAAGAAAGGAGGGGTTTTATGGATATAATCAGAAGTCAGCAGGAACCATCATCAGCGTTTCAGTTCCAGGCAGTGATGTGTTACAAAAGACAGTCATGAGAGCTAAGCTGTTGTGCGGTATGGGAGAGTGTTCATCGGCATCTGCGTGGGTCCTTTCATCAGCCAGAAAGCAGCTGTGAACTGTTTCATGGACAAGTTTGAGCTTTGCTCACTAAAGTATCAAGAGGCTTTGACTGTAGCATAGTTTCCAGTTCATGAGCCTTCCACCTGATGGGTGAAATGGGATTCTAGAAAGGGGACTGCAGCTGGCATGTCCTGTTCCTCTTGGTGACGTACCCATCAACAGTTGATGGAAAACATCAGGTAGCTGAATGCTTCTCATATTGGGCTTTAAATAAAGGCTCACCCTGATCAGTTAAACAGAGCTCCTGGCAAGGCACAGAGGGAATTCTAAAAAAAACCCCACAATGCAGAATAGAGAGGGGGGGAGGTGTTCTTTTGTAAGAGCAAATTTAACTTGATCTCTGGTAAATGAGAAGATGGTCTTGGATGATCAGTCACATGTTTTAAAGGAAATGTTTACAAGAGGCTGCTTTCATTCCCCTGTCCCACAAGGATGGATAGCAAAAGTCTGCTAAACCTGTTGGGTTTATTAGTTTTATTTTGGTACATTCACTCTTCAGAAATTGTACCTTGTCAGGAAAAGGGTTACTTTTTTGGGAAAAAAAACGATAGTATATACATTTTTACAGACAAATAAAATCTTGCATTGTCTTAAGAAAACGTGACTCTTTGAGTAGTGGGTCATTGAAGCCTGGTTTCTGGAGGCACCTGTTGTTCTCCAAATCTTCTCCTCCTTCTCCTGGAAAGCTGGCTGCCCCCCTCTCCCTTCCTACCCCTTCTCCGTGCCCTCTCCTCTGAGTTAGGGCTGGTTCCAGCAAGGCTGAGCTAAGGCAGCAACTGGTCCCTCTGTTCCCGCTGCGCTGTGCTGCTGGCACAGGTGCCTATCACACCTGCAAAAAAATCTTCACTTCCCCCCTGCTTCCCCCAACACGCACTGGTTTTCTTGCCATTTACTTATTATTTTAAATAATTGGTTTATAATCTGACCAGGAAAAATTTAGGATCAATCTTTCAGAGAGACTACAGGAAAGTTAACAGTGTTAAGCGGAAGCAACAAAAAAAATATTGCATCCCTTAGCTCCAGTTCATAGTTCTTCCTCACCCTACAGAGAGTAGTTTATGCTATTAGTGTTACTAGTAATTTTGCCTGGTTTTGCATCTCCCTGTCTGCATCCAAGAAAAAAAAAAACTTAAGTACACACTTAGCTCTTAAGGATATGAATAGTTGAAATTCTGAAAAAAAAAAAAAGGAACCAAGTCAAATTTACAGAGGAACACAATAATCCTGACAATTTTATTGAAAGATGTGTTCTCTTTTGCTGCTGTTTTTCTTTCCTGTTTACACTGAGATGGTTTGCTTAAAGTAGCCACTTGATATGCTTAGGTTGCCAGAATACAGAAGCTTTGAGAACTCGGCTCAGCAGCTTGCTTTTGTTACTGTGCTGTGCTGGCTTAGCGTTTGGACTGATACTAAAAAAGTAAAAAAAAAAAAAGGCAAACACTAAAAAAAAAAGTTAAATATTTGCTGATGTGTTTCTTGCCTCCCATTCACTGTGTTGCAGAAAATCTTCAGAAGAACTGGACATGGATAAAGTAACAGCAGCCATGGTACTCACCAGTTTGTCCACCAGCCCTTTGGTCCGCAGCCCTCCTGTCCGACCCAACGGTAAGCCTGCAGGAAGGGGGGCTGGGGCTTGTTTCCAGGAGCTGTGACTGTGGTGGAGGACAAAGTGTGAGTGTCCGTCTTCTGGCAGTGACCCGTGCGTGCCGGGGATCACACCAAGCTTTACTCTGACCTAGTCAAGGTCTTTGGTGCGGCATTGGCAGAAACGAGAAGAAACCTTTTTCCATAACTGTTGAGCATCTCCAGTTTATGAAATGGGAGGTGTGCACTGCAGAAGGTCTCCTGACCTCAGTGAAATGCTAATTTTCCAAGCAGCTTATTTGCATTTGCACATATACATTAAACACGACAGCAGTTGTTCTTGTCCCCACCCCAAGGAAATGAGCTCAGATTTTACTCAATGCTACAATGAGGCAAAGCACGTCCAGATCCCAGCCCTCGGCTGAGAGGCCATGCACCAGCGATCCGCACGGAGACAGTTCTGTTTCTGCCCGTGCAAGGTTAGACCCTCAGTTCCTGTGCCCTTTGTAACTCTCAGATGATCTTGCCATCAAATCCATAATCCCTTATAAGACTACTCCATTCTTGATGTAGCAGAAGACACACAAATAAAAATAAATCTAACAAGTTAGTGGTAATAATGAGATTGCTAATGAAACATAATTAATGTATGCAAGCTTGACTGGGGTTAGAAGAGATTTTTTTTAAGTGCTGTGTTTTATGGAGTAATCTTAAATTAGGACACACTTGCTAGGATGTCTCAGCATTGTTTGTATGACTCTGGCTTTTCTTACTCACTTGTAACTGTTGAACAGACACTAGATGCCCTCCAGTAAATAACTGGAGCATTTTGAGGAATACTTACAGGTGCAAATTAATAGGGAAGTAGTCTTTGCATTTCTTCATGGAAGCAGGGACAATCCACTGAGTGATGTTCTTAAAATGAATTTGTACCAAATGTCCCAGCTTTAAAGATTTTTGAACAAATAGCGTGGTTTTTTTCATTTTTTTCCAGAAAACGTAAGGTTTAGCCATATAGCTGGAATTCTAGCCATGAACACCCATGGCTCCTGTTTGTGTGCTTTCCAGTGTTGAAAACCAGAAGTGTTTGTGGAGTTCCACTGCTCTGAGGAGCCCTGGGAAACCTCCGGCCGTGACATCCCCAGTGACTGTCCTATCTCAGGGCTGGGGGTTGGCAGCCCCCAGGGAAGGCCAGTGGAAGGGTAACAACATATTCTACCTGCTCTCCAGCTGCTCCAGCTCACAGCCAAAACCTCAGGTGAAGCTGGATTTGTGCTGATGTGCCATGCAGGGAGGCAGAGCGGCTGAGGCGTGTACGTGGCCCACGCTGCACCCCCGGTCGCGGGGACCCGCTCTCCTGTGGGACAAGGCAGTATCTGCCACCTCAGACAGCTTGAGCAGGTGACAGTTGTCAGGAGCAGCTCGCAGCTGTCGATTGGAAAGATCTTCCCAACAAGCCCTTTTGAATTGCTAATAGGTAAATGGTAGCTGTTAACCGCCTTTGATATTTCTTCATGCAGCATGAGTGCTCTTTGATATTTCTTCGCATAGCTTGTCTGCTTATTTTCCCGAAACCTGGGAAGACAAGCCTGAAAAAGTAATTCACATGTTTTCAGCAGTCAGAGACAAGATTTTGAAGCTATTGTTGGGCACCTCCTTCCTGAATATCTTAGTTTTGTCTGAGTGAAGACTTACTAAAGACTTCAATAAAAGTGTAAAGATTTGGTAATTTAAAGCTCAACTGGTGTTGCAAGGCTAGGCTCTGATCTTAGTAATATGAGCTACAAATGTACTAATGATTAATTCTTTCTAGAGCCTTTTCCAAAAAAAGGCAGTAAGTAGCAGTGTAATTAAAGGAACATTTGTTTAAACAAATGGAATTTTGCCTAGAAGTGAAAAAAATAACATTGGCATTAATATTAAAGTCTGATCTGTGCTGGAATTACTGGGGATGAACATCTATGTAAAGTGGATCAGAGTTTGGCCCTTGTTTCCCTGCAGCTGCGTAATATTTGGTTTGGTTCTCTTTCACGCAACTCCAGCAATGTGAAGAGAGCCCCAAAATAAGAGTAAGTTGCATATATTTATATATTGAACTCCATTACATTGACAGATTTGTTAGTATTAATGAGAACCAGTGTTTGTTTTTTTCCTGTTGTCAGCCTCGTTAAGTCTTTTCCATACTACTTTAAAAATGTTCTTGATTTACATCTCTTTCTCAGCAAGGTGATAAGAAGCTGGAAACCCTGAGAGTACAAAGTACCACCATAAATGTGTCAGAAAGTAGTAGCTGAAAGAGTGCTGTTTGCTTTGTTTTTCTGGAGAAATGGAGATTTTGAGCTCTGCTAAGGTCACATGTTGATACCAGATGTACTTCTTGGCTTTAGTGGGAGACTCAAGTACAAATACTTAAAAGAAACAAAAAGCACCTCCATTACAGTCACATGAAAACTTGAAAGGCTGTAATCATGAACCCAAACATGGCATTTTCATAGTTAACTTATTAGCTACAGGAAATGCATATATGCCCTTTTCTAAAGAGGAATTTCGGGGGTGTGGGGGGAGGCGGAGATAGGGGAAAGGTTGATGCCATTTCTGCTCTGTGGCCCTGACCAGTAAGCGCAGGCACTTGGCTGCTGCCTGCACAAGGAGGTGTTTTTTGTGCACATGCTTACATGATGGAGCACTGCATTCTGTTTTGTGAGCAGCTGATAGTCATGATTAAGAGTTTCATCCAAAACCAATAGAATTAGGAGGAAAAAAAAAATCATTGGTTTTGGATAGCAGGTGGTAGACATTATGTTCTTGCTGACGTCATTAGTTAAATTTATCTGTAAGAAATTGAAAAGGAATGAAGGAGTGACTTCTGCAGAACTCTTAAAGGCAGGCACTGGCTTGAAAAGACTCCTGTCTCACACTTAAATAAGGTTTCATGAACAGATAAGGTGTTATTTGCTTTCCGGTTCCAAATTCAGGTATTGCGCAATACTCAAGCACCCACAGCGTCAATGGGAAGAGCTTTCTGTGTCTGAGTTAGGGAGAAACTGCACATAAACCCTCCCTGCCCATGTGCTGGAGCCCTGTGAGAACCTGGAGCTTCAGGCAGAGCCGCCTGCGGTGGCACCGCTGGACACGCTCGGGCCATCCCTTTGCTGAGCTGATGACCTACCTACCCCTCTCCTGCCAAAACTCTTTAGGGACTGGGAAGGGTGACGTGCCAATGTCCAGCACCTGAGGACCTCAGCACGTGAAGGTCGAGCCATGCCTCAGACTGCGACGGCAGCGCTGTTACTCCCACTGCCGTGTTGCGGAGCGACCTGCTGTTCTGAGTGTCTGCTCACCACCCGCTGCCCAGGGAACTGCTGCGGTGAGGAGGGGGTTTCTCCAGCGAGTAGGTGTGGAGATGATCCAGCGTCCGTGCATCCCACTTCTGGAACCAGGTGCCTAACGATACAGCTGTGTGAAGAAAAAAAGGAATATCCTTCCACGGATACATACCACCACAATTAGAGATTCAGATTAGCAGAGGTGTGCACACTGAGAGATTATGAGAAGACAGAGTGTAATTACGGTTTTCTTTGGTATTTCAGTACTGGGATGATGCTCATGTTTTTGCAGATCTATGTAGTTTCCTGGGGCTCAGAGTGTGTGTCCACTTCCCAGGGGATCTCCTGTTGGCCGTGCGGTGGCTTGGAGCTTACTCTGGTGCCCCACCACAGTCCTGTGTTCCTCTTGACACTTGAGGATGTATTTGAATGTTTTCCCTTCATCATGCATGCAATATCTGACTGCTTATTGTGGTTTATGCTCCAGAACAGGTTATTTTTCCAAATCTAGCATTGGGTTTGGGTTTGGTATTGTTTGGGGTTTTTTTGTTTGGTTGGGGTTTGCTTTGGTTTGTTTTGGTTTGATTGTTTGGGGTTTTTTTGTTTGGTTGGGGGGGTTTGTTTGTTTGTGGTTTTGTTTTTGTTTTTTAATATCTGAAAAATCAGGTGTTATAGGTATTAAAAATGTCATTTTTGTGCATTGGGATATATGTGATTGTTCTGTTGTCCAATGCTTTCTCTTTCCTTTATTGAATGTGCAGTTGATGACCAACATGGCATCTAGTCTTGGATAAAAGAGGTCCTTAGCCCTAAGGCATGATACTGATGTAACGATGGCTGTTGTTGTTCTTGACAGAATCCCTAAATGGATCTTGGAAAGAAGGAGGATTTGTGCCTTCTAGTACCAGCAGCAGTGGATACTGGAGCTGGAACGCTCCCAGTGACCAGTCCAATCCATCCACCCCATCTCCACCTCTGTCAGCTGATAGCTTCAAAAGTTTTCGGACACCTTCCCAGCCAGATGATGGTATTGATGAAGCTGAAACAAGCAACCTTCTCTTTGATGAACCCATTCCTAGGAAGAGAAAGGTCAGCCTCACAGTAAATTCCATGCCCATGGGCAGATAGGATGTCGCTAGACTTATTTCGCTGTGGGAAAGGAACAGGTCACCCAAACAGCTCTGTATGTGCATTCCTCCTTGGCGTCAAGTTAACGTAGGTGCTTAGCCTAGTCACTGGGTCTGGTTCAACCTAGTCACCTACTGCACATGCTGCCATCAGCACCACATATTTGCTGGCAGATGGTGAGGTTCTGCAGAGCCTCCTGCTCAGAAAGCACTGCAGTGATTTCCAGAAGGTGTTGCCTCTTGCCTACTTTGGCAAATTCTTTCTGTGCGGGATGCAACAGGCAGCCTTTACATGTCATCACAGAAACTGGGGATGGCCTTAATACTTCTTGTTCCCTGGAAGTGCCGTTTGTCTGACAGCATGTCAGATACCTTAATACTGTGAAGCTTTCTCTGTGCAAGCATATGGAGTGAAAAAAGGAGGCAGAGATCGAACCTGATGGCTTTAGGTACAGTGTTTGCAGGGGCCAAATTTATCCTAAGTAGGAGTGCAAAGGCAGACTAAATAAAACACAGTGTAAAAAAAAAAAAAATGTCCAAAACTAACCCCAAAAAAGCACCATTATGCTAGTAAGCAAGCTCCTCTTGAACAAAAAGAAAACAAAGAGATGGCACTAGTCCAAGTTTCCTTCCCTCCCAACGCAACAGGACAGATTTTATATAGCAAGATGAAAAAGAGCTTTTTGTAAGGAGAAAAAACAGAGAATTTATTCTCCTTAGTGACTTCGTTCTGGCTCAGTCTGAGACAGTTAATTGCTTCATCACCAGCAGGAAGAAGTTTAAATGATTGTTTAAACCTGTTCAGATTTATCGTTTTGCTCCAGAAGTTGCTTAACTTGCTGACCCACACTGTTCTGCCCTTGTTTGTGGGAGAGAGGTGTAAAATGTTTGTGCTTCTTGCTGAAAAGGAAAAAAAAATGTTTTGGAGGACACCATTGCTATAATAAATCAGAAGTTAGAGGTGGCTGTTAAACTAAAGACAGGTGATTTTGGGGGGTGTAGGAATGCAGAATGTGCTGGTTTGCCTTTTACTTCTCAGTTAAAGTTCAGCTTATTAGCATCACTCTTATTGCTCAGCTGTGATGAGACAGATGGGTTTGCAGCTGCCATCTGTATTGTTGTCTAAGTTGTCTTTGAATATTTCTATTGATGTACCCACCACAGATCTGTTACACTGTCTGTTCTGGTTGCCAGGGATTTTGCTCTGTATGGCAAATGTTCAATGTAGATAAATAATAACATTACCTGCCAAACTTTGTTTTATAAATGAACTGCGTTTCCTGCATTTTTTTTTTTAATTCTGGTCCCAGCATGGTACTTTATCAGAGTACAGTTTCACATCTTTAGAAGCTGAAATAAAAATGTTCAGGTTATATCTTCTTCAGAGCTGCAAAAATCAGAAGGAATAAACCTGGAAATAGAGTTATCGGTAACCTTACTTTTACTTATTAAAGTTTCTTCCATTTCGTATTTGGAAAATGTCATGTTAGCAACCATTTCCCGTTAAGAAAGTTGCTTGCTTAAAAGTTTCCAATAATGTAGTTATTCTCCACTAAACCATTTATGTTCCATTATTTCCTTAACTAAAACATTAAGCCTAATTAGGCAATTTTATGACTAGTCAGAAATGGAAGCATGGTTTACATTCTGTATTTTTACGGAGTAAAATTTCATTTGATTACGTTAAAAACACATGGGGTTTTGCGGAGTCCTAGCATTGACAATAAAGCTAAAAACACAGTGGAGCTAGGAGTTTGGTTTTACCATCAAACTGGAGATTGATGTTAAACCATGCTGTGTTTATAAAGATGTATATGGCATTCACGATGTCATATCAGATTTCCTAGGATGTAAATGGTAAGCATGGTCTTCATCTTGTCACCATGGTTGGTGGTTGGTTATGGGTTTTTAAGCTGATGATAGTATTTAGTATTTTATTATAAAAGTAAGCAAAGTATCTGTCAGAATTGCTAGATGGATTACATTTAATTTTAGGAAAAATTATATTCTAATCATTGTCTTTCTAGCAAATGCTCAAACTTGCCATCTACTGGCACACGATTCCAAAGGGTCTAAATTGAAGAAAGCACCAAGTCAGCTTTTGTTCAAGATGCAGTGAAGCATGTACTTATCCTAAGGATGTGCTTGTTCCTTTTATAATCAAGCTTTATATGAATATATTAATTTAATTTTACATGTAACTAAAATTATAGGATAAAAAATATGGTGTTTTTAAGCTCTTTCTCATGTTTTCTTTAATGATGTGTTCTATAATAATAGAGAAAATTATTTTTGAGAATTACAAATTATTTAGATTTTTTTTTCATTTAAAATTTATAAAGTAGGTTTCATTTTGCAGTAAAAGTAGCTTTTAAAAAAGTCAGTACAGTTCTGAAACATCTGTGTTTTTTGTTACCACATACTGTGCTTTAAATTAAGACTAGTTTCCTCCAGAGTCTTCAAAATATTGAAGACTGGGCTGGTTGTAGCCCTGTTGGCTGTGATCTAAATCAATGATAACTCAGTTTAGGCCAATGAAGTAATATTAAAGAACATAACTATTAAAATGAGATTATACACGTATTATTTTTAAAACATTGAACACAGCCAGTTGGCTTCTCATTCTCTTGTCCAAGTAAGGGTCACAGCAGCTTCTAAATGAAATAAAAGCTGGTTTTGCCAGCTCATGGGTCAATATTGTCATTGCAGAAGCTATGGTTTTCTGGCACAATATTTTGTCTGTTTTGCAAAATTCATGAGCAGAAACATTCGTAAGAACTTGCTTTAGGAAGGTCTTAATTTAAGAAGATGCCTTTCGTTAAGCGAGAAATCCTTATCAGTTGTTCTTCGAAAGGCTCCAGACAAGTGTAGGAAGTTTTTATACCGTTTGCTTCCTTTCGTGGCGAGACAGAAACTGGAACTTGAAAGTGAAAAAGCCGTGCCAAAGAGCGGAGAGGTAAAGTTTTGGCACAAGCTACTCCTGTGGCTTTTCACTGGGATTCTGTTGAGTTCAGTAGAACGACACTGTTGTGAGAGACTATTACATCATTACAAATTTGGAGTTAGAGGCACGGAGCCTTCACAGTGTTTTATAGCTGCATGCATTTTGGGTGGTTTGGTTTTCTTTCTATCTTCCATGCAACTAATGTTGCTTTACTCTCAATTTCCAGAACTCAATGAAGGTGATGTTCAAATGCCTGTGGAAAAACTGTGGGAAAGTACTGAGCACAGCTGCAGGGATACAGAAACACATACGGACCATCCACCTTGGGTAAGAGCGCAGTCTCTAAGGGATTTGCTATGGAAGGGGAGCAGTTGTCCTTGGCCAGGGAATTGAAGTGGCTTCTCCTTGGCTTTTCTGTCTCTGATCCCTGGGTTTCTGAGGAAATGGTGTAATAGTGCATCAAGGTGAACAGGAACTTATTCAAACAGCGAGACATTTTCTTTCCTGAATGTTTGTAGACTTTGCTAGAAGGTCAAATATGGGTCTAGGTCACACTGCACTTCCTGGATGGCTGCACAACTCGGTGGCATTTACTTAATATGTGTTATCTGCGCGTCACATCCAAGCTGACGCTGTGTGAAACACAACAGGTTTCAGGGTTGTGCATGAATGCTTTCCAGCCTTGTTTCACATCTGATCAGGTGCTTGTGCTGGTTCTGAGTCCAATTAATGCCAAAAAAACCCCCAAACAAACAAATAAAAAACCCAAACAAACAAAAAACCCCAACAACAACCTAAGAAACCAAAGAAAAAGAAACAGAGTTGCAATTCCATGTGGATGTTACTTGAACCAGAAGCAAAAGCAAATGAGTCTGGTATGACACAAGCTTGTTTCAGAGCTTTGGTTTGCAACCAAAGTCTCCTGTGCAATTCCCTGAGTGACCTAGCTGTCTCACATATAGTTACAGTGGAGACTCATGGTCTTTGCCTGTTAGGTGTGTGGAAACACATCTCTGTTGTGTAAATCTGTGTTAGCCAGTGCTTAAAAATCAAAGTGACCATGAGGAAGTAGTCTGGTGTGGAGCTCAGGGGAGTCTTGTGAAGGTGATAGTAATTCCTGTTGGGCTTAGACTCCAAAGAGTGAGGCTACGAGAAACAGAGGAAATCTCTCTCGAAGTGCACTTTTCAGTGTTGCTCTTTGTCTTGCATATTGTGGGGACATCCTTTTTGTGGCGCAGGGGAGGGAGAAGCAAACAGCAGAACTTCCCTGGAATTTGAAGCTTGTAGCTTTGCCAGAGAGAGGGGTTTTGGTGAGCGACTGGCAGAGGTCTGGCAGGCGGTACTTCTGGTAGAGCCCTGCAAATCTGCTCAACCCATGCTCTCAATGACTTTCATTGAGTAAGGTGGCAAGAGGACCACAGGTAGCAATATAGGGGCAAGCAGACTGAGGGACTAACTGGTGAGGGGCTGTTCTTGGGGTGCATGCCTGGAAAAAGAGTGTCCCTGATATGGACATGCAGGCAGGAGGACACTTAGGGCTCCCCGATTTCCCGTATGGAAGACGCAGGAGAAAATACACATGTATAAGGTGTGAGTTACATCTGTGTAGCACAGGGATTATAAATGTGCTAAAACAGTGGTTTGTTAGGAACTTCAAAATAACATGTAACCAGCTGGCAAGTACTGGTTTGACTGCGCTGCTTCGCTCCTAGCACTTGCGCTCAGACACGCAGCAGATAGTGCCAGGGGATGCAGGGGCAGCTAAGCATTTACACCTCCTCCTCTTGCACTAAGTCTGCATCTAGAGAGTAGGACCAGCAAGTCCAGCACCAGCAAGCCAGCCCTTACTTGTCCTTTTTCTGCCCGTGTCTGAGTGAGTTGCATGGTGAGACTGTTTTCTAGCAGCTTCTTCTGTTACACCAAGGAGAGTTAACAGTGAAACACGGCCATAACTATAATTTGTTTAATTAAGTAACCTATGATAAGATTACACATTGTTTGCCATAACATTAGTGAAGTGTATCTTGCCCGTGTTTGTTATTTTTACCCGTCCTTCCGTGGCTGCTCTGTCGTTTCTCAAGTCAAAGTACGTTGAGATTCTGGGTAGCTTCAATAGTTAGGAATGAGAAGCTGATATTTAAGCTGAAGCATAGAAGTTAAACATCTACTTCAAGGTCAAAGAATTAATCAAGAATAATACAGAGAGAAAAAAAGAATCTAATTCATACTTCTTTTCCCTTCAGACTAGATAATTTTCTTTTCCTCTCCCCCTTGCCTGCGGCCAGAATGCTGATAAAGTAGGTTTGGTTGAAACTGGGAATATTAATTTATTGACAGTGTGAATATATGTGCTCATGCATCTAGAACACAAAATTTACCTTGGAGTTCTTGCTTCCATTTAATCAGTCCTTCATTCTTTGTTTTGATACAGACGTGTAGGCGAGTCTGACTATAGTGATGGAGAGGAGGATTTTTACTATACAGAAATCAGACTCAACACGGACTCAGTAGCTGATGGCTTGAGCAGTCTTTCCCCAGTCTCTCCATCTTTAGCATCTCCTCCTTCCTTTCCCACCCAAGACGCAATCCGTCCTGAAACTTCCTGTGCCAAAACCGAGACTAAATTGATGACACCTCTGAGCCGCTCAGCTCCTACCAATCTCTACCTCGTACACACGGACCACGCTTACCAGGTAATGCTAGTGAGGGTGAACTCTGTTGATTGCATTAATGCCATTGATGTATGAAGGAATGTCAGAGCATAATGTTTGAGTTTTAAAAAGCCAAGTCTAGTTTTAATGGGCTGAAAAGTTTTCAGAGCAGCCCAAGTGATTCATCCCATTTAAATTTAGATGTCTGCTTCTGAGCTAATTGTTTATTTGCTTGTGCTCCCACCATAGCTGATGGTTTTTGGGGTGCTATTTATCCAGCCACACAAAGGTGCATACTTTAGATTGAGAAGAGTTTCTCTGTGTATCCCATTGCCTATATCAGTGAATTATCCACTAATGATAAGGAGGGCCCAAGGTAATGTGCTCAGATGCAGTCTCCTGCAATGTAAAAATTCTCATTCAATCAGCTGAATCCCTCCCAGCTGCAGCTCTGCTTGTAAGTTACCTGTGTGTCTGTAGGTAGGTACCTGGGGGGTGCCAGGAACAATTGATTTCCTTTGTTTGTACAGTGTGAGATGTCACTTTGCGTGCAGGAAGCAGAGCAGGAAGAATGAAAAGGCATATATGGTATCCTCCTACTCTTAGAGGTAATGCTTTGCAAATGGCAAAAATCCAATCAGATGCAAAAAAACTCCTATTCCAAAAACTTACAATTAAGTTCAAACAGAAACCATTAATTGTAAAAGTGCACTAAAATTTGACATGTTTTGGTCTGGATACCATATGAGAAAAGAAGAATAGAGACTTTGAAGTAGTGCGGTCCATGACCTGCATACGCACCGGAGAAATGAATTCTCTTAAATTTATGACATGCAATAACTTTTGTATACAGCATTGTGCAGATGAAACCTTTTTGTCATGTGTCTGGACCAGATCCACTAAAAGGGCAGGGGGAACCATACAGAATTTACAGGCTTGTTTTAGACTCTCGTGCATGGTGGAAAGCATGGCTGGAAGCTTGGCATCTCGAGTGGGAGCTGCATCTGGTAGCACACCAACCTGGGGACTGGTCAAGCCAGCTAGGAGGACATTCTTCTCAGTCTAGCTTAAGCCATGCCTCTCACAGAGTGAGGCACAAAGTCTGGGCTGCTGAGAAGAGTCTCACTTCATTTGGGATTTGCAGTTGTGACAGTCTTCCCTGCAATTGGGAGACCTGCTCGATGCTTTTTTATATGCAGCCTTTGAGTAAAGCACTTGTTTAAGGAAATCACAGTTCAAATGTTTAAGCCATTTGGATTGGTTTTGAACGGATGTGTTCCATGACACGAGACTACAAGTGTCTGAGCCCTGTCTCCTTCTCAAGTTGCTCTGGTTTCAGTACTTCATCAGCAAGGAGTGACACAACTCACACCGTTCAGGGCTGTTGAGCTGGAAGCAGGAGGCGAGGTCCCTGCTCAGCACTCACGTTGTCCTGGCAGAGGAGGCAGCTGCTGCAGAGCAGGTCGGCGGCGTCCTGCGCTGGAGTCCCTCTAGCCCAGCAAGCAGAGCAATCTCCGGGAGGCAAGGGGGAGATCCAGCTCTCACTAGCAAGAGGAGGAATTGAGCCCGGCTTTTCACTCATAACATTTAAGCACTCTTGTGACTAATCTGTTGTGTGGAAGGGAATAGAAGAGAAGGTGACGACAGCATCTTTAATACCACCGTATTTCCTGCAGTTTGCTTGCTGGAGTGAGCCATGTACAGAATTTCAAAACTTTTTTAACTTCTGATATTATCTGTATCAAAACTGAAACAAAGCATTGAAGGGGAATATAGTGATGATGACAATCTCTCATCTGAATGAGAGCATGAAAATGGAAATTACTTCATTGGGAGGGAAGAGGCAAAATTCACAGCTTAAGGAACTCAGATAAAGGAGTCTGAATAATGCTCATCCCAGGATTCCTGTTGAAAAGGGGACAAAAATACAGAACCCAAAGCTGAATCGCAAGATCCTAAACAGATCTGTTAATTGTCATTTCTTGTATGACTGGAAAATGGAAAATACAATACCTGCAGCAGGCAAGTCCTAACTCTCTTCTCTGACCCAGTCCTATGGATGAGGAAAGATTTAGAAGAATAATTGAAGAAATGGTGGAAAGTACAGCAAATGAGGTGAACTGCAGTGGAGGAACCCCAAAGAAAGATTATCCTAGAACGGTGTAACATCTTCCGTGGACAAAGTAGCTTTGTAAACAACAAAGAAGCAGTAAAGAAGAACAAATCCTTTGGGGTTTAAGGAGATGATTTGATCTTCTAACATATAGGCAGTATTGATTAGGCTAGAGATCAAATTTAGTGTAGGAGAGGGAGTGGGGGAGCCAGGGAGAAGATCAGTGAGTTATTTCAAAAGGGCTATTGAATGTTATTAGTGGAATTGAATGAAAAGCTGAGTTTGAGTCTGATTTCATTAGATCATTTTGGTACTACACAAATACTATGATAGCCTTTGCTGATAACAAACTCGGGAGACGTCAGCAGTACGGGGGTTTATACATCACGCTTACTTGACTGGGTGATCTGAAGAATAGTAGGTTGTGGATGCAATTTAATGGCAGAACATGCGAAGTCCTGCATCTTAGGAACTAATGAGATTTCTCTGCTATAAACTGGGGTAATAAGAAAACTATGTGAGGAGAAAACCTGTGTTCATTAATCAAGCACAGAGTGAGTGTAAGCCAACAACAACAGAGCTGTGAAGGGGGGAAAAAAAAGTTGTCAGCTTTTCTGAGTAAGAAATATCTAGGAGAGACGGGGATTTTTAATGCTGTTGTACAAGACCCCTGGATAACTTCAGCTGAGATCCTGAGTAGAGTTCTGGTCAACCAAGTTCGAGGATCATGGGCTCCAGTTAGAAGAGGTAGAAAGAAAAGGTGGTCAGAGGGAGGAGGGAGGGCAAGGAGGACACGGGGGCTTCTCCAGCCCAGGGACAGACAGGTTGGGAAAAAGCCAGGGTGAGGAGAGGGGGAGACTGCTGGCTGGGAAGGGAGGGGACAAACACGGGAGGGGAAGAGGACAAGCAGGTGCTATTTCAGATGCAAGGGCAATGTTGACACAAATAAATAAGTAAAGGTTATGCACGAATATACTTAAATTGAGGTACAGAAACTCTTCAGTTGGTTGTAATGTTAAGGTTGCTCACCTTATGGAAGAGATTGTCTGAAGCATTACCCTGGGAAACATGGCTGTGCTTGCTGAGCAAAGATGCATGTCTGGGGAAGGAATGAACGAGGTGATTGACTGTCTAAATTGGATCGTATCTGAGGTAGATATTTAGGCACTGAGAAGAAAGAATTGAGCACCATGGTATTTTAGGCAACTGCAAATTACAGCGATTTTAAATTTTTCATACTTCGCTTTTCATTATGAAACTAGGGCCTGTACCTGTTAAACGTAGCTGCAGGGGAACTACAGAGGGGCTTTTTCAGCACCTGGGATTTCCCTTGCGGGCCCTATGTGAATACGTGGGAAGGCGCCGTGCTGAGCCCGGCTTTGCGCTGATACCCCGGTGGGATGCCGATACCCACCCCGTGCCTCCAGCCTTCCCTGGCAGGACTGCCGTGGTCCATCACCCCTTCCTGTTTAAACGGGGTCGTGATGAAGCACTGCTGGTACTGTCTGGAGTTGCCAAATTTTTCTTGGTGCCTTTCAGCGAGGTGTTTATGCTTTGTGGAGCTCAGCGGACATTTTCTCCACATGTCCCTGCGGATTTTCGTGGAGCCGCCAGCAGGCCCGGCAGCCCACAGAGCGTCGGGCTGGAGACGGAGGCATCCAGGGCTCTCGGTTTCTTTTCCTTGGAGAGACTCCAGGGGATTGCTTCAGCACTTGTTTACTCTGAAGGTTATCTTTAATGAGGACTATCAGGTTGTAGTTTGTCATCGCCCCTCTCTGCCTGGCAGCTCCGGGAAGCTCTCTCCCCTGAAGCCGTGAGGCAACTTCCACAGCTTCAAACACAAACACTGCTTGAAGAAGTGTATTTTATTACTGTAAGGCGCAGACAACTGAAAGGCAGAAGTAAAAGCTCATTTTTTATAGCAAGTTCTTGATAAGTTTAAACCAAGGAGCCTTTTTTTTTTGCGGCGAAAGCTTGAAATTCAGGAGTCAAAGGGAGCCTGTGTTCATGGCGGCTGCTTGCGCTCCTGTTAGGCAGGGTAACTGCAAAGGTATGAAATTCCTGACTCTGTAAATTAAACAGGATTGAAACAGGGGTAGGGGAAAATTCCTGAGGGCGCATAGTCCAATGGGGAAACCAGAGGGAAGGCACAAGTTGAAAGATGCTCAACCGTCTGAGCTCAGACTATCGGGTGTTGCACCCCAGGGCAGCACTGGGCATTGCAGCCCAGATGGGAAGAACATAAAAGTTCAAGGGGCCCAGGGGTCCTTCAAATATTTGTTTTAGCTTAGTCTTTTAAGAGCTGGTTTTTGAATCCCAAGGATGATTTTCAGCTCCTTGTTTTTAACAGGAAAGACACTTTTAATTGGAATGATTCATAACAGCATTTATCTGATGAGAAATTGCAAACCCTTACTGTTGATCATTAACCCTGTTGTCCAAGAAGCCTGACCAGCTGGTTTTCAGTTGTTTAAACCAGCTGCTGTCACTTTAAATGCTGCCTTGTTTATCGCTGTGGAACAGGTGATAATTTGTAATATTCTTTGCTGCTAGCTGGCAATATTCTAAGTTATTTGTAGATGATGTTTGATTTTGTGTGTTTTTTATCAGATCTGGCTTTTAAGGGTTTTGTATGGATTCTTGTGAGAGCTATTGTCTTTTTTTAAACAAGGTTTTAAGAACAGCAATGTATAAATATGTGCCTTCCTTACCGGCTTATCCATGATTATCCCTCTAATAAGGGTAAAATGCTTGTCACCGTGCAGTTCTTTTCCACGTTGGAAAGTCTCTCATAGATTTACAGTTTGAAGGAGTGAAAGATACCTTGAAATGCTTCGGAAGAGGAAAAGTTCTTCTTACCGGAATAATATTTTCTTTTCACACAGGCCACTCCTCCGGTGAACATTCCAGGGTCAGCAAAATTCACTCCCAATGGCAGTAGCTTTAGCATCTCTTGGCAGTCGCCTCCAGTTACCTTCACCGGCATTCCAGTAAGTGAATGACACACACAAAAAAAAGTTTTTAGAACTTTTTGTTTTGCTTCACACTGTCTCATGATAGAAATAAATTTGACATAAGAGGTACTGGAGAGAAACAAATTAAATGTGTGCTTCGGTTTTCCAGCATGGCTGATTTTAACGCTTTTGCTGCTCTTCAGTACGATTACTTTTTTTTGCATCAGTGTCTACAAGCAGAAAATTGGATCTATAGTATATATTTTTTGAACTATATGCTCACAAAAGAATGTTCTCGTAGGTGCAGAGCCTCGCACAATCTGCTGCTTTTTGTGCCATTAAGAGATTTCAAAACTAGATGGAAAATCAGCAAGGTGATGGCTATGCTAACAGGCTAATTGGATTCAGGCAGAAGGGCTGTTACCTGAATGAGTTCTGAAGATGAAGCGTATTTGAAAGGCAACTGAAAGCAACAATAAGATGAAATGCAGAGGTTGATTCTAGTAGGCTGCATATATGTAGTCCCCAGTGACATCAGAAAATTCTCTACTTTTATACAGAAAATACGTTCAATACGTGTTGCATTTTGATATGGATACAATTGCAGTTTGACACATTTTAATGAAGATCTATTAGATGTAAAGTCAGCTCTGACCCTTTCTTCAAAAAAGCGAGTGTACAAGGCCTAATTTCATGAACAGGACTGCAGAAATGGGATGTTTGCTTAAACATAGACTTGCAGTACTCCTAAATGCAACGCAGTATAGGTGAGGATACTGTAGGGGGAGTTAAAAACCTTTGTGAAGAGTTCAGATGGATTAGGCTTCTAGTGCCTAGCATGGTGAATACTAAAAGTAAATGTAAATCACTATTTGTGAGTAGCGGAAAGTGTTCTGTATAATAAATAGAAATACATATTAATGTAGTGTATCCTAATTTTTATTGGAAAGCATTTTTCAGCATAAATTGATATCCTCTAATCATAAACCTTTTCGATATCATACAATTTCATTTAATATTACAATTTATGAATTTATTAATTTTTAAAGTGTGTTATATAAGGCACATTGCTCATCCAAAGAACCATATAGCTTTTTTTTTTTCTCCTGACAGTGAATATTAGACATGGCAATAAGAGACGCTGTTTCTCTCGCTTCTTTTCATCAAGTGAATCTCCAAAGCTTCTTACTGTCAACCTTTGGCAAATCTTGGAGATTTTCTGCAGAGGCTGCGGCATCCTGCAGGGCTGATAAAAAATGAAAGTGGCTGAATCAATTACACTACACTCTGCCAATGAATATTTATTAAATTCCATCAAGGAACAACTAACAGTGAAAGACATCATGCTGGCAGCAATTTGAACAAGAGTGCCTTGACAGAGAGCGCTATCCATAAAGTTCCTTGAGAATTTGATTTCTCAACAATGGGATTGATACAGAGTAATTATTAAACCAGCTCCTTTTGTGGAGTAGCAGAAATTGGTGCCAGGAGTGTTGGGAATCTACAAATGCAATTAGCCACATTGTAAATCAGACACTTAAGAGGACAGGATTAGACACGTATGCATTGAGTTTACTTGTTTGAGCAACAACGCTGATCTGTGACTGTGGCCTTGAGAGTTCTCAAAGGAATTTAAGAAATGCCAAATCACTTTCTGAGAATTGTATGGAGATGCCAATGATATAAGTACAATTCAAAAATAATCCCAATACAAAAACCTGGGGAAGCAGTGATGCTGGCAGAGTTATAAACTGCTCAGGGAACCATATGAACTGCCTTTATAGCTCTAACAACAGTTATAAAGCTATTTAGCACGAAACCCAAACCAAAACAGAACAAAAAACCCAAACACAACAAAAGCAAGTAAACACAAAAACTTGTAGGTTTGCACACCTTTGTCTGTTCTGTCATCTGAATTACAAAGGTTTACCTGCAGTGGAAAATTATATGCAGTAAGTGAGGGTGCAAATGCAAAGTGATGTTAAAAATGACATGAAACAAAAGTTTTGGTTTTCCTGTTTCAAAGTAAATTAGATATTGCCGTATAAAACAGGGCTCTGTCAATTCCCACTCTTATACTGAGTGTAACTACTTTAGGAAAGCTATAGTATAGGGGTTTTTCGCCTTCTCTTATGAGGTTTATTTAATCCCAGACTATGTGACAGAGCCAGTATACCATAAACTCATGCAACTGTATACATACATGGTCCCTGAGATTAGATGCATGTCTGTAGCACCCAAAGGAACTTCAGAGAGTAAGTCCAAACCATTACTTTTTACCTGACCATTAATATTTAGCCAAGAATTTTTCTAAAATGGCTTTTTGGCTTGGACAAACCACTGGGCAGTGAAGGATTAGGTACAGATTTGCAGAGCTGCATAGGCCTATGCATTTCTTCACATCACTAGTGATGCTGGCATGGGGCCGTTCTGTCCTTGGCCTGTTGGAGAGCTGCTGAATCCTGGTTCTGAACAGTCTTCTTTCTAGGCCTGTATGTCAGCAGTTAAGTCTAGGAGGAGATGAAATTTCAAAATATTATTTTTATGTGGTTTTCGTTGTTTTGCTTTGTTTTGTTTTTTTCCACACCTACCTCAGGTGTTTCCCTGTTCGTTCCTGTGGACATTGAATTTCGATGACACTGAGTACTGCCTGCTGGCTGTCCTGGGAACTGGGGTGTTCAGAGAGACATCATGACTTGCATTAAGTCTTTGATTTTGGGCAGTCTTTAGCTGAGCAGCACCAAAAGGCCTTTGTGAACGTGAGCGTATTCACAGCATCTAACCATAGGCATTTATCTAGAACAGGGATGTCCAGCTTATTTTCACCAGGGGCCACATCAGCCTCACAGTTGCCTACAAAATGCCGAATGTAGTTACATTTATACAGTCCTAAAATTACATTCAGCCCTTTGAAGGCAACCGGGAGGCTGATGTGGCCTGTGGTGAAAATGTGTTTAACACCTGTGATCTAGAAGTCTTATAGTCATTAAGGAGGAGAATTAGGGGAACCTCCAAAGTCCTTAGACATCGTGCTCTGAATCATGCGTAAGTTAGGTTCCCAAGGTGGATGATACTGATTTTTACCTGCCTGCTCGTAAGAGCCAAAAAGGTTGAACAGGAGAGATCTTTAAGTTCAATAATCTGATGTTTACAGATCACGAATCTTCTCTGTAACCACAGTTTCCCCCAGGAAATGTAACTGGAAGCTCCAGGTCCTCCCTTCAAACAAACGTTATCGTTTCACATTCATTCTTTGCGTTAGACAACACTTCAAATGTGAAAAGCCGCCAAGGGCGAGGATTTTGCCTTCTCACAGCCTCCTGTTCACCTGCTCTTAGTGTCGCCTACAAAGGAGTACAGCTAACTGCTGTCGTTTAGACCTCCTGCAAAGCCTATCAAAATACATGAAGTACTGTGTAGCTGCCTTGGAAACCACCATGCAGAGACCCCTCTGGAGAATGTCAGGGGAGGCGCAGTCTGCACGCTGCAATTACTGCTCAAACCTGCTCTGTGTTTGGAAGCAATCAGGATAATTGCTTCTAACATAGGAGGCCATCAAAGTACTTCTTTTGGTTCAATGGTAACCAAGGAGTATGTTGAGTATCAATTTGTAGTGGTAGATATAAAAATTTTCTGGGTTGTTTTGTTTTGTTTTTTGGGGTTTTTTAAATGTTTAAGGACCCTAACAGAATTGGCTGGAGCTCTGGTTGCTGTTAATGGTTGGAAAACCACAGTTTTTCACAGTGTTTCAATCATTCTTAGATAAAAGAAGTGGCTGATAAAATATAGGAAAAAAGGAAGCAGACAAGAAGCTGCCCTCAATAGGACAAAAGGAGCTAGTGTGGTCTCTGGATGTATAAAACATGAGTAATGGTAAGCAGGTAGAGAGAGAGGAAATTTTAAGTTTTGGAGGTATATTTCATATACCAGTAATGGTCTAAGCTTGTTCAGAGTGTGAGCGGCACATGCAGTTAAATCAGAAATTTCTATAGTTATCAGCCAAGAGTAAAAGTTGAAGGAGTGTCTGCACTCCATTGCAAGTATTAGTTAGGGTTTTTTTGCTACTGTGGAGTAGCTAGAAAATAGACTTTATATCAAAAATTAAAGCACATTCAATAACTCTCTTCAGGTCAGGTCAATTCCCGTTCTACCAGGTATTATGAGACTTAAAAGGGCAAGAGTGAAAAGTCAGAGCAACGCAGGGAACTGTGACGATATCTGCAGTTCCTGGCTGCAGGGGACAGTGACTCCGTGCACCAGATGCCCAAGTGAAACTTGCTGTGTTCTGTACATAACAAAAAGTGAGCACTTGTAATGTTTTTCTGGTGTTTTAGATGTGAAGTGGTTGCGGCCTTTACCCAGGAGTGAAGTAAGACCCTAGTAATAAAATTTAGGAATTATTTAAGGCCAAGCTTTGTGCCATGTGATTACTCAAATAATGTTGCCAACCCCCAGGCTCATGTAGGAGGCTTATTTGGAAAGTCTCAGAAGACCAAACTACACCCTTCACTGGGGAATATTCACAAAGGAGGACACCTTCTGAGAAGGTTTAGAGTGCAGAATAAAGGAGATAATCCAGCACATCCCATTAGCAGCCTTGATCAGAAGGGCTGCCTTGTGCTCCCATTAAAACCTCAAGGGCTGCATAGTAACTGACCTGGAGCAAACCCCCTTCTCCAAGGCCGTCTCTCTACAGAGAGTGACAAGTCACAGACAGGAGCAACACCTGAAATCCCTTTATTTCATAGGGGGTTATTGGTATTGTTCTCAGCACAGGCCGGAGTTTATTTTTCCAGTTATTTCCTCTGCTTAAATTGGAGAAAGTTTTCATAAGAGCTATTCAGAGCTAAATAAGAATGAATGCATTTTTTTTACTTCCCAAAACCTGAAGTGATGCTGATATGTATTCTGGTTTGCTCTGTTTGGATGACTGGAAGTACAGGGAAGCAAAATAGAACCAATATAATGTACCTAACGCTAAATGGACGTCTTTCTAAGTAGACCTACAATTTACTTATGTTTGTATGATATATAATAACTGAATTTCCTGAATATCCTTGCTACCATGCATCATGAATTGCATTTTCTGGGAGAAGTGTTTATACTGTATTCATGCGTGTGTGTTCTTCATAAGCAGCTTTTTTTGTCTATATTGACAGGTCTCACCAACTCATAATCGTCCTGCAGGGAGTGGAGAGCAGAAACAGTCCTACACAGTTCTTTCATCACCGCCTAGAGTAGCATTTGGCTTGAGGTACGGGACCATTAGCGCCTGCTGACAGACCAGCAGCCTCAGAACCTGGAGGGCATTTAGTAAATAAGATGTCAGTGACCAAAGAAACAGAAAAACCACACCACCAACTGTGATTGCAGTTGTCAGGGAGTTTCTTACTACACCGCTGCAGAGTAACTGTTCTGGACCTATTTTGCTTTTCATTGCCATCAAAGGTAAAGTTTTAGGGAAAAGTGAGTTGTTGCGGAATGACGAAGACAGGCTGTGAAGCAAAACCACGGCCTTATGCCAGGCATGTCTGGAGTTCAGATGCAGATCTAAATTGCCCTGTAAAGAGACGCTGCCCAGATGCACTGCTCCAGCCGAAGCATCCTGTACTTCATTACGTAGCTTTGCTTTTTTTCCCTAAAAGCCTGGGCTGTCTTGTGTGTTCATCACAGTCAGTGAATTATAAGAATCCATACCGTACAATAAATTAGATTAAAGCAAAGCTTTTTATACCTTGTCTTCCTAGACATGAGCAATGTTCACTTCCATTAAAGCTAACTGATATTTGAACAAAATCTGCTTTAAAAGTGTTCAAAAAGTTATGCTAAAAAATCAAACTGTAAAACTAAATTTCTTACAGTAAAGAAACTCTTAATTTCTCACAGTCCTAAAGGTGACTGTACCCTAAAATTTTCTTCATGACTCTCAGATCATTGCATATGCTACAAACCAAACTTAGGATCTTCCTAATTCATGGATTGTGCCTATTAATGAATGTTTGGTAGTCAAAAAATATATAAGTATGCAAGAGAGGCATCACCAGGCAATTCTCATGTGTGCCATGCAGCGTGTAATACAGGTATTAAGCAATTCTGTCTGTACAGTTACTTGATTCAAAGACTCAAGGACAGTTGGCACTGCTGTAGCAAGCATTGGGTTGCTTCTTGTAGCATTGCTCCTCAGGTTTGCTGGATTTTGATGTGTTGAATAAAAAAAAAAAGTGCCATTTTAACAGTTACTCTGATCATTTTCTGAACTTGTGACCTTCTGAGTGTGGTTATAAGATGGAAAACATGACAATCATTATAGCTTTAAGAGCACATACTGCCTGCTTTGTTGACGTCGAGGATGACAGAGCAGGAATACATGTGAACGTGCTGCAGCAGAGGGCAAGGGTTAAAACTTGGTTTTAATCCCTGTTGTTTCTCAGTGGATGGGCTGGGAGCTGGCAAGCTGAGGAGCTGGGAGCCTTTCCCCTGTTCTGCACAGCTGCTACCTGCTGGCAGGCTGCTCTGCTGCCCAGAGCTACGCACAATATTTGTACCGCAGCTCTGAAGCAAAGAGGACTTACGCCTGAGGTGACCTGGGCTGTGTTGTAGAACAGCTGTGATTATCCATTACGTGGCTGGAGTACCATTTATGTAGGCCGGGTTTAGTCTCTGGCTGAAGTCAGGGCTGCATGTTCCTGGGCTCAGGCTTGGAGCAGAGGAGCAGGCTCAGCAGCCGCTGCAGAAGCTGGAGAAGCCCGGTGAGGAGAAGTTCTGGTCACTCAGATCTGTGAAGTCATAGCCCTGTGCCTTCCTGCTTCAGCAGCTCCCGGCTGACTCAAAACCAACCCAAATAAATCCCTTTGAAACACCGCGGGTTCTCTGCCTGCTACACTGTGTTGAGGTAGTTGTCCTGGTCGGAGGGTGATGGAGCAAAGTTATGAAAGCATCTCGTTAATGAGCTTCCCTTTCTCTCTGACAGGAAGCCTAGAGGGGAGGGGAAAAAGTGTCGGAAGGTCTATGGGATGGAGAACAGAGATATGTGGTGCACTGCCTGCCGGTGGAAGAAGGCCTGCCAAAGGTTCATCGACTAAAGAGTGAAATGATGCAAAGGATTTGGGGAGGGGGGAGAACAACAAGCAGAACCAGATTGCTGCAGCTGCACTGTATCACTTCTCGTTTTCCCTCCAGTGATGTGGTGTTGGGGGTTTTTTCGTTGTTTCTTTTTTTTTTTTTGGTGGGTTTTAATTTTTTTTTTTTTTTTTTAAAGAGCTTTGTATTTCAAAGTGAAGCACTTGTAGCCAAGGAGAAGCACTAATCAAAACCTGTGTGGAGCAATATAGAGGGGAAAAAAAAAAAAAAAAGAAAAAACCAACAAAAAACAAAACCAAGAACATACAACAAAATTCTTTCTTACTAAGTATGGAAACCAGAGCAGCTATTAGTGTTTTCCTGTAAAAGAAAGGAAAAAGTTAATTTTTTTGCTAACTCTGTGAGCTACTTGCTCCTTAGGATGATTTTTAACCATTTCAGTCTCTGTGCTGTGAATGTCTCTATTTGCTGAAATGAACGATTTTTCTTTTCCTGAAACAAAGATCTTTTTTCAAAAAAAAATTTCTAATAAATACTTCAGAGTTGTATAAGCTACAGTTTACTCAACAAAAGCTGTACTAAGACTGGAGACTGCTAAATAATTCTCCTAATACGAATGATCATGATTATATTATATTTTTGGAAAGGGGATGTGGGGAGGAGTTGGGCTTTTTGTTTGTTTGTTTATAGGAGAAAAGCAAAGTCTGAATTTGCGAGAAGGACAAGCAGTGCTCCTGGAAGATTTTTAAACCAGGCACAGTCCAGTGGAGTGGAACAAAGTAATTTAAGTACCAGATTGGATTTTGATCCCCTGGAGGAAGAAAAGCAGCAACGGCAAGTCACCAGCAGATATTGTCGCAAGAAGTCGTCGGGGGAAGATATGTGATTGAAACACGTAAGAATTAAATGGGGTCCAGTAGCTTTTCTTACCACTCTCCTGTTTCTGAGGGAGAATGAACAGTTGGACCAGCACATCTGCTGCTGCAGGAGGCCTGTCAAGAACTGGTAAATGCAGCCGCTAGGTTTATCTGTAATAACCTATTCAGGGACACGATTCAGCCCAGCAGTTCTGCTCTTCTTTTTCTCTTACTTGAGAGATAGTTGTTAAGATAATGGTTTGCTTGGCATTTTTTCCCCCCTATTAAAGTTGCTAAGGTTTATTTGATGCAAAAAATTGGCAGAGAAAAGAAAATACCCCTTTTTCCACAGCATCATCTCAGAAAAAGAAGTACAACAGCAAAGGAGGAGCATATTTATGGTAAAAATCCATTTCTTAACTCATTTTGATATAAGAATTAACAAGTTTCTATACTCGCAGTACTTGGATAGATTTGGGTACTTTAGTTTCTGTGTCCATTAGAAAGTATACACCAGAATCTGGCAAGCCGGTGTTCTGTCTCAACTTGTATCTAATTACCATTAATTAACAATTATTTCAATGCAAAAATAAAGACACCTTTAAAAAAAAGAATTAAAAAATAGGAAGCAAAATATTGCCTATTAATAGAGACATATAGAGGCCCACAAATTCCTGGATTTTATTTTTCGTAGCATTTGAAATTAGACCAGCTCTTTTTTTTTTTTCTAATTGCCTAAGCTGGCTCATCCTCCTTGAAATAGGGGGACGCTTAAGTATCTAAACTGCTTCCTAAAATCTGGTCTAAAGTTCACTTGATAGCTTTATTAAGCATGCATCGCTGCTTATGCCAATATAGAAGCACAAAATAACAATGCAGTTGTTTAGAATGTACATTATTAATTCAGCGAAGTAGTACTGGGAAGTAAAATTTATAATAGGAGATACCCAAGCTTATAAATCAGATTTTCTTTGAACAAGATAATTGGGCAATCAGATCCCCAATTTGAGCATGCTATTTCTGCAGTTGTTTACAAATTGTGTAATTTACATGCACAAGTGGCAAGATATGCTTGCGTGCACGTAATTACTTGATTTTTTTCCCAATTGTGTTCTCTAAGTCATTTAAAAAAAAAAATACCCCAAAATCTAGTAAGACCCTGAAATACATGCACATATGTGTGTGTATGACAATTTATATATATGTATAATATGATCTATTATACATATGTATAAAATCTGAGATCAACATGGATGAGAAAGATTCTTTTCTTTATAAAACAAGACACTAAAGGTCAGTGGATATGTGGAGCCACTATGTTCTTTTCTCTTAGTAAAATGCAGGTCATGGGGGTTTTTTGGATGTTGTATTTTTTTCAGTTTCCTTAGTAAAATACCTCACAGTAATTTCATCTTCAAACACTGAGCTTGCTGATGGTGTATTTACTTTGGTAGAACTTAGAAAATCTGGGACTTTTCCAAGATACTCCTGCCAATTTGACCCCCATTTTGGCAAGAACTCCAAGACTAATTATAAAGTGTTCCATAATTAATTTGACTATTGTTAGACTGACAGTGTTTGCCTATATATTTGTTGTTCCTCTCATTTTATATTTTCCCTTTTTGCTTTGGAGGACTTTTTGGAAATAATGTATCAGATTGTATATTGTTTCTATAATGTCATGGCATTGTGAGCACCTTTCCTGAGGGCACTTTAAGAATTCTTGTAATAAGATTATTCTTTATAAATTTCTGCACAGAAGAATGGTTTTGTTGCCAGACCAGATCACCCTCTGTTACAAATTTGATACAGATTACGTATAGACACAGAAGCCACAAATCACCAAAACATGATAGAAAGTTGGTGTTAACAAAGCTGAGGACAGAAGGTACTTGATAAATCCCGCCAGGACACAGCTACATTACTGGTATTTTTACACGACCTTTAATCAGCAGTTTATATTAAATCAGTTTTGCATCTTGCGGCTGTGGCATTTTGATTCACAAGCAGGCATTCCTCCAGTGACCGTGTCTCGAGCGTGGCCAGCGCCAGCGAGACGGCGCAGCCGCCGGGACCCGCAGGGAGCGCTCACCGGCGGCTTCGCGCTCGGAACTCTGATTTCTTCACATCGCACGAGCACGTCGGTGCCGCCGAGATCCCTCTCGCCCTCCTGACGCAGCCAGCAAGAGCAGATGTGTCAGCAAAGCCTTCCCTGTGCTGGCGGCACCGAGTGTAACCTGGAGTAACCTCTTCCACTTCTCAGTCTCGTGCTTTGGTGTTGCTCTAAGCGGCGTTGCTGTCCTCCTGATTTCTGCACAGACCTGTCTGAAAGAGTCAGATTTCTTTGTTTTTCCAAGGCAGAGCTAACCTGAATGCTTTGGTCATTTATTGTCATGGGCACGCGCCATTTCCCCTCTTTTTGGTGTCTTTGTGGGAGGTAGGTCATTGTCTCTGACCTCCTGGAGAAGCCAGAAACAGCCTGAGAGCATCACGCAGTGCCCGTGTGCTGCAGGGGTTTGGATGGGGGTTCATTTATGTCAAGAGCCAGAACTTCCCCCTGAGATATAGAAATGGAAGGATCTATCTTATTGGGTTTAACCATTTATTGATGCTGGCAACAGGAATTGCCAACATCAGAGTGGAGATCAACTGTATAGATCCCAAATATTTTTCTTCAGGAGCTTTCTCGCTATAACAAAGCTATTTCCCCCTTGCCCGTTTACCCTATCCCTCCAAAGATCTGGAAGAGGAGATAATTTTCGAAGTGGGAAATTTTAATGGCAATTTTTTAAATGTGGCTGTGCTCCAGCTGCTCCTATATGAAGCCGTCGGATGTTACAGACTCAGATCATCTTAGTCATACAATGGTTTCCACCCAAAACAATGTGCCTGATTCTTTAGTGCCTTGCACAAATATGACAGGATCCTCAAGATGCGAAGTGAGCAAAAACTCTTCCATTCCAATTTGCAGGTTTACACTTAATTTTAACCAATATCAGTCATCACCTAGCAGGTGAGTGAGACCTGTAAGTCCTGCTTGTGTGAATAAGCTGAACAGAATGCCTCTCTGTTGAATTACTTCTTCCAAATTGTTAGCCTGGTCTAAACATTAGCTGTCTAATGAGCTGCAGATTATCTTGCACCCGTTTGCTGTCAGTGACTCCCTTTCTTCATTCCTTCTCCTCGTCATTTTTGAAGGTAACAAATAGGTAGAAAACACAACAAGAGGCAAAGCTTTACCCAAAAATTCTTGTAGAACCTGCATCTAAGAAGAGATTCCAGCTTCATGTGATATCCCAGATGTCGTCGTCACTGACTTTCTTCTTTCATTCATTCTGATCCAGCAAGCCAGGATGGTTTTCTTTTTCTTGCTGTGGTCTGGGACCAGCTAGAGGGGCCCTGCCAAGAATTCTGGGCAGTCGCTGTCAGTGTGGCAATACAAAGCGATTTCTTTCTT
This sequence comes from Caloenas nicobarica, assembly GCF_036013445.1. Taxonomy (NCBI): domain Eukaryota; kingdom Metazoa; phylum Chordata; class Aves; order Columbiformes; family Columbidae; genus Caloenas; species Caloenas nicobarica. The sequence continues at coordinate 134,976,467 of NC_088246.1, read as the reverse complement.
TCGCTCTCTGCAAATGTGTTGAAACACCATCCCAGAAACAGGACATGGAATGAGAAGCTTGCTGGCCATGTATAGAGACATAACAGGTTGCCAGTGAGGCTTGTTGGTTCAAACTTCAGTCATCTGTTGGAGAAAGCTGTGCTGCGCCTTTTCTTAGAAGTATTTTTATAAGCAAGCATTTGTAAAGTCTCATCTTGGTCTTATATTTACACTTGATTTAATCTTCCTGTAAGCTGGTAGCACTGGAACTGAGACCAGTACAGGGTATAGGATTTAATCTGTGTTTGTCCAGATTTTTTGGTAGGTACCTGTGGGCTGTTGCAAAGAATCATAGTGGGGATTTTGGTTTAGCCTAAGTACAGGAGAGTTTTATGGCACCTTTAGCAAAATAATTAGTACATTATCAGCAAAAACTATTCAAGCTGAGACTGTAAATAGATTCTGGATCTGCTAGACATAAGCAGCCCTTGTCTGCATCTACGTGGAGCTTGAAAAACTTCTTCAAGATTGCAAAAAGCCAATGCACGGCTATAGATGATAGGGTCCATTTGAACTGTTTTTTCCATCTTAGACTACAGTGCTTTCACATAGACCACAATCTCACTTCTATCCATATGCAGGATTAAAGATGTGTATCTTCCACTTACAACTTTCTGAGTTTATTCTTAATATGAAAAACACTAATCATGTACTTTGTGCTTCACACGGACCATTTTAATAGCAATCCAGAAAGACCCTGAAAACAGAAATCGGTCTGTGTCTGATGGCATCAAGCAAAATAAAATAACAGGTTGCTCCTGTGCTTGTTCATACTAACAGCAGGAATTCTTTTGGCCAGTGAGCTCGTGAAATGTGAGGGAATGGATAAATGTAGTAACAAGCCAGTGTTCTGCTTTTTCAAACACATCTTAACAGCAAGTATCGTTTCCCTTCTGTGTTTAAGTCCGAATGTGAGATCTCTAATACATCCTTGAGGGAAATTAATTTAGCAGCAGGAAGACTTTCCTCTTTTCTGTTTCTTCTGAATATACACAATATTATACAAATTAGGTAGGCTTTCAAGATTAAATTCATATTCTTGATGTAATTCAATGCTAAAAAGATGGACTCAAACACTTCCAAATATTTGAACGTTAGTGTTTACCATTGTTACCAACCTTTGAAAGCCCAGGTTTGACTTCAGAGTCATTATCATAGTATGTGATATCCTACAGCAGTTAGCACATCATGTGTCATGGTCAGATAAACAGAAGTTAGTAAAATGTTTTTTTAAAAATGCTTTGGGAAGACCAAAAAAAAAAGATACAGTTAATACAAATTTCCTCAGGGAATATAAGAGGGCTGTAAAGGCAGGATGTACATTTAGTTGAATGGAAGATGGGTAAGAAATAGATTTTTTTTTTCCTATTCTAGGCAAAATTTAAAGAGCAATATGTCACTACTTGAATTATTAAAATCAGAAGTAAGCACTAATTGGTGGGCATGGTCTTATTTAATGCTATAGCTTGTGAAGTTCCAAATAGAGAAAAGACACGTTAGGTAATGTAAAAATTTAGAAGATGAGCCTGAACCATAACCTAATTATAATATAAATCTATACATTTGTATAAATATTTTCAGAATATAAAGGCTTTTTTATGTAGTTGCTTGATCAAAGCGTACTTTGTTTCTAATTGGATTACCTCTTACCAAATTATTTCAGCAAGCAAAAAAGTAATATGTTAGTGTGATATCCTGGAGGTGTTGAGCACTCCACTTGGCAAAGTGCTAATTTCTACATGAAATGAAAATGTGCCACCACAATTTTTTTTTCATACCTCCAAAGGCATCAGCTTCAGTACACCCAGGGTTTCACGGAACCATGTTAACTGGTATTTTGAAGGAATACATATGCAAATTCTCAAATTCTTCTTTATTTGTACACAAAGAATTTATTTTTGGTCCATAATAGCTTTTCCTATCAACTCTTTCTCATGTGTCCAGGGACTCCACTCTGCAAATTCCCAATTATTTCTATTGAAGTGAATAAAAATCAGAATCTTCAGTATTAGGACTTAGAAATGTAAATAGCACCTGGCATCAGAATTTTTAGTATCAATATTTAACTGTCGTAATTAGTTCTTACAGTGATGCCAACAAATCTTTCAGGGATGGGCTGCATGTGATCTCTACATTAGCAGGTATGGCTGTGCAAAGGTAGAACTGCTGGCAGTCCAACAATAAAATGTAGGCTCAGATTCAGCAGGGCACTCGAGTATTTGTTTAACTTCACTCGCAGAGTTTGTTGATGAGACTGTCCGTGTTTCTAAAGTTAGGCGCACGTTTTTATGCTCTTCTGAAATCAGGCCTGAGCCAGAGCATATACTCTTCACAGCTTTGTTTGAAATATGCACTTTGTAAGACAATCTATCTTCTTCTGATTTTATGCAATTTATCTTGTATTTAGAAGACCAGACAAATTTAGATTTTTTTTTCTTAATTATTTTTTACATTGCAAAGGAAAAGTGAGAAAGACAAGTTTAACTGTACCTTTCAGCACGTGGAAGCATTGCTTAGGTTTGCAAAAGGTGTCTATTTGCCATCAAGCTCAAAGGAACTTACTTGAGCATATCAGGAAAACATGCATGACAAGCAGGTCATGTTCTATAAATTTATATAGTTCCAGCTATTCCCTGTACGCTCAACACTCCTCCAGGCAACCAGAGCCATAGGAGCTCTGAGTACGCGAGGAAATAAGTAAGTTTACCTAAAAACTTTAGGAATACTGTGCTTTTAAGCCACAAATTATATGGTCTATGTGTAATTTTTAGTGTTAAAAGAAAATAAATAGTAGCCTTAGTAACAAGGTGCAATACTTACAAAGGGCTAAATTATGGAAACAAATGGTGTGTGTTTGTACGTTGCTGCAAAATGTGCACTCTTTTAAAATTGACTTTTATAGCACTGGGATCTCATTACCTCTCTGAAATGATAATGTTGGTATAATTTTATAACCATTTATTCTACATTATGAAACAGGATTTGGGATTCGCTAAGAACCAAAAAGAGCAGAGGGGAAACTGTAAATTACACAGAATAGTGGTGTGTTGTTTTATATGGCAGAAGTAACCTAAAACACCTGAACAAAATCTGGATTACTGAAAGAGAAAAAAATATGTCATTGGTTACAGAGACAGTTTAGTCCATAATTTCCAGTGATGTCATGAAAATGCCTAGTTTGGTGTTTGGAGAAAATTTTGTCTCTTGCATCTTATGACTGGGTTTTATTTGTTTGTACTTGGTGAAAACATTCATAAATTCCCAATACCTGGCTTGAAATTGTATTCTTTTGAAAATCACTTTTTAAATTGAGATATTTCTTCATTATGGTGTAGTGTGAGTGAGACTGTACAACATGATCTGCTCCAACTTAAATGGAGAGTTTATGCAAGCAGAAGGTCATATAGAAAAAGGATGATGTTGAGGTTTCCTTGTTCGGTTATGAAAAGGGTTTGAACAATCAAACTAAAGTTCTGCTCACGTATTTCCAAGATAATTTCTTCTCTCCATCTGCACCGTGGGGTCAACAGAATACAGGTTGCCAAGTATGGTGTATCTTGCTATTTTATACTTTTTTTTCTGTTAAATAATGACGTACACGTCATTTTCCCATCTCACTTACTGTTTTTGTCTTATGCTCAGAGTCCAGAATTAACTGAAAGACTGAAATAGTCAGATCTGTTGAACAGAAGGCTCTTTGGTTGTTTGCCTGTTTGCCTGACTTGAGGTAAAGGGCTAAAGGACAAGCTCAAATTTAGAGCCATTATTTGAAACATGCTTGAGCCAGTCAAGTAAAACCTGAAACAAAAAATTGCTCAGAGTTGGATCCCAGGAGGAGGAAACTCTCTGTCTTGGCCCTTTTTTACTGGTGATGAGGCCAATGGCTTGAGAATAGCAAGTTACACATCATAAACCTGACGGTACTTTGTGTGTGTAAATGCTGCCTTTTTGTGTATCGTTTGTCTTGTAGCCTCATCACAGTCGTTTGTGATACAGATTCTCTTTCATCTGCCAAAAAACACTGCGCTATTTTAAATGCATAAGGAAAAGGTTCTTCCATCCGTAACCAACACTGGGTTTATTTATTGTTCTGTAATAGAGTACTTAACTCTGCTGAGTAGTCTTTCTTGCCCAAATGTATCATCTTTCATCGGAAGTATCTTAAGCCAAATATGATCAGATGATACTGAAATTACAGCAGTTACTTAAAATTAGACTGTATAAATAAATTGACCATAAAAGACTAGAAACTCCAATGACCTGAACAACATCAATGCACTTTTTTGTGCTTTCCTCCCTAGTCATGCCAACAGTTTAGTGGAAATGACTTCTAATTAATCTGAGGAGGAGAGAAAAAACTGAAAGTGTTGTTCTGATATAAGCCACTCTTACGAAGCTTCGGTGTATTTGTCCATAGCCCAGAGATCCAGTGCTGGATGTTCCATCTCATGTGTTTGCACTGTCTAAAGCCATTAATTACAGGAATCTCATTTTTTTTTTTTTTTTAATTACAAGCCTGATTAAAAGTCTTATTAAAGAGTTAAGAGCAGAATGCAGATAGTGTAGTAACTAGCTGAGCCCCTGAAGCATTACAGGTTTTCTCAGGAGAGTTGCAATTATTCCCATGAATAAGTGCACTGACGAGGGCTGTTCACACGAAGGCACTTGGGTTTTCCTCTGTGTGACTATTTCCACTGTAACTGGGAGTTACTTGTGAATCTCTCAAGTGCTTGAGAAGAGAATGTTGCCGTTAGGCTTTGTGAGAGGGATGGATGTGAACCCAGGCACGTTTGCACGGCTGTTGGAAGACATTGGCTCCGTTTCTGGTAATACAAAGCGGCAGTACTTTGCGTGTGTCATCTATTGACAGATTTAAGAGCTGCTAAGCACGTGGTGGTCACCCAACGTGAGTTTGACCCCCAGGTAAAGGAGGCTCTTTCTAACTCTTTCCCAACTCTTCCTAAGCAAGTGTTTTATGAGTAGGTGTTTTATAAAGGCAGCATTGCCTCATCACTTTCTTGGGGCATTTCTAACACAGCAGCAGCCACCACCGCATTTGCAAGGAACCAGACATTGTCAGTCATGGGGTGTTGGGAATGTTATTTTAGTTTAGTTCTCTACATTTGACCTAACACTGCAGTTCCACAGCAGGTTAAGTTGGCATAAGCTTGTGCTGCTGTTGAAAGAGCTGTTCCTGCCCCCTGGCAGAGGCATTTCTAGAAAGAAATGTCCTGGGTTATGCTGACATGAACCGCTCCTAAAAGTGTAGGTCTGTATGAAATGCCTAAGGGCTACAGCAGTGTATGGCTTCAGGGTCTGAATCTCTGCTCTTCCTGTGGCAGGCACGATAACCCTGACGTTATCCCACCCATGGAGTCTCATGCAGGGCCCGGACTCGCTCGTACTCCTGCAGCAGCCAGCTCAAGAGAACTGGTTGCTTAGCACTGCTAGAATGCCATTAAACCAGCATCAATTCTGATAGGAAATTCAGTCTGTAGGGGAAAAAAGAGGAGTTAGATCAATAATTCTACGTACAATGAGCCTTAAGACTACCTCCTCTCAACTGTCATGGTTTTGCTAAGCAGATACTGCAGGAGTTAAGGGACACGAAAAGGAATCTTACTGGTCCTTGGTCCTCCCCTGGCCCCAGGGTGTCCTGCAGCCAGACTGGTGTCATTCAGGGGAATCTCAGGCCAGGTGAGGTTTATTGTGGAGTGGGGAGATGTGATCTCTGTGCGAGGCCTCTGGGCCACGGGAAACCAGCGTATACTTCTTACCCAGACGTGGTAGCAAATAGGAGAGATCGTCAGCTGCTTTGCTATTGCTGTTTTTCAGCCTCCTTTTTGTTTGAGCATCAGTGTAAGGAAAGGCTCGCAGGGTAACTGAAGAAAGGGAACTGTCAGCATCAATTGCACTACGGTTCTTAAACCGTGAAAAAAAGCAATTATGTTTTCTTGTCATCTGCTGCTCATACGTTATTTCATAAAAGAAAAGCATTTCCATCATAGAAGGGGGTGAATTTAGCACAAGTTAAGCAGCTGTAGGAAAACAAAAGCCCAATTGCCCACTTTTATGAATATGAGATTTTGAATACACTCTGCTTGCATAAGACTGCACTATTTAGTTCCACGCATCCTTTTGTCTTGCTTCAGTCACAAAAGGGAAATATCTGCCCATGTATATTGTTCTTCCTTTGTTTCCTATGAAATATTGTTTTAGACAACATGAAGTTCTTTTTTAAAAAACATTTTTTTCTGAATTATTATTTTTAGAACCAGAGCATTTCTTCTTTTACTCAGTGTAAAATTACTGAGCTTTAATTTGCTCTGCATTGCACTTTATATATTTTTTCACTTGTTGGGCTATGTATTTTTGATATACAGAACAATAAAGGTTTTGTTAATCTAGTTTTAACTAGAAATTAACCATGAAAGTAAGATGTTTTTATAAAAATGCAAGTTCCATAAAATACAGCAAATAAGTGGTTTAGAGCAGAGATTTTTTTTTTAATGATCTGTTGAGAAATAGCTTCTGAAATTATTTACCATTTGGAAAATTCAATACATAATGGACAGCATGGTTTAAGATGGAATATGAATAAGCAGGAGACAAAGTTCTAGACATGGGGTTTGCTTATATGCAAAACCTGCATTAGTTTATTTGATATGGGTCTTAAAAAAATTAGCCTCATCTAGTTTAAAGAAGTATATAACTTGTTGAATAAGTCGGTTAAAATGAAAAGAGCTCACAGAAAAGTTGAATGCTTCGGTTTCACTCAGTCACGAAGGAGATGGGTTTTTCACTGCACTGATGCTGCGCGGTGAAGCCCCTTGTCCCTGGAGGGGCCAGACTCGTGCAGGTACCCGACACCACCAGGTGCTGTACATGTGTTTGGATGCTCCTGCTTTCAGCAGTAGCTCTCCAAATCCTCACACTTAAAGGCCTGCTTCCAGTTCGCCAGCGGTATTTCCATTTATTTTATTTTATTATTTTTTTCTGCCTTCATCCCCTCCAGTTTTGGGAACCACTGTCCTAAAGACAATCATCTTGTTTCTAAATGAGCTGGTGAAGAACTCGTCTCTTCCCCCTGATTTTGGTGTTAAACGTACAGCCCTAATACAGAGCACGTAGTTTAGCTCGAGAATTTCTAGATGCCAGTTTCAACAATTAAAGAACAGCTACTCTACCCCAGCACAGAATCCCTTCAGATCTTGTGGAGTATATTGAAAAATAAAGACCTTTTTAATTCTGCTCTGTCCAAGCTCTTTATTCCAAACCACACCTGGAAAAGTGGAAGTCTGCAGTGGCTGGAGAGCAAAGCCCAGGGCAGTGCAGACGGGAGGCCTCTCAGGAGCGAGTCCTGCATGATGAGCGCCTGCGTGCACAGACCCGCACAGCTTGGACGTCCTTGATGCTCTGTTGTGAAATCCCTGCAAAAGTGCTTTGTCAGCCGCCTCCCAGAGTCCTCAGTTCCTCTTCAGAGAGCAAGAGCAGTGATGGGCCTGCTCTGAGGTGGCGGTCCGTCTGGCAGCACAAATAACAGTTCTGTTGTCCCACTGGTTTCTGTGTTTTCATGCGTGTTTGAAGGAAATCTTACAAGATTTTTGCATGTAGATGATACTCCTTAGCGATCTGATTTGATCCTGCCCTCTGGGGTCAGTCTGTGGGGTGGCATAGCAGATCTAGATGAGGTACTGCCAGTGACTTGGCACGTAGCAAAAAATTTTCTTACTAGAAGCAGGTGGTTTTTCTTTCCTTTTTCTTAAGATAGAACAACAAAATGCCACCATGTAGACCTTTGTTAAGCTCTCACTGTCTCGCTGTAGCACCAGCAGCTGGGGAGAACTCCAGAATTCAGAGGACCTTTGCCATAACTCATCAAAAAGCATCTGCAGTCTATCGCCACTGAAAACGTTTTAGCGCTGGATCAAAACCACACAGACTTGGGCACTCCAAAACTCCTCCAAGAATTTTGCTGTTACTTTAGATGAAAAAGTGTTAAGATCCTTGTGTCTGCATGTGGAACCAAGAGCACTTCCCGTAGACTTCAGAGATGTAGGGAGTCATTCTCAGTACAAGTCATGATGCTCCAAACATTTCAAATATTTTTCTTCAAAACATTTGTGAAATTAGCGATGTGTATATTAATGCATAAATGTCTATGAAAATAATTGAGTTAAAAGACTAAGGAATAGATACTTGCACTTGAAATTTTAAAGAAAAACTACTGAATTACTAATTTGCTAAGCATTAGCTCCTGAGTTTTATTAATGCACTAAACCAGGATTGGACGGAGTAACGTTTTCTAAAAGCTGAGAAGAAATATTTATTTCTTGAGTTATTCAAGTCATTCAGGTAAAATAGTTTCTTTCTGGTCACTAAATTTTAGAAGGAGCAAATCTCATCCTCTTGCACTTCTAATATTCATTGTATGGAAAAAAAATCTTTTCTGCTTTTTCATTTCCCAGCGAATGATCAGTTCACTAGCTACAGGCAATGTTTCTTCACTTACTTACATTGCAAAATATGCTTTGATAAATTTACTCTCCTTCTTGTGAATCCCGATTATCTGATTATTATATTTTTTCTAGTTTCAAAAATGTTTTTGTTCAATTTTCATAGATATGGTGGAATAAAAATTACCAGGAAGAATCTCAGTCATCTAATAAGTGCATGAACCACTTTTTTCCTAGGTAAAAATTAAGAAACATGAAGTATAATGAAAAAAGTCAAGTCATTGATGAATTAGATATTTATAGAACATCTTGATTAGTAAAAAGCAGTAATCTTTGTTAAAGTTACATTTAGTAGCAAACCACTGTGTTTTAGTAAGTATCACAAACGAGAAAGCCATTTTTCTTCCAAAAAAGCACAAATGGAAAACAAGACTAAAATAGATCATTTAAAGCAAGGTTTTCTCCTCGTCTTTAAGCCCACCCTGCCTGGTATGTTGCTGTTGTATGTTCAGGGATGCTCAGGATAATAGACATTCCTCATGGGAAGCAGCTAGATTCCAAAGCGTTAACTGAAATAAAAGCAAAAGCGAGCAAACTCATAGAATTTTCTGAATACTAGCTCAGCTATTGCCAAAAAAAAAAAAAAAAAGGCAAAAAAGCACTACTCGCTGCTGAACTAGAATTTCAGCATTTTAAAAGAATCACATTTTAATCTAGCTCACGCCCTATAGCAAAAGCCAGATTTCTTTTGGTTTGCTTGTTTGTCTTATAGGGCTTATACTTTGTTACTCAACCTTGGAGCGGGGGACGCTAATACTTACATGACCACAGTTGAACTGGAATCGTCAAATCCCCAAATACATTATTACATAAACAACAGTCTTCAAATGAAAAACTACTTAAAATTATCTCAAAAAAGCAAGAAGCAAAAGCAGCTAATTCTTTGGGGGGGGATGACACTTGGTTACCGTTAACTCACGAGCTTAACTGGGCTCCTGCATCTTGGTCAGGTCGCGGGTTTTTTTTGAAAGCAGATGGTGATGAGGCTACATAGCAAAGAACCTTCATTTGATCTTCTCAAGTGAATGTATGCGTACGAACTATGCATTTTCATACCGTATCTCAAATCAATTGAACTCCAACCTTTTCCCCTAGGTTAGGAACCCCCAGACTTCAGGAGTTTAGGAGGCACGGAGGCTCCTCAGGGCTTGCGGTCCCACAGCTGGGACCTGCTGCCCTGGGTGACACGTTGCTCAAAACCCTCAATCCTTCATCCCGAGCATTGACTGGACTTCAGGGCTGGGGCATGTAAGAGAGGAAGGATCAGAGGCGGTTTTTAGTGTACCCTCCGTTGGAAGGGAGTAGGAAAGATGAAAAATGGATGTCTTGTTCTTGTAGCTGGTGTAATTAAATGAAGGGAAAAGGTATTGCATGCCACATTCTTACCTAATTTTTTGCTATGATATGTGTCAGCCCAGTCCGGTCAATGAATGAAGTGTGTTTCTTACAGTTCATCCTACAGGAAGAAAGACCAAAAAAAACCTAAGATGTATTAAGAATATCCTTGCTTGAGAGTCAAGCAAGCCTGGACTCAACAACAAAGATTTCGTTTATATGCAAACTATTCAAATATTTGATACCAGTATGAAGGCAGTAGAATTCTTATCTGTCCAGAGATGTGCACTCATCTAGGTTATGTTTAATTGAAAAATATTTTTGCAGTATGTATTTGATGGGCTAAGGCCTTTAATTTTATATTCTTTACACGAATTAGTGTGGAAATTATGTTTTCCCATTTGAACTCCCTGCCCATGCTAGTTGTCCATTTGCATAAAGAATATTTCCACTACTTCAGAGATCTTTGGCTTGTTTTTTTTTTTAACACTGTACTTAAAAAAAAAAAAAAATGCAGTGCTCTTTGTATGTTGCTCAATAGAAAAACATATTCCTTACCAGGGCCCCTACACCGTGATCCGCAGAACCCAATGACTTGAAAAAACATACCTGAGGGTCACCAGGTCTTCAGCAGTCACCAGCTGCCGTATCCCCCAGAGCTGGGGCGGTTTCTGTCAGCAGAGGCCCTGTCCCCAGGAGGGTGACGCAGAGGTGGCAGCTGGAGGGATGCTCAGCCTGGCCGGGGCGGCTCTCTGGAGCTGGCACGTGGCCCTCGCTGCAACGTGGCCCGTACCAGCGACAGAAAGACGCTGCTGCATTTCTCTGCAATCTGGAACTGTCCCCGGGGGCTGGTGGAGCTCCAGCCACAGTCCCTCAAATCACAGCTCTGGCTGCACCTGTCGGTCCTTTGCTGTCACTTATTATCACCAAGTTAACTTTTTAAAATGAGAAAGAGCTTCCAACTCTGGCACTAACGGAAATACTGAATACTTTTAATATATATATATTTGGAAAGTATTTGAAAGAAGTGTTTTGTCTTTTTTTATATGACTTTTAGCCAAATAGAAGTATGCTGATTATTACTTCTGTGGATACCTGTCCACCTGTAAATAAACTCATATATTCAGGTACATGAACCTGAAGAAAAAAATAATAAAGACTGTTCACTGGCTATGCGCTTTGCTAGCTTTTGGTTCCTTTGTACATAAGAGGTAACTGTTTAAATGTTGGGTGGGGTTTTTTTAATTTAATTCTTGTTCCTCTAAAGAAAGAAGAAGAAAAAAACTTTTGACTTTGTTTTCTCTTTTCTGAGTCAATACAAAGATTTTCTAACTTTTTACTGCAGAAATGGGTAAATACCTGGTGCTATGTGAATTTGAGTCACACTGGCCATAGCAGACACACCAGTTAGAATGCACTTTTCCTGTGGCACATAATGTATTTTCTCAGAAGGGACTTTCAAAGGACCATCAGATGTTTACATTTCTTCTTGTTGCCCCAGATAGTTTTGAATATTGAAATAACTCCCCAAAATGGAGAAAGTCATGATCCATTACTGAAGTGACGAATCCTTAACATTTAGGTATCTATGACAGGTTTGTACAAATACCATTTTAGAGATAGTTGAAATATCGGGCTTTCATACTTTGTAATGCTTTGATGTGACAATAAATATGCTGTTGCTATCTAGTCTAACCTCATTGTAGACCTGTATCTTCCTGTTAATGGTTATGTCATGAATTGCACTGGCTTGAATTCAGCCAAATACTGACTGTTCAGCTGAAATATTCCGACTGTTATGATGTCCACAAAACATTAATTAAATGCACTTGTATCTGACTACCGCAAAGTATGTCAAATTATTCATGTAATAAAACCCTTGTGTATAACTTTCGATACTTGTTTGTGTGATCTTTAGTTCTTTTACAGCCATGAATGTCAGCATATGAACCAAGAACCGGCACAAGCCAGTGATGCCTTTGCATTGACTTCATTAGAAACGAGAATGAATTCCTTCCCCTCCATCAGAAGGCAGATATTTAGTCACTGTAACATGAGCTAAGACACGCGGGACAGGAACATGGCCCTTGAATTTTAAGTTTTCGCCCTGTGAATTTTGAGTGCAGCCTTCAGCTAGTGACTATGCTTTCCCACTTCCAGGGGGACAGATGCTGTAAAGCTGCTCTTCCTGGTGCATTAAGCTGGCGACACTTTTCCTGTCCTGCTCCTGCCTGGCAGCAGCGGAACAGCCTCCCTGTGCACAACGAGGAACACTCCTGAGAGGCAAAGCTTCGTTCGAACAGGATTGGCCTTTCTCATGGCAAAACTAATGAAGCTACTGCTTTAAACTTGCAAGCTGGAGAGACATTCCTGAAACAAGGAGTAGTTTGTTAAAAAAAAAAAACCAAACACATATATATATATATAAGCTAGTACCATTTCTGTCCAAGTTCTCAACTCCCCTTCTGGCTTTGTTAGGTTATATTTAGATTTTCCTTTGGCTAATGCAGTCCTACCCACCGCTGCAAAGCCAACTCCAATATAAATAGTAATGCTATTAAATTTAATGAGCGGTTTAATCACTCTTCTTCTGTTCGTATTTTCCTCCCTTCAAGCGAGCAGCTGGAGGAGCCTCCTGTTTTCACAGCCCCGCTCCTGCCGGGCAGGTTCCCAAATCTCTCTGACCTGTATCATTAGAGCAGGTAACCTAGAGCCGATTCCTCTAGATATAAAAAGGAAGGGATTTGAAGTCATATAATTATCAAGGAAGCATTTGAGTTGTGTTTTGGATTAAATTCCACTAATTAAATGCCACTTTAAGAGATAATGATCTCTGCTGTAACTGAAGTTTCTGAAGACAGGCATATGGACCGTTACAGTTCTCTTTATGCAAACAACGTGTTTTCTACTCTTGTACATTAAAGGGATTTCGTTTCATCTCCATATTCCATACCTACATACCCTCTTCTCCACTCCCACGCAGGCTTTGTCTCTTTTTGAGCCAGTTCTGAGCAGTTTCAGGAAGTGACTACCTAAGGTGCATTTGCTTTAGAAATATTTCAAATCCTCATGTATTTCCTTTAGAAAACTTTGAGACAGAATGATTCTTTCTCTGCCTGCATCCATAACTCCCTCTAACTTCATTTCTTTTAGCTAAAATAATTCACTAAATTCATATTTGGGCTTCAAATGCTCTTGGCTGCAAGAAAAGAATTTTTGTTGAAATATCCTATGCGTTTTGGACTTCAAATGTGGCCATCGTCTTTTTTTTATGCCGGTAACTTTGAGACCTGTTCTCCAAATATGATGTTACAGAATCATTATGTTATAATCAGGAGGTCCTAGTGGAAACCTACTGCACCAAAAGCAACTTTTTAGCAATGAAAATACCACGTAGAGAACAATAACATTATTTTGGTGCCCCTTAGTTGAATGCATTATTTTCTAGTTTATTTGCTTTGACTGCCAACTTTTTCCTCCCTCTCCCATTCACTCTTTTTTTATGATACCAAGAAAAATATTTAGGTTATAAAAAAATGCCATATTGGTTTGAAGACTAAACTACATTTCTCTTTTTGGCTAACAAAATAAAAAGCAAACATTATGCTAAGATTTATGTTCTAAATTTAGCTTTGAAGAAGAGAAAGAGAGAGAAAGAATTTGCACCTTCCTGAACTATATTTTCCTGCTTTATCCCCAGATAATACCACTATGAGCAGATGCAGCTTTTTTATTTCTTTTACAATGTTTGGAGAAGGAGAAGAGTTTTCACACACAATTGTTTCAATGTAAGGCAAACAACAAGAAAATTTCTCATTACTCTTTGTCTCAGCTTTGCCTTGTAGTCACTATAGTACAGTGTCTTGCTCTGAAACAAGACTTCATTGATTTTTTTTGCCAGGTTGTAAAAAACAAAACAAAATTTACGGTATGGACAGGGAGGAACCACTACCAAAGATTGGGTTAAACAACCAAGCTTGTTTTTAACCAACCTTATGGCAAAGCTCCAAGTGTCTCGATCTGACTCTGCAGAGATCCATCAAACTTTCACTTCAGTATTTTTCTGTAATATGTGGCCTTTCTGTTTTGGCTAGAAACAGTCCTACCCTGCCTTCTCAGACTTTTTAACTGTTGCCTTTGCAGGCTGTTTAGCTTTCCTTCATAATACTATGAGCAGCATTTTTAATATATATTATAATATATATGTGTGTGTGTATATACAGGGTTCAGAGATCCTTTTCACAAAATTAGTTTTCAAAATGAGAACATGCAGAAAAATGGAAGATAACTAGAAAACAATATTTTTTGGGGAGAGATTAGATTAAAAATATGTGCAAGCTAAAACTGCATTACACACGACTGTTCCTGAAAGCAACTCAGCGCTCACCAGTTTTATCGAAACAGGTGGGAACCGCGCACTCTCCACAGCCGAACAAATTTTTAAGACCATTCACTGGAGGTGCAAACTTGTGCGGTGCTGACCTCTTGTGGTACGCAATGAATCTGCAGTCGCCAAAAATAGTCGGCAAAAGTCACCACCGCGGCGAGGGTGGTGAGATACGGGGAGGCTGGAGCTCCAGAGCCAGCCTGGGAACTGGGAGAACACAAAATAAAAGGCGTCCCGGAGGGCACCGCTGCCCCGTTAAATTTTCATTTTTAACTCCTGGGCACATAAAATCCTACATCTAACACAACACGGAAACACAGCAAATCGATCAGATAAAAACAGTTCTTAAATTTGAGAAGGATTTATCTGAATTTTTCGCAAGGTGTTAGGAACAGCTTTAGCTGGGAAGCGCTAGAGTAACAGAAATCTCATCACTGATCCTTGCAGATCAGAGCTGTATTTGTGTCATATTTATCACCAATACTGAACTATCTCGTGTTCAAGGCACGGAGCACCCCTCTCTCATTACTTGTGGTTGAGTGCATTTGACTAATTAGACTAGTAGAAGTCCAAGTGTCTTGTCTCAGTCCTGATCTCTTTCTTGTTGCCCTGTTCCCCACCAGTGTGGTATAACACAACCGTCACAGTAGAGTGTATATGCGCTACATCTCCATTATTCACTCCTCTGAGCATTTGTATCATTCAAATCACCTCACCCATTCTACTCAGGCATCGGAGGATCAGAAAATGAGTCAAGAAGTGGAAACCCAAATATTTTTAACGATGTCCCTCAGTGGTAAGCCCATGCCAGGTCACAGAGAGCAGACGCTACCGGCTCTGCCAGGAGTGAGCTGTCAAAGCCTGAGGGCTGTGACAGAGGACAGGATTAATCACGTTCTCATCCCGCTCTGAACTCCAGCTGCACCAGGCACCCTTTCATTTTGTTACACCTTTACCTGTCCCCCAAGACCTGCTCCCCAGGGCACACCTCGCCCCGCTCCAGCTGCTGCAGGGCATCCCCTGCCCTCAGAGCAGCACAGCTCACACCCCCAGACACAAGGTGCGCACTGTGGGGCTGTCACATGCAGGGACAGGAGTTGGACTCGATGGTCCTTGTGGGTCACTTCCAACTCAGGACATTCTATGATTCTGTGATTCTATAACAGTGCCCCTACAAGCACTCCATAAAAAGGGTGCTCCAAGTCCTGCCTCAGAAGGGGGAACTAATTTGTTCCCACAGCCTTGCTCTTCTAGTGATGCCCAAAAAAGCACCATGTACAAAGCAGGGCTTCCAGTGCACCCTCCGAAATGGGAGCACACCGAGGATGCCTTTGTCTTCCCACACAGCTGGAACTGCTACTTGAACACAAACAAGAGAGTCCTTCCAGCTAAAGCTCCTGTGCTCTAGTCTCACCCCCTCACAGTGAGCAGGGAGGAACACACCCCAGAGATCACTGCCAGACACACTTCTTAGCCCTTTTCAGGCCATGAACACACCCTCTAGCCATCTTAGAGCAGAAACTGGCTCTTTCTTTTTGCTCCTCTTTACTTTTCGTCTCTTTTCTGTTCCTTGCAGGTTCCTTACCCTGGTGTATATTAGTATCGCCGCTGTTATTTCCCGTCATGCCTGAGGTATGAAGTTAGTAAAGTGGTGACTCACGTAACCAAGTTTAGCCTGAGCTTCCAGCCAGGGCTGACCAGGCATCCTGAAGTGCTGTAGTGCAGAGGTTTCTGTTTGGAGACTGAAATGATGTCCTCTTTAGAAAGGGCTGGTTCCTTCCTTCTGGTCACAGACCCCTTGACCTGTGAAAGCAAACAGGATACAGAATAAGGGGTGGAAGGAGGAAAGAAAATGTGTTTTTTGCTTCCACGGCTTTGGTAGAAATCTGAAATACCAAAAAATATCAAGAAAATCCCACTCCCGGGCTGCTTCTTTCTTGGGTTCTCTTTTCTTTAGAAGTTTATGTTTTTTCTCGGAATGGTGGTCAGGAGTTTGGGCATCTGAGGCTAAGCTTATGCCATATGGCTCGCTATGTGGGGTGATTTTCAGAGCTCCTCCCTCCACCAGCTCTGTTGCGTCCCGAAGTCGGCAGCAAAATGAGAAGTACACTCTCTCACTGAGGATGTTTCATATTTAGAATTGGTGCTTGATAAAGAGGGGTCCTGCGCTGCACGGCTACGAGGCATGTGGAAGGAGGCAGACCTGGTGTGGTGTCAGGGCAGGGGAACCAGAAAGCCGTCAGAGGAAAAGAAGATGAAAGTGGAAGGGAAAAGAAGCAAGTGGGTGATGATAGAATAATTCTGTTAAATAGGGAGAAGGCGAGAAGGATCAAAGGATCTCTTTTATTTGAATTTTATCCTCATTTCTGCTCGTTGCAGTTTCCGTCTTCTGCTGTATATTATTATCACCTCTATTATAAAACTTTCTGGTTGCTTGCAATTATCCCCCCTTTAATCTCCTGCTAGGCTCTTCTCGTTTGATCCAGCACAGTATGTGCATTCTTGCCATATGACTGATTGTGTGACTGCTGCATATATATGTAAAAAACTATATATTTTTTGGACCCATCGTGTCTCCAGTTCAAGTCTATAAAGCCTAGGCAAAGTTGCATGCCCTTCACAAAATCCTTTCTGCCTCCATTAGGGTGGATTCAGCTCCTAATAAAAATGTCCCAAATGCAAAACTCCTTCTAACATCTTTGTTTTATTTTTGCACGTAAGTTACAGTTATAATTTCATATAATAAAAGAACACAAGCTCCAGAGAGGGCACCTAATTATGCCCTTCATCGCAAGGCTAAGCTGAGTTCAAGGAGAAGAGACAAGGCTGTTACTGGCAGACTCTCAATTCTTTCTCCTAATTTCAACTTTAAAACAAACAAACAAGCAAAAAAACCCACCACCTCATCCTGCTGCTCTCTCCTACTGGCTTCTCCTGGGACCACAGCTTGTCCTGTCCCCTGTCCCTGCAAACCAAGCTTGATGTCAGGGCTGCGATATAACTGAAGAGGGCTGGGACCTGAGAGCAAGGAGAAGAGCCCTGAGATGACAGGGCAACAGGGCAGAGTCAGTCAGAAAGTCAATAGCAAAGATGCTCCTTCCCCAAAAGACAAGCCGCTGCTTCCTCTGGTGGGAAGCAGGAGGCAAAGCAGAGCTGCCCACCCAGCCTGGCCACGTCCCTCTGCAGAGGGCAGCTCCCCCTTTGCTCACAGCGCTGACACCAGGCAAGACCGGCCGAAGCCCTATTCTCTGTTTTCTCACTGGTCTTAGCTCATATCTTTTTAGCTGTGCTCCACCCTTTTGAGTGTATGAAACACAACGACCCTGCTTGGCAAGGAATTCTCACCTTCCTTCTTCAAAGGGAACACTGAAGGAACAGTCTGGATGGTCTGAAGTAGTCAACTGTATTCCTGAATGTTGTAAGGAGTGTCGAAAAAATACCAAAGCCCACATAATACTTAGCGGTTTGTAACGTGAATATTGTTATTTTTTTTTTATTTTAAAGGGAAAATGATGGAACATTTGTTCCTTACCTTTTTCACACAGCTCAAATAAGCTCAGAGGAAAAAAAGAGCCACAGGAGAGCACCTCAGCTGTGACTTTCTTCCTGGCCTGCACACATCTTCTGCACAGCAACACATCTTCCACAAAAATCAAGCTGTTGTTCTCCTTGGCTATAAAGAACATCTGCTTGTCATGTCCTCCAGACTATCAGCTCCCCTGTCAGATTAGTTTTCCATCATCCCTTCTACATCCACAGCTGCAAACTCATACCCATCACCAGCACCACCCTGTCTTCACTATCACCTTCCTTGTGGGACCACAGTTGTTTCTTATGTTGTTCTGCATTCAAATAAATCCCCCATCAATAACGCAAGATGCAGCACCTCATGTTCTAGTATTCTTAGATCACAACATGACCTTGAACATCACTGCACTGCCTCCTTCACAGACTAGACTGCAGAAACACACAGGTTTACTGAGTTAAAAGAGAGACCTCAAGATCTTGCTGCCTCGCATCCTTTGCATGCTCTACTCTCTGCAACACACTGGCATGTCTCAGGTGATGGAGCACAGCTTTCTTGTTCTCTTTTTAAAATCTCAAACAATGCTGAGTTTTATTGATGCCCCCTGTGCTCTGCCCTGGTGATTAATTACATTCCCCTCTCAGAAACATGCTTCTCTTGATATGTTGTTGGAGGTTCTAACATCAAGAGCAAAAAAATGGATCTTGCTAGGCAGAACTGAAAAGCTCTGTGATAAAACACCTTTTACAGCTGCAAGTATCAACACCCACTCATCACTTTGCCTTTTTCAACCTTCTCTTCAGTAAGGTGCATTAGTCAGGCTCCCAAAATAAGCACCTTCGGGGCTTATTGTCAGTTCTTGTGGTCCTTCTTTGAACTCAAGCCAGCCTGTGCCTTCCCAAAACATTAATAACTGTGGCAAAAAAATACATCTGATAAGAGTTCACAGAACATTAACATCAGCAAGCCAACAAATGGCCACCAAGTGCTGGAGAGTGTCACGTGCAGGGGATGGATATATAACAGACTGTGGAGACCCTTTAAGACCTCCAAAGGGCAGCTACCCCACCAGGGAGTGGGGATGGGCACAGCTGATGGGAATTGACTCATGGGGCTGGATGCCCAGCTCAGAGACTTCAAAGGCTTCCAGTCTGGGAGGGGATGAGGTTGTTTGCCTTGGTGATTCAGGTCTCTTATGATCAGCTTATGATCCTCCTCATGAGGGGAGGAGGAGGGGCAGGTGCTGATCTCTTCTGACAACTGATGATAAATTCCAAGGGAATGGCAGGAAGATGTGCCAGAGGAGGTTTAGGTTGGGTATTAAGAAGAGGTTCTTCACCCAGAGGGTGGTGGATGACTCTCAAGCCTGACAGAAGCTTCAAGAAGCAATTGGACAATGCCCTCAGGCACATGGTGTGAATTTTGGGGTTGTCATATGCTGGGACAGGAGTTGGACTCAATGAACCTTGTGGGTCCCTTCCAACTCAGGACATTCTATGATTCTATGAACTTGAAGAAAAAACATAATGGACTCTGTTGGTTTATGTTTGCTGGGTGGTGATATTCCAATTTCCTAAGCTTTAGAAGATAAAAAACATTTTGTACACATCACTACTGAACTAATAGTGGTAGCAGCTGTCTTACTAGGCTGGTAAGAGGTATAAAATGTGGTCAGTCTGCTAGTTCACAACATGAACAAGAAGTTGTGGATGGGTCGTGGGGCTGGAGCTAGAATATGTAGACCACTGATGAAATACGTGCACAAATGCACTCTTCGATGTGTTGATGGGTCTGACATTCACAGAGGGAAGACAGATGCACTAGAAGTAACTCCTGATGTGGCTCCCATGCGGTGTGGGCTCCGGGGCTCTCTGTTCAGGTTTCCTGTGTTAGCAGTGCAAAGCAGAAGGGCTCTCACAGGCTGTTCTGGCAGCTCAGGTTTCCTGGAGTGTCAGAACTTCATGGGCAGCCTCCTGCTGCCAGGACCCCACCTCTCTTTGGGTGAGCTGTGCTCCAATTCCCCATGCGTGGTGTTGATGTTTTCTCTTCCAATCTTAAGGTGTGATCTTGAGTCTGTGTGGTGTTTCATCAGGAATCAGGTTTCAGTAGCATATGTAAGGGCTTTTTTTCATAGCCTAAAGACTCAAGGCTGCGCTCAGTCTGTTCTGATGCTGTTTTCTCTCAGATGCCCACAGGCTATATTTCATCTAGAACGACTTCAGAACATTTCAGATATACAAAGGCTATCCACCATCTTCTCGGTAAACTGTATCTTAACCACCTGTCAAACTACATGGCAAGCTCTGGCGTGAAGTGAATCACTCACTGTGCCTAGTTAAATCTGCAAAGGGAGTACAGACAAACAGGGTGTAACTATCCAAAGTGGAAGCTGGCCAGAGCATAGGGCTGTGTCTCTTCCCTGTTACTCCAGGTTACATGGAATCATGAAATTATTTTGGTTGGAAAAGACCCTCAAGACCATGGAGTCCAACCATTAACCTAACACTGTCACTAAACCATGTCCCTAAGAACCTCATCTATGTGTCTTTTAAACACCTCCCGGGATGGTGACTCCACCACTTCTCTGGGCAGGCTACTCCAATGCCTGACTTCCAGGAGAAGGGGAGAGTGCGCTGGCAGCTGCAATCCCAGCATTTAGAAAGGAGACTCTGCAGTGTGTATTGTTCACGTGCTGACTTCAAACAGTGTTAGAGCACAGATACAAAGGCCAATGGGGAGAAGGAGGCATGTGGACTTCAGAGGAAACACTTGGTTACCACAACTCTTCATCCAGACAGACGGGAAGAATTATTGAATTCTCATTGTAGGGGTCACAACTGCAGGTATTGCTGGGAAATTCAGTGCAGTTGTCTTAAGGCATTGAGAAAGACAGTGAAATCAGAAAAGCAGTACCTCCAACTGAGGTACAGTCAGCAGTGAGGCTGTCCGAACAGGAACTGATATTCTAAATGACTTGTGACAGAAGACGCAAATACGGTTTTCACGTTGTGAAAGCTGCACTACTGAGGACTTCTCCTTCAATTTTGGGGTAACTCTTCCCTGCCGTTTGGTCTGTTTCAAACTAAACTGGCTTCTTGGAACTTCCAAATAGTGTCCTTCAACCTCAGCCCTTCTTCTGAGACTGCAGTTTAACTGAGCTGATGCAGAACTTGCAGCCGTGCTGATTTCCTTCTCTCACAACAAAACTGTTCTGCTTGTGCTGCAGATAACAAGAACTTGGTTACTGAAAGGGAAGGTCAACATCAGGGGAGAATCAAGCTGGAAGTGACATTTCTGCCTAGGAAAACGATGGTAGAGATTAATCCAGTTTATAATAGTCCTGTTTGGTAAATATTTGAACAATTTCTTCCCAGACCAAAATTTTAAAGAGTTGAGTCTGGTGTCCTTAGTCTGTATCAAAGTCCATAAATAAGAGGATGATTGTCAAATATAGTTTTACACTTGCTTTCAAACTTGCATCAAAATACTTCTTAGAGGATACTGCAACTATGAAGAAATTGGTAATTTTTTTCCTAGAAAAATGAAGACTTTGATCAGTGAATCAGTCATCTTAATTCAAACATGGCTTGCTGGAACACACTGGAAACAAGCCAGATCAGTTTGGTAGTAACCTGTTTGTGCCTAAGCCACATAAGACCTTCCTGGGATATGTAATCAGAGATACTTAATCCTTTTTCCTCTAGTGGGATGGTTCTTCTTGTCAAGATGTTTTTTCCCTTAATGCACTCTATTCTCTTGCCAGAGTGGAACATTGCAGTAGGAGACCTGTGACTGTGTTGAATGGGATGCAGATCCTGAGGCCTATAGAACAGAGGCACTAAAACTACCCATGAGTACACAGATCCACATGAAACAAAGCCAAAAAAGCCAAAATGAACTGTTTTGAATTGGAAAATGTCAAAACGAAACATTCCACATGAGAACATTTCTAAATATTTCATTGCGACAGGGGGAAGGGGAGCGGTCACATTTTTCAGTCTTTACCCTGAACTTGAGACAAAAACTGTTCTGATTTTCTTACTTGCTCAGCAAAACACCTGCGCCTTTCATTGAAGTCAGCTGAAGCTGAAGTTTCTATAAGGAATGATAACTACTACAGCAACAAAGCTCTACCCAGTGCTGGAGTGTGCAGCCAAGCAGTAGGGTGGAGGATGTTGTCTCTCCTGTACCATGCCCTGCTAGGAAGCGTCCTTCCCTCTTACAGACCTAGGACTGACTGCACATGTGCTTTCTTTGAACACTGGCGGAAGATGTAAAGGGGCAACCTACTGTGTTCCTGCTGGCCTGGTCTCACGGAGTGTCCACAGGGGAGCAAGACAGCAGCACTTAGGCTACCCGCTCTGCAGACTTGTTGCCTGGGAGGTGGAACACGTGCGGGGTTGAAGGATGTTCTCTGCTGAGACCACAGGGTGCTGTGGCTCACCCAAAGGGCTGGCAGGTTGTGTTCACCACCACAGGGCCCCTTCAAACTGGCACTGCTCAGACTGCAACAAGCGCAGAGCAGAACTCTTCCTTCACAAGAAACCTCCATGATGTAGAAAGGCTGTGTCTTGAACCAGACAGGAAACCTGGCTTGTTCAAACCAGCTGGGTCCCAGCACGGTGAAGGCCAGTGTGCACATAAAACATTTCTGAAGATATTCTAATCTTTCCCCAGCAGGTTAGAGCAGGCAGAGAATTCTGCCTTGTAAACCAAACAAACGATTATTCCTGAGGACAGGCCACCAGACGTTTTATGTCACCTAGTTTCTGATTTAAAAACAGACTTTTAAAAATCTGGCAAAGATGTATGGTGGCAACTTCTTTTATCTGTCCCTGTTAAAACCCAATTCAATTTGATGAATTAAATCTACATGGAAGGCAAAGTATGCTGTTAGAGGGCAAGTGATCATCCAGATTAACAGGATGTAGGTTAGATGTCCAAGGTCTCTATCTTGTGTGTTGAGGTAATCACAATTACTCTGAGAACACTTCTATTCCACTATTTGTGCCATGCATAGGAGTATAATTCACATCTCTGTGCAATTCTCTGGCAACTAAGCACCTCACAGCCACTCACTCACTCACTCCCAGTGGGATGGGGGAGAGAATCAAAAGGGTAGAAGTGAGAAAACTCCTGGGTTGAGATAAAGACAGTTTAATAGGTAAAGCAAAAGCTGCATGCACAAGCAAAGCAAAACAAGGAATTCATTCACCACTTTCCATGGGCAGGCAGGTGTTCAGCCATCTCCAGGAAAGCCGGGCTCCATCGTGTGTAACGGTGACTTGGGAAGATTTTCCCCCAGCTTTATATACTGAGCATGACATGATATAGTGTGGGATATCCCTGTGGTCAGCTGTCCTGGCTGTGTCCCTTACCAGCTTCTTGTGACCCTCAGCCCACTTGCTGGTGAGGTGGAGTGAAAAGCAAAAAAGGCCTTGGCTCTGTCTGAGCACTGCTCAGCAATAACTAAAACATTTCTGTGTTATCAACACTGACTCCAGCACAAATCAAAAACACAGCCCCGGAGTAGCTACTATGAAGAAAATTAACTCTACACCAGCCCAAACCAGCACAGTACTCCTTTAGCATCCTCTACACTTGTCAGTGACACTGCTGTGCACTGTAGTTCATCTCTTACCAGGTTCACATCTTCTCTTCTTGTCACTCCCCATAGACGTCACAAGAGTCCACAGAAACGGTTTGACAGTGTGGGCTTTCCCAGGGCCTGGTGGCTTGGGCTTGTAATGTAAAGGAGTGTTATTTCTGTAAAGGGCAGAAGGTACCGACTCAGGCTTGAAAGGCAAGAAGCAAGCAAATAAAAAAGATAAACTAAGGACAAGTTCTGTCACTTTGTTTCTTTCAATTCAGTGCCTAATACACTAATTTCACCACACAAAATACAAGCTGTGGCAGGAACTGAGAAAAAGGGGTGTTTTCTTTTAGTAGTGGTTTTCATGTGAAATTCCAAAGATGAAGTGCATTTTTAGTTACTTCTTAGCTTTAAAAATATGCTATAAAAATCTACTTTAATTTTCTGTAAGACTTAAATTCACATACAGACTGTTCTCTTATTTGATTATTGGAATTGTTTGGGGAAATGTAACCATTTTTCTGTATGCCACAGTTCTGAGGAAAGACTGAAATAAAAAGGGAAATACACGGTTATGTAGCTGTAGGCTTGTGTAGGTCGGAGGCTTTTGACACTTACAATGCCAAGCACAGAAAACCTTCCACTTAAGGGCAACATAAAAGCAGTGACAGCTCATTTCAGCACTGCAGATTTCTCTGGGTCAACCCAGGGTAGGATCAACAAACATTTCAGAAGAGGCTTCTCCTCCTCCATACTGATAAGGAAAACCTGTAACCTTTGAAAGCCAATTTACAAAACCACAACCACTGCGGTTGTTCAAGGATGCCATCCTCAGTGAAATGGTGCACAGCTGTGGCAGCTTCAAGGGAACTGGGAGCAAGCTCTGGCATCACTTTTGGTGAAAAAATGATTTCTCAAAGTCACTCTGCTCTTCTCTTTGTGCCCTCACAGTAAGTCTGTACTTCTAATTACTGCATTTAAGCACCCAGCTACCACCAAAAATTGAATACCTAAGTCCCAGAGGCACCTTTGGAAATTTCAGCCTCATAAAACAAAGGAGTATATGAGTTCAGCGAATTATCTGTGCAAGTTTGGATTAGCACATCCTGATTCCACACACATCCAACTTTATGCTGGAAATTGCTCTCCTTCTCTATATATAGCCTTTTCCTTAACATCTGTGTCTTTCCTCAGTGAAAAAAGACCTACCTTAAGTATGTAGCAGGTGAGCTTGTTATTTGATTTTAAAGGCTTACCAACTGCATAACCCACCTCCTCTTCTACAGACAGCTGTTTTGGAGTACAACAGGACTACTGCTCTGATGAAGCTCCAAGTCAGCAAGACATTTACTCCAGTGACAGCCCCTGTGACTTAAAACTCCCCAGATATTCACACAGCCGAACAGGAGGAGAGAGGAGCAAAACCTCAGAGATTTTAAAGCAGAGCTGCTTTAGGAGTGAGGACTTGGCATTTCCCATCTTGTTTTTAAGGAGGGCAGTTTTTAAGGAGGGCACATAGGTCCCCTTGTTCTGTTTCCAAGCTTAACTGGACTTCACCGTTTTCAGATGTGGCAACCTGTGAATCAGACAAATTAAGTGTTAAAAGGAGTTAACTGCACAGACAGCCTGCTTGCCTGAACAATCATCATCCAACCTTAAACGTGATCTTAACCCTGCGAAACTGGCAGTAATTGCTTTCAGTCTCAACTGACGTGAGGGCTTGGAATGAAGTACTGCCTGGCTTTTACCTGATTCTCTGCTCAGGCTGCCTGCTAAAAGGGCAGCACCAGACGAGGCCTTTACTTTCCTCTGGTCTTTTTTCCATTCCCTATTTCTGCTCTTATTATCACAAAGCCATATTCTCTAGCACTGAAGAAATGCACTTGTTACTACAAAATGACTGTGGTAAGTGGAAACTTTGCAAGTAACCTAAATAGGTGACCACAGACATTATTCAGGCAGAACACAGGGTGTTTGGGGAGGGAGGGAAGGGAAGCTGGAATTTATTTTGTTGTTTTACAACTGCTGTATCCCTAAGTTCAGTGAATGAATAGCTGAAGCAGCACGTCAAAGGAGGCAGGTTCCTGACATCTCTGTTCTCCTTCAAATTGATGTTGGTCTCTCACAGACAGATGCTGGCAGGCTTAGTGGCAATGTCTGACGTGCGAACACACCCAGCTGACACAACGCTGCCAGAGGAGAAGAAAACACAAATTTTATCCAGCTTCTTTCTCCCTTTACCTTGGAGCTCATATTTCACACCATAGAGGAAAAGCACATTTTTCTGATGAAGACTACTCCGATATATTTGGTGCAGCTGAAAAGTGACACAAACCCGCATTTTGTTACTTAAAATCACTATCCACTCAATAAAGAAACCAGGCAAGCAGATCCATGCACCCTACATGTTCTGCCAGCTTGAGATCCTCCTAACACAGAATCATAGAATCATTTCAGTTGGAAGAGACCCCCAGGATCATTGAGTCCAACCATAACCTAACCTAACTCTAGCGCTAAATCATGTCCCTAAAAACCTCGTCTAAATGCCCTTTAAACCCCTCCAGGGATGGTGACTCCACCACTTCCCTGGGCAGCCTGTTTCAATGCCTGACAACCCTTTCTGTGACGAATTTTTTCCTAATATCCAATCTGAACCTCCCCAGATGCAACTTGAGGCCATTTCCTCTTGTCCTTCACTTGTTACTTGGGAGAAGAGACCAACACCCTCCATGCTGCAACCTCCTTTCAGGGAGTTGTAGAGAGCAATAAGGTCTCCCCCTAGCCTCGTTTTCTCCAAGCTAAACAGCCACAGCTCCCTCAGCTGCTCCTCATAAGACTTGTGCTCCAGGCCCCTCACCAGCTTTGTCTGATTCTGTGTAGGGCCAGAATCACTACACAGTAAAGGCACAGAACAGCTAAGTACTTACTGAAGCTGAGACTTCTGGTAGCACTTCATACTAGTTACCTGATCATCAAAACCTGGCATCAACATTGTGAATCTATAGCCCTGAAACTTAATAAAAAGAAGATTCGTGTTGTATCCCAAGATCTCCTATCGCTTGCCCTGGCTGCTTCACCTCAACATTTGCTCCTCAGCCTTCCAGTTGAAAACGGGGAATTGCCTCTTTGATAAATCATTCCAGTTACGTCTATATTAGCAACCTGAACAGGTTCAGTGCCTGTCCTCTGACTCGAAGGGCCAGAGACTCTGCCCAGCCTGTCTCCATGTGGCAGCATTCTTCTTCTCTTCTAAAACAAGCCCCCATACAGTCTACTGGGAATGGTTTCTGGCTTGTGCCTGGGCATTGCCTGCCGAGTGCTGTCTGCATGGACCAAAACCATGCCGAGATGCATCCTATCAGCATGAACAGTGTCATAGCAGCAACCATTTCTGTTCTGTTTAGCTCATTATTTTTGTATCATAGTTATTACAATTAAAAAAGGGGAAGTGCTTTTCGTATTTTCTTACTAAAGAGAACAAAGTTAGGAAATACGAGTTCTTCGAAAACAGACCTACAGGCAAATGCGCAACAGTAAAGCAGAATATGGAGTGCCATGGGATCGCAATGAACAAATCCTTTCAAAAACACGCAACATCTCAATCTGCATTTTAGGAGTTTTTAGACCATGATTTTAGGAACAACTAAAAAAACCCCAAAGTAACCACGCCTGGCAGCCTAACTCTTATTTACTGGGAACTGTAAAATAAACTCTGGAGGCAACATTATGTTCTTAAAGAGTCACTGTCAAATTACAAGCAATTGAAAACACACTTGCATTTCAAAGCTATTTGTCTCCTGGTGTTGTATGTCACACAAACTGCAAAACAGATGCTATTAGCAATATTTTTTTTTCTTTTGCCTGGTGTGCTGGCAATCTTCAGGGCTATTTTGGTGGATCTTCTGCACAGCAACAGGAAGAAGAAAACATTTTTTAAAGTGTGATTGTAAAACCACAAAATACTGGTTTGGGAACTTGGCCATTTGTCCCTGAAGCTGCCCTTATTTCAAACCAAAAGTAAACCAACAAACATGCCTGAACTCTCTACATTCCCCACCCTTACCAGTCACTGTTTTCCCAGCTATACACAACCTTAAAGCGGTCTTAAAAAAAACTGGCACAGCTGGATGGGCTGCACTACTCTGTAAATAAAGAGGTTATTTCTTTTTGTATATCCAGAATCCTTAAACCCATTTCCTCATCTCTTTTCCATAAGACAAACGGAACACAGGAAGCTTCTGCTCGTCTAACTTCTGGCTTCGCCAGCGCCTGCTTCCCGGTCTGCTGAAGCACGTTGATCTCTGGTGGGACAAGCCATCCTCTGGCAGGGCCCAGCTGTCCTGTTCTCTCTCTGCCCTCCGGCAAGAGTCTCTCCAGCAAATCAATAATGTATTCCGGAGCCTGCCTTTCCCTGGGGAACGCAGGTTCCCTCCCTCCACCTGCGCAGCGGTCGAGGCCACCCGGCTCCCCACTCACAGGATGCTTTGGGTGGGAGGAAAAGAATTCAGCAGCCCCTGCCCAGCTCAGGGCAGGAGAAGGGCTGTGCTGGGGACTTGAGAGGCCCCTGACATCTCCTCGCCGCTCCTTGGGCACCGGGACACTGCTCGCAGTCTGCAGCACCTTCCCCGGTATCATAGGCAGGCTGAAGTGGAGAATCAGCCGTCCTGAGCAGATCTAAGTGGGAAGAGAGGTATTTTTGGATAAACATAATATCTCAAAGGAAATGAGTATTTTAGTCAAATACTGGGTTAAGAGCTGTTCCCTTGGCTTAGCCCCTTACACAATCGTGCGAGGATGTGGTCTTTAATTACATGTGATGTTCTAGGGTGGGTTCTCTTCCTGTGGGATTCTAGCATCATTTGGCGAGCAGAACAGCCAGTGACCACTTGGTGAGCACCTGGTCAATAATTTGATTTCTCCTCTGTTCTGTGTTTGTGTGTTTTTATATGCTGAATGCTGCCCCAGCTCTGGTCAGCACAGAGAATTAATTCATCATCCATGTTGCTCAGGGGCTCAGAAGGCACAGTAACTCACCAATATGAATGTATACGTTGTTACATGCATTTTAGAGGTGAGGAGCAAGTTTACCACGACCACTACTACTCTAGCGACAAGGGACTCAGGCTGTAGTTATAGGAAAGTTTCCTCACCACGGCACAAGCAACTGAAGATGTTCCCCCTCTCCTGGCCCCATCTCCAGCTGCCCAGTCCCACTCTGGCAGCACAGCTCGTGGCCTCCGTGGTAGCACTGATGCAATCATTCATGAGCTTGGCCTGTGAATCATCTGCACTGCGGGCCCGCAAGAGGTTGCATTAGTGCCTTCGGGGAGCTTGTAGCTGCTGCGCAGGGGCAGGGAAGTGTACGGGCAGACGTGACATGGGGGAAAAAAAAATCTAGCTTTGATATTGCAGGAAATGCTCATTTAACTAAACCTTGAGGCTGATAAAGAATATTATCAAGGGACACAGTACTTTGGATTCTCAGTCTGAGGTACCTCTAACTTTTGTTTCACTTGCTTTTTCAGAGTATTTAGCATTTTTTTGGCAGTTTCTTTACTGGGAGTGGAAGCTGGTGATCTCAGCTGTAGCTGTGACAGTGCAGGTTGGACATCCGAGCAATGGAGCACAAACCTCCCGGCCAGTGAACTGGACTTTAAGTTGCTGCCCAGCATGGTGTAGCAGTTGTGTCACCAGTTACAGACTGCAGTGCTGCCAAGTGGTGTTTAACTACCTTGGTCCTGAGACCATCCTGTCTCCCTCAGACCTCCACCCTAGACATGTTCCAGTTTTTGCAAAACTCAAACAAGAGCTGGCTGGACAACATCCCACTTCAGTGCCCAGCTACAACTCATCCCCACAGCACCATCCACCTCATGCACTGAGGCAGAGAGGCAACCTGTGGAAAAAAGCACATGATCGCACCACTGAAACCTGCAACACGATGAGTATATGCAGGAGGATAAATTGAGTCCTGCAGCATAATTTTGCAGGTTATATTAAAAGCAAAGAGAGGACACTCATCCCATCATCTGAATTAATGTATTAATATGTTACTGCATGATCATCAGCAGGCTTGATGAACACTGTTACTCCACAGCATGCCCTTCTGCCATGGATTAACCTCCATAAGTAGCAAACTGCCATCTTTTTTACAGATGAGCGGTGCAGGGACTTGATGGTTTCTCGCTGTTATTTGTTGACAGCAGAGGAATAGCAAACCATGGGTGCAGATCCATGTTTCCAGCCCAGCTGGTCTATCAGCAGGGGTCATCCCATTCTCCTCAGCTCTGCAGCAGCAGCCAGCCCCTCCACCATTCCGCTTCTATGCCCTGGCTTTGGGCAGGATTAGCAGGGGGCAGCACAAGGGATGAAAAGAGACAGAAGCAGCCCCACGCCTGTCAGTATGCAGGGAGAGACTGGACAATGCCCTCAGACACACGGTGTGGAGTTGTCATATGCAGGGACAGCAGTTGGACTTGATGATCCTTGTGGGTCCTTCCAACTCAGGACACTCTGTGGTTCTAAGTGGAGGGCTGCACAGCAGCACCCAGGTGGCAGCCGGCCCTGGGACCAGCTCGGCTGCGTGGTCAGTCAGCACCCTGAGCGGCAACGGGTCCTCCACATGTGGAAGAGGAATGAGTACTGATGAAAAGTAGCTTTGCTGCCTTTGCTCTTCTCAGTGAAACATTATGTTCCCCCCTTCGTCCCAGTGCGTTTCTTTCTCTTTGCCTTGCTCAGGAACCCCGTTCTATCTTCTGGCTTCACTGCCTCCCTGTGATAAAATACAAGGAATTTGTTCATTAAAGTCCCTTTGTTGAAATGTTTTGTTATTTGTTTGTACTTAATGAGCAGTATGAAAAGCGGGTTTTTAAAACCAAGGGTGGTGGGTTGTTCGGCTGGAGAGGCGTGTCAAGGTTATTGCAAAGTCACGACGACGACCACCTAGCAACAGAAGACACATGCGCAGGAGGGACGACCAGAGGGTATAAAAACTGAAAGAACCCGCCACGTGTTGCGCGCCACTGTTAAGGAGGGCCGCCCAGCGCTGTCTTTGCTTATTGCAGCCTGCTTCTATTTGGCAATAAAACTTTAATTGTTTAATTTAATTAGAGTCGAAATTTATTACAATTTGGTGCCGTGACTCGGATAAAGGAATTTTCAGTGGCAACTCCTATGAGGGGGGTGCCCCGCTTTCTCCTTCTAAGTGGCCCTTGCAGGAGCCTTCCACTGAATCCTTTACTGACGAACACTTTAAATTTGCAATAAGCAAAGTAAAGACCGGTAATTTCATTAATGAGCGGTAGTCTCATTAGTGAAGGACGTCCCGTAAACTTTGTGCATGAAGACCCGAGTGAAGACACAGGAAGCGTGAGTATAGGCCAGTTATCCACTCGGTTGGGGCTGGGATTCCTGAGATACAGAGACTGAGACGTCCAATTGCGGACGAAGCGAGTGCGGACCCTCCAGTAGTGCAGTTCTCGTAGCCCACGAGGGAGCGAGTCACGAACGAGGGGAGCGTTTGTGTGTGTGTGTGAGGGTATCTCAGAAGATGGGACAGAAGAAGAGCAGGCCTTCTGTTTCCATGAGGGGAGAGCCACAGGGAAAGCTGCCCTCAATTCCCCCAGATAGTCCGTTAGGATTAATGATTAAGTACTGGGAAGATTACCCTTCTAGACAGGGTAAGAACAAAACGAAAGTGATATATTATTGTATGGAAGTTTGGGGTGGTAAAGAGATTCGCAGAGATCATCTTTATTGGCCAGTTTTTGGGTCATTTGAAGACTGGGTTGGTCAGGCCCTGAACATTGATGTTAATTCAAAAGAACCATTCAGTCAGGAAGAAAGCGAATATGCACTACTATGGATAAGATCAGAAACTAGGACTAACTTATATCCGTTAAAAGAAAAGGGGGGTGACCTTGTGTATGGGGGGTGAAGTGTATGACCGCCAAAAAAAGAAAAAAAGGCGGCAAGTGGAGATTCCAATAACACCTCCACCTTATGTGCCACCACCACCACCTCCCGTACCAGTTCCCGATATACCCCCTTCAGCACCGATCCCAGAAAGTTCAGGAGATAATCAACCCACAGGACCAATCACCTGTAGTAAAGTAAAACAATCACAAAGTCAGCTTTACCCGCTGCGAGAAATCGCGATGGGAGGACCACAGGCTGGAATGGGATACGTGGCTGTTCCCCTTAATTCCGGAGATGTCAGGGACTTTAAAAAAGAAATGGGAAGCTTGTTAGAAGACCCATTAGGGGTAGCAGAGCGAGTTGACCAATTCTTGGGGCCCAATATCTATACGTGGGATGAACTGCAGTCAATAATAGGAATACTATTTACTGCAGAAGAGAGGGGGATGATTCGAAGGGCCGGTATGCAAATTTGGGACGCACAGCACCAGCAAGGTCCTGCAGCTGATATAAAATAGCCACTGCAAAGACCTGATTGGAACAATCAAGATCCAATACATAGGGGTCATATGGAGGATTTGCGAACTATAGTGGTCCAAGGTATTAGAGTCCGTTCCAAGAGGTCAAAATATTGGTAAAGTGTTTAGCGAATACCAAAAGAAAGAAGAAACACCCACGGAGTGGTTAGAGAGGCTCAGGAAAAGCTTACAATTATATTCAGGAGTAGATCCTAGTACCCCCGTGGGGGAAGCGTTATTAAAAACACAATTTGTAGCTAAGTCTTGGACAGATATTAGAAAGAAGCTAGAAAAATTGGAAGATTGGCAAAATCGGGGTTTAGATGAGCTACTGAGAGAAGCTCAGAAAGCGTACATTAGAAGGGAGGATGAGAGAGAGCGAAGAACCGCACGAATGATGGTTGCGGCAGTTAGAGAGGGTACAGCTCAGCAGGGGTGGAAACCTGCAAGATGGGGAGCACCCCCGAGGAAAGAGTTTAATCCAAAACCAGGAGATCCTAGTGATGGGGTTATAGTAAAACGAGGTGAACCAGTAGAATGTTTCTATTGTGGGAAGACGGGACATATAAAGCGAAATTGCAGAAAAAAGAAAGTGGATGAGAGAATGTTCAAAGCAGAATAGGGGTGTCAGAGGCTCTTCTTGCTGGGGACCCAAAAAGGAACAGAGCCCTTGATAAAATTAAAAGTGGGACCCCAGCAACAAGAAATTGAATTTCTCGTGGATTCTGGAACAGAACGTTCCACTATACAAACTCTACCTGAAAGATGTAAAATATCTTCCAATACGATGCAAGTAATTGGGGCAAAAGGGGAGCCATTTCAGGTCCCTGTTATAAAAGACGTAATCATTGAAACAGACACTAAGATGGGAGTGGGAGATTTGCTTTTAGTTTCTGAGGTCGAATATAATCTTTTGGGGAGAGATTTAATAATTGAATTAGGCATCAATTTAGAAGTAATAGGAGGAGAAATTCGAAAAAAACTATGCCCTCTCGGAGTAGAGGATGAGGATAAAATCAATCCTGAAGTGTGGTATACAGAAGATTCAGTTGGGAAATTAGACATAGCACCCTTTAAGGTAAAAATCTCTAGTCCAGATGTACCTATTCATGTAAAGCAATATCCAATATCTGAGGAAGGTCGAAGGGGACTAAAACCAGAAATAGAAAGATTATTAGAAAAAGGCTTACTTGAATCATGTATGTCTCCCTTTAATACCCCCATTTTACCTGTAAGGAAAAAGATGGGAAATGGAGGTTAGTACATGATCTAAGAGAGATAAATAAGAGGACAGTTAGCCGATTCCCTGTGGTGGCAAACCCACATACTCTTCTAAGTCGATTAGGTCCAAATGATCAGTGGTATAGTGTCATAGATTTAAAAGATGCTTTTTGGGCTTGCCTGCTTGATAAAGCAAGCCGGGACTATTTTGCCTTTGAGTGGGAAGATCCAGATACACATCGAAAACAACAATTACGATGGACTGTCCTACCCCAGGGGTTTACAGAATCACCTAACTTGTTTGGACAAGCTTTAGAACAAATCCTACAAGAATACGAACATAGCTCATAAGTGACATTAATACAATATGTAGATGATCTTTTATTGGCAGGACAAGATGAAGAAATAGTTAGACAAGAAAGTATCAAGTTATTAAATTTTCTTAGTCTACAGGGGCTTAAAGTATCAAGACCTAAACTAGAGATAAAAAACCCCAATTAACTAAATTAATGATAGAGACGAAAATGTGGTTAAAATGCCTACCCCTAGCATTATTAAACATAAGAACTCAGCCAAGGACAGATCTTGGAATTTCACCTTTTGAAATGTTGTATGGAATGCCATTTGATTTAGAAATGCCTCATGATCACCCAAAAATAAGTGATCTTAAGATGCAAAATTATTTAGTACAGTTATTAAAATGGAGAAAATATCTCTGGGAGAAAGGACTAGTGACACAACACCCGCCCTTAGATATGAAAATACATAATCTAGAGCCAGGAGATAAAGTGCTTATAAAAACATGGAAGGAAACATCACTAACCCCTCGATGGGAGGGACCCTATGTTGTCTTTCTTACTACAGAAACGGCTATCAGGACCGCCGAAAGGGGATGGACACACGCCAGCCGAGTTAAAGGCCCGGTCAAGACTGGTGCACGGACCGCGGAACCTACAGAAGATCCCTTAAAAATTAAATTATGAAGGCAGTAGATGAACTTATCAAATTGTATCATGCAAGTATAAAATAACAATAATCAGCCTGTTATCTGTGCATATCCCCTTTTTGCGAAGACTTTAGGGTCAAATGCATAAATACAAATTGTAATTGTTATTCTTTTGTATGTTTCAAATACATACTGTGCCATGAAGATTGACGGTTGCATTGTGCAGGAAGTATTTCCCCTAGAGGAAAATGTAATTGATGTTATGATAAGGAACAAAAGATCACAGACCAAATACTAAAACTTGAGGTACGCATGCTGCAGAACCACTATAAGGGGAGTACCGTCTCACTCTCCGATAATCAAAAACCATAACTGGGAAGCATATAAACAGAAGTGTAAAAAGTAAAAACACTCAGGGTCTCTTGAAGACTATTCTTGCTGTTGAGAAGATGGTTTACCCCGTGGCTTGAAGCAACCGAGTCGACGGGCGAGACAGAAGAATAAAAAGCAGTAGAGACAAAAACCTGAGTGGGATTACACCAAAGTGCTGGCCGAGCTACCACAATGTTAAGCAGCAAGCCCAAAAATTGACAGAAATTTAAAAAAAAAGGGAATAAGGGAAAGCCGAAAACAATGCAACCCAATCTGGTACACTTCTTTAACGTTACTATTGTTGCTAGGTTATGGAGAAACTGCACATAGACCATATAGATGGAGCTTAATAAGGTTTGAAGATCAGCAAATTATAGCCCAAGAAACTGTAGTGGGGAACCCCAGCTTTAAGGCAACACTGTGCCAACTGGTACCCGTAAACCCATGTTTAGACTACATAGATTTTTACTTTTGCCCTAGTTCTAACCCAGGAAAAAGATACTATAACCATCCTAGCTCGTACTACTGTACTACTGTACTGTACTACTTATTGGGGATGCGAAACGATAGCGTCAGGGTGGTCCCCAAGGGGAGGAAAAGATAAGTTTGTATCTGAAAGGGGACCCTATAAATGTGTTCCTCCTAAAAAGGATTGGAGCGGCGGGATTATATCACTTGGAAATTGCCAATATATATATTAATGTATCTAATCCTACAGATCCCGCCTGGTTATTAGGAAAAATGTGGGAAATAAGATACCGGGAACCTGGGAAAGAAAGAAAGAATATGAATCTCATCAAAGTTGGTATGAAGCCTGGTTCAAACAATCACCTTGGCTCACAACTCTTCTTTCTACCATAGCAGGACCATTGTTTCTTTTAACATTAGTTTTAATGTTTGGGCCGTGTATTTTTAATAAAGTAATAGCTGTTGTTAAGAGTAGGTTAGAGGCGGCACATTTATTATTGATTAAAGCCAAATGTGAACAATTGACGGGTCGAGATGATGCTGAGTTACTTGTTCTGAGTAGCCAAGAATTACAACGCTTTAATGAACAAATTAAGTAGAAAAAGAGGGGAGTTGTGATAAAATACAAGGAATTTGTTCATTCAAGTCCCTGTGTTGAAATGTTTTGTTATTTGTTTGTACTTAATGAGCAGTATGGAAAGCGGGTTTTTAAAACCAAGGGTGGTGGGTTGTTCGGCTGGAGAGGCGTGTCAAGGTTATTGCAAAGTCACGACCACGACCACCTAGCAACAGAAGACACATGCGCAGGAGGGACGACCAGAGGGTATAAAAACTGAAAAAACCCGCCACGTGTTGCCCGCCACTGTTAAGGAGGGGTGCCCAGCGCTGTCTTTGCTTATTGCAGCCTGCTTCTATTTGGCAATAAAACTTTTAATTGTTTAAGTTAATTAGAGTCGAAATTTATGACACTCCCCAACCATGGCAGCTCCCTCCCCCCGGCTGCACACCCCCTGCCCCCGCCCGTCCCGCCCCTAACGGAGCAGACTCGAAGCAGCATCTATCTACACCAGATCCCGCCCGACCACCACCACCGCCCCCTCCAGCCCCCGCCATTCCGCCGCCTCCCCCTCAGCGCTGCCTCCCCTCAGCGCCTCCTCTGCCCCCTCGAGTACAATTCCTCCCCTTCCCCACCAGCTGCCGCTTTCCTAGCTTGTTAAATAAATATATCAAGCGGTGCGCCGACTAAATTTGGACGATTGTGGGGGGGTTTTTTAAACTACTATTTATTTATTCCCCCCAAACAGCACTGCGCGGCGCGAAGGAAACCCCGTGACGGGTTTCTCTCAGCTCCCCGGGGCGGGCCGTTTCCATGGCGGCCGCGGCCGTTAGTCCCGCTGCTGGGCGGGAGAGGGCGGGAGCGGCGGCGGCCGGCGCGGCCCTGTCAGCTCCCCGGAGGCCCCTCCTGGGAGCCGGGAGGGAAAACGTGAGGGAAGCGGGGAGGCGACGAGCTATGCTCCGTTCTAAACCATTCAAGTTGTTACTAAAATACGTGTATTTCACGGAAAGCTCAGCGATTAGTATCTCGTGGAAGGTCGTACTGTTGAACAGTGGGGGCGTGACACTGTAGTCACAGTTGGTCCGAACCAGAAGTCGTTACTCAAGGATATCTCAGTTTTTTATACGTCAGCAATATTTCACTCCCAAGTAAAACCAGCAACTCCAGAGACACTGTTAACTTTGCGCATTTTGCTTACACTTTTTGGTCCTGAAATCTTTCAGGAAAATGGAAAACAAAATGTTCTTACAAACACCAGGGTCGTCGAAATTCTATATGACATCATTTAAGTTAGAAAAATCAAGATCATTAAATATAGGCATCAACAGTGTATTGCTAGCGTGTGCGTAACTGCATACGTTATGTCATTTCTTATTTCAGGAAACTTAAGAGAAATCCACTGCTTCCAAAATGATTCACTCCTCCAACCTGGCACCCGGTTTCAAGTGAGTAGTGCAGAAGAGTAACACGTCCTACACGTTCTCTGCAAACTTTGTCTAAAAATCAGCTTCAGGAATCCAGGGGTAGGCAATGCTCTGCCACAGCAGAACTATAGACACATATCGCCTTGTGCTGGAGCCCACTTGGCTATGTAAGTGTACAAACTTGTTTGATATTTTGCTTATTATGTTGCAGCTAAGAACTCTCACCCAAATTAAATAGTTTTGGAAAGTTGCTTTCCAAGCACGTGTGAAGATTAGAAGCCCCTTAAGGTTCCATTTATGGGCTATTAACTATGTTGTTGTTGTTGTTGTTATTATTATTGTTATTTATGTAATACCCTTCTGTGCTAAGTACTTGTGACTCCATGTGCATAAGGAGCTTACTGGATGGATTCCAAAGCAAGGATGTTGCAAAGCAGGAGAGGAAGGAAAAAGCCTGCTGCTTCTTAGAGGAAGGCAGCCTGCTATGTAGGGTTCGTGGAATAAGTCGTATTTAAGCATATAGAAGGTGGAAAGAATAAGAAGGGACAGTAGGTGGGTTTCAGGTGAGTGCAACGTCAAGTCAGTGGAAATGAGAAGCTAAATTAATGATGGGGATTTAAAAGGTGCGAGCAGTTTCCTTCAAACACCTTTGCTTTTAACTGCTCCAATACCTCATAGCATCCACAGGTTTGAAATGAGACCTGTTCCCTCCTGAAATGCCTAGTGTCAGCAAACTGAACAGGGATCTCCCTGGACTAGCTGTAGGAAATGCTAAGGAGAGAGCAACAGGTTAACTCCAAGGGACTTAGGCTCAGATTCTTAAAGGTAATTAGGTACCTTTAAATACAAGTTAGACATCTAAATCTTTGAGGCTCAGGGTCTTACTTAACTAACTCTGGACTGGAGGAAGGCTCCATAAGTGGTTCACAGCCATGAACCCTTTCCTGGATTTGGATCCTGGTTTGTCTTCCAGAAACTCAACAGGGCATAGTTTTATTATCATGACAATTAGGCTGGTGTGCTGGGGACTCTAATAGTCTCAAAGAAACATGGAATAGAAATGTGGGCTGGATAGGAAATGTTAGAATCATTGATCTGTTGTGGGGATAAAAAACCAACTTGCTTTTGGTCAGCACTGAGGTTTTCCTAATATAAAAAAGCCAGTAAAATTAAGGAGAGAAAGCCCTAATTTATCATGCAGTCAAGCAGAATCTCAAAGTTTTCACATGCCCTTTATTTTGATGAGCATCACTCATTTTAGAGCTATATTTCTATATTCTGGGAATATAGGAAACTTGCTTTTATTCATCTCAGGCATAAACAGCTTTGAAATTGCAGTCAGAATAATTTACACCACATGCAGGAAACCTCCACTATTTTAAATTAATTCCTTGAAATATTTGTATGTGTTCTTTGTTTTGGGCCTCCAGCACATATTACATTCCACACGTGAGTATTGAAGGGTTCTAAGGGATTCATGGCATACATTTTCTGAGAGTTCCATTATTAGAAATATATTTGCTTCTGTATAATATTCAGCTTTTAATAAAGGATCTTTTTGTCTCTCTCTGTCTTCTGTCCCTGCTGCCTACTGTCATACAACTACAGTTTTTCTCTTTAGGAATCTTGACATTCATTGTTTTGACATTATTTGGGGTATAATACTCAAAACTTATGAACTCTTTCCTGCTATAATGGTATGAGGTACATGAAGAAGAGCTATATTTAAAAGCATCAGAGCTCATTTTTGTACAGCGTAAGGAATTCATAGTAATAGAAATGTTTCCATGATTTAAGATCCTGTGGAAATAGTTTTAAGTTCCATGAAGCATTTACAGCCCAAACATTACAGTTTTGCAACATTAAATGACATACCAGCTAGAAATAAGTGTAAAAATGTTTGCTACTTTTCAGTCAGTGATAGAGTGAGATTCTGGAAAATTGATTTCATTTTTGGTATTTCCATTTTTAACAACTTAGAATGGAGCAAACAGAACAAGCCACCTCCTAAATAATGATGCATTGAACTAGTTCACTCATTTTTCCACAAAAAAAAAAAAAAGATGTCAAGAGGGAGTCTGAAGCACCCTCCTCGTTCTGGCAGAGCTTCCTGTGGAACATCTCCTCCCAAAGGAGGGAGGAGGCCCTTTGCAGCCCCGTTCCTCATCTCCACACAGATGTACAGCTCTCACCTTCCTGCCCCTTCTCCCAGCTCCGCCCTCTCTTAAAATCCTTTGCACCCTTCCACCCCTGGCTGGGCCGGAGCTGCGTGTTTCACTGCATCATGCTCAAGGGAATGGCCTAAGGGCCCTCACAATTGCTGAGGGTCCCATCAAGGCCAGGTTATTGCAGCTGAAGAATCATGAAGGATCACAACTGTAGCAGGAGAACTGTCATATCTTGAGAGCTGTATCAGACACTCATAAGTGCTCCCACGCAGCTGCTGTACAGGGAGCGTTCACTGTGGTGACCCTTATGTGCTATAGGGCTGCTGGGATGAACTGGAGGAATCCAAGAGCTGCAAAACCAGATTCAGTTCTTGATGAGTGCAGATCCCCTAGAATCCAAGCAGAAAAAGAGCTGCCAAGGTACGTTAAGTCATTTCTGCATTCCTTGCCCCATCTGTGCCTTTGAGAGGTGACACAGCTCAGCAGTTGGTGTCTTGTTATCCAAGGCGGCAGATGTGGTATGAATCTGAAGGGTTTTTGTGGCAGGAAGAGGTAGGTGGAGACATCCTAAGGGCTGGAGCAAGGCTCAGACACAGCTGCCAGGGAAACTCGGGTGGGTGGGAGGAGGAGGCAAGAGCATGCCAGGCAAGAGAGAGCTTTCCCAGGGATGAACACAGCTGAGAGAGAGGGATGATGAGAGTGTCACTGGGTGGGGGTTGTCCAGCGCTCAATTTAAGGCCAGATGTGGAACACAACACCCTCCATTGTGTCAGAAGTGAAATGGGAGATGTGTGTATCTCCTCTCTCACTCCTCCCCACCTTTCCCCTCTCTCCAAGGAGAAGAGGAAACTTTATGGAATGAGGGCGTTATTTCCTTAAAGCCAAAACAAACTGCCAGTATTCCTTTCACAGTGTTTATTGATTGTCCTGTTGTTACCAGCAAAAAAAGTCTGAGGAACTCCAGTCTCTGCTGGAGCAGAAAAACATTGTTCTGAACTCCTCAGCTTAGAGATGGAAAGTGAGTGTCAGATGCTATGCATGGAAATTCCAGCTGTGTTGCCCTCTTTATAGGGTCTAATGCTGTATTTGTTCTTGAAGCTGGATTTGGGGGAGCATCACTGCTGGCATCTTCCAGGGACTGAGGTGGCTGGAGCACCTCACAGCCTCTGCTGACCACCAGGGTATAGGGAAGATATTTGAATTGTAGGCTGGTCAGAGGCCATGCCCCCAATGAATCTGATTGCTTACCAACTTCTCAGAGGGAAAAAAAAATCACTAATAATTAGATCCTGATTTTATTGGGAGATATTGCAACACTAACTGCGTGGTCTGCCTGTGGGCTAAAACAACTCTCTGAAAGATGCAAGTAAGAACTTGATACAAAGCATTAGTATAGGAGAAAGATCAGAATTCCAGGCAGGAACTGTAGATTTGTGCATAAGTGACGTTGTCAGTTCTGTCCAGGAGCTCACGAGCTGATGTTGCAAGTACTGTAGAGGTAGAGGTGGCTTTGCTGGAAGTGGAAGGCAAGGGTTTTTAAATCCATGCCAGTGTAGCAATCTTTGACCTTGATTGTAAGGGTTCTTAAAGCCTGTTACTCAGCAAAAGGCCAGCAGAGCAAAA
Organism: Caloenas nicobarica; assembly: GCF_036013445.1. Classification (NCBI taxonomy): domain Eukaryota; kingdom Metazoa; phylum Chordata; class Aves; order Columbiformes; family Columbidae; genus Caloenas; species Caloenas nicobarica. The sequence continues at coordinate 134,935,858 of NC_088246.1, read as the reverse complement.
GCAGATTAAACAGTTGTTAAGGCTCCTTCCTTCCTTTCTTCCTTCCTTCCTTCCTTCCTCGAATGAGTTAGACACATCTGGGTTTGTTCCCTTTGTTCTGGAAGCAGTAACAAATACTTGTCATATGAACATATTCTCTACAGACTTCAGAAAGGTAGTTTGTATTTTAAAAAAATGGTTTTTATTTTGTCTCAGCAGACAGACAGGCTCTCCCAAATCAATTGGAGCAGAGAATATGAATAAACTAGAAAAACAACTTTGCTTACTGGAACCAGAGACATCATTTCTATATCCTTTCTCAAAAACAAAACTGAAAGCATAGGAACTTAGAAATGCTGAAGTGAATGTGTTCATCTAGGAAAGTATACTTAAGTCTCTTCTAGGGGAAAATTGATTCATTTGACTTACATTAGGTTGATTTCCTTTGTTTAAGACTCCATGGAGAATTCCTTATTTGGAAACCGTGTGCAGTTCCCTGTATTTGGGAGAATCTGTTTGCTGTTTCCTAAGGGTGTGTTCCTAACTGTGAGAACAGACGAGATTTTAAAGGCAGAGGACTTGCTTCCCACTAGAGATGCAGTCTGTCACGCTTCTGCAGCTGCTTCGCTGTCCTAATGAACATTTGCCTTTCATTTGGATTTTGAATTTAGTTATGTGTTGGGAGAATACAGATGGAACGACCATCATGTTATGATGTCCTCTCTGGATCCTAAACTCGAAACAGGCAGGTAGTAGTTTTAGCCATTTATCTGAAGCGACAGGTGGAAAATAAAAGACATAGCAATAGTTGAGAGGTTATGCAGCTGGAATGAATTAAGTGTCTCCATGTAAAAGTCTGTATTTACTGTGGCTCCAGGAGTGTTTTGCATTCATTCACAAAAGTGACAGCATAGAATTTTGTAGAATGGGGTTTTTATGCATAGTAGCAAACTAGAAAATGTCAAAGTGTCTGAGAAAATTCCTTAGGATTTATGTTCTGAGTTAATGCTTAATCAGACTTTGCAAAAGCCAGCCAATCTGATAGAGTGGTGAGATAGGAGTCAGGTCACAAAATCCTTATTGTAACATGGGCAATAACATTATAGCACCATAACTAGTACCTTTGTTTTCAAAATGGGCTGTAAAATGTGCTCTGGGTTGAAATATAGTGTATGTAATTAGATTGTCCTGCAAAACTTGTTTCTGGAGGGCTAATATTCCCAGCTGCTCTGGGTCCAAAAAAAAAAAAAGTTCAGAGAGAAGCTATAGAAAACACAACAGTACTCCATGCAGAAGGAAAAAGGTTTTATTTTTCGTGGTCTCATTAACCTTTAGGTACTTCTGACTTCTCCGCTTCTGCAGTATCAGAGTGCAGCTGCTTCTCACTGCTCACCAAAAAGTTGTTGGAGTCACATGAAAAGCTGACTTTGCCTGAATTGCACTGAATACTCGTGTGTTATTGTTTGGAGCATTAGATTTTCTCCTTGTGTGGCTGTGGCATTCGTTTCAGGGGATCTACATGCCCAAGAGCCAGGTGGTAGAACCTGGGCAGATGCTATTGTTTGCGAAAGCAGAGGAAATAATGCAAGTAAGAAAGTGAACTACTGCAGGATTTGGCTTGCTAGTACAGCAGTCGTGGTCAGATGTTCTCTCCAGATCTCAAGAAGAGAAGTTACAGGTTTTCATCCTATTCTGGTACCATTTAACATGCAAAAAGGAAGCTGTAGGCCTTATTTCCACATTCTGTGTCTAAGAAACAGTGTGGAGGCTGTGTTCTGCAACCAGACAAGTTGCTTCTAGCAAAATAAAGAGCCGTTCCTGAAGCAGCTGGGGGCCGAGCTGTACGGTCAGTCCCCATGAGTACTGAAGGGAAGTTAGTTATCTACGGTGAAGGAGTAGGAAGGAAAAGATTATAAACAAAAGAAAAATAAGTCACATGCATTTTTTTTGGTCTTTGCTTTTAAACCTAAACTTTCTCCTGATTCAAGTAATGCAGCAGCCAAGGATTTTGAAGGGATGAGAGACATAAAATCTTGATTGTAGGTGACCTTAGCTCTTGCTTCCCTCCTTTACAGTGGTGTATTCTTTACAGTGGAGCATTGCAACTTCTTTTTTTTTTTCCTGTCTGCCCATCAGATCAAGTAAACCAAAGAGTGTCTGTGCTGTGGCAGAGAAACGTGAGAAATAAGCTACAGCCTCATGTTACCTGGAGCCCCATGCAACAGGTCCACCCCATCATTTGGCAGCCAGGCAGAGTGGGGCTGCACCCACCCATGGCAGGGGCACAGTTCTGTCATTATAACTCTGTGGATAACATATAAATGTTTCCTAGATTCCTCCTTATGATAGCATGAAACTTTGCAGTATCGAAGTGATACTTACGTAGTCTGCTGTTTACACTAGGCAAGTCTCTTCATTACTGGTTCTTCCAGTGTTTCACACCTTCTCCCAGATTTGGCCTTTTAAATAACTTCTGTGGTTTTGTTGGGTTTTAATGACAGCTATCATTTTCCTTCCGAAGAAATTGCATACATGACTTCAGTGTGAAAATCTCACAGTGTAAATCAGTCTCATGATTTTTATGAGTTTGTAGTTTTGGCAGCATTGATGATCTTCAAAGAGATCAGAGACTCTCAAGTCTGTAATATACAACTGTTAATTAGATTCTGCTGCAATTAAATCTAAATAAAGATTTGCTGTCTAAGCTATTTAGCTCTGTTAAGACTGTTCAGCCATCAAATAAACCTGCTTTGCCATTATGCACAAACAGCCCATATCGCAAAGGTTCAAGAAAACTGCTAGGACCATTGTTTCAGCTTTACACCTAAAAAAGAAATCGAAACTTGTGCTGTTCATCCAGTTCTGATCAAATCAACGTGAGCCTGAGCAGAAAGTACTGATCACAAAATCAGGGCTGAATATTTGTTTTCCAAATTTAACAGCGCTTCAGACAGAAGTAATTTTTTAGGCAGTCGTAATCTAAAGTGAGAAATGTGAGATGACGACTAAGGCTGGCTGAACTGGATGAGCAAACATACTGTCACAATGCTCCTCAAGCACTCCAGAAATAGCTCCATTCGGTTGTTTTCAGAGCACATGTTTGTGTGTGTGCTCTGTTAGGTCACCTCACTTGGTCAAAATTAGGAATGTTAATTATTTGTCGATTTGGGCCAGTAATTCTGACATCTGCTTTACAGTTTCCTCAGTGTTCGTATGATCATCGTCTTTAGCCTAACATGCTGTCTTGAGATTGAAATGTTACAAGCCAGTGCTAATCCAAGGAACAAATATAAAGAAATAATATGACATTTCCTGATGAGTTTTGGCAAAGTTGGCTTTAACAGTTGCTGTGAGTATGAAAGCATTTAGGAGATGAGCACGTTTACTTGTTACCAGCTGTCATTGTTTTATCATCAGTCTTGCACCATGGGTGGTTTTTTCCCCATAAAAGCATAAATTCCTTTGTTGAAGTTGTGCTTGTGTAGGAATTCCAGCCTTTATTTTATTTTGCCATGGATAATTCTAATGATTGCAAAGAAAAAGAAGAAATTGTGTTCCATAAAACATTGGAACTTAAAAAGCAATGCTTGAAGTTTTCATAGCTTCTGATTTAGAGAGGCCTGACTTACTGTGGCCGTCCAGTACTGCACATGGCTACACAGGCTCTGTGATGGCAGAGAAGCCATGGCAAGTTGTACATCAGTTTGCAGTGTTTATATTTCTCTATATGCATTTTTTTATAGTAGCTGTCACTAATTCTTAGATTAAAGTGGTTGGACAAACATATTCCAAGGATTTCAGTAGAAAGTTTTGTTTGGCATTTCAAGTCACTGCTCTGAGAAGCACTCACCTGTGACAGATTACTATGGCTACTAATTTATGTCTCAGCCTGTTTTACATTAGCTTGTCCTTTCCTGACTCCAGTAACGATTTGTTTATTTAGTTTGTGGCAGATGTGCCAAGCTTGAGGATTAAAAATTGAAGGACTTCTCCCCCACACACCCCCCGGCCAGGTGCCCCCACACTGTGGTTATTTATTTTGGGCAACATTTTTAAGTTATTTTATTTGCTTTCTGGTTTCTGAGCTTGAGGGTGGACCTGACTCACATTTTCCAAGCGCTATGCAAGTTGTAGGGCTCATTTTTTTCTTTAGACAAGTTCTGTTCTATTGCAAGCCCTCAATTTCTGCAACTCAGATCTTGAGAAGGAAAATCTATTATAAAATGAGCTGCAACAAAACCCCCAGAAGCTGGCACCTCCCCATTGTGCGTTACTTAAACAAGATGGAGAGTTCAGAAGCGGTATGTGGTGGTCTGTTTGTTGCAAGATGAGAACTTCAAGTATCCATATTGTTTATCAAAATACTGTGTTCTAGCCAGAAGTAAGAAAAATGCAGTTAGCACGTGATTCCAGTTATCGCATGGTCTTTGGAAAAAACAAGCCTGTACTGCCTGATGACCAAGCTAACAATTCCTGAACAGTAACTTATAATGAGAGCAGGCCAAAAAGGCTACCAGCATCCGAGCAAAAGACGCCGCTCATGCAGAATGGGTCTTGCAGAAGATTAAGGCAGTTTTCTGATTCTAAATGCTCACAGCTGCCACTTGTATTAACTCTCTGAGGTGTGACACCACAGCTCACTGATCGGTGGCCTTTTTCCCCTCGGGATGTGCGTTCTCTGGTGGCTGCTGGCCCTCTGCCACACCGCACCCTCCTCCCTCCCCAAAACCCCTCTAACAAGGCACTACAGCCACCTCCAGCCTGACTGGCCTCATTTGTTCAGGAACTGTTACAGTTACTGCTCTTACAGTTCTGGCTGCAAAGCTGTTATTCTGTGAAGAATTTGAGAGTAAAAACTTTCATTCAAGTGTACACAGGCAATTTCCACTCCCTCAGATGAAACAGCTTAGTAGAATTCATTCTCTTCCTTTTCCTGAGGTGCATATGGGAAAAAGATATTGCAATCTATCTCATTCAGGAAAATTGCTGGAGGAGGTAGAGATTTTCCCTCAGCCTGATCCCAATTATGTTTATTTTCTATTTTAAATATGATCTCATGTCCTCAGAGCAGTTTCATTACTTTGAGTGCTTTGCCAT